>NC_060068.1:149872230-150496269 GCF_922984935.1 Meles meles
TGTCTTCCCAGTGTTGGCCTCACTGAAATAATATTCCTTTCTTGTTTTACCACTGCAGGTCTCTCTGCTTTGGATTTTGTCCGTGGAGAGTGGCCACACCTGGTCTGGTTGGGACCCCCAGAGACCCCTGCGTTGCACCCCTGCGTCCTGGTCACAGTTTCCTTCTCTCTCTTTGTTTCTTTGTTTCTTTCTTTCACCTTATCGTTCTCCCTGGATTCACCTGCTCTAATAGCTCTACGCCTCTGTGCTATCATCTTTTCCAAGTCTAGAACCAAGACTCATGCAGCCATGAAGGATTGTGGTATAAATACAGGTGTATTTAAAATGAGCCCAGGCAGGGCACCTGGGTGGTTCAGTGGGTTAAGCCTCTGCCTTTAGCTCCCGTCGTGGTCTCAGGGTCCTAGGATCTCCGCATCAGGCTCTCTGCTCAGCGGGGAGCCTGTTTCCCCTTCTCTCTCTGCCTGCCTCTCTGCCTACTTGTGATCTCTGTCAAATAAATAAATAAAGTCTTTAAAAAAAAACTTTTAAAAAATAAAAATAAAATAAGCCCAGGGGAGCAAGGGTGGCTCCGTCGTTAAGCGTCTGCCTTCAGCTCAGGTCATGATCCAAGGGTCCTGGGATTGAGCCCTGTATGGGGCTCCTTGCTCAGCGGGGAACCTGCTTCTCCCTCTCCCTCTGCCTGCTGCTCCCCCTACTTGGGTTCTCGCTCTGTCAAATAAATAAATAAAATTTTAAAAAATATATTAAAAAATCAAATAAAATGAGCCCATATTCTCCCTTGTTCTCCTCATCATTCCTCTCGGCCTCTCACAGATACATCGAGTCCACTGTCATGGAAATGGATAGATCCAGTGATGTAAACGAGAGGGATGACCAACAGACCAAAGGAACACAATACTGAGCCCCAAAACAATGCTGCACTACATGGAAGCTGCGGTGTCTCAGAGACTATAAACACCACTATCTGTGAGACATATCCTGATTCTCAGTGTGTTAAAATAAGAAAAATTGTAGAGTCCCTTCCAATGCCCAATCTTCTATGACATTCCCAGTCCCTCCCAGCCCAGTGGACTTCACACCCTATTGCCATCCATGAATGCATGTTCTTTTCATACCACACGGGCTCAGAACATTGCCCAGGGGGCAGGTAGCCTTTAAGATGGCCCTCAGTGACCTAGTATTCATGTCTCTCCTGTAATCTCCTTCGGCTGAATGTGGGCTGGACCTGGTGATTTCCTTCCAAATATAGCTGGGTGAACTCAAAAGCTTTGCTGAAGCTGAGAGCTGGAGACTGTCAGATAACTGTCAGATAACTATGTTCCTCATAGCTGGACATCAAGTCTTTTTATTCAAGGGGGAGCTGAACAGTGAGTATCAAACAAATCCGATATACTAAAAAACCAGGTGTTTATACTGATATTTAAAACTAACGAAACCTTTAATAATCAGCATTGGATGTTGCTAGGGCATACCTTTTCTCTGCAAACTGGGAAAGGGCAAGAATTAAACATTTATTCAGTCGTTGCCAAATGAACTGCACTGTAGTCTAAGAAAACAATTACCGAAAGTACATTTTTATAGTAAACACCCAATAATAAATGAAGATGAATGGTAGGATGAAGTAATCATCATTTTGCAATCCCCCAATGATATCATGGATCTAGGAAATAATCATTAACAGATGCTAATGCCATTAATTAATACATTAACGGGAGTATACTAACAGAGAGCTCAAACCTATTATCACTTAAATCCAGTTACAATTCTTACTCTCATTATAAGATACTATGTGCTTTTTTTTTTTTTTTAGATTTTATTTATTTTTATTGGACAGAGAGAGACCACAAGTAGGCAGAGAGGCAGGCAGAGAGAGAGGGGGAAGCAGGCTCCCTGCTGAGCAGAGAGTCCAATGCGAGGCTCCATCCCAGGACCCTGAGATCATGACCTGAGCTGAAGGCAGAGGCTTAACCCACTGAGCCACCCAGGCGCCCCTATACTATGTGCTTTTTAATTAACAGGGAGATACAGCGTCACTTATGAAGTATTTTTATCTATAAAATTCAAACTAAATCTAACAAACATCAAGATCGTATGTTCACAGATGAGCTATGAGTAATAAAACAGCACACAGGAAGTGATCTGTCAAATCCAGGAAGTGGAAAATTCTACAGGATAAGCTACCTACATTTTTCAACAATAAGGCCAAGAAAAAGGGCCTTGGTAAATTGCTACAGATAAAAAAAAGTATGAGGCAAATCAACCACATGCAATGTGTGGATGTTCTCTGAATCCTGATTTAAATAACTCAACTGAAAAGGGGGCATTTTTAAGACTGTGGACAATTTGAACACATACTAATTTTACTATATAATACTAAAATTAGTGTTAAAACTATAAGATAATAATGGCAATATGATTATGGAAAAAAGTCCCATATTATAGACAGATGCTGTAGTATTGAGAGTAAATGATACAATGTCTATTATTTGTTTTAGAGCAAATACTCCAATGTAAGGGATAGATGAAATGAGATTGGCAAATGTTGAAAATAGTTGAAATAGTTAAAAACTGGTGGATGGATACATTAAGGTTCATTAAACTATTCTCCTCCGTTGGTATACTTGTACTTTCCCATAATAAAATTTTGAAATAAAAATAGAACGGAGGTGCTTGGGTTGTTCAAGTCATGATCCTGGGGTCCTGGGACTGAGCCCCGCGTGTTCAGCGGGGAATCTGCTTCTCTCCCTCCCTCTTCTGCCCCGCTCATCCCCGCTCTTGAGCGTGTTCTCTCTGTCTCAAATAAATAAATAAAATCTTTAAAAATAAATAAATAAATGAAAATCACTTGCGCTCCCAATGTCAGATTCAGCAACTAACATGAAATGTTAGTTTTATGCTTTATGCATTCATATGCATTTACTATGCATCAGGATTTCCTCTGAACTTCAGCACATTAGTTCATCCAAAGAGAGATCTGGTCGATGTTCACAATCAAGTATGAGAGCCCAGATGCCTCTTTGTTCCTGCCCTGAATTATATTCATATATTTTGCCATCGTACCTTGTTGGTGATGGATGCTGAGCACCTGCAGACACACTCCCGTTGCTGGCTCTCTCTCTAGAGACTTCATTCTGGTCCACCCACAACACAGGCTAGCTGAGCCTCCCCTCTCCCTTGGATTTCAGCTATGACTGTGTTCAAACAATTCTGTGTTGGCCTCACCTTTTTTTTTTTTAAGATTTTATTTATTTGGGGCGCCTGGGTGGCTCAGTGGGTTAATGCCTCCTTCAGCTCAGGTCATGATCTCAGGGTCCTAGGATCGAGCCCCACATGGGGCTCTCTGCTTAGCAGGGAGCCTGCTTCCCCCCCCCCCCGCCTGCCCTTCTGCCTACTTGTGATCTCTCTCTGTCAAATAAATAAAAATAAAATCTTTTTAAAAATATTTATTTGACAGAGAGAGCGAGCACAAGCAGGAGGAGCAGCAGACAGAGGGAGAGGGAGAAGCAGGCCCCCTGCTAAGCAGAGAGCCCAATGTGGGACTCAATCGCAGGACCCTAAGATCATGACCTGAGCCAAAGACAGATTCTTAATGGACTGAGCCACCCAGGCGCCCCTGGCAGCTCCTGGTGGTCTCCTCCTAACAACCCAGGCCGGGATCCCCTATTTGAGTATCTTTTTCCAATCTTCAGCCCAGCTGTGAGAATCCTAAATTGCTCTCATTAACCTTTCAACTAGCCAGAGCTTTGATGATCTGCCATCTCTACTATCTATTGTTTGATTTTTCTATTTTGTTATTGCTCATGTATTGCTTCTACTGCAGTCCATTCCCCCGGGCCCCCGCAATTAAGCAAACAATAAAAATCTGGCATTGAAGGAAGGTATCAGGTTTAGAATATTTCTTTCTGGTCATTAAATCATCTCTGGCAATGCTCACAACATTGGCTGTGTTCTGATGGTCTCCTGATGGTGTCTCTGCTCTCTGCCTTGGAGGTAAGGTCTGAGAGCTACGGGCAGTTTCTTCATCCTTGTGTTGTGTGGCTCTCACTACAGCACCTAGAACATGGGGAGGATATAAAAATGTGCTTCCTAAATATTGAGGATAACTACGTGAATATCTAGGGGAGAAAATCCATAATGTATGATGCTTTTGTCAGTAGGCTGTTTGACGTAAGCAAAGAAGGATATATTACTATGCCAAACACCACAGATGATGATATACGAAGGGAACAAATAATTCATTTACAGAAAGAAAACACCTCCAAAAGAAAGTATTTAACATTTTTTCTCATTAAGATTATAATTCTAGGGATGCCTGGGTGGCTCAGTTGGTTAAGCGGCTGCCTTTGGCTCAGGTCATGATCCCAGCGTCCTGGGATCTAGTCCCACATCCGGCTCCTTGCTCGGCGGGGAGCCTGCTTTGCCCTCTGATTCTGCCTGCTACTCTGTCTGCCTGTGCTCACTCTCTCTCTGACTAATAAATAAATAAAATCTTAAAAAAAATTTTTTTTAAAGATTTATTTATTTGACAGATAGAGATTACAAGTAAGCAGAGAGGCAGGCAGAGAGAGAGGAGGAAGCAGGCTCCCAGCTAAGCAAAGAGCCCGATGCGGGGCTCGATCCCAGCACCCCGGGATCATGACCTGAGCCGAAGGCAGAGGCTTTAACCCGCTGAGCCACCCAGGCGCCCCAAAAAAAATTTTTTAAAGATTATAATTCTATCCATGATAATGCTGAGAATAATGATAATCACAATAATAATTGAGGAAATTAAATTCATGAAGGCTACCTTGTCATGAGAGGTGATTTGCTCCGCATTTCAGAGATGACACCGGGAGACCTAAAGAGGTGAGGTCATCTGCTGAGGGTCACTCATCCAGAAAGGGGTGGAACTTCCCCTTCACCCAAGCAGTCCCCTTCTGGAGCTTCTGGGGGTAACACTGGTCCGAACACAGTCTGAAGTCTTCTGAGTTGAGCCATTCATCAGGAGACCGCAACACTGGGAAAGTGAAAGTCCAGTTTAAGAACTGGGTCATCACCCCTGTAACCTCTTTCACATCACAAATGATCTTTTGTCCCTCCCCCATTCATTGTTCTGCTTGGAGACCTGGGCTTCTGCTCCATCCCAACACTACAGTCCAGTGTCCCGTTTTCTTTTCTTAGGAGCATTAGTACCTTTTATTTTCAAACCCAATTCAATCTACTATGGAGAGAATTTGACCTTGGATAGTTTCACCCAAGATGATTGGTTTTTATTTGAATATCATCAGGTCTTCTGGTCGGGTGTGAGCGGGGACGCGGCGCGACCTTGCAGCCCTTTTCCTGGCGGTGAGCAGGGCAAGCTGTGTTGGCGGCCGCTTAGACGACAGCTGGGAAAGGCTTGCCAATCGCCGCGGGCTTCTGCGCTGGCGCTACTCGAGTCACCGAGTAACCTCCCCTTGCAAAGCGCGCAGCCTGCTGCGGGGACCCGACGCCCGCCCCCTACCAGGAAACCCACGCCCCCAGGCCAGCCGGAAGCCAGTCGGGAGCCGCGCCGCCCTCCGCCCCCGCAGCATTCGGGGGCGCGGTCGCCTCCCCCCGGGGCCCGCGACCGGAGCCCGGGGCCACTGACGGCGTGGGCTCTTCGGAGGGTGGCCCCGTTCCCGCCCCCAGGAGCCACCACCGCACGTCCCCAGGCACTCGACCCGAAGCGCTGTGGCCCGGACGACCCCGGCCACCGAGGAGCCCGGAGATTTCCGCGGAGACGCTTCTCGGCACACGATCCTCCGCAAACGGAAGGTGTTACAGTAACACTCTGCGTTTGCACGATAACCGCGGAAGCAGCTGTGTCTTCAGAGTCCTTCCATAATTTTGATTTCGCGACTCCGGGGCCAAGAACAGCGCCAACGTGCTTTATATCTCTCCCCAGTGTCCCTGGTTTGTCTGCTGGGGAAGGACGAGGTGCAGGGGGGCGGGCGGCCGGGCGTGTTCCCGCGCGGGCCCCTCGGCCGCTGGGTCTGCGGAGCATTGGGGCGCGGTGGCGGCCGCCGGGGGTACGGCGTGGCCCCTCGTCTGACCTGCGGACTGTCGCCGGCCTCCCAGAACCACAGCCAGGCAGCCGGCCGCCGCGGGGACTCGGTTTAGCCGGGGAAGCGCCCCGCAGCGAGGCCCCGCCCTTCTCCGCTGGGATTCGGTCTCAGGGGCGGCCCCGGCCTCCGCCTCCTTCCCCCACCCCCTCTCCAAACTCACCCAGTAGTTCAGGGCTCCTCAGGCGTTTATCTAATCCCAGCCAGTGTCCCTCACACCTCTGACTCTCAAAATCTTTTTGCCCAGCGCCCGCCCGCTTCCGCCGAGCGGACCCGCCGCAGGTTCTAGAAGGTGCAAAGCGGAGGCGGGCGTGACCTGGGAAGCCGGCCCCCTCCCGGAGAGTGATCCTGGGTCCCGGAGTGGGCGTGCGAGCTCACAATCCCAAGGTGCCCTAACGCCCAATACCCGAGGGACTTGGATTAGAGAAGCCACTCCAACCTGGATGTGGGAGGGAGTTCGCTCCTGAGAACAATGCCTATCGGGATGGTAACAGTATCCGGCTCAGCACTTGCGACCCTTTACACTTCCGGAGCTGGACGAATTCCAACACGCATCTGGCCCCAGTGTTTCTGAGAAGCTATTGCGAACCTGTCAATTTGTAACACAGAAATGGAACAATAATATATACCCTTATGTAGCAAGCTTTTTCATTCCATTTCTTGCAGCTACAAATGAACTTTTTTTTTTTTTTAAAGATTTTATTTGACACACACAGAGAGAGAACGCAAACAGGGGGAGCGGCAGGCAGAGGGAGAGGGGGAAGCAGGCTTCCCACTGAGCAGGGAGCCCCAGGCTAGGGGCTGGATCCCAGAGTCCTGGAATCATGACCTGAGCTGAAGGCAAATGCTTAACCCACTGAGCCACTCAAGAGCCCCCAAAATGAACTTTCTTCATTTCATTTACCCACTAGATATATTTATTTGGGGGTTTAAAATTATTTATTTCAAATTTCCTATTGCTACATTCTTCCCAGTTCTTTCTCTCTCTTTTTTCTTTTTTTAAAAGATTTTATTTATTGGGGCGCCTGGGTGGCTCAGTGGGTTAAAGCCTCTGCCTTTCGCTCAGGTTATGATCCCAGGGTCCTGGGATCGAGCCCCGCATGGGGCTCTCTGCTTGGCAGGGAGTCTGCTTCCTCCTCTCTCTCTCTCTCTCTCTCTCTGCCTGCCTCTCTCCCTACTTGTGATCTCTATCTGTCAAATAAATAAATAAAATCTTTTTTTAAAAGATTTTATTTATTTATTGACAGAGATCACAAGTAGAGAGGCAAGCAGGGGGCGGGGGGAGGGAGCAGGCTGGGCTCAGTCCCAGGATCCTGAGATCATGACCTGAGCCAAAGGCGGAGGCTTAACCCACTGAGCCACCCAGGCGCCCCATTCTTCCCAGTTCTTAGTTTTGACTAAAAGTATGCTGAACTTGTGAACGTACTGTGTGTGTGTGTGGGGGGGTGCTTGTTTGTGTGCTGTATGTAGCAGACTGCCATTCAAGTTTTGGTTTTGGAGGATATGTGCTTTCTAAGAGTCATTGCCTCTTTATCTCACTGTGTTACTGTACCAAATACAGCTCCACGTGCAGTATATGAAACCTTACAACGTGAAGATCATTGGTAATATAGATGTACGATACCTTTTCAATTTAGGAGTGAAAGATACATGCTGTGGTTTCAATTTCTGTGCTTTTTCAAAATTTTTAGTTTGAACCCTGTTTAATAAACTTAAAAAAAAAAGAAATTTATATGACATGAACGGCATTTTGCTTTCAACAAAACTGGATAGCTAAATTTTACTAGTTCGAGATTAAGTTTTAAATCCCGGGCTGATGTTGGCTGGGAGCTGTCCTGAGTTCCTTGCGAAGTGGGCTTCTGGAGGTCAGCTAGCCAGAAGGTGTCCCGCTTCAGCCAGGCAAGCATGAGGGAAGAGTCAGAGAGAGACAGTATGAGTAGGCTGAGGCAGGAATCAGGTTAAGCGTGAAGTCTTTCTCTTAGATAATTTGCTTCATCTAGCTAAGGAGCTAGACTTTGGTCTGTAGTTTCAGGGTCCGCTCAACCCTCCACCCTCACCACCAGCACCACTGTTTGTCCCTAACCACATCAGACTCTGGATGCCCCAAGCTTTGGACTACTTTGTGCCTATGGGGCTTGGAGAGCCTCCTCGTTCCTATCTCAGGACTCTCATGTTAAGAAAATTACCACATACAGAAGACATCAAATGATTTATTAACATGGTTTATTTAATTCTCGATGGGAGGATGTGTAAGAAAGGAAAAATGTAAACTTTCAAGATGGAATATGGAAAGAAAATTTTCTTTTTTAAGTTTATGGTCTCTAAAAATCATGATTAATATAAAAAACACATTCTTTTTTTTTAAGATGTTATTGATTTATTTGACAGAGAGATCACAAGTAGGCAGAGAGACATGCTTTTTAGGAACAGAAATGAAATATGGTCAAATAGTTTTGGCATGAAATAATTCTTTTATTTTCATGGAATAATTTTTGACTGAGCATCAGGAATGGCTTTCAGAACCACACAACAAAGTGTCTCCCAAGGAGAAAGCAGAAAACACTGAAATGATGCTACTACCACTACTGATCTGTTCTGAATCATCAGGCTCTGGCAGATGTTAGATATTGAGTCATTCTAAATATTTGTGAGGAATGTGTGCATTGTGTAATACTCATGCATTATTGTTGGAGGGTACATGTTGCATGTGTCCTGAAGAAGAATATGGCATTACTCAACAAATTTAGGTTTTTGTACTTTGTTCTTTAAAGATTTTATTTATTTATTTGACAGACAGAGATCGCAAGTAGGCAGAGAGGCCTATGCGGGGCTCAATCCCAGGACCCTGGGATCATGACATGAGCTGAAGGCAGAGGCTTTAACCCACTGAGCCACCCACGTGCCCCAGGTTTTTCTACTTTTATATGGCATAGTTCTATTCATGGGTATGTATCTTAAAGAAATTTACTGACAAGGAGACTATCATATGTGGTGAAGGTAATTACATTCTGAATATTCCCTTTGGGCAGCAGATAGGTAAAAGGTGGCAGGGTTCATCAGATGTTAATATTTCAGCATTGGAAACAACAGATTAAATAACACGTAGCAAGGGCACCTGGCTGGGTCAGTTGGAAGAGCATGGGACTCTTGATTTTGGAGTTGTGTGTTCAAGACCCACCTTAGGTGTAGAGGTTAGTTAAAAATTTTTTTTTAATGTTTTTAAATAAGAAATGTACATGTAGCAATCTTAGGAACTTGCAAATGAATAATACTAAATTATACTATAAGTTGATAACCTTACATGAATTGAAGATATATACACTTAAAAGAATGCCACATATGACAAGAGCGATACAAAAACACACATAAAAATTGTTTCTAGTGGGAAGAATTACAATAGAAGTAGGGAGAGCAGAGAAAGGACAATCACTAATGACGGCATGGACATAATCACATAAAACAGGATACGGGGTCTGAAAAAAATCACTCGAAACTGTGGCATTGACTCAAAGCTTTTACCCAATAGGTATGAAAAGCATAGCAAATTTGAAGTCTTCCTTTGATTCAAGTAATCTAATGTAGACAAAAATAGAAAAAATGCAATTTTAAGTAAGGCATGGGACTTTCCTTTTCCCACCTCTACCTAATTATTTACTCACTTACCTATCCGACATGCATGCATAAGGACCTATACTTTCCATTTAGCTCCAGCATAAGCCATGTTTGTCGTCTCGTAAGCATCTAAAGGTCAGGCAATCCTCTCTGATGCCCTAAAAGCGTGGTTTGTCTACGTGTGCCTGACAAGTTGAGGGGTTTTCTTTTTCTTTTAAAATTTTAAAAAAGATTTTATTTATTTGCTTAAGAGAAAGAGGGAGAGAGAGCAAGAAAGCATGAGTGAGGAGAGGGACAGAGGAGGAGGGACAAGCAGACTCCCGGGGGGCCAGGGCAGGAGTGAGGGGGTTGGGGTACCCCGGGCTCAATCCCAGGATCCCAGCCAGACCTCAGCTGAAGGCAGACGCTTAACCCACTGAGCCACCCAGGAGCTCCTAAGGGTTTCCTACAGTGAATGGAAAGAGCCAGGAACTGGACCTCTTTCCAAAGACCATTCTTTTTTCTCCCTGCCCCTCCCTTAATCCAATCACGGAAACAGCTCAAATTTTCAACAGCGCCAAGCAGAATGGTGTGATTTTCTCCTTAGCCATCGTATGATGAGATTTTCTCCTTAATCCTATCAGGCTCTGAAGCAATTTGCAAGGCAAATACGGCTCAACCGTCAGTACTTAGGCGGTCTTTTCCCACCTCCCAGACCCCCCAGAGCAGTATAAAAGGCGCGCTCCGCGCCGGACTCCATCCTTTGTCTCTTCTGCCCTGGCCGCGCGTCCCGGCCTGCTCCGGAGACAGAGCGATGGAGCCGCACCTGCCTGCGCCGGCCGAGCTGTCTTGCTGGTGGGCACCGCCGGAGCCCCACATGCCACCGGGCCTGAACCGAGAACAGGCCTGGACCTGGGCGCTGGACAACTTCCCCGCGCTGAGCCGCCGCTCCTGCCAACGCGCCCACTTCTGCGGGGACGAGAACGACTGGGCCTGCGGGTCGCTGCGCCACGCTTGCCCCGAGCACGGAGCTGGTCGCCCAGGCGAGAGGGGCCAGAAACGCCGTCGAGACGCAGGTGTCCAGGCTGAAACCTCGATGGAGGTACGGTCACCGCAACAAGAGGCAGATGCGACAGGCAGCGCTGCCCGCTGGGGCCTGAACCAGCCCGGAGATGCCCGCGCCTGCGGAGATGCACCGACCCGCGGCCAGATCGCCTCCAGGAGCTCGGGCCGCCCTCGAAAGCTGCTGAAAACCGGAGCTTAAAACAGCGTGGAACCCGGCCAGGAAAGGAATTCCAGCCCCCAGCGACCCCTCAGCTGATGCCCTGGAAGGAGCCCCCGACACCCTTTGGGGGCTTTCATTGTCTGAAAGGACTTCTCCGACTAAGGCCGCCCCCACGACCTCCCCACCCCGCGCTGGCCCCAACCGAGTTGAGCCTTGAGGTCTTTATGAAGAATTGGCACAATTCTCATTCTAATCTCACATGACGCGATTAAAGCCTTTTTTCCTTATTCTCAGCCTGTGGATTTGATTTTGGGTGGGTGGTGTCAGGACCGGAGGAGTATTGGTGGGTTTGGGGCTGAAAGGCTTGCTGTGACCCAGGCCAAAGCTCATTAAAAATCAAAGAAATGGGGGCGCCTGGGGGCTCAGTGGGTTGAGCCTCCACCTTTGGCTCAGGTCATGATCTCAGGGTCCCGGAATAGAGCTGCGCATCGGGCTCTCTGCTCTGCCAGGAGCCTGCTTTCCCCCCTCTCTGCCTCTCTGCCGGCTTGTGATCACTCTCTCTGTCAAATAAATAAATAAAATCTTTTTTAAAAAATCAAAGAAATGCAAATTAAACAATGATTATCAGCGGGGAGTTCAAGGTGGGAAGGGAGGACGGGTGAAATAGTCTATAGAGTATTAAGGGCACACTTACAGTGATAAGCACTGAGTAATGTATAGAGTTGTTAGGTCACTATATCCTACACCTGAAGCTATTATAACACTACATTAATTATCCTGGAACTTAAATAAATAATAGGTAAACAAAACAATGGGATATAACTGTACCATAATGGCACACATTAAAGGTTTTTTTAAATCCCCTGTTGGTAAACATATAGAAAGTAATAACTAGGGGCACCTGGGTGGCTCAGTGGGTTAAAGCCTCTGCCTTCTGCTCAGGTCGTGATCCCAGGGTCCTGGGATCAAGCCCCGCATTGGGTTCCCTGCTCAAGTGGGGAGCCTGCTTCCCCCTCTCTCTCTGCCTGCCTCCCTGCCTACTTGTGATCTCTGTCTGTCAAGTAAAAAAAAAAAAAAAGTAATAACTCTCAGATACCCATTTTGGGCATGAATTTGAAAAGCTCTTTGGAAAGGCAATCTGGCAATATTATAGGAAACATTTCAGTGTGAACATTCTTTTGGCCCAGAAATTCTTTTCCTTACCAGCAAGAAATTCTCACTCAAAAACAAGCACGCTTTTCAGTAAAAAAGAAACTGGGAAAAAGAATCATGGTATATCTGTACAATCCCAAACTCTGCGGCCCTTAGAAAACAAAATGGAAGGCATGGTTTTGAAAAGCTGTCCTGGAGGCTGATTATGCTGTATGGGGACTCTTGAACACTGGGAAGGGAGTGACCATAGCAATGGGGTTGAGAGGGTGTAGGTCCAACCAAGGTGGGGAGGGAAGCACTGAGACAGTGACTTTCCAGACACTAGAGACCGGTAGAATTTTGATTGCAAAGTAACATTGTAATTTGAGACTGCATAAATTGAAGATCCCCGAAGAAATCATCTTCTTCGTCAGCAGTTTCTATCTAGGGGAGTTAGAAGGAACTAATGTTTTATATAATGTTTTTGTATAATGTTTTGTGCAGTTTGGAGAGACAAGCAGCTTGTCTCTTGAGCGCTGCTTGAGCTTGAGCTCTGCTCAGTAGGTCTTTGCCTGGGTAGTAGGCTTCCCGTTGGGAACCCCCACTCTTGTGAGTTCTAGGACCCCAGGCAATTCCTCTCTCTACAATACAAGTATCCTCTCACCGTTCACGCCTGGACAGAAATATCCCTGCTATCTGGCACAGCAAAGCTGTGGAATTTAAATAAATAAATAATTGTATTTTAAAGTATACAAAAATATTTAAATAGTTAAATATTTTAAATATGCAAATATTCAAATACTTAAAATATTTAATTTAAATATTTTAAATTAAAGCTGAAACCAGCTTTTGAGGGTCACTGCTGAAGTAGCCCCCATAATCACTTGCCAGTTGAGGCTGCTCCTGCTCTCAGCACCCACTACCTAGAGACCTGGAGTCCATTTGCCGAGATGCTTTATGTTTCTGTTTGTGAGAGTTCCCATCCTGTTTTCTAAATAACACCCTACCTGGTCCTGTCCCCATGCTTTAATAAACCACCATTTTGGGGCGCCTGGGTGGCTCAGTGGTTTAAGCCTCTGCCTTCGGCTCAGGTCATGATCTCAGGGTCCTGGGATCGAGCCCTGCATCACCCTCTCTGCTCAGTGAGGAGCCTGTTTCTCCCTCTCTCTGCCTGCCTCTCTGCCTACTTGTGACCTCTCTCTCTGTCAAATAAATAAATAAAATATTAATAAATAAATAAATAAATAAATAAATAAATAAATAAAACCACCATTTTGGGGGCACGTGGGTGGCTCAGTGGGTTAAAGCCTCTACCTTCGGCTTAGGTCATGTTCTCAGGGTCCTGGGATCCAGCCCCGTGTTGGGTTTTCTGCTCAGTGGGGAGCCTGCTTCCTCCTCTCTCTCTCTGCCTGCCTCTCTGCCTACTTGTGATCTCTGTCTGTCAAATAAATAAATAAAATCTTTTTAAAAAACCACCTTTTGCACCAAAAAAAGTATGTATATGTTTTACCTCATATTACTCTAGATTTGATGTTGCAATAAAGAGTGCAGGTTCATCTCTCTGCATTTGTCACTGGATGAGAACTCCTTGGAAGCCACATTATTTTCCTGATATAAGAAATGTCCATAATTTTAATCTTCCTTTCCTGAAAAAAAAGTAAATTAAATAGACTGCATAGGCACCCATTAGCTTTGTGACTTTGGATGTATCTCTCCAGGCATCAAGAATGGGTGGACATTTGTGTTGTAGAGAGTGGGCAGTGCCTGGGTGATGGGAAAACCCAGAGCTGTGGGGTTTCCCAATGAGGAGCCACATTACTCAGCTAGATATTGGCTGAGCAGCCCCTCACACAGAAATATTATTTAAATTCTGCATTTTCTTACCTATAAAATGCACTTAAAATCTATTTTATTTAAATTTTTAAGAGAGGAGAAGAGGGACAGAGGAAGAAAGAGAGAGAATCTCAAGCAGGCTCCAGGCCAGGCACAGAGACTAATGCAGGGCTTGATCCCATCACCTGGAGACCAAGACACCAACAGAAATCAAGGATTGTTTGCTTAACTGACTGCACCACGAAGGCGCCCCAAAATGCACTTAATAATAGCACCTAATTAAATAAGGTAATAAAAATAAAACTCAAGATAATGCCCATCATAAAGTAAGTTCTTAGTATAAATACTAGCTATTACAGTTTAAAGGTAAAGTGAATGGACATTAGAATCCTTTTATTTCTGAATTATTTCTGAACATTTTTATTATGGAAAGTATATATTTGTAAGTGAGTAGGACAGTAAGGCATCAAGTGAAAACAGGAATTAGATTCTCCTTCCCCCAACCTCTGAAATGATAGGTAACCACTACTGACATATTTTGGAGTGTACTTCTAGTTTTATGCAAATGCAAATACCCTAATACAAATGAAATGTACAAAAATCATTCCCCTCCAAAAATCATATTACACACAGAGCATTAACTTAACTTGTCAGTTATTACTATTTTGGACACCTTTCTCTCTTTATTCAAAGATCCTGCCTTCTATTTAAAGCAGCATGACAACCCAATTTATGGACTATGCTCCAGCATGAGTCGCTAGAACAAAAATTATTGTGATAAAGTCGATTTTGCCAAAAGCAGTAATATTCTCATAGTCTTTGAAGCTTACTAGGAGAAGAAGTAGCCTATAGTGCACGACTGTGGGAGTCACCATCCAACCCCTCCCCCATTTTGACAACCGCTCCCCTCTTCCCCACTCACATGCCTGCAGGAGTAGGCAAGATCATACTTACCCCTTGTGTTAGCTGGGTACTAGGTGTTGGCTAAGGTCTGGGCATCTTACTGAAGCTGAGCCCCTAACTCTCTATCCTGGGTTTTGCAATGGGGACTTAGAATATGTTCATCCCATGGACTCCTAGTGTCAGTTTCCTTCCCAACTTATGGTTACCTATGTCAAGTCTACGTGCACGGGGGTATTCTCGCTCTTCCTGTGTCGTCCACACAGCCATCACATCACAGCCCTCACCGTGGTCCATCTCAATGCTCCCAGCTCCTCTGTGAGCAAACTTCACATCATTGCCCTCACCCTCTGTGCCTGAGCAGTCACCCGCACAGCAGATTGCCGTCGTGTGCTCGTACCAACAAAAGGGTTACTCTCTTTCAGGATGCTTTTCCTGGACTGGCCCTTCTTTATTCCCACCGAGTGTGAGCATCGTTACACGATGCTGAAATCAAACAGCTGTGTCAGGTTTTACAAAAGGATTGCAGGAAATAACTATAAATGGTAGAAAATTAAACTAAATATTAAAAAAATTATCATTGCTGAAAGTACCCTATGATCCTCTAGAGAAAATGAACTCTTTAGAAGTCGTCTACGGAGGGCGCCTGGGTGGCTCAGTGGGTTAAGCCTCTGCCTTTGGCCCAGGTCATGTTCTCAGGGTCCTAGGATCCAGCCCCGCGTAGGGCTCTCTGCTCAGTGGGGAGCCTGCTTCCTCCTCTCTCTCTCTGCCTGCCTCTCTGCCTACTTGTGATCTCTGTCTGTCAAATAAATAAATAAAATCTTAAAAAAATATAAGAAGTAGGCTTCTGATAGGGCACCAAAAGGGGTTCAAATTAGCATCAGAGCATTTACTGAATCTGTGCAATAACCAGTGCTAAGCAGATATCCCGCCACACCCTCTTCTTCAGGAAGGTGGGCCCACCGCTGTCACCAACTTGCACACTGCACTATGTGGGAGACACTACTGTGGTTTTCTCCTTAAGGAGCCTGCGTTTTATCAGACTGCTTTCTCAAAAGCAAAAAGATTAGGAGTAAGAAGACAATCAACACACAAGGCCACCTCATTCTAAGACTAGAACCCCAAACCCTAGAAAAAGGCACCCTCTTGCCCTACAGGAGAAACTCTCTCTTTCCCCCAAGGAAGTCCAGTCCCTGCCTATACACATTCTCATTAACCACTCTCACAAATCTGCATTCTTTCATGCTACTCTTTTTCCTTAGCAATAGGTCAACACTTATTTTTGGTATAGCTGGACAAGAAAGGGGGCTTACTTTATTCTAAAACCCATCTGCATTTATTGCTCATCAATGTCAACGATCATTGATGAAGTCTAGAAAACATTCCTTCTGCCTTCTCTTCTTGAAATCCCCTCATTCTTGTCTTGAGAAAATAACTACTTAGATAATTTTATTTATTTACTTGACACAGAGAGAGTGGGAGAAGGAGCAGCAGTGGGGGGCAGGCAGAAGGAGAAGCAGGCTCCCTGCGGATCAAGGAGCCTGAGGCAGAGACTAGAGCCCAAGGGAGAGGCTTAAGGACTGGGACTCCCAGGCATCCCTGTCCCACTCTTTTTTTTTTTTTTTAAGATTTTATTTATTTGACAGAGAGAGATCACAAGTAGACAGAGAGGCGGGCAGAGAGAGAGAGAGAGAGGGAAGCAGGCTCCCCGCCGAGCGGAGAGCCCGATGCGGGACTCGATCCCAGGACCCTGAGATCATGACCTGAGCCGAAGGCAGCGGCTTAACCCACTGAGCCACCCAGGCGCCCCCCTGTCCACTCTTATACTCAGCCCAGCGGAGCGTTCTGTCTTGAATATCTTCATCCCATGCCCTGAGTTAGTTGCAAAGATTCCATATTAGTCCAATGAACCCTTTCAGCTTAGCGCCGCTGGCTCCCCTGACCACAGCTTCCAACCCCGCTGCTTCTTCTGTTGTTCATACTTTCCTCTTCTTTCACAACTGCCAACTCAATCTCTCTTCCTCTTTTCTCTCTGCTTCTCCCTCTTTTTGCCCCCCTCCCCGCTCATGCTCTCTCTCTCCCTCTAATAATAAATAAAATCTTAAAAAAAGAAAACAAAACAAAACCCAGACTTAATCTCATCCGGGCACAAAATTCAACTTCATCAGAAGAAGCGGCAGAAGGGCACCTGGGTGGCTCAGTGAGCTAAAGCTTCTGCCTTCAGCTTAGGTCATGATCCCAGGATCCTGAGTTCGAGCCCCACATCGGGCTCTCTGCTAGGCAGGGAGCCTGATCCTCTTCTCTCTCTGCCTGCCTCTCTGCCTACTTGTGGTCTCTATCTGTCAAATAAATAAAATCTTAAAAAAAGAAAAAGAAGCAGCAGAAGGAGCAGCAGGGGAGTTTTATGTTTTCTTTAAGTTCTCCAGGTTCTTGTTCAAGACCCACTTCTACCACAGGAAAAGGTCTACTTGTGGTCTCTATCTGTCAAATAAATAAAATCTTAAAAAAAGAAAAAGAAGCAGCAGAAGGAGCAGCAGGGGAGTTTTATGTTTTCTTTAAGTTCTCCAGGTTCTTGTTCAAGACCCACTTCTACCACAGGAAAAGGTCTACTTGTGGTCTCTATCTGTCAAATAAATAAAATCTTAAAAAAAGAAAAAGAAGCAGCAGAAGCAGCAGCAGGGGAGTTTTGACGTTTTCTTTAAGTTCTCCAGGTTCTTGTTCAAGACCCACTTCTACCACAGGAAAAGGTCTACTTGTGGTCTCTATCTGTCAAATAAATAAAATCTAAAAAAAAGAAAAAGAAGCAGCAGAAGCAGCAGCAGGGGAGTTTGATGTTTTCTTTAAGTTCTCCAGGTTCTTGTTCAAGACCCACTTCTACCACAGGAAAAGGCCCACTTGTGGTCTCTATCTGTCAAATAAATAAAATCTTAAAAAAAGAAAAAGAAGCAGCAGAAGCAGCAGCAGGGGAGTTTTGACGTTTTCTTTAAGTTCTCCAGGTTCTTGTTCAAGACCCACTTCTGCCACAGGAAAAGTCACCACCCAGCGGGCGGGACCTTGGAGGCAGGGAGTACAAATAGGCGAGGGGGGATCGTTGTGACATTCCGTGGGCTCAGCGGCAAAGCGATGGAGCAGAGCCTCCCGCACTGCGTGCGGCGGGCCTGGGATTCGGCCGAGCACTTGCAGGGACCCCGCACGCTGCCAGCCTTGAGCCCTGAGGACTCCGGGCCGTGGCCGCTGCCTTTCTATCCTAGGCTCGGCCAACCCTCTGGGAAGGACGAGGACTTCCACCGGGAGCGGCTTCGTAAGCCCTGCGGGCTGCTGAGCCCACACTGCCCGAGACACCGACCAGGAAGCAGGGAGCGGAGCCTCCAGCCCTGATCTCAAAGCCCCACGACCCGCTCGCGGCCGGAGGAGCCCGGAGGGAGAGCCCCGCGCCGGCCGCCACGGCAGCCGTTTCCGGAGGCGCCGCCCGGGCTGCCAGAGGACTCTTCGGAGCGTCGCCTCCTACTGCCCAGAGAAGCCGCCCTCGCCTTTCCAAGGCTGCGTGGGTTAAGTCCGACCCGCTGTGGCCTGGGTCCCCTGGCCGTCGCTGCCGCCGCCGCCCGCCCGGAGCGCCCGGAGCCCCCGAGATTCCCCGGCGAGCATCCAGCGCGTTAGAACGGATCAGTGCGAATTTGGCCTTCATAGACGTCGGGAGATTTCCTTTTTGCCTTCTTGATACAATTTCTGACTTTTGTTCCTGGTTGGCTGTTGGGGAAGGACGAGGCCCGGGAGCGGGGGAGGCCTGTGCCGGTCCCCCCGCGGGGACCCTCCGTCGCCTGGTTTGCCGTGCACCGGGCGGGTCCTGGGGTCTCCCGTGCGTACGCGGATGCCCAGGCGACTGGCACGTGGCAAGTTGTCAGACGTGCTCGCTCGCTGGACTTCCAGGAAATCCAGCACGCCGGCAGCCAGCGGCCCCAAGAACTCCACCAGCTCCGTGGCCTCTGCCCTTCTGCGCTCGGATTGCGTCTCCGGGAGCCTCCTGGCATCTGCGCGTTGCCTCAGCGCACGTTCCCACTTCCAGACTCACCTGCAGCCTTAGGCCTCCTACGGATCCGGCATTCTCTCGCCCTCCGGAACGTCGCAGGAAGCTGCTTCCCTTCTGCTTCGAAATTCCCAGAACCCTGGTTGCCCGCGCGCTCACTGAGATCGCCCTGGGCGGCTGGGAGGAGTGCCAGGGCGGTGTGGCCCAGGAACTTGGGAAAACCAGCGAATTGTCCTTTGCAGCGTGGGGCTTATATGCCTAGATTCCGGCTTGCTTCCAATTCCCATTCCAACTCCGTGAGTTTCCAAGACGCGTTACTTCTCCAGAGAAACGGGAAGTTGGTCAGAGTATCCACCACACGCCCGACGAAAGCTCAGCGACTTAGAACAATGTCCAGCAAGGCACAAATGCTCAATTCATGTTAACTGTGATTATTCTTATCCTGTTGTGATTTCTCTGGGGGGAAACATCACGGGAATTGAGTTCACAAGTGTCTGAAAGTTTGGCCTATATTCCATGCGGACTATTTGCTATAATCCCTTCACCTGACCTCTAGCTTTTGGCATCCCATCCAAACCCACCCTTTTCCTCCTTTTCCCGCCAGGATTCTAGGTGCACCAGTGTGGAGTGGCTTGGCTGTTATAAAAACCCAGGCCTAGGGGGTGGCTGCATGGCTCAGGGGGTTAAGCCTCTGCCTTCAGCTCAGGTCCTGATCTCAGTGTCCTCAGAGGATTTAGCCCCTCAGAGATTCAGAGGATTGAGCAGGGAGCCTGCTTTCCCCTCTCTCTGCCTGCCTCTCTGCCTACTTGTGATCTCTGTCTGTCAAATGAATAAATAAAATCTTTTTTTAAAAAGTGAGGCGTATCTTTTGGAAAGGTGTTTTCATATTGGTGTACTTGAGCTTGATAACCTTAAATTGTAACTGAATGGTGAAGAAATCTTTGCTGTGAAATAATAAGGAATATATGTATTGGTCTCTGTTCCAGGTTCCTGATACAGAGGTACTAAAATCCGTGTACTTTTCTGAGTGGTGGTGTGATAGGGATGTCTTACACAGAGCTCCCGAATCCCTTGGAACTTCCTAGGTGATAGGAGCATCTTTCATTCTAAGAAGGCAACAATTCATGGGTTCCTGGATGGGGGTCTTGTTACCAGAAAGTTCAAGCCATGATCAGAACTTAGAGCCCCACCCCATATCCTCCAGGAAAGGGATAGAGTATTGGGACTTATTTAATAATCAATCATGAATATGTGATGAAGTGTCCATGAAAATCCATAAACCCGGTTTCAGTGAGCTTCTGGGTTGTAGAACCCAACCACAGGCCCTGAGGTTGGCAACCCAGAATAGCTCTCTGCCCCTTCCCCATATCTTGCCCTATACATCCATTGCATTTGTTTGGTCCTGAGTTGTGTTCCTTATAATAAACCAGTATTTTAAGTAAAATGCTTTACTGAGTTATGTGAGTTGTTCTTGTAAATTATTGAACTCAAGGTTGGATGGTGAAAACCCTAATTTATAACTGGTCACTCAGAAGTATGGAAGATCAGGACTTGAGACTGATATTTAAAATGGGGGTAGTTTAAGGGCACTGGGTGGCTCAGTTGGTTAAGCACCTGCATTTGGCTCAGGTCATGATCCCAGAGTCCTGGAATCAAGCCTCATATCAGGCTCCCTGCTAGGTGGAGAGCCTGGTTCTCCCTCTCCAGCTCTCCTGTGCTTGTGTTCCCTCTCTTGCTATCTCTCTCTCATAAACAAAATCTTAAAAAAAAAAAAAAGTAGGGGCAGTTTACTGGGACTGAGCCTTTTATTTGTGAGATCTGATGCCTACTGCAAGCATGGACTGTTAAAACGGAATTGAATCGTGTGACAGTGTCCTGAGAATTTGAGAACTGCTTGGTGTGGAAAACCCACACATATGGCGTCAGAAGAGTTTTTGAGTAGAGTAAAACGAATAGATTCGTTTTTCTTTTATTTGTATGACTTGCTGCAATGAAAGAAGTTATTGTTTTTATTGTTCTAATGTTACCAGGATTACCTGAGAAGGAATAATTTTCATCTTGGGAGATATGCTTGTTTACACAAAAATATAGACTCTTAGAAGGCTGCATAAAACCTGAGAGCTGGGCAGTTGTTGAATCCTTGGCCTCATCTCTAGGAACAACAACGTGGAAGTTGTGATGGGAGAAAGAGATTCTCGTTTGGAGCAGGTTTAGAATTCACCACCTCTTGAGACTGAGCCCCAGCTGCCCCCTAGAAGACTCAATTGCAGAGCAAGCGGGACTGGGACAGCCTGGGTGGCTCCGTGGGTTAAGCAACTGCCTTTGGCTCAGGTCCTGTTCCCAGAGTCCTGAGATCCAGGCTCCTTGCTCAGAGGGGAGCCTGCTTCTCCCCCTCCCACCACTCCCCCTGCTTATGCTCTCTCCCTTCCTATCTTTCTTTGACAAATAAATAAATAAAAATCTTAAAAGAAAAAAAGAACAAGCTGGCCTGACTTTTCCATTAGGCAAAATGCATAGAGCTCCACAATACTTCCATGGGCCCACGAATGTTTTAATTTCTCTTATTTTTTTTAATTTTTAAAAAGATTTTATTTATTTATTTGAGAGCGTGCAAGCACAGAAGGAGAGAGAGAGAGAAGCGGGCTCCCCATTGAGCAGGGAGCCTAATGTGGGGCTCCATCCCTGGACCCTGGGATCATGACCTGAGCCAAAGGCACACCCTTAACCAACTGAACTACCCAGTGGCCCGTGTTTTAATGTCTTATTAAACCCAGAAAAAAAAATTAAATTTTAGGTCAAAGAAAATGTATAATATTTAACATTAATATATTTTCTTAAAACCAACACACACGTAAAATACATGTTTTCTGTTTTATGGGTCAGGGGGCCCACGAAGGTAAAAGTGTGCCTAGTGTTCAGAAAATCACAATACCGTCACGGGAGGGGCGTGGACGCTGTTCCAACAATCGGGGCAGGAAACCGCTGCAACTCCTGACTGGCGGCACACTTGGGGCCGGAAGCTTTGGGGTGAGTCAGCCGGGGCGGCAAATGCCGCCCCCGCACCTGAGCCCGCGCCTGGCGGAGTGCTTCCACGCCCAGTCTGCCTAGTGCTCCCCAACGTGACTTCCCTGAATTCGTCTATCGAGGTTTATTTAACTCTCCAGTTTTAAGTCACCTTCATTTGTTCCCTAACAATGTCCCAAGGTCATCTATAAAATTAAGTGGCTGAAAGTTGCATTGGTTTTGAGGCATTATTTCGTAATGGCATTTTACCGAACACCCAAGCTTTTCTCCTACGTTTTGCAGAGCTGGTTGATTCCGAGTTGGGCAGCTGAGGCGGAAGGAGGGTCCCTCTGAGCGAGGGGTGGGTGTGAGGGCAGCAGAGCTGGCAGTTACCGCGGACGTGGGGCCAGGGTGGTGGTGGCGCTTTCCCGACCCCGGAGCCGCCAGGTCAGCGGGGCGGGAAGGAGGCCCGAGCGCGGGTGGGGGCGCAGGCGGCGCGGGGACAGGAGAGGCCTCGGAGCCGGCCCGCGGCGTTAGGACGCCGTTGTGGGCGCGGACCCAGCCGCCAGGCGAATCTCGGCGTCTTCCCAACCGGTGCCTCGGCTCCTGCATTCTGTGGGGGCCGCCAGTCGGGCCGTGGTCCCGAGGAGGAACCTGTGAAGGCCGGGCGGAGCGGTCACCAAGGAGCCAATTGCGGAGGAGCAGATTTGGGGGACAAGGAGAAAAGTCTGCCTTCCTTCAGGATGAGCAGTTTTCCTTCGTCGCAGTAGACAGCTCCAGAACTTCTGGGATGGGGCGGGGCGGCATGATTCTCCTGGGAACCGTTTTTTTTTTTTTTTAAAGATTTTATTTTAGGGGCGCCTGGGTGGCTCAGTGGGTTAAGGCCTCTGCCTTCGGCTCAGGTCATGACCCCAGAGTCCTGGGATCGAGCCCTGCATCGGGCTCTCTGCTCAGCAGGGAGCCTGCTTCTTCCTCTCTCTCTGCCTGCCTCTCTGCCTACTTGTGATTTCTGTCAAATAAATAAATAAAATCTTTTTTTTAAAAGAATGCTTTAAAAAAAGATTTTATTTTATTATTTTTAAAAGATTTTATTTATTTATTTGACAGACAGAGATCACAGGTAGGCAGAGAGGCAGGCAGAGAGAGAGAGAGAGGAGGAAGCAGGCTCTCTGCTCAGCAGGGAGCTGAGCATGCGGGGCTTGATCTTAGGACCCCAGGATCATGACCTGAGCTGAAGGCAGAGGCTTTAACCCACTGAGCCAACCAGGCGCTCCTAAGATTTTATTCATTTTACAGAGAGAGAGATCACAAGTAGGCAGAGAGGCAGGCAAGGCGGGGGTGGGGGGGTGGGGGTGGGGAGTAGGCTCCCTGCTGAGCAGAGAGCCAGACGCGGGGCTCGATCCTAGGATCCTGAGATCCTGAGATCCTGACCTGGGCAGAAGGCAGAGGCTTAACCCACTGAGCCACCTAGGCGCCCCTCCTGGGAATCTTGAACGTTAAACTGTATTTGGGTAACCCTTCACACTCAGGCTCACAAAACGTCAGGTCTATTAGAGAGAAGGAGATGGAGAGGGAGGAAGAGAGAGCAAGGAAGGAAAGGAAAGGAAAAAAAGAATGGGAGGGGCTTTGGGAGGAGGGTTGTAAGAGACTAAACTAGGAGTGCTTGGAGAGCAAGGAGGCTTGGCTTGGCATTAAGCCCACCCCCACCCCCACCCCCGTCCACTGTTAGGGCAGGTTTCCTGCCCACTTTAAGGAATGTGGGGGGTTTTTCCTGCATTCTTTCTGAGAGTCATCCCTTGTTTTTTCATTGCCCGGCTCTTCTCCCTTCCTTTCTCATGTTAACTTCTCCTCACCCAACCCTCGCCGGCGGTGTTACATCACTGCACCGCTAGGGATCCTCGAAAGCAGAAGGGAAGTCAAAAAATTGCTTCCGTTTTCATGCTATTGATTTGAGCCAAAAGTGGGAGAAAAGTTATTCAGCAGCTTTTCCACAACAGTTTCTGAATGTGCCGGTGCCTGTGAGCGGCTTGGAGTGGGGCAGTGGGGGTAGTTAGTCCGGAATGCCCCGCACCTAAAGCCTTGTAAGTTGCAGCGAAGGCTGCCCCCGTCCTCAATAATTTTCCCATCTTTCCTTCCATAGCATATTTTCCCGGAGCTATTGTGATGGATCGAATAAAATAAATAAGCATGGTTCATCTCAATGCTAATAGGAAAATAAGTCTTCTACCAATATATGTTAATAGAGATGCATTAAAATTTTTGTGTAAAAATGTGGATATATATTAGTATATATAGAGAAAAGATGTATTTTCAGGGCGCCTGGGTGGCTCAGTCGGTTAAACTTCTGAGTCTTGGTTTGGCTCAGGTTATGATCTCAAGGTGGAGAGATCCAGACCCAGGTTGGATCCTGCTCAGTGTGGAGTTTCCTGGAGATTCTGCCTCCCTTCGCCCCTCCCCCTGCGGTCTCTCTCCTCTCGCTCAAATAAATAAAATCTTAAAAAAAGAAAATACGTATTTTCAGATGAAATAGAGAAATCAAACTGTAAGGGTTGTCTTGAACATTATCTTTAAGTTTTTAAGAAATTTCTATGAAGTTTTGCACAAAATTTGCATCAGTTTTAAAACCAAAATATCACCAGATTCCTTGTTATTATTTGATCTTAGGCTTCCATTAAAAAAAAAGATTTTATTTATTTATTTGAGAGAAAGAGAGAGCAGGGGGAGGGAGAGATGGACAAACAGACTCTCCTCTGGGGGGCTTGTTGCCAGGACTCTGAGATTGTGACCTGAGTTGGTCAGATGCTTAATTGACTGAGTCACCCAGATGCCCCAAGCTTGTAGTTTCTCCCCTTACATACATGAAATCTGGAATTTTTATCTGCACCCATATAAATTTTTGATTCTTGTTCTGACCTTCTTGATGTAGTACCTTTAGAATTCATTTCCATACACGTTCCAGAGGTTTCTGCCAATACAAATTATCTACCTATTGCAGCTGTTTTGGTATATGAGCAATAAATCCAAACTTAGACTTTACAGTTGTCCCTTTGGGTCATTCTAGCATCTGCATCTAGTTATGGGTTTGGGGTGATTATGGTTATAACTTGAGGGGAATGGACATTCTTCTACAAACTAACTTTCTCAGGTGAGATCTCAGTGTCTTTAAATCAAGAAAGGGCTAGCCTCCTCAAACAGAGGGGTTCCTTCTTTAAAGGAAGCTCAGAGGGGCGCCTGGGTGGCTCAGTGGGTTAAGCCTCTCCCTTTGGCTCAGGTCGTGATCTCAGGGTCCTGAGATCGAGCCCCCCATCAGGCTCTCTGCTCAGCAGGGAGCCTGCTTCCTCCTCTCTCTGCCTGCTGCACTACCTACTTGTGATTTCTCTGTCAAATAAATAAAAATCTTTTAAAAAAATAAAGGAAGCTCAGAGAGTTGTAGAGATTCAAGGTTCTTGTATTTACAAAGATCCACCCGAATTAACCCATTTGAATCCACAGAGTTCTATTACTTGCTGATCAGCGCCGCCCCCTTCCTTGTACATGAGAGATGTGAAGATATGAGTTCACCTTATATTTTAATTCTGCCTCTAAGTTGGGGTCTGATTTTTGGCGCTCTCATCACTGTTTTGTAAGAAATAAGGCTTCTTTTAGGGGCATTACTGAAATTTTTGGTTCAAAAAATTTAAATCCCGGAGTCTTTCATTTTGTTTTTGTAAATCCTGCAATTCAGTGGAGGCGGCCACCACAGCCTATAGTTAGTGTAGCCTTCAATCCCATCAAAATGGTCGGCAGAGACAATTAGATATCCCATATTTTGACTTCAGTAGATTCTTCACTACAGACAATAAAAAGTTATCACCTGTCAACTGTGTTTCAGTACAAATGAAGCAATCATCGTGTTCAAGTTTAGCAAATTTATCAGCACTCATCATCTAGGGTTATGCTTATTTTTAGGTCTGAAAACCAATTCTAAATTCTCATTTTTATTTTTTAAAGATTTTATTTATTTATTTGACAGAGAGAGAAATATTGAGAGAGGGAACACAAGCACAGGGAAGCTGGAGAGGGAGAAGCAGACACTCTAGGATGCTGGGATCATGACTTGAGCCAAAGGCAGAAGCTTAATGACTGAGCCACTCAGGTGCCCTAAACTCTTGTTGTTGTTGTTTTAAAGATTTTTAAAAAAGATTTTATTTATTTATTTGTCATAGAGAGAGCACAAGCAGAGAGAGAAGAAGGCTCCCTGCTGGACAAGGAGCCCGATGGGGGACTCGATTCCAGGACCCTGGGATCATGACCTGAGCCGAAGGCAGTGGCTTAACCAATTGAGCCACCCAGGCATCCCCTAAATTCTTGTTTTTGAGTTGTTTTCAGAAACCACCCTTGTTACAGTACTCTCCCAGTCAAGTTCAGTCAGGAAAGGAGGAAGTAGCTAATGCTGTGTGAGCCTCATTAACTGGGCTCCTCTTACCCTGCCAAAGCCATAAGTGGCATGACTTCTTCCTGCCTTGGGTCAAGGCAAGGGTGCCTTCCATTGACAAAGACTAACTGCCGCTCTGTTGGCAAGGAAAATTTGGAAATTCAGTTTTCAGATGTTTTGGCCTTACCATTCAAGGGAGAAGATGGGTTAATTGTGGCTGAGTACAGAAGTACCCAAGCCACACAGTATAACAAAAATCTGATGAGTCTTAAAAGATCACACTTAAGAAGAAATGCAATGCATTATTACTGTACTGAATATAGGATTACAGAATTTTAAACATCTTATTAGATGTTGCTAATCTATAGGTGGTGATGTCCTCTGATTGATCACAGTTTAAAAGTTGGGACATTGGGGCACCTGGGTGGCTCAGTCGTTAAGCACCTGCCTTTTGCCCAGGTCCTGATCCCAGGGTCCTGGGATCAAGCCCCTCATCAGGCTCCCTGCTTGGTGGGGAGCCTGCTTCTCCCTCTCCCACTCCCCTTACTTGTGTTCCCTCTCTCACTGTGTCTATCTCTGTCTAATAAATAAATAAAAATCTTTTTTAAAAAGTTGGGACATGACTATTTTTATTCCTGTCCATGAAAAATGGTACAATGTCAGTTCAAGGAAATATTTAATATGTAAATCTGAGTATCCTTATGAATCTGAGGCCTTAGCCAAATGATCCCTCTGCTGGCATCCCCCCTCTCTTGACCCCAAGCCAACTCATCTCATTAGCTTTGAACTTTGTCCTCTGAGTGGGCTCTTGGAACCAGGAACCTGTTTCATGGGACATTTCAGTTAATCTTTGTTGAGATTTTTTTAAAAATGTATTTTTTCAAAAGTGGTTATCAGAGGATAGCATAAAACTTGTAATTAGAAGAAAGCTATCTGATATTCAGATATCAGGGACTCCTAACTAAAACTCTACTCTATTAACTTTTTAAAAAGCTTGACTCAGCATTCTAGTTCCTACCTCTAACCCTACATGGTTATTTTTCCCCCAACTGTTTTCCTTAGTATGATTTCTTTGCAAACATGTATGATATTAAGCTTAATCTAGGTTTCTGATCTGTACTAAGTATTTGTACATTTAGTACTTAGTACAATACTAAGCTAAGTATTTTTCTTGTTCATATTTAGTACAATTCAGAAACCTAGGAGAAATTTTATCTTTTTATTCCTTTTCCCTCCCTTCATCCTTAACAATAATCCTAACCTCAGAGGAGTGATTACTTAGTGTCTTATTACTTGTCACCTTCCTGATAAACTCTCCCCTTTCCCAGGAGAAGTTCTATCTTTCTTTTCTCTTTCCTGAGCAGATGTACCAGGTAAGTCCATCCAGAATGGTTCTCTTTGTGTTTCCTACAAACAGGGAAAAAGCAGAATCTTCTCACAAGTCCTCCTGGGGTTCCAGTTAACATCAGGACATTCATGGATTTGGATTACACTGTGAAATCTGAACTCTGCTTTCACAAGACCAGGCTCAGACTGTCCCCAAGTAACATTGTTTTTCTCCCACAGGGAGACATGCAGTTTTCAGCCAAGAGTTTATTAGGAGTTAAAATTGGTTTCCCAGGTTGTCAAACCCTTATAGACAGCCCAACTGTCTTTGCAGAGGGTAAGGAGCCAAAGTTCATATGGACTTGTACCATTCAGGCAGCCCTCAATTCAGTCCATTGGCTGTTTTATTTTATTTTTTTTTAAATCTTTTTTTTTTTAAAGATTTTATTTATTTATTTGACAGAGAGAGAGGTCACAAGTAGGCAGAGAGGCAGGCAGAGAGAGAGGAGGAAGCAGGCTCCCTGTGGAGCAGAGAGCCCGATGCGGGGCTCGATCCCAGGACCCTGAGATCATGACCTGAGCCGAAGGCAGCGGCTCAATCCACTGAGCCACCCAGGCGCCCCCATTGGCTGTTTTATTAACTACCCCCCTCCAGTCTCAAACCACATAGTATCAGTCCGGGGTTGGACTGCTACTGCAGTCCAGTGACTAGGATTTTATTACTAGAGCCATCTATATACCAAGCATCTTTAGGAATAGGGTATGTGCCTTCCTTTACTTATGGAGGGGTCTCCATAAGAGGCTGGGGGGGACATTAAAGGTTTCATATTCTATGGACCCAAACATAGCATGTAATTCATCTCCCAATGGACTAGTGGAAAGAACACTCCATTGTTGTAAGTAGGCATCATAGAGGCTTGTGCTATGACAGGGACCGGTCTTGCAAATATCCCATCCATCCACCCCTTTATAGGCAAATCAGTCCAGACATTTACCAGAAGAGCAGTCATTAAAGGATCCACTTACTAAAGGGTCTTATTGACTCAATACTTGTTCAGTAGGAGAATATCAGATCTCTGCTCCCTGCCAGTGTTGTGACCAAAAGCCCAATGGAGTTAACTTACCATGCTCTTCCTGCCATAATGGCCAATTCATCTAAGTACTAGGGTCCAAGGATATGAGGTCAAAGACCATTCCATGACCAGAAGCCTGTGCTTGAGCAATTAATATCTTAGCTTGGTTAAAGATAGCTTGACGTTCCTCTACCCAATGCCAATGCACTCCCTTTTTTACCAGATGGTGTTGGGAGTGCAGGCATGCTAAATGTAGTCCTAAGGGTTGGGGATTATGTGCTAGGGAACCACCCAGGAGGAAATATTTGAAAATCACAGTCCTATCTCCAGAACAGATCAAGGATGTTATACCCCAAGACTGTACTTAAGTGTGTGATTAAACAGAAAGAAAAAAATGGGGAGGGTGCTATGCTCAAGAAGTCTTCAGATCATGGAATGGTCATCATACTGGATTTGTCCAAGATAGTGTTAGTCTAGTTCACACATTGGGTAAGTACAGTTACTATCAGAGAAAGGGAAAAACAAGGCACTGGTTGTTCTGGACATAAAATTTGAAGTTAGTAAAAGACTTCTAAAGGTGACTGATTGTATTTTGCAGTGAC
The DNA here is from genome assembly GCF_922984935.1 of Meles meles. Classification (NCBI taxonomy): domain Eukaryota; kingdom Metazoa; phylum Chordata; class Mammalia; order Carnivora; family Mustelidae; genus Meles; species Meles meles. Next base: position 149,901,415 of record NC_060068.1, read on the forward strand.
ATTAGGAAAAGAAGAGAAATTGGTCACAGGGAGGATGAGAGGATGGATCTCCAGCATCATGGATAGATCAGAATCTTTGATGATAAATCCAACAATCTGAAAGGTTATCCCCTCTTAGCAATGGCCTGTGTGATATGAGTGAGGGTGGTCTTGCCAGGCCAATGACAAAGTAAAGGAAAAGAAAAGTGGGAGAAAGTATTTCATGTTTATAGTATGAAGTCTTGATCCCCTGTCTTGGGAAGAAGCAGTTTACCTGAATGTCAGGTACTTCTCTTCCTTGCAATTTGTTTCAGAGATCTCCAGGGTCTACACAGGACCAGATATCAGGTGGAGCCTTCTTCAGTTGTGAGATGTGTATCCAAGGCTCAATGCCTTCTAATTTTGCAGCAGTGTCCATGGTCGGGGACACTTGGCAAAGTCCCTTCCAACGAGGCTCAAGGGCTGTTTTTGTCTAATAATATTTCCAGAACACCCAGTCACCAGCCTCCACACTGTGCCCAGCAAGATCCTTTGAATTGGAATCTGGGGAGGCTTCTTTAACCTATTGTTGATAGGCTTAAGCATAAGACATTAAAGACTTACTCAGCCAGTTATATTAGCATGAAATAATAAAGGATCAGCAGAAAGGTGTATTCCAATAGACATTGGTATGTTGGTAACTATCTAATGTGGAATGAGTTTATGTTTCTCAAAAGGGTATCATAAGCAGTCAGCAAAATCAAAAGCATATCTTAGGTTAGGGAAGTCCAGTTGTTTTGGCAAGTTGAGAGGTTTTAAATTTAAGGATCCCATTAGTTCTCTCAACCTTCCTGAAGACTGAGGATGATAGGGACAATGATAATTCCAAGAAGTTCGCAAGGTTTTCATTAAAGTTCATATGATTTGCTTGGTGAAGGGGGGTTCTTCCATCACTGGAGACTAGGAAAGTATACCAAGTGCAAAACACATTTTCTAACAGTTTCTTTGCTACCAAGAGGACATCAGCTTTGCAGCAGGGGAAACCTTCAACCGATCTGGAGAACCACATACAATAAAAAGGATATATTCATAATCCATAATAAGGGGCAGCTGAATGAAGTCCAGCTGCAGGTGTTCAAAAGGTCCAGAAGGAGGTCTGGGAACAAAACCAGTTTTATAGGACTATGGATTATGTTCCAGGATTATTGCTGGTAAACTATTTTTGCAAAGTTATGGAAATTTTTCCATCAATGTCTATTCATAATTTGAGTCATCTTAAATGCACTAGGGTGGGTGAAGAAATGCAAAAACCAAAAAATGGGGTTTGCCAGAGAGCTGGGAAGAACCAAGCAGGTATCTTGGGTTTCCCACAGCCCTGACTGTTCATTTAATTTACAACCATTGTTCACCCATCTTAATTTCTCTGATTCAGGAGGAGAGTGTTGCCATGTTACAAAGACATCAAGATGGCAAAAGCCTGGCTATAAGGGGACATTTCTTGCATAGGGAGAATGGACTTCACATGTGCCAGAATCTAAAAATACAATATAAAGAAGGCTTAGTATTACTTATTTGACAATCCTTCTCACGAAATTTACATGTCAAATAAGCCGAATTTAACAAATACTTTATACTTATTTACATTTTAAATAAGCCTAGTTCAACAAATACTTTGAAATATGGCATGTCGTGGTGCCTGGGTGGCTCAGTGGTTAAAGCCTCTGCCTTCAGCTCAGGTTATGATCTCAGGGTCCTGAGATCGAGCCCCGCATCGGGCTCTCCCCTTGGCAGGGAGCAGCCTGTTTCCCCCCTCTCTCTCTGCCTGCTTCTCTGCCTACTTTTGATCTTTGTCTATCAAATAAATAAATAAAATCTTTTAAAAAAATATGGCATGTCAAAAAGACTCGATTTACAATTTGACTTTGGGGAGTTTTTAAATGATATTTTAGAAAAGGTTTTAAAGTGCTTGTCTAAAGCACAGATTTTTTTTAAAGATTTTATTTATTTATTTGACAGAGAGAGAGATCACAAGCAGGCAGAGAGAGAGGAGGAAGCAGGCTCTTCGCTGAGCAGAGAGCCCGATGCGGGGCTCCATCCCAGGACCCTGGGATCATGACCTGAGCTGAAGGCAGAGGCTTAACCCACTGAGCCACCCAGGTGCCCCAGGACCACAGATAAACTTCAGACTTAAAAGATAAAAGCACTTGGGAAGTGTAGCCAGTCGGTGGAGGGAGGCAGTGGTGGTGTGAGAGGTTTGGTATTTGATGGTGGTATAGGCCCAGAAGCCTCTCTAACGCTCCCTCTGTCCCTCAAAGGAGTCACAGTAACATCCCTTCAAGAAGTCCCCTTGCAGACTTCCAACTTTGCCCATGTCATCTCTCAAAATGTGGCCAAGAGATATCTTCTGAATGTACACCTGGAATGTCATTATACCTTAACTCCATATATATCTGATGGGTACGTAATGAAAGGAGCGAGACTGATACAAAGCAAAGGTCAAGAAAAGCTTTATTTCGTGCCAAGCATCGAGAATCAAACCCACCCGTCAGGGCGCCTCTTACAGAGAGGGCGACCCCTCCTGCCTTACAGACTAACTTTTAAAGGGCAAAGGCCATGTGGTTGAGCCTGGCCACACACAGGTGGCCAATGAGATTGCAACATACAGAGAAAGCCGCACAGTCATATTAGGTCACACACGGGTAGCCAATTGAATTACAAAGTACCCTATAGTAGACATTTGAACTAGCCCATCACCTTGGTCAGAATTGGCGCCCAAAAGGTGGGGCCCAAACTCCTTGGTAGCTAGAGAGACAGTATGTGTGCTCCATTACTAGTTTCCTGGACATGCTTTTAAGTAAGTTCCCCTGGGGGGGGGGGCGGGGGGCAGGGTCAGTTTATGTTTTACTGCATAAACAACGAAATCACTGTTTAACCAGATGGAATCGCTCTGGCTAAATAGGCCCTTACATATCCATCCACATCCAAAAGATTGGGTTGGTATATTCAAGGTTGGAGGGAGTACTGCTTGTGATTATTACACAATTTTATGGTCTCCTAAGCCTGAACATTACATAGAAGGATTAACAGTTAATTGTGTAATAACATTTCAAGGATATTACCTTCCAAATGATATGGAGAATTTCATCAGTTCTGTTATGTTACCCATAAGGGTGAAATTCATGGAAGAAGTACACCTTTCCAGTTTCCACATTCTCCAGTTGAAGAGTTACTTGCTATGGAAGATGAAGGAAATTCTGACATATTGGTGGTAACCAAAAAGCTGGCCTTCCTGACTTGAAAACTGAGAAAACTGTGAAAGAAAAAAAAAAAACAACTATTACAAAGTTAATTGTTGTTCTGTAAAAAGAAACACCACAACTTTGAGAATAAGTTGGAAGCATGGAAAGAGAACTTAACCATCAGAAAGAAAGACATGACCAACTGCAAGCACAGCAGAAACGTCTTGTGGAAGAATCACAGAATTAAAAATGGAAAATGAGGGGCGCCTGGGTGGCTCAGTGGTTTAAGCCTCTGCCTTCGGCTCAGGTCATGATCTCAGGGTCCTGGGATCGAGCCCTGCATCGGGCTCTCTGCTTGGTGGGGAGCCTGTTTCTCCCTCTCTCTCTGCCTGCCTCTCTGCCTACTTGTGACCTCTCTCTCTGTCAAATAAATGAATAAAATATTTTAAAAAAATGGAAAATGAAGAATTTAAGAAGAGATACAATGATGCTACATCCAAAACTCTCCAGCTTGAGGAAGATACTGTGTCAGTGAACTGAAAAAGTAACTGAACTAGACAGTTTTTTTTTTTTTAAAGATTTTATTTATTTATTTGACAGACAGAGATCACAAGTAGGCAGAAAGGCAGGCAGAGAGAGAGGAGGAAGCAGGCTCCCCATGTGGGGCTTGATCCCAGGACCCTGAGATCATGACCAGAGGCTCAACCCACTGAGCCATGCAGGCACCCCATGAATTAGACAGTTTCGGAACTAAGGGCTTCGCAACGACCACGCAACTCCTTGTGAGGGCTGGTGGTTACTCCCGGCAGCGCAAGAGGATCTGGGAGAGGCGATGTTCGTTTTGGCCACACCACAGGCATTCGCTGGGCGGGCGCCGGTGGTGTCCCAGCCGCGCCACTCCTTCCAGAGAGCCGCGGGACCCTCGGGCAGCTCCACGCGGGATCCCAGCACGGTTTCTCTTTATCACTAACGTTGGGAGCACCAAGCCCAGCGGCGCGTTGAGGGCAGCACAGCTCCCTTCCCCGAGCCGGACCCCACCTGTGCTTGCACCGCTCAGCTGGGACCCTCCTTCCTCCCAGCTCAGTTCGGTGTCCCCATGCGCTCCAGGACGTGCGCAATCCCACCTTCTGGCAAGCACAGCCTGCCGGGCGCTCTCCCGGTGGCGGTGGCCCTGCAGGCACGGAGCTGGCAACGCCCCTGTTTTGGCCCGGCGAGGGGTTCGTTTGAGGTCCCAGTGGAACGGGGAAACTGGGCATCTGGGGGCGGGGGCAGCACGTGGGCTGGCGCCGAGCCAGACGGTCTTCGGCTGCAGCGCCGCTCCTGTCCCCAGCCACCTGCTTCTCATAACCGCTTTTTCTTTTCTTTCTTTCTTTCTTTCTTTCTTTCTTTCTTTTTTTTTTTTTTTTTTAAGATTTTTATCTATGTATTTGACAGAGAGATCACAAGCAGACAGAGAGGCAGGCAAAGCGGGGCGGGAGGGGTGGGGGGAGCAGGCTCCCTGCCGAGCAGAGAGCCCTATGTGGGGCTCGATCCCAGAACCCCGGGATTATGACCTGAGCCGAAGGCAGAGGCTTTAACCCACTGAGCCCCCCAGGCGTCCCTGGTCACCGCTTTCGCCAGCAGCCCCCACCAGACCGTGAGATCCGGCGCCACTGACTACCCCAGAGCAAAGTTCAGGGTCGCCGGGTGCCTCTCCCCCCTGTGTCCCTGGACGGCCAGCGCTGGCCTTTCCGCGGGTCGCGCTTCCCGGCCTTCCCCTTAGCACGGTGGCCAGTAGCCCCAAGCCGCCGGCGTGTCTGTCACCGCGCGGATCCGTGCCCGCCTCAGCCGCAGCGCCGCGCATTTGTCACAGCGGGACTGTTTCGCGGGACAGCGCCGTTGACTTCGCAGCGCGGCAGTTTGTCGGGGGCCGCACTGCGGGTGTCGCCCTGTCTGCATTCCTCTGCTCTCCCCACCCGGCCGGTTCGAAGGTGCAGTGTCCCTCCTTGCTCCGACCTTAAGGAGTCTTGGTGGCAGCGCGGCGAGAGGGTGCCGCCCGCCGCTTCCCTTCGTCCCTTCGCTAGTCGGGTCCTGCACGCTCTCCCGCAGCGGGGACAGGAGGGCAGACGGCCCCCTCCGCCGGGGAGATCAGTTACTGACCGCGCCGTGGGCTGTCCCAGAAGCTCGAGACCTCGGGGCCATCATCACTTCCTGCATCTTAGCGGATTTTGACTAGAGGGGCGCGGCATTTCTCGGCGGTGGCAAGTCTGCAGCAGTCGAGGCCGCGATTTCCGCAGCTTGCACCGCGGGAAACCGCGGCGGAGGACGTTTCTCCGCCGCAGCAGACCCGGCTTGAGCGGATTCCGGGTTTAGCTGTGTTCAGACTTTTGTGTAAAAGGAAGCGCACGACGACTCCCGGCAAATCGGTATTTAACCCGGCCGTGGGGAGGTTTTAGTCCGACCACATCCGGGCTCAGCGATTTCTTAGGACAACGTGAGGCGCTTTAGTCGAGCCAAAGTTTTCCGTTCAGTAAGTCCGAAAAACGCACGCCTCGGTGCCAGGACCCTGGGATCATGACCTGAGCCGAAGGCAGAGGCTTTACCCCACTGAGCCACCCAGGTGCCCATACCTTAGCTTTTATTACTAAGTCCAGGAGAAGTCCACTGTAGCGGACTACAAAAATTTCTTATTTGTGGGGACTTTTTGGAAATTCATACTTAACTGCTTTTGACTGTCAGCCTCATAGAAGTCTGTGTATATTTTCTAAAGCCATTTCTGATTTGGAGTAAGCTTTGGGGTGTTCTGCCTGAGCTATGGTTGCATAATTAAGCCCTTAGAAGTCGATGTGTGCTGGCAAAAGCGATTTTCAATCATACCAATGCTGAATTCGCTTCTTCAATGTTGGTATAAATGGGAAAAGAATAATTTTTTCATCTTAGCAACTTCTTTAAATCTAGATCTAGCGGCATTTCTGTTTATTATGCCAACAAAGTCAGTGTATATAGGCAAAAGCGATTTCTTAATCATAGTAAGTTAAGAGTTGGAAACACAAGGTCAGCCAACCATCTGTTTATAAGAAAGTCTGTAAAATCAGTATATACTGCCAAAAACAATTTCTTCACTGTAGAAAGTTTTGGTTCTGCAAGAGACAGTTGGCCTTAGTTGGTCATTCCTAGCAGTACCAAGTTATGTTTTGGCAATAGAAGTTCCAACCCAATCGTACTTCTTATTACAGAGTCAGTAGAAGTAGAAATCAGTGTCCATTAGCTGGAAAGATTTCTTGTGCTCAGCAAGTTCAAGGCAATCCTGATTTAGCTATGTTTTTGTTTAATGACACAGTAGAAGTGGAGTTCTTAACCATGGCAATGCTGTGTTCACAAGCAAAGGCAGGGACTGTGGAGTCCCTGCCCCTGGGGCTGATGAGATTTTTTTAGATGTAAAAAATACCAGCTTTGGGGCACCTGGGTGGCTCAGTGGATTAAGCCGCTGCCTTCGGCTCAGGTCATGATCTCAGGGTCCTGGGATCAAGACCCCACATCGGGCTCTCTGCTCCACAGGGAGCCTGCTTCCTTCTCTCTCTCTGCCTGCCTCTCTGCCTACTTGTGATCTCTCTCTCTGTCAAATAAATAAATAAAATCTTTAAAAAAAAATACCAGCTTAGTCACGGCAGCCATTTCTTAGTCCTCTTTCCTCTTGGTTTGTGTGTAAGGAACACTGGATTCTGCTGGCAGGAATACCATAATCACAGGACAGCACCCGTTAGCATGTCTGCAATTTCTTTCCTTGGGTGAGTTCTTTGGAAGTATTTGCTCTGTTAAATTTCCCTGCAGTGTATTTTCCTTTGAAATCCAAGCGTGCTGATTTTCTTTGGTGTTGACAAGGGTTACCACCAATGTCTTTTGATTTCTCAGTACATTCTGGCAGTTTACTGAATGCTTATTTGTTACTTCCTGGGTTTCACTCTATTGTGTATTCTACTTATTTCCTTGAGCTTTTCACTGCTCAGCTGCCTGCCAGCTTGCATTCACCTATAAGCGAGAGGCCAGAGCTCCGTCTCAGCGGGGCGGAGCTGGGTCTCTGGGCTTCTTGTAAGCTGCACCAGGGCTTCTGCCAGACTTCAGGAGCACTTGTGTCTGCTTTACGGCCTGTAGCTCCACTCTGACCAGTCTTGGTTTGGGCACGAATTCTAGTGCCTGCTAAACAGTTTCTCCTGCTCAGGACCCCAGTGTTCTCTGTGCCATCTCTTTCTCAGTCCCAGCACCATTGCTCTTCCTGAGCTGGCCTGTCCATCGTTGAGCGACCACAGCGGGTTTGGAACTTCCTCTTCCTGTTCTTAATATCGTATATTTTCTGTTGGGTTAGTTTTTGTACACTATGCTTATTTTTCCGTTTTATTTTGGTTTGTTTTCTTTCTGCTTTGTTTTGATAATGGGACGAGGACCTGGGGCTTGGGTTCTGGGTGTCCTCTACAACGGTATCCTGTTTCATTTTTGTCTACTGATTTGTTACTACCGGGTGCCATGACTTCTACCTTGCCTCCGCCAGCAAGCCCAGGAGAGCACTAATACCCAGGCTTATACCAGCACTAACACACTGCTGCAGGCTTTGCCAACCTCATCCGTGCAGCCTCATCTTCCCCGTCAGAGGCCTCTTCCGCGACGGAGCAGCATGTTCTTGGCCATGTGAAAGGTGCTGAGGTGGCACTGGAGCCCCAGCCTCCATCTGTGCTGTGCTCAGAAGATTCTGGGCTTCACCTGCTCCCTTTCTATCCTGTGCTGGGATAGAGTCCCCAGGCCACGGTGATGGTTTGGATTTGAGACTGCTTTCCAGTCTTGCTGGTGACTTCACGGGGTCCACCTGCAAAATGAGTCTGTCTAGAGCCCAGAGCAACTTGGAACCAAAGCCCGTTCTGACCACTGCGAGCCTCTGGTCCAGGACACAGATGAACCCAGAGGCATTTGCAGGAGAGATGGACCCTGGAGAGGAACCCAAGTCACTCACCCACCAGCAGCTTCCCTCCACCAGGATGCCCCACCTGGCCACACACAGCTGGATGGGGACACTGGACAGTGAGGGATCCTTTGGAGCAGAAGCACCATGGACCTCCCCTCCCTGCCTGGGAGAGGCACATCCAGGTGTTCTCAGGCTGCCTGGAGTGGGTCCCTTACACCCTGCACATGTGTTACAGCTGCTGCCCCTGCATCTTTGGGTCTAAGGAGTCCTGAGATTGGGGCAGGAGCCTTTTTCTATCTTCCCTCAGGAAGAGATTGTCATCTGTGAAACTCATGAATAAAAAAGTATTAAGATGTGGCTTCAGAGTTCAATGTCCAGTTCTGCTTCTCGGGCTCTGAAGTTTCTCCTTTTTCTTACTGGTCGCTGACTACACTCAGGTTCCTTATGTATTCCACATTAAGAAGTATGACTTAGCTTTGTTCCTGTTTCTTCACTTCCAAAGTTGGTGTACACAGAGGCAAGTTGATTTCTTTCTCCTAGCCAGTCCTGGGAAATCAAGATTTAGTTTTATTTGTATTGGCCACCTCAGTGGAAGTCATTGTATGCCAGTGAACATGGTATCTTCTTGCTAGTAATACTATAAAAATTACCACATGAACTTGTTTATTTACCCTCACATTCAAGAAGTTGGTGTATGGTGGGCAACAAAGATTTCTTTCCCCTCACAAGTTCTGGGATATCATGATTTTGTTTGTATTTGCCATGTCAGTGGAAGTTGTTGTATACTGGTGAACATGATATCTTTCTGCTAGGAATTATCATAAAAATTACCACATGGACTTGTGTGTGTACAGTGGGGGAAAACGATCTCTTTCTCCTCACAAGTTCTGGGATATCACAATTTAACTTTATATTTGCCTCTCTGGAGAAGTCATGGTATACTGGTGAACACAGTATCTTTCTGCTAGCAATGTCATACAAATTACCAAATGGACGTGTTTACTTTTCCTCATTTAGAAGTCGGTGTAGAGTGGGGGAAAAGCGGTTTTTTTCTTCTCAGAAGTTCTGGTAAATTATGATTTAACTTTGTTTGTATTTGCCACCTCAGTATGCTCTTGAATATGATATCTTTCTTCTAGCAATATCATGAAAAATACCACATGGACTTATTTTTCTTTCACATTCAAGAAATCGGTGCACAGTGGGAAACAATGATTTCTTTCTCCTCACAAGTGCTGGGATATAATGATTTAACTCTGTTTATTTTTGCCACCTCTGCGGAAGTCATTATATACTAGTGAACACAATATTTTTCTGCTAGCAATATAATAAAAATTACCACGTGGACATGTTTATTTTTCCTTACATTCAAAAAGTTGGTGTACAGTGGGGAAAATGATTTCGTTCTCCTCAGAAGTTCTGGGACATCACAATTTAATTTTGTTTATATTTGCCACCTCAGTGGAAGTCGTTGTGATGAAGGTTAGAATATAAGTGAGGAAAAGAAAAAGAATATAAGTGAGGTTCAGTGGGGTGAGGTCTGGAGCTGATGACCAAAAAAGAATTCTTGAGACATCTGTGGTGTGAAGTGGTGGTTTATTAAAGCACAGGGACAGGACCCATGGGCAGAAAGAGCTGCTGCCCCAGGGTTGTGAGGAGTGGTCCATTATATACTTGCAAGCTGGGATGGATGGGGTCAGGAATAGCATAAGTCTCTAAGGAATTTTGGAAGCAAGGTTTCCAGGACCTTGAAGGGCTAGCTGTTGTTGGGAAAAGGTCATTTATTACCTCTAATAAAACCTAGTCATGAGACCCTTCAGATATGTATTGGTGAGCCATATGCTTGGGGATGATTGCCAGCATGTATCTTAGAGGGTTTAGAAATAAAGGAAGTTTCTAAAGGAATTTTTGTATGTTAAAGTATACTTATAGGATCCAGGTTGGGGGTGGGGGGGGTCAGGCTAGGATTGTCTTTTGCCCTTAGCAAACTATTGAGGTGGAGGCAGTTGAACCCCTAGAGGAATGTCACTCTGCCGGTTTCAAGGACTCATCAGTGGGCTCTAGATAGAAGAAAAGTTATTATATTTCCTTACTATTTTAATAACTTTCCCACATCAGTTGTATACTGGTGAACATGATATCTTCCTACTAGCAGTATGTTTAAAAGTAGGATCTTGAGAGCCAGTGGGTGGCTCAGTCTTTTAAGCGCTGGACTCTTAGGCCTCTCAGTGTTGTGAGTTTAAGGCCCACGTTGGGTTCCATGTTGGGTATGGTGCCCACTTAAATTAAAAAAAAAAATCGACTTTGAGTTTTTCCTTTTTCCTCACTATTTAGAAGTTAGTGTACAGTGGAGGAAAAGAGTTATTTCTCTTCATAAGTTCTGGGAAATCACAATTCAATTTTTTTGCCTTTGCCATCTGAGTGGAAGTCATCGTGCACTGGTGAACATATTTTCCTGCTAGTAATATCTTAAGTCCGACTTAGCTTTGTTCCTTTATCTTCATCTCTTAGAAGTCAAAATACATGGGTAAAATGATTTCTTTCTTCTGCCAGTTCTAGGAAATCAGGATTAAACTTTGTACTATGTCTTCACTTCTTCCATAGAATTCAATGTACATGGCAAAAAGGATTTCTTGGTCCTACCAATTGCTGAAAAACAGAACTCGTATTTGCTTGCTAACTCTAGGGATTCGTTGTATACTGGTGAAAACAGGACCTTCCTCCTTGCTGTATCTAAAAACACAGGACTTTGCTTAGTGTTTCTTGTCTTCCCTGAAGTCGGTTTACACTGGGTGCCACCTTCGGGAGGTGGGGATCCTGGTGACTGGAGCTGAAATGATGGGGGGACTACCGACTGATGATCAGTAGACATCTTTATTTCTTACAATCGCTTCTTTTATACCTTCCACAAGATCCGATTACAAACAGGATATAGATTTATGTGCAGGGCGTGGGCTACATGTGAGAGGTGATTTACTAGGCAATCAAGTGAGATAAGTGACAAGGATTATCTCTTAGCTTTAAATGACAAGAGCAAGTTAAGGATTTACACTTACCAGATCTATCTAAAGGAAGATATGAAAACAATCCAGGGATCTTCCCATGTTTATTCCCGGCATTGGCCCAGGAAGACTCTTGCTCTCCATTTCCTGGAGTTTTCTCACAGGATTCAACAGGACCCCAGTCACATTGGCAAGGATCTGTGTTGTGTTCCAACACTGGGGAAACTCTTCCTCCAAGCTGTTCTTTGCATTAGGACTTGGGTTTGTTCGACTTCTGGGGAAGTCTTCAGATATACTGGGAATAGTGGTTTCTTGTTTGAATACATATTTGTTCCATTTATTATTTCACCTCTTATTTCACTTTTTGGTGGGTGTGAGCCTTTGAATCTCGGCTGTGTGGGCTCCGGACTGAGTTGACTATGGAGTGGGTGTGCCCTGGGGGATCCACAGTTTCATCCCACTGGTTCTCCCTTACTCACCTGGGATTCCTATAGCACCTTAGCCAGCAGCGCGGGAAAGCTTCCTCCTTTTGGGAGGCCCTGCTGAAGGTTTCAAATTCAGAGGTTGGTAGATGCTCCCTAGGGTTGTATTCTTGGTCCTAGTGTCCCTTGAGGTTAGGTCTGGCTGATTCATAAGCACAACACCACATTTACACTGTGCAGGGGCAAATAAGTCAGAGAAAGACAAATACCGTATGATCTCACAAAATTGTGGAATCTGACACAAAACTAAATGGCTACAACTCATAGATACAACAGATTGGTCATTGCCAGAGGCAGAGGTGGAAGGTGGGCAGAATGGGCAAAGATGGTCTAGAGGTACAAACTTGCAGCGATAAAATAGATAAGTCATGGGGTTGTAATGTAGAACATGTTGATTATAGTGAATAAGAGGTTACTTTGTATCTGAAAATTACTAAGAAAGTAAATTATAAAAGTTCCTATCAGAAGAAAAAATATTGTACTATGTGTGGTAATGATTAACTAGACTTACTGTGGTGATCATTTCCTAATATATACAAGTATCAAATCACATTGTACACATGAAACTAATGTCATGTTGTATATCAATTTTATCTCTACTGAAACAAAAAGAGTCAAGTTGCATAGAAGAGAATCCCAATGAGACCACTGGCAGAGTTCTGAATAGAAAACTCTTCATGCCAGGAGAAAATGGGATAATATATTTAAAATACTGAAATTAAAAACTGTCAACCAAGAATTCTGTACCTGGAAAAGCTGTCATTCAGAAATGAAGGTGAGATAAAAACTTTCCCAAATAAATAAAAGCTGAGGTGGTTCCTTACCACTAGACCTGTTTCCCAAGAAATGGCATAGAGAGTTCTTTGAGTAGAATTAAAAGGATATAATTAACATCGTAAAAACATAGGCAGTAGTGTAAAACTCGCTGGTAATGATAATTACATAAGGTTAAATCTGTAATATGGTATTGGTGGTTCTTAAGTTATTACAACTGTAGTTTAGAAGTTTAAAAGCAGGAGCTTCTGGGTGGCTCAGTCAGTTGAGCATCTGCCTTTGGCTCTGGTGTGATACCAGAATCCTGGGATTGAGACCTCATCAGGCCTCCCTCTCAGTGGGGAGCCAGCCTCTCTCTTCCTTCTTCCCCCGCTCGGTCTCTCTCTCTCAGATAAATAAATAAAATCATTTTTAAAAAAGTTTTAAAACAAATATATTAAACCCATGGCTATAATAATCTGTTATTGGATATGCAATAGAAAATATGTAAAATACAATTATCAATAACTTAAAATGTGAGGGAAAGTAAAAGTGTAAAGTCTGGGAATGCTGTCAAAGTTAATTTGTTATCAGTTCAAAATAGGATGTTATCAGTTTCAAGTGGGTTAAGATATTTTATGTAAGAGTCATGGTAACCACAGGAGGAAAATTTGTAGTTGATATACTAAAGATTATGATTATAATAATGTAATACAGTCTTTGATTCATTTTGAGTTAATTTTTGTGAGTGGTATAAGGTAGGGGTCTAATTTCATTGTTCTGCACATGATCATCCAGTTTTTCCGAAACCATTTGTAGAAGAGACTATCCTTTCCCAATTGGGTGCTCTTGGCTCCCTTATCGAATATTAGTTGACTGTGTATATCTGAGCTCTCTGTTCTGTTCTACTGATCCATGTGTCTACATTTATTTTAATTAGCTTATTAATTTTTATTAAAATTAATAAAATTTATTTATTATTTTAAATAATAAATGCTGTTTATTATTAGATTATTAATTTTTATTAGCTTATTAATTTTTAATCTTCTGTATCTTTTGATGCTATTTTTATTAGCACCATGTTATTTTTATTAGCTTATTAATCATTTATTAATTAAAATGCTATTTTTGTTAGCTTAATTTTTCATATCTTTTGAGTATAGTTAAAGTGAGGAAGTATGATCCCTCCAGCTTTGATCTTTCCCCTCAGAATTGCTTTGGATATTTGGGGTTCTCTGTGGTTCATATAAATTCAAGTAGAGACCAGGCTTGAAACCCCCTCAAGCAGATAGAACCATTTAAGTCACGTAAGCAAAACTCGATCTAGCCTGTTTCGTGAACGTAAGCAAAACTTAACTTAGGTTATTTCTTTAAATGCCTCAATCATAAATGAAATTTGTCATATTCCCAAAATAATATAATCACCTGCACCCAATTCCCTGCCATCTGGAACTCCCTTCCCCTTTATAATAACAAATCACTGTAAAGGTTAAACAACTTTCTCCATTTCACTTTATAAGCCATCCTATAATGTCATGCCTCTGAACTTCAGATTACTTACAGGTCTGTCCATGATCTCCAGAGTTCTCAGGGGAATACATCAGGTAATTGAGGGCTGTCTCCCCCAGTAGCTATTCTGAGGTGAGTCTGCCCATTTCTGCTAAAGAGGGAATATTTTTGTGGTTAGGGTAATATGATTACAAAGTAGTTTTATTTTTGTCCTGATCCATCATTGGCAGTGAGTGGACTTCTCTGATGTTAGTGTTCTGTGAAACTTCATACGAAAGAGGAGAACACCAATGCCTACCTATGGGTTCCAGGCCATCTCCTGACAACACTAAGATATAGTACATAGCAACACCCAATTGATTTTTTAAAATTTTATTTATTTATTTGACAGAGATCACAAGTGGGGGGGCAGGCTCCCTGCTGAGCAGAGAGCTCAATGTGGTCTCCCTCCCAGGACCCTGGGATCTTGACCTGAGCCAAAGGCAGAGGCTTTAATCCACTGAGCCACCCAGGCGCCCTGCAGTTCTTTGATTTTTGAGGTTGTTTTTCCCTTTCTCGGGTAGTATTTTCTCAGCCGTATCTTTCATAAGCTAAGCCTACATGCAGATGTGAGGAAGAATTCCTTTGATCTGAAATAGCAAAACTGCTATTTCATAGTGGTCAGACTTTGGAATAAAGTAACACCTTTTCAGTCTACCTGGAACAGATGGGGTCTTTAACCCTAAGAAAAGGCTGGGGGATATCAAGTGGGGTCTTTCCATAGGTTAAGATCTCTCCACCACTTGCATTCTACTCGATCTACTCAGATGTTAAGGGTCACATTTTTTTTGAAGCCTACAGTGTGGCAGCAACTTCTGTTAATGGTTATGCTCACCCCTAAACCTACCCCTCCTTAGGGGACATTAAAAAAGCCAGGGGAGGGGGCAACCGGGTGGCTTAGTAGGTTAAGCACCAAGTTCTTGGTTTGGCTCAGGTCCTGATCTCAGGGTCCTGAGATCCAGCCCCGCGTCTGCTCAGTGGTCAGCAAGGAGTCAGCTTGAGATTCTTTCACTCTCTCTCTGCCTCTTCCTCCCCCTCTAAAATAAAATAAAATCTTTCATATAAAAGAAAAACCAGGGAACACACTTCTTAAAGCTTAGTCAGTCTAGGCCCTCAGGTGTTAGGGGAGCCTTGCTTTCTCCTTACACATTCCACACTTCCACCCACAGCCACGCTGGTACTTACAGCTAAAGTAAAAGCAAACAAAACCCCCCAAACAAACACTACCCCCCAAACAGCCCTCCCCGCCTTTGATAATTCTAATTATACTGAAAAAGACAAGGAGCATTTTGCAAAGAGACATGAAGGCAAACTTTCTTTTTCCGTTAGGAAACAGAGAGTTGTTATTGTAAATGATAGTCATTTCAAAGAGGAAGATACAGTGGAAGCCACGAGCAGAAAAGTCAAGGCTCCTAGAGCGGAAAACCGCAGGCAACCGGAGGCGCACGCGGGGGGCCAGGTGGGAGAAGTAAGCCGGGGGCAGCAACCGCGGACTGCGAGGGGCGCGGCCGCCGAAGGTCCCATCAGGCTCTCTCTGGGCACTGGTCTGCACTTTTTGCGACGGAGCGGACCAAGGGATGCAGCCTGGGCGAGCAGAGGTCCTGCTGCTCCAAACCCACGAACAGCGCGATGGCTCCACTAGCGGTGCTGGGATCCAGAAAGCCCGGGTTCACTCCGCTCGTGAGAGTGCTCAAGTGCTCACGCCCCTTCCCAGCGTGTTGCTAGCAAGACCCACTCGGCTTGGAGGAACGGTAGAGCTGCGACCAAGAAACAGCCCATCCCAGGAATTAGCAGCGCGAGCACCCAGAAACTTTTGGCTTGGAGGAGTAGTGGCGGTGCCAAGAAAAGGCCGACTTGGTGCAAATGCGCTCAGTGACACAAAAACAGGGACGCCGTGCTCCTGGCAAAAGTGCTAACAAAATGGCTGCGCTGCGCAAATGCGGGGCGGCGAACGCGCGTGAGCCAGCTGCCGCAGCCAAAACTGCCCCAGGACCCACACCACCCCACGAAGGGAGCACCTACCACCCAAGCCAACTCGACACCAAGTGCTCCTGGCCTGGAGCGGTGCTGCAGAAAAGAAGGAAGCTCCGCTGAGCCGCCGGCGAAAGTGCTGCCGGAAACCCGAGTGGGGACGGGTCGGGAACCGAAGCGACTGCAGGGGAGGTGGGGGGATGGGAGGAGGGGAGGAGCGGCGGGGCGGGGCGGGGTGGGGACCGGAAGCGACACGACAGGACTGCAGGGGAGGGGGCGGGGCGGGGCCGCGCCAGGAAACGCCCCGCCTCCATACTCACCCGGTCCGCTCGCGCGCCGCTGAGACGGGAGAGGCGCACGCCTTCGAGAGAGGGGAACTAGGAAGAGGTAACGAAATACATGGAACAAAAACGTTTTAAACAAGAAGTGGATTTCCCCAGGGCCCCTGAGGACGTCCCAGGGGTTAGCAAACACGAACGAACCCAAGTCCTAATGCACAGAACTGGCTCGGAGGAAAAGCTTCTCTAGCGCACATTCTTGCAGGAAGGCAAGAATCCCAAAGCCAAGTCATCACCCGGAGGAGGAAGACACGTCTTCCCCAGTATGCAAGGAGGACGCTTGCTAACCCTGAAAAGGTTTTCAGGGTTAGCAAGCAATTTGAGTCCTGTCTTTCAACAGTGTGCTGGGACCAAGAAATGGTTTTCACCAGTATATATCGACTTCTAGAGAAAGAAGTGAAGACACAGGGACAAAGTTCGGTCGCGATTTCCCAGAACTTGCCAGGAATTTTTTGCCCCACTGTACCTCTAGAAAGTGGAGAAAAAGGAACAAAGCTAAGCCGTACTTTTAAAGATATTGCTAGCGGAAGATACCGTGTTTACCAGTGTACAATGATTTCCGCTGCTGCGGCAAATACAAAGTTAAATTGTGACTTCCCAGAACTTTCGAGGAGAAAGGAATCGTTTCGCCCACTGTACACCGACTTCTGGGAAGTGAAGAGGAACGAAGGAAGACATACTTTTTAAGATATTACGAGCATCGTGTACACCAGTGTAAAATGATTTGTTGCACCGAGGTGGCAAATGCATAAAAAAAAAAAAAGGTTAAATCCTGATTTCCCAGAACTTGGGAAGAGAGGAGAAAGAAATTGCTTTTTCCTCACTGCAAACCAAATTCCGTGAAGTGGTTAAACAGGAAGGAAAGTAAGTCTTTTTTTTTTTTTTCAGGTACTTCTAGTCATAAGGCACCGTGCTCCTTAGGTTTACGAAGGCATCCACTTAGGTGGCGAGTACAAAGTTAAATTTTGATTTCCCAGAACTTCTGAGGAAAAAGAAATCGTTTTGCCCACTGCACACCAACTTCTATGAATGAAGAAAAGGAACAACTCTAAGTCATAATTTTTATCATATTGCTAGCAGAAAGAAATCGTGTTCACCAGTATACAACGACTTCTGCAAGGTGGTAAGTGGTAAGTACAAAGTTAAATCACAATTCACCAGAATTTTGGAAGAGGAAGAAATCGTCGCTCCTCGCTGTACAGTGACTTCTAAATGCGAGGAAAAATAAACAAGTCCATGTGGTAATTTTTATGGTATTGCTAACAAGAAGATATCGTGCTCACCCATACAATGGCTGCCGCTGAGGTAGCAAATACAAAGTGAAATTGTGATATCCCAGAACTTGTGAGAAGGAAGTCATTTTCCCAATGTACGATGACTTCTTGGATGTGAGGAAAAATAAACAAGTTCATGTGGTAATTTTTATCATATTATTGGCAGAAAAATATTGTGTTCACCAGTATATATTTACCGTGGAATACATAAGGAACCTGAGTGTACTCAGTGACTACTGGTCACGAAGGTCAAGAACCCAAACACTTCCAACCATTCTTTTCTCATACATGTTCTCACATAAACATTCTGTTTTCCACTTCAGTATGGTATTCAATAAATTACATGAGATAGCCAACACTTTATTATAAAATTGGCTTTGTGTTAGATGATTTTGCCCAGCTGTAGGCTAATGGAAGTGTTCTGAGCACAGGTAAGGTAGGCTAGGCTAAACTTGATGTTTGGTAGGTTAGGTGTATTAAATGCATTTTTTTTTTTAGATTTTATTTATTTATTTGACACACAGAGATCACAAGTAGGCAGAGAGGCAGGCAGAGAGAGAGGAGGAAGCAGGCTCCCTGCTGAGCAGAGAGCCCGATGTGGGGCTCGATCCCACCACCCTGGGATCATGACCTGAGCGGAAGGCAGAGGCTTTAACCCACTGAGCCACCCAGGCGCCCCTTAAATGCATTTTCAACTTACGGTGTTTTCAACTTATTATGGGTTTCTTGGGACATAACCCCATCATAGTCAAGGATGATTTGTACTGAAATGTAGAACTGTCCCTGTGTGAAAGGAGAAACGTCCTCATAGGGTGACTGAATTCATGCCAGCACCTAGTTTCTGGGTCTGGATTTCTAACATCTGAGGGGACAGAAACCCTTAAAAGCCCAAAGTGTCCTTACTACAAGCTTTTTTATTTCTCCTAGCCCAGCCATTTCCACGCAGTGTGCAGACTGCGGGTCTGAAGGTGTAGAACTCTTTCTCCTGGGACACCAGCCACAAGGGGTGACTCTCAGATGCTGGGGCCCTGAGAGGGGCAGAGACTCAGGGCACAGCCTCACTGCACCCAAGGGCTGCACGTATGAGCTTCACTTTCACTGGATCTTGAAGGAGCTTCCGTGCGGTTGCGGGTACAGGGCAGATCCCAAGAGAAAGCGGGAGAGGCAGATTCTGTAGCCGCCGGAATTTTCTGACCTGGGGCTGATGCCCTGCAACCCCAGGGCTGTCAACAGAGATAGTGCAAGGATTACGATCTTTATCTTGTGCTGCCTAAAGTTAACCTGCACCTTCCCCCTTGCTAATACATCCTTCAGAAATTCAAGGAACACTGATGCCTGCTCTCTGCACTCAGCTGGAGGGTCACATTCCGCTTGGAGAGAACCCCCCTACCCTCCCCCCAGCCAGGTGCCCTCCACTGTTCCTCCCTCCCACCCCCAACACCAGGTGTCCTCCACTATTCACCCACCCCCACCACTTCCGAAAGAGCATTCTAGTTTGCTTCCAGCTCTTCCTGCCCTAAGGCCACCCCTTCCCAATCAAATGCCGCCCTCTGAGGGGATAAGATCACACTGGACAGGGGCGCCTGGGTGGCTCAGTGGGTTAAGCCTCTGCCTTCGGCTCAGGTCATGATCTCAGGGTCCTGGGATCGAGTCCCGCATCGGGCTCTCTGCTTGGCAGGAAGCCTGCTTCCTCCTCTCTCTCTGCCTGCCTCTCTGCCTACTTGTGATCTCTGTCAAATAAATAAATATAATCTTAAAAAAAAAAAAAGATCACACTGGACAATAGGAAAAGGGGTTTAATTGTTGAAAATTCAATAAGAGAACCATGACAATTACAAGTAGATCTAAAAGTTCCTTAGTATATTATAGATTACATTAAGAGCATTTTTTTTTTTTTTTCTAACTTAAAGAATCTGTAAGGCGTTCAGGAGAGGAAAGAGAAGGAATGCTCTCTACTGCAGTCTGAGAACTTCTACTGGTGTGTCTCTTGGCTCCTTCTAGGGCATCGGCTGAAGGTGTGCTGGGGGCTGGAATTCCTTTCCTGGCCGGTTTCCACGCTGTTTTAAGCTCCGGTTTTCAGCAGCTTTCGAGGGCGGCCTGAGCTCCTGGAGGCGATCTGGCCGCGGGTCGGTGCATCTCCGCAGGCGCGGGCATCTCCGGGCTGGTTCAGGCCCCAGCGGGCAGCGCTGCCTGTCGCATCTGCCTCTTGTTGCGGTGACCGTAGCTCCATCGAGGTTTCAGCCTGGACACCTGCGTCTCGACGGCGTTTCTGGCCCCTCTCGCCTGGGCGACCAGCTCCGTGCTCGGGGCAAGCGTGGCGCAGCGACCCGCAGGCCCAGTCGTTCTCGTCCCCGCAGAAGTGGGCGCGTTGGCAGGAGCGGCGGCTCAGCGCGGGGAAGTTGTCCAGCGCCCAGGCCCAGGCCTGTTCTCGGTTCAGGCCCGGTGGCATGTGGGGCTCCGGCGGTGCCCACCAGCAAGACAGCTCGGCCGGCGCAGGCAGGTGCGGCTCCATCGCTCTGTCTCCGGAGCAGGCCGGGACGCGCGGCCAGGGCAGAAGAGGCAAAGGATGGAGTCCGGCGCGGAGCGCGCCTTTTATACTGCTCTGGGGGGTCTGGGAGGTAGGAAAAGACTGCCTAAGTACTGAAGGTTGAGCCGTATTTGCCTTGCAAATTGCTTCAGAGCCTGATAGGATTAAGGAGAAAAGCGCATCATTCTGGCAGGCGCTGTGGAAATTCTAAGGGTTTTGATGATTGAATCAGAGGAAGGATTGAGGGGCGGGGAGAAGGCTCCAGTTACGGACAGCTTCCGCTGAGTATAGAAAGACATATTTCCGACAAGCCTAGACAAGTCACACTTAACTTTATCTAATTCTCTTCTCGCCTATCTGAGAGACATTGTCTGGTAGTGGAGATGAGACTGTGGTGAAGTTGGATCATAACCCAAGATCATGAAGCCCGTTCATCCTAGAGCGGGACTGACAACCTCGATCTTTAAGCATGTGTCTCAGGTAAGGGAATGAGCAGAGGAATGAGGAGGTTGGGTAGGGAGGAGGAGAATCTCATACCTACTTAGAATTGTAATTTTCTATTTTTGTGTACACTAAATTACCTGCAAGGGACACTCAAAATTGCTATGATTTTCATACGCTGTAGACAAATAGGTTGACTGAAAGTCACATTTTTCAATAGTGTTTTTGCTGAAAGCTATCCTTGCTGAATGCAATTATGTGCATTCTTAGATGTTTTTCTTATTTGTTTTCCTTTTTTCCACTGCACACTAATACTATTTTACTTTAAATTTTTTGAAAGATTTTATTTATTTATTTGACAGAAATCATAAGTAGGCAGAGAGGGAGGCAGAGAGAGAGGGGGAAGCAGGCTTCCCACTGAGCAGAGAGCCTGATGCGGGACTCAATCCCAGGACCCTGGGATCATGACCCGAGCTGAAGGCAGAGACTTTTCTTTCTTTCTTTTTAAAAATATTTTATTTATTTGACAGAGAGAAATCACAAGTAGGCAGAGAGAGAGGAGGAAGCAGGCTCCCCGCGGAGCAGAGAGCCCGAGGCGGGGCTCAATCCCAGGACCCTGGGATCATGACCTGAGCGGAAGGCAGAGGCTTTAACCCGCTGAGCCACCCAGGCGCCCCCATACTATTTTACTTTAAATGTGTATTTTCCTAGCAACCAGTCTTGTAATATGTGATTTAATTGTGTGTGTTTTGATTTTCAATTCATGTAAAAACTTAGATTGTATGTTGTTTTGCACTCATTTGCAAATTTCTAAGATCTTCACATGGACATTTGAGCTGTTGCTTCCAAGTCTGGCATATTTGCCTCTAATGAGTCTCTGCCCCCTCCTTACCTGTCTGCTGTCCCCAGTGGCTACTCAGCTTGCCATATGGTCACCATCACCACCTGTATGAGTCGCTTACGGACCTGGGAGAGAATTTCTCTAGGCTATAAACCCATGAGCAGAATTGTGCCATAGAAAATATAAAGGCCTAATTTTACTGAGTTCTGCCAGATTGTTCTGGAGCATGAATGCAGTATTTATCTTCCAACAGTGCATGCGGATTATTCCATGCACACGACCCTCACAAGCCCTTGGAAAGACCCAGCACTGGAACACTTACCAGGAGTGGAGTGGTTCTGAAGAGATTAGCTGTGGTGGTGGCTGCCTGATTGTGTTCTGATTTCTGCCAGTGTCTCTCTTGGGATGGGTGCTTTTTAAAATTTTTAAATTTTTAAAAAAGATTTTATTTATTTGACAGAGACACAGTGAGAAAGGGAACACAAGCAGGGGAAGTGGGAGAGGAAGAAACAGGCTTCCTGCCCAGCAGGGAGCCAGATGCAGGGCTGGATCCCAGCACCCTGGGATCCTGACCTGAGCCCTGAAGGCAGACGCTTAACGACTGAGCCACCCAGGCACCCCAATACGTGTGCTTTTGAGAGCTGTTCTTTGATGTTCAGTCTAAAATCTGTGGTCACCTCTGTTGGATTTGAAGTTATATTTATCTGCTCAAACCCTTTATGCTTAAACTATTAAGTGTTGCAAAAAAAAAAAAGAGGAAATGTTAGTGACCTCTTTTTTTTTTTTTAAAGATTTTATTTATTTATTTGACAGAGAGAGAGAGATCACAAGTAGGCAGAGAGGCAGGCAGAGAGAGAGGAGGAAGCAGGCTCCCTGCAGAGCAGAGAGCCCGATGCGGGGCTCGATCCCAGGACCCTGAGATCATGACCTGAGCCGAAGGCAGTGGCTTAATCCACTGAGCCACCCAGGCGCCCCGATAGTGACCTCTTGTTCAGCTTCATTTTTTTTATTTTTTGTTTTAAAGATTTTATTTATTTGTCAGAATAATTTATTTGTCAGAGAGCACAAGCAGGGGAACAGCAGGGAGAGGGAAAAGCAGGCTCCCCGCTGAGCAAGGAGCCCAATGCAGGACTCCATCCCAGGACCCTGGGATCATGACCTGAGCCAAAGGCAGACACTTAACTGAGCCACCCGGGGAATCCCAACTCCATACTTTTTTTTTTATTTTTTAGCTTTTTGCAGTCTCTTTTCAACAACCTTGATAGAATGAATCTGGATTTTCCTCATAAAATATTTAGGTATTTGAAGTATTTTTTTCTCTTTTCAGGGTACTTCAAGATTTTTTTTTTTTTTAGATTTTAAGTAATTTGTACACCCAACATGGGGCTTGAGCTTACAACCACGAGATCAAGGGTCACATGTTCTACTGGCTGAGCCAGCCAGACACCCCTATTTCAATGTTTGCAATGGTCTAGGATTTTTAGATGAGAAAAGAGTAAATATAAAAGAAAAAAACAAATTCCCTTCATTATTACACCTTGAAATTTTACATTTTCCCTTTCTTATAAGTCCTTCCATCAAGAATTAAATAAGTTATTTAAAGAAAGACATTTGATCCTGGGGTGCCTGGGTGGCTCAGTGGGTTGAGCCTCTGCCTTCAGCTCAGGTCATGATCTCAGGGTCCTGGGATGGAGCCCCGCATCACATCATCGGGCTTTCTGCTCAGCGGGGACCCTGCTTCCCCTTCTCTCTCTGCCTGCCTCTCTGCCTACTTATGGTCTGACTGTCAAATAATAATAATAAAAAAAGACATTTGATCCTTTCTGGATGTGCTAATGTCTTTAACACAGGGACCTTGGGGCAGGAGCAAGGAGGGCTGCCTCCCAGGCCCTCCTATGATCCTGGCGGGGAGGCTGCTGATCTAGATCATACACTTGAGGCTGACTCTGTGGCTGGGGGGTAGAGAAGGCAGAGAAAATGAAGATGTAGGAACTGTTCTTTGGCTAAACTCAGAAGAATTGTTCAAGCAGAAATATATCCTACTCAAGCAGATTCCCGGATTCCTGCCTCATTGCATATCCATGCCCTGACTTGCCCAGATTTTAAGGCTGACTTTGTGAGACTAAAATTGGCCCTCCTTTGCCACTGGCTACGTTGAACACTTTTTACCCCCTGCCCAGGACCAAAGGAGAGGAGACCTCTAAGTGCCGACCACTAGCAGGTGCCAAGGATATTTCAGGATCAGATTTCTTCCCCTCTTATAGTTATGTCTACTATTGAGAAAGAACAACAAAACATTTATGAAAGCCTATAAAAACAACATTTATTGTATTATTAGTGACTAAACAAAGAGACTTTTATAACTGAAAAGCCTCTCTAGAAGAGGATGAGCAAAATACAAGTTCCCTGGCTGACCCCTTAGTTTCCCAAGGCCATATGGTCACGGCTCATGGTTCAGAAGTAGCATGTTTCCGGGGAGGGGGAGGACTGCATCATTCTGGAAGCCCCTGCTGCCATAGATCTCAGTCTCCAGGGGTGTGTCCAGAGTTGGATGGATCTGACTAAGAGCCAGCCATGGCAGGTAGCTGCCCCAGTGTTTTGCAGTGCCCTGTTCTCCGGGGGCTGACCGACTCTTTCTGGCTCGTGGGTGATGACTCCTAGGCAGACAAATCTAAGACTGGCTCCAAAGTGTTCTGAGCTCTAGACGAGTGTCTGTGTTGAGGGCAGGCGCGGCTCAGTGGTCCACACAGACTGGAAAGCAGTTCCCAGTTGAAATATAGACTGTCCCACCAGGGCTCCCCCAGCTTAGGGTAGAAAGGGAGTGGCCATGGCCCCAAATCTTTTGAGCTCAGAGACAAAGGCAGCTGGGGTTCCAGCACCACCTCCACTGAATCCCAAGCCCGCTTCACACAGTGGCAGAAGGGCTGGTCCATGATTTCTGCTTCTAGATCTGGAGAAATGGCGTGTCTGGACAGAGAGAGGAGGCAAAGAACGGAGCTTAGTGTGAGAATTTATACTGTTTGGTCTCTTGTGCAGTCCCAAATCACAGTGCATTAGGTAAGGGCAGTGACACTACTTTGTGAGACAAACTGCTTCCGAAGGCTGAGCTGATGATGTTAAGTCAAAAAGTGTAATTGTATGGATCGCAATTTTATGAAATTGAACTGGTATCAGCGACCAATTGGATTAAGGTTAAAAACAAAGACCACAAACGGGGTTACTGATTCTAAAAAACCAGATACAACCAGATACATTGTGTCCTTTATGTAAGGACCTATTTAGCCAGAGAGACTCCATCTTGGTTAAAAGCCATTTTGTTGTTTGTGCAGTAAAACTTAAACTGACCCTGCCGCCCCCCCCCCCCCCCCGAGAAACTTACTTAGAAGCAAGTCTGGGAAACCAGTAAAATATGGTCGGCCAGTTCCTAATAACAGAGCCCAGAAGAATACAAGGCCGGGTGGGCCAGTTCCTGATAACAGAGTCCAGAATACAAGGATGAGTCAGGCCAGGTGGAGACATCCAATCAGTAAAAGTGCATGTATTGTCTCCCTAACCACCAAAGAATAGAAACTCCACCTTTTGGGCACCAAACTTGAGCGCCAATTCTGACCATAGTAATAGATTAGTTCAAACAGCTACTAAAGGGTAAATTGCAATTCAATTGGCCACCTGTGTATGACCTAAGATGACAATGCAATGTTACAATCTCATTGGCCACCTACGTCTGGCCAGGCTTTTGCTCTGTAAAAGTTAGTCTATAAGACTGGGAGAGGTTGCTCTCTTTGGAGGCGGCCCTGACGGGTCAGTCAGTCAATTCTTGAGCCTGTAAGCTGGGGTGGTCACTCTCTTCAGAACGTCCCTGGCCGGTCAGTCTGACTTCTAATGCTTGGCATAGAATAGAGCTTTGCATAACTTTCACCTTGTCTCAGTCTCATTCCCCTGACCAATCAGTCTGACTTCTAATACTTATCATAAAATAAAGCTTTAAATAACTTTCACTTTGTCTCAGTCTTGTCTTGTTTAATAACAGACCTAACACTTTATACATGTGATGTCGGATGTTCTCATCACCTGAAATCAAAGTACAGGCCGCTCTAGAGCTGAGATGGAAACCAGGGTCTCCAGAGAGATTTCTGTAGAGGGACAGTTTGGAGAGGCAGCGATGACCAAAGTAATTGATCGATTCTCCAGTCTTGGACTCTCAGCTTCCTGCTTTGGTCCTCTACTTTTGAACTCCTTAATTATAACTAAGAGGAAAGAGACAAAGGAGGTTTAGATATCAGAAAGTTACATATTTTGGGCTCCAATTCTTATTTCAATTGTTACTATTAATGTACGTAATTCTTAAACTCTCTAAGCCAGTTTTTTTTTTTAAATCTGTGAAGGGAAGACAAAAAATACCAATTTCAAAAAACAGCTGTGAGGATTTAATAAAATAATAAAGGTAAGAAAATAGAAGATCATGAGGAAGAGAGGAAAAAATAAAACAAGATGGAATCAGTGAAACCTAAGAGACTCTTAATCACAGGAAATAAACTAAGGATTGCTTGGGGTGGGGGGGATGGGGTAACTGGGGGTTGGATATTAAGGAGGGCATGTGATATAATGAGCCCTGGGTATTATATAAGACTGATGAATTACAGACCTGTACTCCTGAAGCCTATAATGCATTATATATTAATTAATTGAACTAAAATAGTTAAAAATAATATAGTTAAAGAGACAGTTCCTGATGCACAATATAACTCATAACCTTTGTAAAGGTATAATCATTTTTTTAAAGAATTTATTTATTTGACAGAGAGTGGACGAGGCCAAGAGCACATAAGCAGGGGGAGCAGCAGAGGGAGAGGGGGAAGCAGGCTCCCCTGGGATCACGACCTGAGCTGAAGGCAGAGGCTCAACCCACTGGGCCACCCAGGTGCCCCTATAATCTTTATTATTTGATCAATGCTATTATGGTAGAAGTCCATGGTTCTATTATTATTTTTTTTTTTTAAGATTTATTAGAGAGCAAGAGCACACATGAGCAAGCACAGGGAGGGGAGGAGGGAGAGAAGTAGACTCCCATGAGTGCTGGGCTCAGGCAGGGCTCCATTCCCAGGACCCTGAGATCATGACCTGGGCTGAAATCAAGTCACGAGCTTATCGACTGATCCACCCAGGTGCCCCTTATTCCTTATTATGGTTCTTCATGCCCATGAAGAGCAAATAGAAAACGTGGCTTTAAAGAAATATCTCTCATATAAGTAGATTTTTATATTCTTGTATTGGATTGTAGTAAAATTATAGCCAGTGTATCTATGCTCTGTTCAGCATTTTGCATGATTCAGTTTCCTCTTCAGTGTCATCGACATTGCATAATCATTCAATTAACAAGCACATATCGAGGGGCACCTGGGTGGCTCAGTGGGTTAAAGCCTCCGCCTTTGGCTCAGGTCATGATCCCAGGGTCCTGGAATCGAGTCCCGCATCAGGCTCTCTGCTCCGCAGGGAGCCCACTTCCTCCTCTCTCTCTGCCTGCCTCTCTGCCTACTTGTGATCTCTGTCAAATAAATAAAATCTTTAAAAACAAAACAAAAACAGGCATGTATCGAGATCCCGCCCTTTGCCAGGTATTGGGGAAGGAGATACGAATACAGAGACAATGAAGGCCCATTTTGGCTCTTATGCCTGAAGCAGGTACAGGAGTTTGCAGCTCCAGAACTTCAGCCTGAAAGCGATCTGCTCACCTGGGTAAATGCTCTCTGAAAAGCACGGAGCAGGAAGGAACCCCAGCCAGCCTCCCTGTGGACTGCTTGGCCCCACTGGTAAAGACACTGCCAAGGTCTGGCCATGGAGCCTGATCTCTGCCAGGCAGTTGGGACCCAAGCCCTGGTTCTGGGCCCGAGAGCCCGAGGCAGCAAAAAACCTCAGATAAACGGGATAATGCAAGTCCTTTGCACCTGCCTTTTGTCTTCCAGGTTAAGCCCTGACACGTTTTTGAAATCATTAGCATGCATTTCAAATCTAAATTTGCTTAAAATAAAACTAGTGGCTCAAGGACAGAGTATCATCAACTAATGAAAAGAAACAAACAACACTCACAGTAAGAACTAGCAGGCAGCTACGAGGTTTTAAAGAACAAAGTTTAAGATTTTTTTTTTTTTTAATTTATTTGACAGACAGATCACAAGTAGGCAGAGAGGCAGGCAGAGAGAGAGGGGAAGAGAAGCAGGCCTCCTGCTGAGCAGAGAGCCCTACTCAGGGCTTGATCCCAGGATGCTGGGATCATGACCTGAGCCGAAATCAGAGGCTTTAACCCACTGAGCCACCCAGGGGACCCTAAAGAACAAAGTTTAAACCTAACACAAGAATGGGGAGCACAGTGTGTGTTTCCAGCACACACACGCAATGAAATGATGTGTGGCGATGTTAATTAACTTGATTACGGTAATCATTTCGTATTGTACACAGTATATTAAATCATTATGTTGTACATCTCAAAAAACTTAAAAAAAAAGAATGGGGAGCATAGAAGTTTGAACCAGAGAGAGAAGCTTCCTCCAGACGAAACAAATTTCATACTCTGTTCTCTCTCCTTCTGTTGCCCAGTACTTTCCAGCAACACAATTATATCTGTTATCCCACAATATACTCTCAGCTATATAAGAATAACAATTCTGAAACCAGGAATGCGATTACCAAAAATAATTATTTGGGGGCACCTAAAAGTCTGGTCTATCCCACTAAAAAGAAATTAAGTTACTTTTTTTTTAAGTCACTTAAAAGAGTTCCTCCTGCCATGGTTAGGACACAAATTTGTTACACATTTAGGACATTTATTGTTCATTTTGGTTTCAATTCTTAAGCATTATTTTATATAGGGGTGACTGGGTTACTCAGTTGGTTAAGCGTCTGCTTTCCACGCAGGTCATGATCCTGGGGTTCTGGGATCATTGGGGTTCCTACTCTGTGGGGACTCTGCTTCTCCCACTGCCTCCCCCCGCTTGTGCTATCCCTCAAATAAATAAAAATCCTAAAAAAAGAATTATTTTATGTAATCACGAAACAATTTTTTTATAGTATTAAAAATTTTCCCAAACCAAATGTATATATTCAGAGGTGTTTAGCTTTTATTCAAGCTTCCTCCACTCTGTTCCTTTATATTCAGATATGTGAAAAGAGAGACAGACAGACAGACAATGATGATATTCACTTCCTTGCTTTTCTTCACTTTTTCTTCACCAACTTCTCCCTTAGCTGCAATCTTTCCCCCACCTTTCAGGATTCCGTAAGGGAGTTCTCACTACATTTTCCTGTTGGTAAAGAACATAATTTGTGATGGAATATTGTGAATTCTCCCTCCCCACCTGTATTACTGATTTAGGATGAGAAAATTAGAGGGGTAAGGGCAGAGGGGGAACAGGAGAAAAGGGATTCCCATTCAAGAATGAAGGAACTTAACTTTGATTAATAATTAAAAGCATTTGGATAAAAGCATTTGGAGTTTCCTTTCCTGGTTTCCTACCATGGGATGTGAAGAGATAAAGACTCTCTTGATCTCTCATTGCTTATTATTGTTTTGAGGTTTGTGGAAAGAGGTTTTAGGAAACAGGGAAAAATATTTAAAACCTGGCTAGAGTGGAAAGTAGTGTTGATTCATAAAGTGCATTTATAATCAATCACTCTACAGATGACTGAACCTAAAATGACTTTACTGAGATTTTAAAATAGTTTTCACAGCCTAAAAAAAAACTCCATATTCTCCATCATCCTTAAAACCTTGGAGTGCATTCAGAAATTTCAGACTGCAGTCTGACTGCTGTCCCTGCACGGTTGTCCTGAAGATGAGGGTTTCTGACCCATTCCCAGGAGCAACCCTGTAAGAGCTTTGTTCATACTTAGATACTATCCTCCTCCCCACGCCCAACCGCCAGGCTCCCGCACATTCTCATACCTCTCCTGGCAAAGACCTTGCCTTATTCTCCTCTGTGCTGGCAAGCCGGTGTTGCTGTAATCACCCACAGGAGGGTTTGAATTGTTCATGGAAAGCAGAAAAGGCTCTCTGTCCTCTTCCCACCCTTCCCTCCCAGAGGGGCCAGAGGTCAGCTAGGATTTATAGTCTAACTTGCTACTGAACGTGTGATCAGCAGAGAGCACAAGCACCACCTGGGAGCTTGTTAGAAATGCAATATCCCAGGCTCCCCCCAGACCTCCTGAACCTGGATCTCATCCGGGGCAGGTGATTTGTGTTCACATTTGACTCTGTGAGATCAGGTTCTGGGAGTCTGGGAACCAGCTCCTTCTAAGGGGTCTGGGGGACACAGAGGCCCAAATGGGATCGTCAGATCTTGGTCACAGGAACACAGAGGGCACACCGGCTGCTCAGCCCAGAACCACTGTTCCTGGGAGAGGTCAGGCTGCTGCCAGACAGGCCCTGGGATTCTAAGCTAGATGAAGCCAGGGTTGCCTCTTGGTAAATCTCTAGGAGGCAAACTCCAGAGGGCTGTGGCCTGAAGAACCAGTGTCTCTCTCTCCTCATCCCCCTCCTCCCTCTAAATGTGAGGACAGTTACCTTTCTGTTATTGGGAGTTATTGTGGGACTGCTAGTCCATGGTACTTTATACATAAATTAAAATTGTTTGATTCTTATTGGGCAGATTGAACTAGAGGTTGAATCAAGAGGCAAATGGCAAGATCTTTATAAGTGACTGAAAAAAAAATTTTTTTTAGTATGAATGAATATTGAATTTTCATCAAATGATTTTTCTCTATCTGTTGAGAGGATCCTAAGATTTTTTCTTTTATTCTTTTAATGCATGGAGTGCATTCATCAATCTATCCCTTGGATACACCCAATTTGGTCTCAATATATTTCTTTAAAAAAAAAAAAAACACATATTGCTGGTTTCCATTTTCTAGAGGAAAGGGGAAGCTGAAGGGACTCTATAAAAATCTGCTCCTTGCCCTGTTTCCTGCTGGTATTCTTGCTAGGATGGGCACCCCCTCTTTACACATGCCTTATCATACAAATAGAGTATGCCCTCCTTGTAAGGAGGAGAGTTAATGATTTCTTTAGAGCCTTCCAGCACAATAGCGAGTATCCAAGGAAGGACCCAGTAAGAATGGCTGGATGAAACCAATGTGTCCGGATTCCAGATATCTAGACGCCAGGACCCCTGGCTCCGAGGAGTAAGTGACTTACGGAGGACACCTGGACCCTTGTCCTTGTTCTCAGGAGTTCCTGGATGCCTGAGAGGACACGTACACCAGTCCACAATCCTCAGTAAATACCCCAGGCCCCAAGCAAAGAGGAAATCTCTCTCCTTTCCTTTCTGAGCCTCATGGACACTCCGTGTGTGCCTGTGTTCTCTCTATACTTTCAGCTAACTCTGTGCTAGCCTCCTGCTGGGTCAAGTTTGATTTCTAACCCGCGCGAACCCAAGGACGCTCTTGGTCTCAGGCCCAGTCAGCCTATATCATTAGTACTGTGTTAGAATATTTGTATTACTGTTCATAACTAAGATTTGCCCGAAGTTTTCCTTTTTTTTTTTTTTTACAGTATCTTTTTCAGGTTGTATCAAAGTTATTATGCCCTTACAAAGTGAGTTGGGAAATGTTCCCTTTCTCCACTCTCTGGAAGTCTGTGCAAGTTTAAAGTTATTTCTTCCTTTGTAAAGCTGGCTTCCTAGAGGGACAATGTTGAAGGCAATCAGTCCTGGTAAACAACAAGACTAAATTGTTCCCCAGTCCCAGATCTTGCCAGAGTTGGGGTGGATACATTCTGAACCATGAATGTCAACATAGCTCAATCTATAATGTGAAGAGATACCAAAAATCACAGTCTTTTTTTTTTAAGATTTTATTTATTTTTTTGACAGAGAGATCACGAGTAGGCAGAGCAGCAGGCAGAGGGAGAGGGGGAAGCAGGCTCCCTGCTGAGCAGAGAGCCTGATGTGGGGCTCGATCCCAGCACCCTGAGATCATGACCTGAGCTGAAGGCAGACACTTAACCCACTGAGCCACCCAGGCGCCCCTAAAAACCATAGTCTTGTAATATACTTTGTGACTTAAATAGAATCACTTCTCAGTGAATTCAAATTATTTTTTTCAGTGAACTCCAGTTTTTTTTTTGTTTTGTTTTTTCTGCCAATAAGAATGAATCACAGTGTGGGTCACCTGGGTGGCTCAGTTGGTTAAGCATCAGCCTTTGGTTCAGGTCATGATGTTGGGGTCCTGGGTTTGAGCTTCATGTCAGGCTCCCTGCTCAAGGGGAAGTCTGCTTCTTCCTCTGACTCTGTGCCTCCCCTCCTTGTGTTCTCTTGCTCTCTCTGTCAAATAAATAAATAAAATCTTAAAAATAATGAATCACAATGTTATTTTACTGATATAAAGAAACAAACTCAAATTTATCATAAGACTTTGAAAGTATTGTACCTGGAAATTTTATGTAATTTAATATTTACTCTTTTCCTGAATAGTTTGTGTTTTTATTATAATCATAATATTAAAAAGTAATGGTTTTTAAAACTGAGCACCATAAACCTCTCCCCAGTCCCCTTTGCTTTATCCTGGGTGCCAAATATTTTAGTCTTCTACGTATGCCAGAATATGAAAACATTGATCAGTGTTGTGTGAGATTATAGTACAGCTTAGTTACAAACTATGTTTATAGTCCATATTTTCCAAAACCGCTCCTATAGTTGTGTAAGGGCCTATTTAGCCAGAGTGACTCCATTTAGGTTAAAAGCCACATTGTTGTTTTTTCAGTAAAAGACCCTGCCCCCCCCCCCCCGCCCCCGAGAAACTTACTTAGAAGCAAGTCTTGGAAGCCACTAAGATATGGTCAGCCAGTTCCTAATAACAGAGCCCAGAATACAAGGACGAGTCAGGCCAGGTGGAGACATCCAACCAGTAAGAAGCACACATACTTTCTCCCTAACCACCAAAGAATGTAAACCCCGCCTTTTGGGCGCCAAACTTGAGTGCCAATTCTGACCAGAGTACTAGGTTAGGTCAAACAACTACTATAGGGTAAATTGTAATTCAATTGGCCACCTGCGTGTGGCATACTATGATTATGCAATATTACAATCTCATTGGCTACCTATGTGTGGCCAGGCTTTTGCTCTATAAAAATTAGTCTGTGAGGCTGGGAGGGGTCGCTCTCTTCCGAGGTGGCCCTAGCGTGTCAGTCTGATTTCTAATGCTTGGCAGAGAATAAAGCTTTGCATAACTTTAACTTTGTTTCAGTCTCGTTCCCCTGGCCAATCAGTCTGACTTCTAATGCTTGGCATAAAATAAAGCTGGAAATAACTTTCACCTTGTCTCAGTCTCATTCCTTTGATAATGGACCCTAACAGTTGTAACTTATGTGACTTAGGAAAATAAATTTGATAGTTTAAAGCCTCATCCACTTCCAGTATTATGAAAAAATGGAATCTCTGTAAGGACGAACGCATGCTTCCAACCCAGTAATGCTTTCTGTGGCCACGTCACCCTTACCGAGTGCAAACCATTATGTCACTTTGGACTGCAGAAGCATTTAAAAAATCCTGGTGTTCATAATTTTAAGAGACTTCACTGCTGGCCAGAAGTCCCAGTTAACTGCTTAGCTCTCCTACCCCATTCCAAGTGTTGGAATAATCAAGACAAATTTGAAACACTTCCCCTGAACTCAGAAAAAGGAACATGTGAGTCCCAGCTGGGTCACAGTTTCACCAGAACATTTCCTCCCTCTTTCTCATTCCTTTTCCTTGGTCCCATAGTTACCTTCTCTAGTACATCTTCTGCCTACCCTCTGCCAGGTGACCCCTTTTGTCAATGCAATTTCTTCTTCTTCTTCCTCTTCTTCTTTTTAAAAATTTTATTTATTTGAGAGAGAGGGAGGAGATGAGAAAGAGAGGGAGGATGAAAGAGAGTGCTTCAGCCAGCATTGGAGCAGGGGGAGGGGTAGAGGGAGAAGCAGACACCCCACTGAGCAGGGAGCCTAGGACAGGCTCCATCCCAGGACTGGGAGATCTTGACCTGAGCCAAAGGCAGATGCTTAACTGACTGAGCCACCCAGGTGCCCCCAACTCAATTTCTTAACAATCAAAGAACAGTCAATAACATAACAAGCATTAATAGGCTGAATTTTACAAGGAAATTCCCACCACAGCACAGACACTATTTGCTCACAGCTAGGAGCCCAGGGATGGGGTTAGGAGGCACCTCAGGATGGGGACAATCAGAACTCTGAGCCTTACCACCATCAAGGATAAAGGTCTGGAGGTCTTCCTGTCCTCTGGGACTGCAAATGGAAGAGCCCGAACAGGCAGACAGTCAACTGAGTGAATCCGGCAGAAAAACGTGGTGGAGTCACAGGGGAGTGAAATGATGATGTTGCTTTTGGAGGCTGGTTTCCTATTGTCCTTAAGATCTGGAGTAACATCTTAAGAATTAAAAAAAAAAAAAAGCCTTCCTTCTGCAATAGTGCTCTTTTTTTTTTAAACTCAATTATGAAGAGCTTTTTTTTTTTTTAAAGATTTATTTATTTATTTGACAGACAGATCACAAGTAGGCAGAGAGAGAGAGGAGGAAGCAGACTCCTTGCTGAGCAGAGAGCCCGATGTGGGGCTCGATCCCAAGACCCTGGAATCATGACCTGAGCCGAAGGCAGAGGCTTTAACCCCCTGAGCCACCCAGGTGCCCCTGCAATAGTGCTCTTCTATGGAGAATTAGCCCAGCCCCTCACCTGGGAAACTCCAGCCCTCTCTGCCCCTCCCACAACCCCCAGTGGACTTCTTCCTCCAATCCTCACTTGGTTTCCCTTGCTGGCCAGAAGCCACGTCAAGCCATGAAAATGGCGCTGGAGGACTCTGGTGGGCAGAAGAGGTAGAGAAATGGAGATGACCGTTCAGAGGGTGTTTTGGAAAACAAGCAAAATTTGCTCTATTCTTGTGAAAGCACCTTATTCACTGCTACCCGCATCATTTCTATAGCATGTCCAGTGAATGTTAGCACTGAAGGGATACAATTTATTTCTGTATATTCTCCACTCAAGCAAGGAATTTCTCTTTCTAAGCTCCTGTGTCTATTATCTTCATTTGTATCTGACAACTTCTCCTAACAAGTCAAAAGCAAATGTTCACCATCACTTGTTACACTTGTTATTTGTCAATCAACTGAGAGTCAGAGGTTACAAATTCAGTTCTCTGACCATGAATATTTAGGTGCTTTCATACAGACCTACTTACACATCATATACCTGGCACCATGCTATGTAGCAGGAAATATGGAGAACAATACAGATATGGTTCTATACTCGTCAACCACCGTCCCTTGTGATGCACTTGACTCTGGAGAGGGACCAGGAAGCTTTCTCAGTGTATTTTTTCTGGCAGCTCCATTGGTAACAGAAGATGATGTCCATAGATTCTTGGTGTATGCTACACCACCTGGCCCATCATTATTCCTATCTGTTTTTGAGCACCAAATCAAGTCCTGCAAGGATCCTAGGCATGCATGAGGAACTGGAGTAAGATTAAGTTGTTAGGGCTGTGGTTCAGAGAGATAGAACTTAACCTGTGGCAGCTTATTGTCCTCCATCAAGCAGAGTGAGCTGAGAAACAAAAGCGAGTTGAGAACTGGGGTCAGCACTGGTCTTCCTGGCAGGTTGGGGTTTGGGGGGAGACTCAGTTAAGCCCAGTTAAGTTGGATGGGGTTGGAGGGGTGGGGGAAGAAATAAGGAACTGGGCTTGGTTCCCAGCCTGTCTCTAATCTCAGACAGCTTGAGGATAGAGGGAGAGAAGCTAATCTTGCAGGGAGTTGGAGGGGCTTCTGGCAGAACTAGCCCAGAAAGCAGTGGTAGAGAAAGGAAAAGGATGTGGGGGAGCATTTACACAGGAAGTGATGAGACTTGGGAATCATTACATTTCCCTAGAGAGGGGGTTCTCCGCCCTTGCTGGAGCTACGGTCATCTGAGGGAGCTTCTGGGAACACGGATGCCTGAGCACCATGCTTATAGACTCACTGGTTGGAGTGGTGAGCGCTGGTGCTGTCTTCAAAGCTCCACAGGTGATTCTAAAATGGAGCCAAAGTTGAAGATGAACAGCATCACCATAACTGGAGCTCATTCAAAATAGAGTCTTGGGGAGCCTGGGTGGCTCAGTTGGTTAGGTGTCAGCCTTTGGCTCAGGTCATGATATTGGGGTCCTGGGATTGAGCCCTGCGTCGGGCTCCCTGCTCAGCGGGGAGGGGAGCCTGCTTCTCTGTCTGCCCCTCCCCTTGCTCATGCTTGTATGCTCTCTCTCCTCTCTTTCTCTCTGAAATAAAATTTAAAAATCCTTAAAAAAATACAGTCTTTAGCCCCAGATCTGCCGAATTACAATCTGCATTTTAATGAGATCCTAGTGATCTGTATCTCCACTAAGTTTGATAAACACTGGGCAAAAGGAAAAAGGTCTGCCGGTAAGTGGGAACTGGCTGGAGATGGGGCTGGAGATGGAGGGAGATGCTTCCCCCTCCGGTTTGGCCTGTCTTCCCTTTTCCATGAAGGGCTGACCCATCCAAGCTCCTGCATCATCTTTTCTCTCATTGTCCCTCTTCTGTACTCTTTGAACTATTTGCTGTCACCTTGCTCTGTTTACAGTCATCCCTACTGATCCCCAGGCTTCCCCCTGAGGGATACACCAGCACGGGGATGTGTTCTGTCCTTTGGTGTCCACACCCATGCAGGAGAGAGGGTCTCCATGGGAGTGTCATTAGGGCTATGTTGTTCTGTGTGTGGGTCTCCCCGATCCCCTCCCAGCCTAGAACTGCGCTGTCATAAATCTGTCATCCTCTCATCGGTGTGGCTGGCCTGTTATTTGTGTGTCCCTCAGGGTCCACCATCTGCTGCCTATTAACTCAGCTTCTAGTCATGGACATTTTGTGGGGTCTAAACTGGCTTCTCTGATTCCCTCCATTTTCTAAATTCTCGGCTTTAAGAAATGTCTTTTAGTATTTCACCTCAGTACACCATCATTAAATGTGAGCTGTTATAGAATATATCATGAGCATTCAGCATGATCGTTCCGGTGCTCAAGTCAACCTTATGGGGGTCTGCTTCTTTCTTGTCTGGCTCTCCAACTAGACTGAGCGCATAAGGAGGCTGGGAACCAGGCCTCATCCCTCATATTCTGTGTGCTTAGCATTTAGCAAAGAGCCTGGCACAAAGTAGACTCTCAATGTCTGTTAATTGAATTAGACTGTGTTTAATGGACAGTGTTAGTTGCTTAATGGACAGAACTAGTCTATTAAACATAAACAAAGGCATGATCTATCTATATGCTCAATGGAGGGACACTGTATTGGTTTCCACCAATATTTCTGAAAACAGAGGCTCAGGAATTGAATAAGAGTTACAAAGAAATTTCATGGTATATTCAATTTACAGAGTCTAAATTATCCTTTTACAGCAAGAACACACTAAAACATTTTTTTTAAATTGGTGCCTGGTTTTTACCTTAAAGAACAGCGATGGAAACAGTAGATATTGACCGAGTGCTTTCTTTGTACGAGGAACTTTGAAAGTACTGAGGCAGGTACTCTTACTGGCCTCGCTTAGGTGAAAAACCTAAGGTTTTTGAGGTGATAATGATACAAAGTTAATAAATGTTGGGACCCATATTTGCACCCAGAGAGTCTGAATCCTAGAGTCAATGATCTTGTACTTTTTTTCGCTTATTCGCACACAAAAATATATGTGCCCTTAGATTGGGATGTTCAAAAGTAGAAAGTGAAAATAGGGAGATGTAAACTTATCTTAGAGGGATCAGTGTTTTTCTCTCTCTCTCCTCTCTCTGCTGCTTCCTGACATCTTTCAGGCATAAGCCTCCTTGGAGATCTGAATTCCACTCCTGTCCCAGCACTGACTAGTACTGTGAACTGAACCTCGTCCAAAAAACCAGACAATTCTTGCTCAGAAGAGATGTCATTAGATGTAGACCCTATGAACATTCTAGAACAGACTTCCCATGATGGTTAGAAGCTATAATGGCCCTGAAAGAACCTTCTTACCAGGTCCTCTATCGAAGTTTGTCTAACTCTGCTTCTGCTCCTACCCATATGACAATCAGTTCAACTTGACCTCACCCAGCATGGTTCAATGCCCCCCTCAATTCTATCAATTCTGGCATTTTGAATCAAAGTCACCAAAGATTAATGCCAGCACCCACCATGCTGCTCTTTATTGATTTTTGACACCCTCAGAGTCTGGAGCAAATTTCACCTTATCTCTTAGCTCAGACATGCTGCTTCTTCAGTCCTGGAGACTGGACACTGATACACACTCATGCGTTGCCTGTAGGAAACAGGCTTGGAATTCTGTGCCTCAAGGGTTATTAGCCTGGTTCCGGGAACATTTTGGACTTACTACCCCAAGCTGGAAGACCCCTTTCAGCACAGCCCCGAATTGCTCTTGGATTCTGTTGGACAATTTCCGTGGCCTCTCATGCTGGAACAGCTCAGGCTGTGGATGTTTGTTCAAGGAAAGCTGTGAGTGCTGCCCATAGTGTTCCGAGTTCCAGCCTGCAGCCTCCAGCCCGCGGATCCAACGGCAGTGGGAGGAGAGGCTTGACACCACAGACAATAGGAGCGACTCATGCCTTGGGAAGCTCCCAGGAGGCCAACGCCCAGGCCTGTGGGGACATGTTTGCTGTCGTCCCCCACAGGACCCTCCCCAAGGCCCCTGCTACAAGGATTGTGGCTGATGAGGTAAGTGTTACTGGCCACACATCTGCAGTCCATGTGTCAGTGGTTCATTTGGGTTGTATCTGCCCTGGTGACTGCCGGAGAAGAGAGAAGATGAGGAAAGGGGAAGACTTTAAGACTTCCAGCAAGGCAATGGGACGTAATTGTGCTGCCTGTGCTTGGTAAAGGCACAGGCAGCACAATTGGCTTGGCTCAGGACATGCAAGGAGAAGCCATGCCTTGGGTAGTTTGCTGAAGGAAGAAAGAAGTAGCTTGTTTGCCTGGCTCCCTGATGTTTCCATTTTTCACTGGTCCCATTTTACCTTTAGGGGAGCTGATTCTTGCACTCTGGGTCGCTTCATCTTGGCTTCCAGGCTTTGCAGGATCTTAGAGCCCATGCTTGGCGGGCCAGTGTTTGACCCAAGACCCAAAGTGGCATGGCAACCAAGAAGGAGAAAAGTGAGCTAACTGGGGCTATCTAAAGAGCTGCATAATTTGTGCCTTAAAACTTGACCCTTTTCCCACTTAGATCCACTCATACTTTCCCAATATATGCAGCTCCCAAACCACAATATGGGACTTCCCTTTCCGTCCTTGGGAACAAAAATGTTCTCACTCTGTCTGTAAGAAGTTCAGGTCCAACCACGTACAGAGTCTTCTTCAAGGCGGGTAATCATGATCTCCTGGAAGTGGAAGGCAAGCGTGCAAACAAGTCGCATTCTCCACTTCTTGACTGCTCCCGAGGCAGTCCAACAGCTCGTCAGTGCTGCCACTAGGTGGAGCCATTGCACACTCTCACTTTTTTTCCAGAAGGCCGACTCTACAGCAAATACTGGTTTTGTGATGTCTTCCTTAAATTAATGGGAGCGGATGAAACATTTTAAGCAGAAGAAGGGCATGCTCAAAATCAAATAAAGAAATCATGGTGACATTTCTAAGGAGGTTGGATTGACGGAGGCCCATAGCAGAAATAAGGAAAATTGTTAGGGATTTATTGAAATAGTCTAGGAAATAGATTATTGCAGATTCGAATTTGGGCCATAGTAGTGGAACAGAGAAGAGGCCACAGGAGTATATAGCACATAAAATAGTTAGGCCTTGGTGATGAACTGATATAACTTGATATAACTGGGTTTATATCTACCATCTTAATATTTTCTATTTGGCCCATCAATTTAGTTTCATCTCTCCTTCTTTTTTATCTTTTGGAATATCCAAACATTTTTATCTTTCCAATGTTTTCTTCTATTGACTTATTGGTTATACATCATTTTACTGTTCTTTAGTGGTTACATAGGGATAATAAAAATATTCAAACTAGACTTATTTAGTCTAATAGATATTAATGATTTTACGGTTTCCCCTTTTTTTTTGTTAGCGTCAGTATCTGGATCATCTGTGGGTTTAGTTCTATTATCTGTTTTTTTCCCACTTAATTATGGACTTGCCTTGTTACATATTTCACTGTATACAGAAAACATGGGGAAAAAAAAGATAGATGAAGCTTCCATATGATGTGATCTTCCACCAGAAAGGGCTCCCTCTGTCCTCTCTTAGGCAGATAGAATGAGGGCCTATCAGGGTTTGGGAAAGTTGAGGCTGGGTTGCAGTCTGTCTTTGCTGCCCTTTCACAGGATAGCCATGCTAATCTCCATCATCAGGCCTAAAAGATTGAGGAGATCCTGCTCTGTTCTTCAGAAGTTCTCATCCCAGCTCTTGAGCCTCCTGCCCTATGCCACTTCTATCTGGTATCTGGAAGGAGAGAGTGGCCATGGGCTCAAGAATGGCCTTTCCTGCTTGAGGGAATGGCTTTTATTCCTGAAAGGAATAAAACACTCTGCCTTCTAGAAGCTTTCTGGATAGCTCCTCAGCCTCTCAAATAATCCCAGAACTTAGCAAATGTCACCTAAGGAGAAAAGACTACGTATTTGAGGCACACCAGGTTTTCCATTTGCCATTTTAGTCCTGCTAGTCTCCTGCAGAATTGACCGGGGCTAAGGTCAAGCCTATTGTCTCCACTCAGGATTGACAAATCCCATGTGTGTGAGTGTGTTTGGGGTGGTAGCTGACACTGTCAGCATATCTCCCAATAGTTCTCTTTTCCCTAGAACCCTAGCTCATCCGGTTTTCTTTGACTTGACAGCTCTCCAAGTCCTTTTTCCTGTGTGCACTTTGCTACGGAGCTGTTCTGACACTGGTCACCTGATCGCTTCTTCTATTTCCTGTTATTCTCTGAAAAGCATATGTGAAGCCTTGGCTTTTGGCTACTGTTCAGAGACTGCTTTAAAGCACATTTCACTGGAAATCCCCAAGTGAAACTTCAGCAGAAAGCCAACATTTTTGAAAAATCAGAGGGGGAGATCTGTTTGTGACTTGTTGCCTAGGAGTTCATTTCTCTCCGGGATATATCTTCTGAGTCCCTCTGGTAATAGTCTTTCAGGTACCTGGACTGATATTTATTGAGCCTATAATAGGTGCCAGGCCCAGTCCTAGGTGCCGGGCATGTAGAATTTAACAACTCAAAATCTCCCTGCCCACACAGAGCTCATATTTTCTAGCAGGGGAGAAAGAACAATAAACAAATACATGTATCAGATAATGTCAGGAAAAGTAAGAAGGAATAAAGAAACATGTGAATAGCATGGAGAATAAGAAGACAGAGGGATTGTGATTTAAGCCAGAGGAGTTAGGAAAAGTGTCTCTGGCAATGTGGCATTTGAGCAGAGATTGGAACTATGCGGGACTATGAATCCTGTGTGTGTCTAGGGAGAAGACAAACAGGCTAACTGACATAAGAGTGAACTTGGCTCACCGTAGGGAAAGCAAGCAGGTTATTCTGGCCAAACTGAAGGGAATAAGGCAAAGAGTGAAAGGAGACAAAGCTGAAGAAATAAGCAAGAGCCAGATGTTCTCAAACTCGTGGACCTGATAAGGAGTTTGGGTTTATTCAAAATGTTCCAAGAAACCATCAAAGCAGCAGTGAGATAAGATCTAACTTATGCGTTAGAAAGAGCATTCTTTCTATCTGAAGATCTGACCACCGAGGGGTGAAAAAGGAATCGGAGAGTATGGGTGTGGATCTATTGCCATCATGTAGGTGGACAAGGATGGTTTCTTTGGTCTAGATGGTCTCGATGGAGTGGAGAATGTGGTGGATAGGAGATAAACCTTGAGGTAGAGTGAATGGAAATTTCTCACGAATTAGATGTGGGGCATGAAAACCAAGGAAAACAGGTCTCATATTTTGGTTCTGAACAACTGGGTGAATATTTGGGCCATTTATTAAAGTGAGTAAGGCCAGAGGGAGGGCTGGCCAAGGTGAGGGGTTCACCCAACACAGGTCGCTGGAGACCTGAGGCAGGAGTTCAGGGGACAGACCGGGGGTAAAGATGTGGGTTTGAGATTCTTCAGTATCAGGATGTATGGAAGGTCCTGGTTCTGAGTGAGACCATGTCACTCAGAGGAAGGGAAGTACATAGATAAGAAGGTTGAAGACTGAGCTTGAGATGTTGGAAGAAGAAGGGGGTATCTGGACAAGATCAAGTTCAGGGGATGGTAGGGGTCACCACTTAAGTGATGTGGGCTGAAACCACAAGGAGAAGAAGGTGGAGATGTAAGTCGAGACAATGCTATTTAGAAGGTTTGGGGTAAGGGAAAGCTGAGAAAAGCAGCAGTTGGAGGGGGATGAGGGGCCTAAGGAGGGATCTTTTCCTGCTTGTGATGAAAGGTATTGCAGCGTGGTTCTGGTTTCAGAGCTCAGGGCTTGCGGAGCTCCCGGTAGGGGTGCTCAGAGGAGACTTTTGCCTGAGAACTTCGCTTGCCCAGAAAGGATGGAGTCTGGTAGCTGGGGCAGCATAAACAACACTACTGGGCATATTGGGCTCAGCAGATCTCCTTTTTTTTTTTTTTTTTAAAGATTTTATTTATTTATGTGACAGATAGAGATCACAAGTAGGGAGAGAGGCAGGCAGAGAGAGAGAGGAGGAGGAAGCAGGCTCCCTGCCAAGCAGAGAGCCCGATGCGGGGCTCGATCCCAGGACCCTGGGATCATGACCTGAGCGAAAGGCAGAGGCTTTAACCCACTGAGCCACCCAGGCGCCCCAGCAGATCTCCTTTTTGTCCTGACGTTTCATAGTGAAATTTTTTTTTTAAGATTTATTGTTTAGTAATTTCTGCACCCAACATGGGGCTCAAACCCACAATCCCAAGATCAAGAATCACACGCTCCACCAACTGAGCCAGCCATCACCCCTTAGAGTGAACTTCTGATGGGGGCCCTCCAGCGACCCCACATGTGCTATCCCTCCATTTTTGGTGATATTGGGTTGTAAGCAGCTGATGCATGGTTTTGGGGTCTATGGACTATGACAGAGCAGCGGGGCTGTGTGCTGAGTTGAGTACAAGGACAAAGAGCACATCCACGTGTCTCTTTCTCAAGAGAGGATAACAAGGGAGGACTGCTCGTGCTGTTTTCCCCAGCTCCTTCCCTTCTCCGCCTTGTTTTTGAAGAGGATGTAGAAGCAGGCCCTCTATCCCCCTCATCACACAGGAAAAGTAAGTTAATGTGGACTGACCTCAAATGAGGTCATAGGAATCCCATCAGAGACTATGATTAAAGCATCTGAATGAGAGTAGGATTTCCCAGTTATCTTGTGTCATTGTGGAAACTGCATTAAACTAAAATCACCATGTGACCTTGATTGAGTATGTTCTCTTTGGGCCTAAGTTCTGTCACCTACAAAATGACAGTTTGGGCAGGACAAGACAATAGCTAAAGTCCCATCTGCATAACAATTCCTAGCTCTACAACGTGTAAATTTTGGAGGTGTAGTGTGCATAGAGCTTGGGTTCTCAGCTTGGCACAGCAGAATCATCCCGCGGAGCTTGAAAAGTTCCTGAGGCCAGGATGCAGGCATCACAACCTCTGTTCATAAAGCTCCCCCCCACCCCCCGCCGACCCCCTACTCCCCCACCCCCCCCACTACCCCCATCCCTGCAGCATGCAGGGGCTGAGGCTGAGAAGCACATCTTGGGAGCCTGGCCTCTCTCAGGGTGTTCATGAGCCAACACAGGCGTGCCGGGACTGCTAATTAGACGCAAGGACATACTGAATGAGAATTTACATTTTAACAAATATTTTATTTTATTTTTTTACAGTGTTCCAAGATTCATTGTTTATTTACATTCTAATAAGATTCACCAGCCTGGGGAAAGTTGGGGAGGCTGTTTTAGAGTTCTGCTGACATCTACTGGAGATAGCAAACTTAGAATTCCCTAAAATGAGTTTTAAAATCTAATCGCAGTATCAGTCAACTTTGTAAAGAACCAGCTTTGTGAACTCTGAGAACACTGTCCAAGGGAATGACCATGCACTTCTCAATACAAGAAACACGCTAACCGTACTTCTTTTACTAGAAAAAGAAAGAAAATTGCTGGTGACTTCTATAAATGTATGTCAAGATTTAGCTTTAGGCAATGCAGATTTTCTTGTCAGTTCCCTAGTGGGGGCTGGTGAAATAATGACCTCCCCTCAGTGGATTTTCAAATAGATGCAGTGAGGTT
This sequence comes from Meles meles, assembly GCF_922984935.1. Taxonomy (NCBI): domain Eukaryota; kingdom Metazoa; phylum Chordata; class Mammalia; order Carnivora; family Mustelidae; genus Meles; species Meles meles. The sequence continues at coordinate 149,944,979 of NC_060068.1, forward strand.
TTGGATACATGAAGAAAGGCTCATGTCAATACTTAGTTAAAAAAAAAAAAAGCTAGGTACACACTTGTATACAATCTGATGACAACTATACAACAAACAACAAAAAGACAAGCCCAGGGGCCCCTGGCTAACTCAGTCAGGAGAGCTTGGGCCTCCTGATCTCAGGGTTATGAGTTTGAGCCCCACGTTGGGTGTAGGAATTACTTTAAAAAAGTCTTGGGAAAAAAAAAACAAAAAACCGAAGCCCAAACTAGGAGAGAAGATTGAAAAGATTTGCATCTAAAGTGTTAATGGGTGTTGTCCATGAGTCATAGACATCTTTCTATAAAATTTCTACTATTTCTATTATTTTCAAAACGTTTCTATAATAAACATGTTCTTTTACAATTTAATCTATCCCTCCAGACAACCCAGAATTTGTATGTAGGAAAAGCTCCTGTCTTCGTGAACTGGCCGCAGCACACCTACTCCCACATTTTAATCTCCGGCCACGATCCTCAGGTTTCACGGAAATCTGGTAGAGGGAAACACAGTTGTGCAGCATGGTGGCTCTCTGACAAGGTTCACTCTGTGTGTGTGTGTGTGTGTGTGTGTGTGTGTCTAGGAGACTGTCACACCTTGCATTCTCTGCAGATCAAATTCCACTCCAGTGGCTCGTAGCAGTGGGTATCTTGGGATACGTGATTCTCGCTGAGGTAGGTGTGGTCATCACTGCTTGTGTGTAGAGACATAATTTTTGAGGAAATATAATTAAAAGCCAAATCCCCCAAGCTAGACAAGGGGTTTAGGACAGCATCCCTACCTCCCATGTACCACTTTGGCAGGGGGATCTTTTTTTTTTTTTTTTTTTGAAATATTTTATTTATTTGACAGAGAGAAATCACAATTAGGCAGAGAGGCAGGCAGAGAGAGGAGGAAGCAGGCTCCCTGCAGAGCAGAGAGCCCAATGTGGGGCTTGATCCCAGAACCCTGGGATCATGACCTGAGCCAAAGGCAGAGGCCTTAACCCACTGAGCCACCCAGGCACCCCGGGATCTTTTTTTTTTAAGATTTTTAAAAAAAAATTTATTTATTTGACAGACAGATATCACAAGTGGGCAGAGAGGCAGGCAGAAAGAGAGGGGAGGAAGCAGGCTCCCTGCCAAGCAGAGAGCCCGATGCAGGGCTCAATCCCAGGACTCTGGGATCATGACCTGAGCCGAAGGCAGAGGCTTAACCCACTGAGCCACCCAGGCGCCCCCAGGGGGATCATTTTGACCTGAAGGTGATCAAGTCCCAGTGGGCTTCGGAGAAACTTCTCTCCTCCCTTAACTACAGAAAGAATATAAATTGGGGGGAGGGTCTTTCCCAGAATAAGGGTTATTAGCACAGATAAATTTTTTCTGAGTGACCCATCTGTATGGCAGGAAGCCATCTAACTACCAAACATCTCTTCTTACTGGCCCTGAAGTGCATTCCTGTCCTCTGAAGTCCCAGACCCTTCTCTTCAGTTCACGACATTTATATCTCATTTTCCTGACTGTCTCTGGAATTCCCATGTCTGTGTGGATTCCCCCCTACAAACGCTGTTGAATTTGATGATCCACCTCATGTCTATTTGATTCTTAGTCTGGCTGGAAAGGCCTTTGAGGGGACAGGAACTCCTGCTCCCTGATGCTAGAAAACCTCTCCACAAAGATAGGAGAGAAAGAAAAACAGTTTATTGTTTTGTTATTGAATAAGCATTCAACCAGAATTCAGTGACCATCACAAGCAATCCGATGGATTGCAAAGACAGAAGGAAACCTCTCCTTTTATACAGTCAAGCAGGTGTTAGTCTAGATAATATCTAGTACTCAAGTAAGAGGAGTTAGCTCCGTTTGTCACACACAGTCCATCCTAAATTCACTTGGTAATTGGCATAACCATTAAACCATTAAACTAAATAACCATAAAGCTCACTGGCTTTATCTAAAGGAGACACAAACTCCTGTCTTCATGACAGGAGTGTACAATTTAGTGCTAGGCACCCACCCAAGTTGGAGTTGGGCTCCTACTTTCCCAGAGACTGGGGCTCATGTTTACATTTCAAAGAGAGGTCCGAAGGCAAGCTGAAGGAGCTGGGATCAGGCCTGGGCCTGACCCAGGGACCAGGAAATCCCTGAGGAATTTGCTCCTTCTGATGTGTGGAGTTGGCGTGGCCTTGAATGTCCACTCTAGATCTAGGGGAGGCAGATTGCAAGATTTCTGTCCCTCCGTCTGAGCTGGAGCCTAAAAGGAGACACGTGCACTTTCCAAAGGGTCCTCGGGGAAGCTGTTTGTCAGCTGCATGCCTAAACTCCATTAAAAACATGCAGACGGGGGCGCCTGGGTGGCTCAGTGGGTTAAAGCCTCTGCCTTCAGCTCAGCTCATGATCTCAGGGTCCTGGGATGAGCCCCACATCAGGCTCTCTGCTCAGCGGGAGTCTGCTTCCCCCTCTCTCTGCCTGCCTCTCTGCCTACTTGTGATCTCTCTGTGTGAAATAAATAAATCTTAAAAAAAACAAACAAACAAACATGCAGACGCAGGGGGTTTCTCTATAACGCAGACCTTGACAAGGCCTTAGGAGTTAATGGCCTTTGCAGCTGAAGAGGCCTTGCCTCGATTCAGAAACACCTACTGCTGCTGCAGATGGAAACTGAAACCATCAAGCGCCTCGGGGTTGTGGGGAGGGCCTGCCCCTCCCGTCATGTCTCTGAGTCCAATTCTCCTCATTTCCCATTTGAGTCACCAGCAGCTGCTGATTTCTTTTCCCCTGGAGCCCCAGCTGCATCCACCTTCACTAAGGGTGCATTGACTCCATCTGTGCACGATTGCTCCCCAGATCCTTCAGTCGGGCTGATGGGAACTCACTGGGCTCCCGCTGCGCATGCGTGCTTGCCCCAGGCGAGCCAAGCATTCTGGGGAAGTTTAGGATCCCTAAACTAGGCCATGGCGCACTGGCTGAGCGCCGATTGGACCTGGCAGCTGGACCTGCTTAGACGTCGAGCCCTGTTCCTCTTACCAGCCTTCCATTTTGTTCCTGACTCTCAGCCTGTTTTTCATACCAGGTCAGCATCTTTTTTTTTTTTTTTTTTAAGATTTTATTTATTTATTTGACAGACAGAGATCACAAGTAGGCAGAGAGGCAGGCAGAGAGGGAGGAGGAAGCAGGCTCCCTGCTGAGCAGAGAGCCCCATCCCAGGACCCTGGGATCATGACCTGAGCCAAAGGCAGAGGCTTTAACCCACTGAGCCCCCCAGACGCCCCCCAGGTCACCATCTTGCCCAACTAAGCCCCTTTGCCTGAGTGACTACATTTATAACCTACCCAGGACTCTACTTGCTCTAAAACCTGGGCTCCCATTTTACAGTTACTCTCTTATCCTTCAAACACTCAGTCTGGGTTCCGTTCCCTGGTGCTGAGAGCTCCGACGCGCCTCCGAGTTCTGTGCAGAGGCCTCGTCCCAATTCTGTCCTCATCCCTGGGCCCTCAGGACCCAGCCAGGCATCAGACTTGTGTCCCCAGTAAGTGTCTCGATGCCTCCTGGACATTGCATCCCTTGGATTGGATCTGGACTCCTAACCCCTAGTCACTCAGCATCTGCTTCACTCGGAAGGGTTGCTGTAGCCTGTCCGGAATGCACTTCTCCTTCTTTGTCTTTTCCATTCCATTGGTTCTTCCATTTATCCCTTCCCAATGCGGACGCTGACTGAGCTTGGCAGTGGAAATAGAGGTGTTGTGTTAAAAGTTAATGTTCATAACAATGAATTCTGGAACACTGAAAAGAAATAATAAAATAAAATAAAAAGTTAATGGTCTATTTCAGGAAGAAATGTAACCCTGAAACCCTGGTTGAAACTTGGGTAGTATCTTCCCTTAGAATCAATATAACTAGTGTTCTAACTGACTAACGATTGTACTTTTAAGAAATGTACTCATTACCCAAATAATATCCATTCATTGTATAATTAGAAAGTATGCTTAGAGGAACAGAAACATTCACTTATGACCTCAGCTAGGCTCAGTGGTTTCCAGTGTTGCTTGTTCATCATCATACAGAGATATTGTTAAGAATACAGATTTCTGGTCTCTAATCAAGAACTGCTGAGTCAGTTTCCATATGTTAGACCTAAGAATTAGTATTTTAATTTATTTTTTATTTTTTAATTTTTTTTAGTATTTTAATTTTTTAAAAAAGATTTTTATTTATTTGAGAGAAAGTGAGAGAACATAAGTGGGGGAAAAGGGCAGAGGGAGAGGGAGAAGCAGGATCCCCACTGAGCAGGGAGCCTGACACAGGGCTCCATCCCAGGATCCTGGGATCATGAACTGAGCCAAAGGCAGATGCTTAACCGACTGAGCCACACAGGCACCCCGAGAATCTATGTTGTAAAAATTTCCGATGTAACAAATTCACTAAATTGAAACCACAAATCTAGGTGGAGCCGCTGTCAATGTTTGGCAGAGTCTACCATGTTACCTGTTTACAGATAATTGTATTTATTTATTTTTATAAAAATTTAGGATAATATTATGTGTTACTCATGACAGAACCCCAACCCTCATTACCTTAAGGAAAAAGAGCTTATTGACTCCTAAACTGAGAAGTCCAAGGCTGGTTTTGACTTCGAGAGTATTCAAGCCAGGGTGTCTGATGTCTTTCCCACCTTTACCTTTATTTGGAAGTTAAGGCCCTTCTCTCCTTTAACAACTCCAGGAAGAAAAGTTCCAGGAATGGTCCTCATGAGCCTGCCTTCCATGTTGTGCCAAGGAATTCAGGCATTTCGATTTGATCAGATTCACTTCTTTGACCTCCATGGGTTGGAGTCAGCGCCACTTAAAACACATGCAGTTGTTTCTCTATGAGAAGGAAAGTTCTCTCAGCAGAAGGAGGGGAAGGACATTTGCTGATCAGACGAAACCCACAGAATCAACACATGAAACCCACAGATGTCAACACACGCTGCACAGATGGCTCTGCTTCCCACTATTTTCTCTTAACAATGTATATTCATCACGTTTCATGTCATCGTCTTTTTTGAAAATCTATTATTTTATTGTCCCGTAATGTTCTACTTTATCTGGACACTGTATTAATTATCTATTGTTGCGTTACAAATTCCTTCAAAATTTAGTAGCTTAAAACAAGCAAAAACAAACAAACAAAATATTATCTCACAGTTTCTGAGGGTTAACAATCTCAGAGTGTCTCAGTTAGGTAGTTCTGGCCCAGGGTCCGCCAGGAGGTTGCGTTCAAGCTGTCCGCTGGAGCTAGTCTTTGAAGGCTTGACTGGGGCTAGAAGAGCCTCTTCCAAGCTCACTCACACGGCTGTTGGCTAGGGGCTTGGGATCCTCATCAAGTGGACCTCTCCACAGGGCTGATGATAACATGGCTTCCCTCAAGTGAGAGATCCATGAAAGAAGACTAGAAGTTGGTGGGATGGATGTAGGGGTGTGTAGGGGAGGGGGGAGGGCCAATGGGGAGGGAAAAAAGAAAACTGTGGGCACCTGGGTGGCTCAGTGTGTTGGGCCTCTGCCTTCAGCTCAGGTCATGATCTCAGGGTCCTGGGATCAAGTCCCGCATCGGGCTCTTTCCTTGGCGGGGAGCCTGCTTCCCCCCAACCTGTCTCTCTGTCTGCCTCTCTGCCTACTTGTGATCTCTCTGTCAAATAAATAAAATCTTTTAAAAAATTGCAATTTTTAAAATAACTTAACTTTGGACATGAAATATCACATTGGCTTTATTCTGTTGGCCACACAGACCCACCCTGGGACAATGTCGGGGGGGCTACACAAAGCTGTGAGTACCAGGATGTGAAGATCATGGGGGGCCATCTTGGAGCTGCCAACCACACACACCATTTCTTTGTGGTCCAATAATTAAATTGGCTCCAGTTTGTCAAGAGTTACACTAATACTGTAATGAGCACCCAGCATAGCAAGCATTATGTTTAAAATGGGGAGAATATTTTATTTTTTTTAAAGGAATTAAAAGCAAATTGTTGAGACCCCTGATGATCCACACAAACAAAATTTTATCTTGGCCAAAAGAGGAGATTCTCTATTGTTCTAAAGAGAACTTGTGAATCTGTTGAGCTCACACAATGCAGATGCTGTTATATAAGTGGTTCACTCTGTGGTAAAGCCTCTGGGCCACCATCATGTTCTCTCAGCCCACCTCTGATTTCAGGGCTAGCTGTGATGGGCAGGTATGACTCATTTTTGGCTCTGGCCTTGTGTCTTTCCATATTCTGCCCTAGGCTTTCTCCTATGCCCCAGAGCTTGTCTGGCTCCTGCTGAGTGCAGCTCTGAAGTGCTAAAAAGTTAAAGTCCTGGAAATACATTGTGTTTGTGAAATTTAAAAAAAAAAAAGAGAGAGAATATATTTATTGTGATGAGCACTGAGTAATACATGGAAGGGCTGAATGATTATATTGTACCCCTAAAGTTAGCATATTAATTATATTTGAATACTGTATATTAATTATACTTGAGTAAAAATGGAATAAAAATTAATTTAATTTTAAAAAAAGAAGAGTTAAAGTCCCGGGACAATGCTTGGGGAATCTTATCGTAGTATTTATTCCACTTTCTATCTTTCAGGAGAACCGCTGAAGGGAAAACTCTGCCCGCTGCTCAGAAGTCCCAGAAGAACGGAGCCTCAGTGGTCAATGGCAAGGACCTCAATACACACCTTTATGTGAGCTCCCCCACCTTTCCGATCTCACCACGCTTGCTCGCTCCAGCTTCCTGGGATCACCTCTCCAGTAAACTCCTGCCCCAAGTGCTTCACTCCAGGCCTGATTTCAAGGGGATACTAAATAAATCAGCATGGTTTTAGAATTACATAGCAATCATCCTGTTGAATTAAACTGTGATGTCCTAGAAAAGACCCAGGATTGTTTGCTGTCCTATGAAGTACACAGGACATGGTATATATACCCTGTCTTACTGCACTTTTGGGTAAAAGAAACATCATTTCCTTTACTAAACACTTCACAACAGTCTACGTTAATAGCTGCTAATAGAAACCACTGCTTCCTGGATAGTTTTCTAGGCTATGTATTTCACATTATCACAACAGTGTCTCCTCCAGAAAAAAGAGAGTGCTTAAGACCCACCTTCTGTGGCATCTTCTCTCCTGGGAAATCAAGGCTTCTAGCTCCTTCGGCAGGTCAAGGCCAGGAAGGAACGGGATATCTCCATTTAAGCAGGAAGGGCTTACACTGACTGCACCATCATGGGCCGAGGTATGGAACAAACCAAAGCTACTGTTCAGGGCAACTTCCAGCAATGTGTCAATCCTAACGAAGTACAAAAAACAGTCTGAGGTCCTGTGAGTTGGCCATGGACCAACCCCCAGCATTTCATGCAGAATCTACTGCTGGGGACGTGGCTTCAAGTCGAGTCTGAATTACTCTGGGTTTATGGGAGGAAGAGAAGTAAGGCATCTGTTCCATCAACATCCTTTGTCCTCTATGTACAAGTTCTTACAAATTATGTGTATGCCTTACTTTATGTGATAGAATTTTAAATGGAAAAGTTCTGTGCAAATCCTGTCACTGTTTAAGATAACTATACTTCACTCTAAATGTGTCAAGTTATATATGTTAATTATGTCCAGCTTTTTGTGCGAATTTTTTTGAAAATAAAAGCACCATAAAAATGGAGGAGGAAGGTGTTTTTACTCATGAGGAGATGGGATAGCTTTAGATTTAGATGTTATTCTCATTAAAATTTTTAACATTCAGAAAGGGTGCTAGCCAGTCATTGGTCCATCTGTCCAGTAAAATATTTGTGTCAGAACTTAACTGGAAACACATTCCCGAGGGACTTGGCAGAAGTAGAACTATAAACTTGCTGTGACTCAGTATGTATTAAAAAGTTAAGGGGCGCCTGGATGGCTCAGTGGGTTAAGACTCTGCCTTTGGCTCAGGTCATGATCTCAGGGTCCCTTGATCAAGCCCTGCATCGAGCTCTCTGCTCAGTGGGAAGCCTGCTTCCTCTCCTCTCACTGCCTGCCTCTCTGCCTACTTGTGATCTCTCTCTGTCAAATAAGTAAACAAAATCTTTTTTAAAAAAAAGCTAAGATGAATGTATAAGAAAACACTAATATTTAAACACCAAATAGTTTAGTCAAGTAAAAAATACTTCTATCATGTAAGGAACCTGTCTGATTTATGTTTGGATTTTTCACATACTAGATTTTCTGCTGGATCACAAATTATCTGCATTACTGAAATGAATTGACATAATTTTAGCTAAAGCAAAACAACACAACACAAACACAAACAAACAAAAAACCCCCAAAGCCCCACCAAACAAAAAACCTTGGGAGTCTAGTAAATATTTGTCCCATTAGAGTAAGCAAATGAAGGCGAGTTTTTTGTGGGTTTTTTTTTTTGTTGTTTTTCTCTTTGTTTTTTGAGATACAATTTTTTTTAGAGTCCCCATGACTAATTTATATTTTCGATTACATATATTAATACATTTGGCATATTTTTCCTTGCAAAAATACAACTAACTTGAACACATGGGAACATATTGTACCACAGCATGGACTAAAAAATTCAAACAGATGTCATTGGAATACCAAGAAATGACATGTTTGTTTAAGTATAGTAAAATTCAACATAATCACTTTAGCCTAATTTATATATATCTAATTCTGGATGACCAGGGCCCTCAGCTTGATTTGCACCAACTGACCCACATTATAATGTGTTTTTTCATGTTCGACATCTAATGATTCTAGATATGGGTTATCCTGGAGGAGAGCAAAGTATCCGGGCAAATAGTCTCTCTTCTTTCCTAACGTTCTCTTCTTTCTCACTGAAGACTAAACACTGAATTCACAATATTTTTAAAAAGATTCATTTATTTATTTTAGGGAGCAAGCATGACCGGGGGAGGGGCAGAGGCGAGGGAGAGAGAGAATCCTCAAGCAGACTCCATACTCAGTGTGGAGCCTGATGCAGGGATTGAGCCCAGGACCAAGAGATCGTGACCTGAGCTGGAACCAAGAGGCAGATGCTTCACTGACTGAGCCACCTAGGTATCCCTGAATTCACAGTTTTTATGATGAAGTCACATTATCTTTTTCTAGGTTAACACTCAGATTTTTGAGTAGTTGGTTTTGGTCCTTAAAACAAAATTTATGAGTCTTTTTCCCTTCCAGTCCGCCCTTAAGAAAACATCCAAAAGAGAGTTCATTTTGCATTTTGGATAGTAAATTTTGGATTATAGTCATTCAAAAACAATGTGTGACTGTGTATCTTGGTCAATAGAGCAGCAGCTGGAATTCCCACATAAAATCTGTCAGGGGGGCCCCAGTCCATTTGTTTCAGCAGCTTTTGTTTTGTTTTGTCAACTCTCTGGCTGCTGATCAAGGGTCAGTTGCTAAAATCTGATATTGAATAATTTTTCAGGGTTATTTTTCTTCCTTTTTTCTCTCTCTCTCTCTCTTTTAAATTTTGGAGTCACTGTATGAAGATGATTAGACCCGTACTGTCCCAGCAAGGATGCTGCCTCCCAAGGATTCTGTTTCCGCCCCGAGGACAACTTTGTTGCACTTTACCTGTCACTTCCTGTGCTCTATCTACTGACCCCGAGTCCCTGTTTAGCAGGTCAAATGCTGTGAGAGAACTTGATAAAACAGCCGAGAGGGACATGAAGGTCTGAGCTCTCTGGTCTCTGATCTGGGCTTCCACATACTCTTGAGTTTAGCAGGCTGCAGAATTAACAAAGATGAGAAATTTCTTGGCCTTGGCCTTCTCCTTGGAAAGGTCCTCTTTCCCATGTTCTATGACCCTCAAGCTGTCTCCAGCATCCTGAAGTGCAATGCCTGAACATAGCTTGATTAATGATGACTGCCAGCAGCACTGAGTATCTGTGTTGTTGGGGGGACTCATTTCATCTTCAAGTAACAAATGCAGTTATTACTCTAATTTATGGGGATTGAGGTCATCTACACAACACTCCAGGTAGAACTTCTTCCTAAAGCCTGTGTCCCATGCCCATGGGCTGTTTTCTGAATGTGCAAGTAAGAGTAAAATTACCATTTATTGAAGGTAAAGTCCCAAGCATTAAACCAATAAATAAATAAAAGTAAATAAAGTCCCAGGCATTGTAACACAGCCTGAGATAGGTTATCTAACTCAGCTTATTCCTTCCTACCCCATCAGTCAGCTAGCGTTACACCATGTGCTTATGAGAAAGTTGTTGCTCAGACAATTTGAGTTGCCCCAGTTACCCAGCCAGTAAAAGAGAAAATATTAGGGGGAAAGCAGGCTCCCTACTGAGCAGAGAGCCTGATGCGGGGCTTGATCCCAGGACCCTGAGATCATGACCCGAGCCAAAGGCAGAGGCTTAACCCACTGAGCCAACCAGGTGCCCCTGACTCCTGGTTTCTGACCCCAGGATTGACCAAGACCCATCTACTTCCAGTTTTCAGCTTGACCCTGGGCTCTGCTTCCTCTCTGACCTCTGTGGCTTGAGGAAGAGGAAGCACAGAATGAGGAAAGGTGACTCCCCAGAGGAAACAGAAGCTGGGCTGAGTCCAGAGGCTTAGGTAAAGCTGAGCACCTCTCACTGGAGTGGAGAGGGGACATACTGAGGGTAGATTCTGGATCTTAAAGGTTTGAGAATCTGGGGCAGAGGAAAGGACACGGGAGGAAAAAGGCATTCTAGCAGACTGATAGCATCTGGTAAAAGAGGTTGCAGCATTATGATCAGCTGACCTGTGTCCCAGACCCAGTGAAGCAGGTGAACAGGGTGACATTTTCGCCCACATGCTGGTCTATGAGGACGCCCTCAAGTCGGATGAGAAGTTTTTTATTAAAATTTAATACCAAGTTACTAACTTTAGATTTGTTGATCTCCCAATTCATGCAATACTCCAATTTTCTAAGTCGTTTTTGCTATTTATTTATTTCTGGGCACCTTTTCACATGGGTAGGAAGAAAGGGTGTGAACACATCACAGCCCCTTCTTCCCCCCAGCACAGGCATATTTATTCTTGATAAACCACTGATACCAACTCAAGTGGGCATAGATGACCTGTGTTTGGTCAAGTTTCTGAAGCTGAGTTTTCTTCTTTGTAAGTGTGGAAGAAAATATCTGCCTCGTCTTTTTTTTTTTTTTAATAGGGTATTGTGAGAATTAAATGGGTTAGTAAATTTTTTAGAAAGATTTTATTTATTTATTTGACAGACAGAGATCACAAGTAGGCAGAGAGGCAGTCAGAGAGAGAGGGGGAAGTAGGCTCCCTGCTGAGCAGAGAGCCCGATGCGGGGCTCCATCCCAGGTCCCTGGGATCATGGCCTGAGCCGAAGGCAGAGGCTTTAACCCACTGAGCCACCAAGGCGCCCGGGGTTAATCAACTTTTGTTCATTTTTTTTCAACAGATGTATTTCAAAAGCTTATCTTATGCCCACCCTCCTCCAGACTTTGGGGTTCTCAGTGAGCGTGATAGATAAGGACCCTGATGTCAAGGCACTGACCATGTATAGTGCATCAGTGGTTTCCAATCTTTTATAAGACATTTTAAAATTAATTAATTTTAAAAAATCTCTCTTTTAAAGACTTGATTTATTTATTTGAGAGAGAGAGAGACAGCACAAGTGGGTGGGGCAGAAAGAGAAAGAGAGAGTGGGGAGGGGCAGAGGGAGAAGGGGAGAGAGAATCTCAAGCAGACTCCAATCCAAGCAGGGAGCCCGATGTGGGGCTTGATCCCAGGACCCTGAGATCATGACCTGAGCTGAAACCAATAAACTGACCACACCACCCAGGGGCCCTTATAAAACATTTCTTTAAAGCTGGGTAACCCTTTGTGGATGGGATGACTTCTTTGCAGTCATCTTCCCTGGAAGTCACTATGTAAAATAAGTAAAAAGGAAGTAGCAGCAGAAGCTCAAGTTCTGCCTGCTTATCCCAGCCCGTTTCCCAGGGAAATTTGGGACTGCTGTTTGAGAACTACCTCGGGAAGTTTCTTCACACATGCAAGAGGAGCAGACTGGGAACACGCCGACTCTCTGATGGGCAAACACTGCCATGTGGCCGCCGCTGGAGCCCGCCCAGACCCGCGATGATAAGCAGGCATTCCGAAATTAGTCCATCTGTCGGGTCTGACTTGAGCTTTAGTGAGGGACAGGGACGAGCTATCAGCGCCTGGAGGCACTTAGCCGGTTCCTGGTCCTGTCACTCCTGCGGAGAGAGCATTCACCTCTGTCCGGCTCTTCACAGTTCAGAAAATGTTTACTGAGGAATCTTGGTATTGCGATTTAACGTGACTTTCCATTGGCGCTTATCTGACCTGATGGGGATGTGGTGACTTGGAGATGGCATCATTTTGTCCCACCCCAACCCTCCCTACCCCAGCAAGGACAGGAGAGGACTCTCGTGGGACTGAATAATACATGAGTTGCAAAGCCCTTGAAAAATTTACCATTTCTGTTAAAAAATTTTTTTTCACTTGGATACTTTTACAATTTTTTGGTCACCTTATATTTTAGTTCCATGGGCAAGGCAGAAACATAAAAAATAATGATTTCATCTCTCGTGAGTCATTTATTTTAAAGTAATTTTAAGAAAGACTGCCTGTGGGTGGGCTTTTGTATGAAATGAATGTTATTTGTGTTACAGGAGAAACCATGGTGGTGTCCTGGGTCACTTGTACCCTCTCGGCCCTGCAGGCTAGGGAACGTGATTGCGTAGTAAGCAGGGGGTCTGTGACACAGCGTTAGCTGAGGCTGGAGTCCCTCTTGATCTGGTTTTTCTGCGATATCTTGAGGAGAAAGTATGAGTGTGTGATGTGTATGTGAGTGTGTATATATGTGTGAGAGTGTGTCTGTGTGTCTAAGTGTATGTAAGTGAGTGTGTATCTGTGTGAGTGTGTGCAAGTGTATGGAAAGTGCTGGAACCATCAAAATCCGGGGGGACTGTTGAGTCCTCCAGCCTCAAAAGTTTTCTCTGGTGGTGTAGAGCGTTGTTTCTTCAGACCAGAAGTAAGCATCCTGGCTGTGTGTGTCTGTGTGTGTCAGGGGAGGGGGTTTAGGGAGGAGGTGACCACATAAGCTCGCAGAGTAGAAAGCTGGGGTTCAAGATGAAGTCTGCTTTTCAAGTGCCATGCTCTTGGGAAGATTGGCCTCTGAGACAGCTTTTATCCCTAAGCTGTTACCTGTGTATTTTCCTGAACTATGTCGTGTCAAAGAAAATTCTATGCATTTGTACAAATATTTATGTGCATCCTTATTGGTTAGGGCCCAATCGTAAAACACACAAAAGGGAATTTGTGAAAAGGGCTGAGTGAACAGAGTTTTAATGGGGAGTGTTTATAAAGGCAGGGGCATGAGAAAAGGAAACTGACTTAGTGAGGATGGTGGCCTGAGGAGATGCTGCCCGATGGCCCTTGTAGACTTCAGCAGAGGCTCTGATCTCTGCCTCTTCCTTCCCTCCATCTCCTGCCAACGTTCTCCGCTGGTGGGGACCAACCTGAACCTGAAGGCGAGGAACCCCAGTGATGTAGGCCCGGAGCAGTGTGGAGGAGGGTGGGGAGAAGTGGACAGGAAACGAGGGGCAGCTGGGGAATGTCCATGACAGCACCGTGATGTGCCAGGCTCTGTGCAAGACGCTGTGGATACTCGGTGGGCTAGCCGCAGCCCCCTTCTAGAAAAGCACAAGTCAGTAACTCTGGGAACGTGCAATGAAGACTAGAGTCAGCTTAGAATCATGGTCTTTCATGGTCTAGATAGTGGCTGTCTTAGGACAGAGCAAATGACAGCTCAGAGTCAATCTTGAAATTGGAATCCCTACACATAATATGGCTTTTATGCAGCAAGGGCCTTTGAGCCAAAAACCTGATGTTGATAAGCAACACATTTTGTCTCTTTCTCTGACACGACCCCACCTGAGAAGTGTAGGCCCTGACCCTTAGCTATTTGGCAACGTGGTCTCCTTGTCGGTATGAGCTGTTTTGCTAATAATATTAAAAAGTGTCTGCAGGGCGCCTGGGTGGCTCGGTGGGTTGAGTGTCTGACTCTTGATTTTGGCTCAGATCGTGATCTCAGGGTAGAGGGATGGACGCTGTGTCTGGCTCTGCACTGGGTGTGGAGCCTGCTTAAGATTCTCTCTCCTTCTCCCTCTGCCCCTTCCTCCCCTCCGCCTGCATACACACTCTCTCTCCCTCAAAAATAAAAATAAAGAAGTAAAAGTTGTCTGCAGTAACACAGTAGAAAGGAGGAGGGACCCACGCCCACTCCACTCCCACACCGTGTGCCAAGCCAGCTCACAATGTCCTGTCATCTCACTCGGGAGACAACTGGCCACTTAGGACACATGATGAAACATGCAACAAGAGAGTACATGATGTGTACATGACATTACCCAGCTTTGGAAACCTTTCACAGCTCTGTGGGCCAACCGGGTAAACATCACGTGTGCGTGGGTGTGTGCATGCATGTGATTTTTTTTTTAAAGATTTTATTTATTTATTTGACAGACAGAGATCACAAGCAGGCAGAGAAGCAGGCAGAGAGAGAGGAGGAAGCAGGCTCCCTGCTAAGCAGAGACCCCGATGCGGGGCTCGATCCCAGGACTCTGGGATCATGACCTGAGCCAAAGGCAGAAGCTTTAACCCACTGAGCCACCCAGGCACCCCACGCATGTGATTTTAAATACTGAAAACAGAGGCAAATTATGAGGACTGCATTGGTCCACTGTGGCCTTAGATGACTCCCTTCTCATCCCAGCACATCTCTGTTGTGATGAGAGTAGAAGTGGAAGGTGGGTGCCTGTGTCAACCCAAGCTGGGGGTGGCAGGGCTCCTGTCGCCAGAGAGCCCATGACCCCTTTTGTGCAGCAGCTGACAGTGGAAGGCAGCCCCCAGGAAGCCTGAGGGTTTGCTGGAGGCTCTCTGACCCCTGGGGAGAGTGCCCACAAGATGGGACGAGGCATCTCGTCTTAAATGCTGTGCGTGGGTTGATCTCAAATTGAAATGCTACTTGGATAGTTAGGAAACATTCAAATATATTTTTAATGAAGTAAAAATGTGAAAATAATCGTTTTTGGTCAGAAAACATTTGTGGATCTTTATAAAGGCTGGCAAACGTGGCTAAGCCTCTGATTTATCTGATGCAGGACTCCTCCATGATTCTGACTTGATTTTTCCAAGAATTTGAAAAGAAGTCACTTCATTGAGATAGAAAGGAAGTGGTTAATCGGTCCACTCTCAGAACAAGTCTTCAAGGGAAAGGGAAAGTAGGCGCTAACTCATAGATTGGCAATACTCCCCCCCCCCCCCCCCCCCCCCCCCCGCGGAGTCCCTGGGAAGGCCGAGAGGTTTGAACCGACCCTGAGGGCTCCCTTGGCCAGCAAAACCTGACAGAGATGGTGTTTACAAGTTCCTTTCTGAAAAGTAAGCAGTACAAAAAGATCAGAAAGGTCTGTTTGAATACAGTCTGACTTTGTCTTCAGAAGCTGCTGTGTTTTCATTCGCCTGAGACACTTTCCAGACGGGCGCTGTCAAGGCATACCATGGAAGGTTCCTCTGGTGGGGATGTAGGGGACAGGGGCCCCACGGTCAGCAAATAACACATCAACATACACGTTGCTGAACAAACAAGCCTACGCAGGAGGATGAAGGGCAGCTGTCCCAGCAGCCGCTGGGCAGAGCTGGTGCTCCTTCTCACCAGGGATGCAGAAGAAGGAGGCGCCATGTGCCTGAGGAAATAGTCCCTGAGCGGTGTGTACTCCGTCTGAGGAGATTCCTTAGCCAGTAATCAGAGTCGGCATCCTGATAGCAAGGCTTGCTGACGTTCTTTTCATGACTGTGAGACTGGTACATTTTTTAAAAAATCAGAGGTTTAAAGTACCAGTATTATTAATGGAAAAACTGGATAGAAGAATGTGGTTTGGACTAAATGCCAAAACACAGCTTCCTTCTCTTTTCTCCTTTGCATTGTGTTAACCCATTTAGCCTTCAAGAGTTAAAAAAGAGCCAGGGGAAAGGTAGCGGGGCTGTCAGAGAGGGAGGAGGGCAGGGCACCCCTGCCTCTGGGCCCTAGCAGGTGGGGGTGGGGAATGAAGACAGGCAGGGAGCAGCAGCGGGGCGCCTGTGTCTTCCTGCTCATGGTTTTTTTTCTTTTTGTTTCTTGCTTTTTTTTTTTTTTTTTTTTTTTTGGCTCAGTTGTCCCACCACTAGGGTGGGGAAATGAACATCCTCCTTCTTTCCTGTTTGTTTCTGTTGGTTTCAGCCACACATACCACCGTACAACGTTGGTGTTCTTTGGGCAGGTTACTCAATTTTCGGGTTCCCTGTCTGTATAAAGGAAATAACTCTAGCTCTTAAACATTCTGAGCATTCCTTGAGATAGTCCACTGAATGCACGTAGAACTGTGTCTAGCAACGGCAGGTTCTCAGCAAAGACTAATGAAATCACCGCTCTTCCGCTTTGGAGTCCCCCAGGTCCTTTGATCGCTGACTTGGGCTGAGGGAGGCCATGGTATAAGCAGCTAACTGGGAAGTGGAGAAAAAGAATTTGTCAACAGAATCCTCTTCTTTCTGAAATTCCTGGAGATGGTGAGGTCAGTGGCAATGACTGGTTTTATTTACTCATTGGAGAGAGAGAGAGACCACAAGCAAGGGGAGTAGCAGAGGGAGAGGGAGAAGCAGGCTCCTCGCTGAGCAGGGAGCCCGACTTGGGGCTCGATCCCAGGACCTGGAGATCATGACCTGAGTCAAAAGCAGATGCTTAACCATCTGAGCCACCCAGGTGCCACCCAATGTGGAAATCTTATTATTAAAATACCCATGGCATTTCACAGCAATAATGTTTTGTTTTGCCTTAAGATTTTCCTATGAAAATACAAATACAGAAATGTAACATATTTTGTGATTAAAAAGCATGATGATATTTGCCAAAGTCAGAAACACATGGAAATGCGTAGATTTAACCATTTATTCGGTATTGAACAAGTGCCTACTGTGTGCTTGGCAATGGGCTGGATGCCAGAGGTACTGGCAGTTTTTCTGATTGGTAGTTTGTGAAGGGCTTATTTACTAGGATGGAGATGTTTTATTTTTATTTATTATATTGTTATGATTATGATTATGATTATTTTACATAATCTGTACACCTAATGTGGGGCTCGAACTCATGACCCTGAGATCAAGAGTCATGCTGTACTGATGGAACCAACCAGGCTCCCCTAGGATAGAGATGTTTTAGATCTAAATGAGAAACTTCCACTTTCTGGCATGCCTCCTCCCTAGTTTTTATTCCTCAGTCACACCCAGGAAGGACAAGAAAAGAATGACAAACTGTAAGTCTCTGGACTCAGCCTTCGAGGCCCTGTAAGTGGGAACAACCCCCTGGTGGAGAGGCCCTGGGCTGGGTCGGGGAAGGACAGGGAACCTTATGCACTCCAGAAGGGTGGGTGGGAGAGGACTGTTGACTCATTTATGGAAAGATAGGAAACAGGAGGACTTAAAGGGAGCTTGGGATTCCTTGGAGTGGTGACCTCTTAGAAGGTCTTGATGTCTAACAATGTTCATTCTGTACTCAAACAAGCAAAAGCAGGGTGATCTCTCCCACTGATCCATATATGTTCATTGGAATTCTTTCAGCTCTCAGTAAGATGGAGATTCTGAGTAATGGGGGTGAGTGGCTGAAGCAGAATTTTAAAATATTATGTGAGCAAATTCCATATTTATAGACAGAAAATCACCTTGGTGTAGACATTTGTTTCACTTTTATGAATGAGATCGCTTGAATGGCCTCCTCATAATGAGAGTAGAATTCACTGATATCCTAGGAGAGGGATCTGAACTTTTGGTGTGATGAAGAGAGCCCTTTCCTTGGCTGAACTTGCAGAGTTCTGGAGAAGGGGAGACCAGTTGCACAGAGATCGGGCCTCCTTACGAGAAAGGAATGGGACTGACCAACACTGGCTCCCTGTGAGGTAGGTGAGGGAAACCTGAACGAGACTCTGTTGGACTCATGGACACCAAGGGAGATCTCACCAGGAAGACAGAGGATTCTAGGCTCAATGCAGAGGTCTAAGGGTTTTGGTTCAGGGCTGGTTTCAGAACTGTGTGTGTTGAAGGCAGGAATCCGTCTAGACATCATGCCCTGGCAGGGTTTCAAGCCTTTGCAGAACAAACTGGCTGGACATCAGAGGGTGGTCTTGTGCCCATGAGATGGAAAAGTTGGGACAGGGAACTCTTGTTCAGAGCAGGGACAAGCAATCATTGGACCGAATAGGACCAAGCAGGTGGTGGTGCTAGTGGACTCTTGGAGTTCTTGTTCTCTCTCTCTCCTCATTTACTTCTTGGAGGCTCCCTGTGCTCCTGGATAAGGGGGCGGGGTGTACTGTGGGAGGGGGAGGACACAGCACTTGACAGGACATTCCGCACATGAAGGACATATGGGACATATGAAGTAAAATAAAATGAGATAAAACAAAACAAAATAAAATAAAGGAAATAAAATTAGGAAGGAAGGGAGGGAGGGGGAGAGAGAGAGAGAGAGAGAGAGAGAGAGAAAGGAAGGAAGGAAGAAATGAAGGAAGAAAGAAAGTTCTCACCATATTTTAATCCAGAGTAGTCTGCAGGAGATTGAATGGGATGCACCTGCAGTAGAGGAGTACAGGATTGCCGCTGTGGTGAAACAGACAATTTGACGGGCTGCCTTTGCACAAATTGATACATGGTGTGTCTGCATGATCACGGCCATGCTTTACAGCGGCTATAAAGACAGATGACAGCTGGAGCCGCGCCCAGCTGATCACAGACCACAAACGTGCCCCTCACCAGCTTTGCCTAAGTGCTGGGCGCATCACCCTTCCTGCTTGTCGTTCTCTATCACTATGTGACTGTCAACAACGCCAAGAAGCTGGGGTGAAGGGGTGTTTTCTGGGCCCCAGGGCCGCAGGGTGTGGTCTGTGGTGAGATGGAGGGGGGCCTTTCACGCTTCCCTTCATCCGTCCACACATCACAACATACAGAGCCATTATACCTGGACTTTTCCAGGAAATAAACAACTTTGACTTCCTTAAAGTCCTACCTCCAGGTAGGGTCCGGGATAGGGGCTGCTTTCTTTTCAACTCCCTTCCTCAATATGCAAATATAGATCTACTTTCCTGTGGCTCCTCCTCCCGGAAAGATAATTACTCCAACTGTGTCTTTCCCCACCCCCAGTGAGTGGAATCTCAGAGGGTATCAGGTGGGCAGCTCCTCAGGCCTCAGCCCAAACGCACCAGAGTTCATCTTCTCAAACACCAGGTACCACCTACGTGGTCTCAAACACCTGAACTTCTACCCGGGAGAACATCCCTCTGCTGGTTGAGCGCAAAGTGACACTTAATACAGAATAATGTTTCCCCACATGGTCTTCCGATTTCCCTCAGCTTTCCAGGTTCTCTGGAAACTGTCTGGAAACAGGTTCTCACAACCGTCTGCCCCAATCCAATCGGCAAGCAGAGTCCTGTTGCTGGTATTACGCAACAGGGAGCTTAAAGTCTTGTAAGAAAAACAAAACATGTACAGATCTGACCTAATGATGTACACATAACAGTACAACACTATGTGTTATAGGGTTTTCTTCTTTACATTGTGCTTTTGTATACGCACCTAATTGGATTCTCTAACTTCCTCGTAACATGCTTACTATTAGTGCCCGAGGATTACACCTTACCCTTAATTCGGTCGTAACATATAATGTGTGTATATCACAATGGATGCTGCGGTTAGCCGCCCTTCTTCCGGTAACCACTCCATGATTCATAATCGTATTCGCAGCTCCTCGTGGAGTTTTTGGCACAGGGTTTCTCACCTGGGAGCTATTTTGCCCCCCGGTGCAGAGATGGTTGGTGGTGTCTGGAGACATTTTCAGTGGCTGCTGTTGGGATAGAGGTGCTTCTGACAACTTGTGGGTGGGTCAGAAATGTTTCTAAGTGTGTGACAATGCACAGGACAGTCCCTCACATCAAAGAATGATCTGTCACAAAATGTCACTAGCGTACAGAGGAGTTAACTCCATGGCCAGATCTAGCGGCGGGACGCACAGTTCAAGCCTCGTGGAAAAATCACAGTCCCATCTCCTTGTAACACTTATGGATTCTGGGTGAACATAGGCCCACTAATGATCAGTGAACCCAAAGAAAACGTCTTCTGAGGGCTTCTGGGACAGAGAAGCTTCCACACTGTTTTGAGAAGGATTTTGAAATTGACTCTCGATGGTTCACTTTCCAGCCAAGACGGAGTAGCAGGGACAGTTTTACCTTCCTTCTGGAAATGATTAAAATATATATGAAACAAGAGTTTTAAGATATTGGGCATCACATTGTTCAGGAGGACAGTGATTCCTGAGAAAGGAGAAAAGTTGAAATAAACAGTGTCAGTGAGCTATGGAACAACGCCAAGTAAATCAATTATCTGTTATGGGCTTAACTTGGGGGGGGGGCGAGGGCGATCAAAAAAATAAATAATCGCTGAAAATTTTCCAAATTTGATTAAAAACAAAACAAAACAAAATGGGGGCACCTGAGTGGCTTAGCGGGTTGAAGCCTCTACCTTCGGCTCAGGTCATGATCCCAGGGTCCTGGGATCGGGCCCCGCATCGGGCTTTCTGCTCAGCAATGAGCCTACTTCCCTTCCTCTCTCTCTGCCTGCCTCTCTGTCTACTTGTGATCTCTGCCTGTCAAATGAATAAATAAAATCTTTAAAAAAATTTAAAATGAAAAAAAACCCCTGGAAACTCAGGATCTAAGAATTTCAATAAGCCATGAACACAAGAAAAAAGAAAAGGGAGAGAACATACCATTACGGTGAAAGTAGTTTATACCAGTAGTGGAAATCTGTAAATTATTTTTCCTTAAAAGAGGTCTGGATGAAGTTTTGAAGAGCCTGTTTTAAATAAATTGCTTTCTCCTCTAAGCCAGTACTGCAAAGGTAATAGTTTGATTTCTGTTCTAGCAGAACTCAAAACTAGCTTGGATATTGAATAGGTCTCTTGTTCTGCTAATGTATTATTTCTCTTGGTCCCATGTTCCGGCCAGACCAGTCTTGGGATTGTTGACACGCAGGAGGAGGACACACCCGGCATGCTGGCAAAGATGAGCAGCCCGTTTCTGTTTGTCCTGAAGAGCTGGGCTTGGCTCCGGCAACATCTATCTTTATAACCAAAAAAAGCATGACTGAGATCATGCAGACTCACTGTATATTGGTTTATGACAATTGCCCAATCAGACCACGAACATGATACACACAGACGGACAGAGACCTGGAAAGGACTTTGAAAGGCTAAGATTACTCTTCCAGGAGAATCTAAGTGATAATCACTGATTAGAGCATGGAGGTCACTGGGACTGGTGGGGACAGGCTGAGACTGTTGCCAGGAGGCAGGTGCACCTGCTCAAAGTTCATATGGCCTCAGGGGACGTGGCCCTTACAGAATCAGGAAGGAAAATATCCTCTACTTCTGCTTCTGTGATTGTTCAATCTGAAAATGAAAGTCTTTCATTAATTCTGGAAAATTCCCAGTGAATGGTGCCCCCGCCTCTGGCCTGGTCATTTGATTCCTTCCTTTCTAGCTTGGACGCCTTGTCCTAACTCCTCTGTCTCTGTAGTTAATTTCATATACTTCGTGGTCAATACAGAGTCTGACCAACATAAGGTTGCACAAATTCCTATCCCAACACCTACAGATGTCTCAATATTTGCACCTCTTCTCATTTCTTTACCTCTGTTTACATAGGTATTGGGAGGCAGATTTTGATATGAAACTCAGGTTCACATATGTGTTCTATTCCTACCAGATGTTACTTGCCAATTTCCAAACCTCAGCTTTAGACTTGAACAGAGGGTTCGAATGGAGATAAAAAGAATTTGTGCCTCTTAAGTTTGTTGTGAATATAAAATAAGATAACATGCCTGGTGCCGGGCAGAGTGAGCATTTAATAAAAGGAAATAATTAAAATCATCCTCCTCATGTCATCGGCTGAAGGCAAATTCCTGCAAATTCTTGTTTTCAGTATCCATTTCTACAGTGTGCAATAGTCTCTTTTTCTCTTGTGTTTTCAACTTCTTTGGCTCTACTAGAGCCTACGTCACAGGAAAGACGAATATTTGGGTTTCTTTTCTTTCAAAATAAAAAGTTTTATCTCTGTTATCCCAAGGTCTTCTTCCAGCTACCACCTTCTTATTTTATCTTCCTTTCTCAGCCAAACTCTTCTTTTTATTTATTTAATTTATTTATTTGAGAGAGAGGGAGTGCACACACACGGTGGGGGGAGGGACAGAGGGAGAGAGAAAGAGAATCCTCACGCTTACTCTCCACTGAGTGTAGAGCCCAATATGGGGCTCAATTCCATGACCCCAAGATCATGACCTGAGCCAAAACCATGTGTCAGCCACTCAACTGACTGAGCCCCCCAGGTGTCCCCAAGCTCTTCTTTTTAAAAAGGGCTTCTATTATAGTCTACAAATTATCACTCTCAAGTCACTTTTCAACCAATTTTTAAAAAGTCTTTTTTCACAAACTCACCTGTGGGTTTAAAATTCTGTGTCAAAAAACTCTTAACTACTGAACATAGTTAACTAGCTTAATTATGATGCTGGATAAAAATAAATGGGCTGGGGCGCCTGGGTGGCTCAGTGGGTTAAGCCGCTGCCTTCGGCTCAGGTCATGATCTCAGGGTCCTGGGATCGAGCCCCACATCGGGCTCTCTGCTCAGCAGGGAGCCTGCTTCCCTCTCTCTCTCTCTCTCTCTCTCTGCCTGCCTCTCTATTTACTTGTGATCTCTCTCTGTCAAATAAATAAATAAAATATTAAAAAAAAAATAAATGGGCTAAGGGCATTATTACCATTGTTAGTCAGTAGGGGAACTGGGAACCTTAAACCAAGTTTCTTTGAAACCGACTAGTCCCTCGATGAAACCAACTAGGATGCCTGCTATACTTTTAGGGTTCTAGTTACATCATCCAGTGGTGTTTAGTGTTTAAGCCTGTCAGGTTTTCTGATAGGTGTCGTCTATCCTGTCCTATAGTTGATCTACAATGCTTCAAGTCCCTTAAGGGCTGGGTTTCTGGTTTGTTTTTAATCTGCAGTACCTAGCACAACGACTAGAACATGGCAAGTGGTTGAGTCTTTCTTGAATGAAAGAAGAAAATTATTTATTTATTTATTAAAGATTTTATTTTTTTATCTGACACACAGAGATCACAAGTAGGCAGAACAGCGGGCAGACAGAGAGAGGGGGAAGCAGGCTCCTTACTGAGCAGAGAGCCCGACGTGGGGCTCGATTCCAGGACCCTGAGATCATGACCTGAGCTGAAGGCAGAGGCTTAACCCACTGAGCCACCCAGGCACCCCTATTTATTTATTTTTAAACCATTTCTGCTCATTAGTCCCTCTGTCAACTATTCCATTCATCTGAACACCAAGTTCAGTGATTCCTAATTGTGCAAAGAGGTGGCTAAGCCACTGAAAGAAATAGGTCGTAATCCTCCTGTGTGTTAGGAGGGCAAAAGGTCCAGAAACCCTGAAAATCGGATATTCCTATTTAAATATTTCACGCACACAGATCTTGTTGCTTCCAATAGATTGTAAGAACTTAGCAGGAATTATTTCTTCATCTTGGAGATTTTAGACTCCCAGAACATAAAAACTATAAGGGACCTAGTATTATCTAGTCCATTTTTCATATTTTACTGATAAGAAAACTGAGGCGTTAAGAGTTTCAGCAATATGGGGGCGCCTGGGTGGCTCAGTGGGTTAAGCCTCTGCCTTCGGCTCAGGTCATGACCCCAGGGTCCTGGGATTGAACCCCGCATTAGGCTCTCTGCTCAGCAGAGCCTGCTTCCTCCCCTCTCTCTGCCTGCCTCTCTGCCTACGTGTGTTCTCTCTGTCAAATACATTAAAAAAAAAACCAAAACTTTAAAAAAAAGAGTTTCAGCAATATGCCCATGGTTAAATCCTTTGCAATGGCTAGCAAATTGTTAGGCACATAAAAATGTGCTTAATAGCCACTCATTATATGCATGAAAGAATTAAAAATAAAAATCAGATGGATACCAATGTAGGCTTGTTTTCTACTATACCTCAGGGGTTCTAGTCTAATAACTTCCCGGTCAGAGAATACGAAAATATGAATTGGGCTTGCCCTATATCGGCTGATCTCTCTCAACTGAGTTCTTGTTGACACTGTAAGATTTACTGTATGATCTAAGTGTTGCTCATTTTAAATATGTCTCAGCACATTATTGATGCTTTTCTGCATTTTAAATGTTCTGAGAGTATCTTAGAATGTATTGCTTTGCCCCTGTCTATCACACTCAACCCTGGGACAGGGTTGGGATATTAACAGTGGTTAACTCAGTCCTTCTTCATTGATTTACTGATAGATTAACTGATACCTAACTTCCGAGTAAAGTTGTTATGCAGGTAACATCTACCTTCTTTGAGTTGAATATTGTCCCTTGACATAGTCTTAAAAGTAAATGAGTAAGTGAATGTTAAATTCTCTTCTAAGTGTAACTCCAGCAAATAACACATTGTGCTGACTTGTTCTTAGAGACTCAAAAACACAAAATTTGAGAGTACCTTCCTGTTCTTTAGGAACATGTGATCTTGGTCTGTAAACATTAGCACACTGGAGAATGAAGTCTTATTTACTCATTGCAAAATCACAGATCCACAGCCTTGTGAATGTTAATATTTTCTGGGAGTTACAACAGACTTTGAAAAGATAAAAGCTACAGAAACAGTCTGAAATTATCCATAGTACTGGACCTGAATTCTACTGCACAGGAAAAAACCAGGATGAAGAGCCCTGGAGAGGCAATAAGTTAAATCCTTGTGAATCAGGAGATTCGAGTTCTTATTCTTCTTTGGTTTAAGTCAGCTGTGAGACCTTAGATAAGTCTATAAATCTTGCTGGGCCTACAGCTTTTCAGTTTCAAACCAGAGGGTTGAATTTCATATGATTTGTGATGTCTCTTCCAAGTCTAAGAGTCTATTATTTATTTGAGTCCATAATCACTGATGATAGAAAGATATATAATGGTGACAGAAAGTGTTAGCACTGGAAAGATGGACTGAAGGATGAAGAGGGATAAACTAGTAAAGAACTTACTCCTTTGACCTAAAAGCCTGAATTTCACAGCATCTGAATTAAATATTTATGTGATTATTTCCCTGTTCAAAAAGATTATGACGGGGGGGGGTGCGCTTGGGTGGCTCGGTGGGTTAAAGCCTCTGCCTTTGGCTCAGGTCATGATCTCAGGGTCCTGGGATCGAGGCCTGCATCGGGCTCTCGCTCAGCAGGGAGCCTGCTTCCCTTCCTCTCTCTCTGGCTGCCTCTCTGCCTACCTGTGATCTCTGTCTGTGAAATAAATAAATAAAATCTTTAAAAAAAAAAAAAGATTATGAGGGGTGCCTGGCTGGCTCAGTTAGTATAGTATGTGACTCTTGATCTTGGGGTCATGGGTTCAAGCCCCATGTTGAGCATACAGCTTACTTAAAAAAAATATTTTGAAGTCCATAGACATGTCCAACTAAACACTAACTGATGAAACTAAGATATAAGTAGACATAGATAGAAGTTCATAGAATTAGAAACTTTACCACAGTTCTCATTACTTGTTTTAATTCTGGGCCTATGAAGACTAAGTCTTCATGGTCTCTATGCCCAAAACTTAGATTATTTCTGCAAAGGTTATCACCAAATTCAGCCAAAAGTCCAACTAATGTGGAAGGCAGCATGTTGCCCAGAATGACAGCCGTGGCTTTGGAAGGCTAGTATGGGTGATGAACTCACAAGCCCTTCCTCCCCTCCTTTTTTTTTTAAGATTTTATTTATTTATTTGATAGACAGATGACAAGCAGGCAGAGAGAGGGGGGGTAAGCAGGCTCCCTGCTGAGCAGAGAGCCCGATATGGGGCTCGATCCCAGGACCCTGGGATCATGACCTGAGCCGAAGGCAGAGGCTTTAACCCACTGAGCCACCTAGGCACCCCCCCCTTTTTTTTTAAGATTACCTTCCCCCCTTTTTTGAAGCTGTTGCTGATTGCTCTTTCTCTGCCTATGAGGTGGTCCTGGGTCAGCATCAGGCGATGAATAGGCTTAGTATCTTGTAACTAAAAGAGCTAACAAAGGGGTGCCTGGGTGGCTCAGTGGGTTAAAGCCTCTGCCTTCGGCTCAGGTCATGATCCTGGAGTCCTGGGATGGAGTCCCGAATCAGACTCTCTGCTTAGCAGGGAGCCTGCTTCCCCCCTCTCTCTCTGCCTGCCTCTCTGCCTACTTGTGATCTCTCTCTCTCTGTGTCAAATAAATAAATAAAATCTAAAAATAAATAAATAAATAAAAGAGCTAACAAGACTTAACTCTGGCCGAGTGACTGAGGTTTATAGAGAGGATGAACCACAAGTAGAAAGGGTCAACTTAAAAAGTGACTCTAAGGGACACAAAAAAGTGCATGGAAAACCAGGAGAGCCTGGGGTGATAGGTTTCAGGGAGAGAAGAGAAACAACGTTTGGGAAGCAGAAGAACCAACAACAGTTCACATAGCTGAGTTATCTTATTGAACCCTCAATACTGGACTTCGTTCTCCTCACTAGAGTGTCGCCATCACTGTGACTCAGCCAGGCCCTTATCTTTGTTTCTCTTCGTGTCTGGTTATTTCTCCCCTCAAATTCACCTGAGGCTATTCTTATTTCCCAAGTCATATTCTTGAGGCAGAGTTTAGCAGTACAGCTAATCATTATCACTTCTGGTTTGGTCTGTGTGCAGAAAGGGAGTTAACACGGCAGGCCTGAGACTGTCTCCAGAAGGGCTGGCTTACTGGTGTCTAGGTGTTTCCACATTCTCCTAACTGATAAGGGTAGTCTCTGTGCCTAGACTGTTTGCATAAACAATGTGACTTATGCTGAATACCTGCTTTCCTTCTTGGAGTCTGGAATTTGGAATGTGATTCCAAATGTGGAATTTGGAGTGCAGATGTGACCACCCCCCAGTAAAAATGTTGAATGCTGAGTCTCTCTAATGAGCTTTTCTGGGCAGAAACGCTGTACACATGTTACTGCAATTTTCAGTGCTGGAGAGAGTAGCACGTGTGTCCTCTCACAGAAGGAGAGAGCATAGGAAGCCTGTGTGTGGGTTTCTCTAGATTCTGCCTGCGTCTTTTTCCATCGTGATCTGATGCTGATGCTTCCTGTCATTATAATAAATCTTAGCTATGTTAGCCATGAGTGCCCCTATGTGCCGGATCCCATGATTTCTCCTAGCAAATCTCTAACCTATGGGCATGGTCTTAGAACTCCCAACCCAGGGCACCTCCAAGGACCCAGGCCAGCTTAGGTATTGGCTGTCCTTGGACCAAGTGTTATACATTGGTCCAACTGATTGTGTATGGGGGAGGAAGTGTGGGATCAAAGTTAGCCTGGCCACTCCAGCCTGTGGAGTGGTCTAGAACAGTGGTTCTCAACCCAGTCTGCAAAATAGAATCTTCTGTGATGGCTTTAGAAATTAGACCCCATCCCAAATTAATTAGAATCTTGGAATTAGAATCTGTGGGAGTGGGGGCTTACTGACATGTTTTCAAAGCTTTCCAGTGATTCTAACGTGTAGCCAGAATTGGGACCGATGGCCTGGAGCACAAGGCTCTAGGTGGCAGTTTCCTTTGGAAGGAGACTGTAACCTTGGGAGGCATCGTGATCCATTCGGCCAGGGCAATGTACATTTTTCACATGAAGAAACGAACTCTTGTCTTCAGGAATCCTAAAAAAAAAGTGAGTAAGATTGCTTAGTTGTACTTGTGAGGAATACTCTGGGGATTGTGTCATTTTAGGGGTTCTACTGGGGCCATTTTCATAACATAGTTTATGTTGACAATTTTCTATGCTTCCAAACTGTGGTAGAAAAAAAAAGCAGGAAAACAAAAAGGCATTAAAATGTACGTGACCAGCTGCAGCAATATTTTGACATTGGCCCACATTCTTGAACATACTGTTCCACAAAATCTCTCTCTTACGAAATACATGGTCACATCTGTTTCTTAGGGTGATTTAAAGATCCATGTTAAATTGTTTATCCTTAGAGAGATTCTTTGTGTTTAAAAAAGTTGGGTGGTAGAAAATCGCTACTGGACCACCTGCAGTATCATGGTGATCCTTCCCTTTCAGTGCGGGGGGGTGGGTGGGCAGAGCAGTTGACCTTTGGGTATGGGGGCAAGAGTGGGGGTTCCTCAGCCCGGCTTCCTGTTGCTGACTACCTCATAGCCTCCAGTTCTTTTTTTTTTTTTTAACTTTTTTTTAAAGATTTATTTACTTGAGAGATCACTAGAGATCACAAATATGCAGAGAGGCAGAGAGAGAGAGAGAGGGGGAAGCAGGCTCCCTGCCGAGCAGAGAGCCCGATGCGGGGCTCGATCCCAGGACCCTGAGATCATGACCTGAGCTGAAGGCAGAGGCTTAACCCACTGAGCCACCCAGGCGCCCCCTCATGCCTCCAGTTCTTAAGCTGGCTGGTAGCTACTGCATGAGAGAGCTCTGAAATACAGGACACTGTCTTCATTTGGCAGATCAACCCTGATGCAATGTCCTGTTCACAGTAGACACCTGGCAAATATTTGTTGAGCTGACTTGGTGGGATGGAGTTATTGGAAGAAAGAACTGCTGCTGATGGGCCGGCACCCATGGCGCTCTCTGCCTTCTGTTTTCCATAGAGCCCAAGCTCACTCCACAAAGTGTCTCTTGGATAAAACCAGTTGTCTCTGTGGACGCCATCTTGGTCTGCATGTCCTTGGGAGAGGTCCTGAAGCCCAGGACGAAGGTAGACTTCTCCTCATGATAGCTGCAGGGTATTTGTAAGAGACCTTGAGCACCAATCACGCCACCCTCCAGCCCAGCACAGCTTGGTCCTTGCACAGTTGGACAGAAACAGCACTTCACTTTCAGCCTCCCCTGTGGAATTGGTGCCTTTCTTATCCTCAAACGCTGTGTGTTCTCTCCAGCTGTTGCCCTTCCCCCATTAGGACCCCCTTTGGGAAAGAACTTGAAACTCATTTATCCTAAGAACTTCAAGTTTAAATAGTCTGATGCGTTTTTGCATTTTAGGAAACCTCGGTGGACAGAACTTCCGGTGAAGGAGGTTCCTTTTTGGTGGTAGCGCCGGCAGAGGGGCATTGAGGGGGATAGTTTCCTGGCCTTGGCAGCCCTACTGGAGTCTCCTCTTATAGGCCTCTTCCACCCTGTGGCAGCCTAGCTCTGGTTCAGATGTGTGGGCTTGGGGCATAGTTGACCCTCGGAACCGCTAAAAGCGCCAGAGGAGCAAACGTGCCCTCGGCTACCGCCATTTTGTGGGCTCCAAAGCATTTCCTTTCACAACTCCATTTTGTTTCCTCTCCCCACAAGTTGAGTAAGGCATCTGGCAGCAAAATGCAGAGTCAGCAGGAACAGGGCTGTTTACTTTTCAGTGCCTGGCGACGTCTCAAAGTCGAATGTGTTCTCAACCCCGACTGTGCTTTTGAAAGTTCTCCCAAACACCAGGAGCCTGCTGAAAGACCAGTAGTTGTAGAATGGCGTGGAACTCTCTACCGAGAGGCCTGAAGAAAGCCTGTTCAAACTAAAACACCGTGAGACTGGAAAAAAGCATTCTTACGTGTGGGGCACTTACATACCCAGAAATGACACTTAGTAAATAGCTAGTAAGGAAACTATACCAAACATGGGAGCAGCCAGATTGCAAAAATAGCATGTGCAGAATAAGCCCATTTTGGTAAAATATAGGCTGGCTATGTAGAAATATACAGAGTATTTTTTTGTTTGCCTACTGTGTACCAGGCACTTAGTGAGTGAGGAATATACACTTTGTTATATATAACTGACAAAAACCCTAGGGAGGCCGTTCTCATTATTCCCATTTTACAGGTGAGCCCGTGGAGGTTCTGACTTGGTCAGACTTGCCTAAAGTCACATTGATAATATGTAGGAAAAGTCGGTAATCCACTAGAGCATTGTGGACCATTACTGTATAGAGCTGCAAAGATAGATTGTTGGTGCTACATTATAAGCTGGTTGAGGATAATGAGTGATTTCTAGTTCTTCATTTTGCTTATGTCTGTTTTCTAATTTCTCTCCAAAGCACATCTTTTGTTAATGGAAAGTTATTCCTTAAGTAAAAACTTATATGACAAATAGAGCCTTCCCCCACTATCCGAAAGTAGAACATTTCTGTAAAACCTTCCATAGCCAAAATATCATAAGGCGAAGAAGTAAGTACCATTAATTTATATGGAAACATTTTTGAGCATTCCCAGACTCCCAAAATAACCTCTTCTAGATTTTTCTCATACCTCATAACACATCTTACTAACAGGTACATAAGCTTAAGGTAAAACAGAGAGATGCTGAAGACACAGTTGAAAGTTCTGAAGGCGTGGTGCTGAGCTGCTGAGCGAAGCTGGCAGGGAAGGACCTCGGTGGCACCATTCTTGCCGCTCTGGCGTGTTGCCTCTATGAGACTCACTGCAAAACGGATGCTGTCTGCTATTGTCACTGTTTGCCTTTTTCCATCAAAGCAAAACTCCTCTTTGGATTTCTTTTGGTTAGCGAAAATAAGTACTAATGCAAGTCTCTTGTACAAGCGAAGAGCTGTGAGAAGGCAAATCTTCAATGGGGGGGGGGGGGTTCGGGTGGGGAATACCTGCCTATTCCTAGACAGGAATATCTGTCTATAGATGAGTTAAAATACATTGACTATGAAAGGATGATTTTTTAAAGTTTTAAGCAAATTCTTTTTATTCTGTTTGTGTAACTACGAAGATTTCAGTAGAGTCTGCCAGGGTTTCCATCACAAAGGACCACAGGATGGGTTGCTGACTCTGCCAATACCTTGTTCTTGGACTTTTAGCTTCAGAATTGTGGGGGAAAAGATTCCCAGTGTTTAAGCCACCCTGCCCGGAAGCTGAGGCTGCGGAAGGAGATAAGAGGGCCATGATCCCGGATTTAAGTGCTAGAGGCAGATAATAAACAAATACAGAAATAAAGAAGCACCTAGAAAATCCAGTGATGGTGTGAGGCGTGCCATGCATTAGAGTAAGATGATGTGAGCGAGTAAGCTTGAAGGCTGAATTGTCATACAGGGTAGGGGGTAAGGGCAGGGACTTTGGAACCACCGCTCTCATTTCCTAGCTCTGTGACCTTAAGCACGTTACCATGGTAAAGGAAAAAAAAAACACATAATATAAAATTTACCATCTTAACCATTTTTAAGTGTACAGTTCAGTAGTGCTAAGTATATCCACATTGTTGCGACCTTCGACATATTTGTTTGCAGGAGTTTGCAGGATGGGAAGAGTGCCTGCGCCGGAGAAAGCGATTTCTTCAAAGAACTGTGAGAACTGCGTCTGAGGCAGGTATAGCCTGATGGCTCGGACTGAGGTCAAGGCCTCCGCTCCTGGGGACCCAGATCTCAGAGCTCATGAAACATTTCCCCTGTATGCACTGCTGTGACCTCCATCATGTTGCAAAGGGTGGCTGCTTGATTGTTTCATTTAAACAAATGAAGGAAGGAAGGGAAAAGGAATACAGCCAGTTTTGTTGTTAAGCAGCTTTTAACATCTTATGTAGAACTAGGTTCTGTGGTGTTCAGCATTGGACGAAATGACATTTCTTGTGCAACTATAAAATGACTAGTGTGCATTCTCCAAGGGCTCAGGAATGCTGGAGAGATTGATTGCAAGCCTGCTTCCTGGAGCTTTCTTCAGGGAAAAAGAAGAAGAAAAAGAAACATATTGTTTTTCCTCCCTAGAGGCCTCTAACTGCTAGGCATAATTTTTTTTTCCCTCACATTTTCCAGAATACTTTGCCCTGGGACTAAGATCAAGAAAGGAAACCGCCAAGCTTTTCTCAGAGCAAGTGAAAATAAAATTTTGAGTGAAGTCTTCAGCTCTGAGGAACGCTGTGTTTACTTTTACCAAAATACATGCCCAGGCCTAGGGGGTTGTAGCGGGCGCCGTCAGTGGAAACCCGGGAAGACGGGAGTCCCTGGAAATCTCCCAGAAAGCCAGTTGTGGGGCCCCTCCCCCCCCCAGGCTATTGTGCCAAACTCACAAATGCCTCAAGTGAAACATCCTTTCCCAGCACAAACACAGAACCCTTTGAAGATTCTTGATCCTTCTTTATCCATCCCTTCTCTACTTTTCATAGGGACTCTAAATTGTATGACTTTAGGGGAAAAGAATGGACTCCCTTTCCTCAGGACAGTAAATTGCATATAATATGCATTTGTGGTCACCAAGATGGCAAGGCAGGACTTTTGAGTCTCACTTGAAAGCAAGGAGGGTACATAGGAGTCCAAAAACAACCTTAGAACAACTTTTTTTTTTAAAGATTTTATTTATTTATTTGACAGACAGAGATCACAAGGAGGCAGAGAGGCAGGCAGAGAGAGAGGGGGAAGGAGGCTCCCTGCTGAGCAGAGAGCCCAATGCGGGGTTCGATGCGGGGCTCGATGCGGGGCTCAATCCCAGGACTCTGAGATCATGACCTGAGCCAAAGGCAGAGGCTTAACCCACTGAGCCACCCAGGCACCCCTAGAACAACTCTTTAAATTGAGTTTGGCCCTTCCTCTAGCCCCAAACTCTTCTGGCCAAGTGTTAAATGGCCCCTCCAAGCTCCCTTTTGAGCTCCTGGGCACCCTCAGAAAGGGGCTGATGGCTGAAAAGGCAGCGATTAGCCTTTGGAGAAGCTCTTCTGGACTGTCTAGGCTACACCTGCCGCTCTAGCTACCTTCCAATCCGTTTCTCACTGTGCACTAAAGGGATCTTTGAAAATCTGAATCTGCTGTGTTACTCACAGACGCCCACAAGGTCCTCACAGTCTGGCCTGGTCTGGCCCCGGTGCACGGCCACTGTTTCATTGCTGCCTCTGCTCCAGCTACACAGGCTTTACTCAGTTCCTTCCGTCTGCCCTGCTTCTCCCACCATAGGTCTTTGCTCATGTTCTGCTAGCTTCCTCCAACTTCACATCTGATTAACTCCTACTATTAACTCCTACCTCACATCTGATTAACTCCTACTATTATCTCATTCGGGTTGTAGCTCAATTGTTACCTCATCAGGGGAGTCTTCCCCAACTCTATGAACCAGCTCCCTCCCCTGTTTTCTATTCTCTGTTACATAGCACTCATTGACCTCTGCTCTACCATTAGACCATAAGTGCTGCAAGAGTAGGAATGGGCTTTCTTCTAGTTTTTCTTTTTAATATATATCCAGTGCTTAGACAAATATCAACACTTATATACTCAATAATTATTTGTTGATTTAATAAAAAAAACACATCTTGGGGACATTGACCAAAATACTACAAATACCACGTCTTCCCTTCCTGGGATTTCTTGGGATTTTTGCCCTACTTTTAATTTTTATACCACTTTTATATAATAGGGTATAATTCTGTTCCATTGTGTGTGTCTTTTCCCTGCACCTCCAAGCAATTCCCTGACACCCACTGAGTGTCCTACCATATCACTCAAATCTGACACTGTCTACATGGAGATAGCATCGGATCCGGCAGATGAAGGGCTCAGTCCCATGAGATGCCCCTCCCCCATTCAGATGCCAATCACAAGTCCAGGTTGTGTGTTTCACCAACCAGCTGTAGAGTGGAGATGCCAAGGACCCCCTACTTGGGTTTGATTAATTTCCTAGAATGGTTCATAGAACTTAGAGAAACATTTTATTAGTGGATTGCTCATTTTTAATGAAAGGATTTCCCTCAGAAACAGTCAGACAGAAGAGATGCATAGGGCGAGAAATATGGGGAAGCAGGTGGGACCTGCCACCCTCAGAGTCATGCAGGTCACCCGGGCGGTGAAGGAGAGGACAGGGTCCGAAGAGTTCACTGGACAGTGCGTTTTCTCCTCCAGTTAGATCTGTTTATAGTCTGATTCCTGGGGTGAGGATAGCTTGTTGGAATATTGTATCACTTGATAAGTAAGCAAGTATGTATTTATAGCTAATGCTACTGTTAAAATCTATGTTGAATCAGTAGCCTTTCAAAACTTGCCACTGATAGAGTACTGGTTCTATAGTAGCCAAAAGCTAAAGAAAAAGTTTATTACCTGGATAATTTCATAAAAAACCTCCTGCTGCTATAATTCCTCAAGAGAATTCCTTAGTTTTAAAGAATCTGGCCGTGAAGTGCAACAAAAATGTGAGAGAACAGCCTTTCAGATGCTTCAGTCATCCTCAAGTTCTTGAGCAGACAACAGATGATTCCCTGAGTAGCACCTGCACACACAGAACTGGGCTAAGCATTGGGGGGGCGACCTGGGAGCATCACACATTCCCCCTATAACATCTTATCCCCCTGCAGAAAAGTTAGGAAATACAAGTTCAATAACAACAATACCAGAATGACAGCAGTGGGAGAGACCTAAGGCTCAGCCAGTGCAGAATGTGACCTTGAGGGTCCACTGAGGAGGGAGCTCTCACACAGGCAGGCGGGCTGCGGGGCCTTGGGGACTGGAGGAGGGGTTTGAAATAGAGACACTTTGTGAAACAGAAACACTGCAGTCAGGCATCGTGCTAGGTGCGCACGTGTATCTTCCTATGCGATCCTCACCGCAGCTGTACGAGGCTGTCAGGTAACAGAAACCTGGCCACAGCGGCACAGGGACGTGGGGCCTTATTTGTCCTCACGGAAGGAGGAGTCCGGGGTGGGCCATCTGGGGCTGATGCGGGTGCTTGAGAAATCATCAAGCTTCCAGCTCTTTCTAGCTTCCTGTTCCTCCGGCTTAGGTGTGGTTTCTAGCCCCTCGGTGTAGATCGGCTGAGCCAATTCAGGCATTACTCTGGTATCCCGGCAGAGAGATGAAGACCCCAAGTGTTCATAAATGGAGAGAAAAGCTTCCTTAGGGGCCCCCAGCAGACCTCACACTCCCAGCGGCAGGACTGGCTGAGAACTGGAGGCTTTTTGGGTTTTATTGCTTAGCCTGAGCACAGAGCTGCTTAAAGACTTCAGAGCTGTGCCCTGAGGGAGAGGATGGACCATGGGTTCGGGGGCCAGCCCAGCCGGTCCTCTGCCCAGAGTACTGTCACTCTCCTTCTACCCAGGAGAAAGCCTGAGCAGTTAAGTGCTAAGTAACTGGCCCCGGGTCATGTAGTTAATAAGTAGAAAAGCTGGACACACACAGAAGCAATCTGATCGCAGAGCCTGAACTCCCAACCCCGAGCTGGGATCTGAACGCCAGACCCGAGGGAAAGGTCCTGACCTTTGGTGATGATGGTGCAGACACAGGTGCAGAGGGGGACGGCCAGCTGCAAGTGAGGCCCTCAGGCTGGAACAGGGGAGCCGCCTTGAGGCGTAGGGGGAGAGTAGATGGGAACAGTGGTCCCGGCTCCTTTTGTCCGCCTGGTTAAGCCTTCAGGGTCATGAGACTTGTCAGTCCTGAGCCCAAAATGATACTAACGTGGACAGGCAGGTGCTGGCAGGACGTGAAAAATCTTGTCCCGAAGGCAAAAGCCAAGTCAGCAACTATAACCAGGGTCAGTACCTCAGGAGATGCCAAATGCCCACAGTTTGTGGCAAACCCAAGGCTGAAGTTGGAAGAGGGAAGCCACAGCCAAGGGCAGGTCCAGGTGTGTTCTGAAGGCCAGGGGATTCCAAAGGCCTTAACGATAGAGGAGCTGGAGGCCAGGGTCTGGGCCTGATGTCTGGGGTCAGAGGGTCAAAGAACTTGAATGCTGGAATATGGCCTACCTCAGGCCTGGCTGGTTTTGTAGCAGTATCTGTACATTCCAGCACCTTTGGAACATGACTGGTCCTGACTTAGCACTAGCTTTCGGCTTCTGGAGCTAAACACCTAACCTTTGAGGGGGTGTGATGAGCCCAGACTGTCACGCTACCAAGGCAACATGGAGTGATGTTTTCCACTGGAGCTGATGACTCTCAAATATTAGCTTTGCCTTGGCTATCTCACGGGGAGATGGGGACACAGAGGAAAAGGTAGAACTGATAAGGAGGGAGCTGCGCCCAGTGGCCAGCCAGAGCGGGTTTAGAGCACCTGCTTTCTGGAGCTCCTGAGCACGGACCTTGTTTGCCCCATGAGACTTCGAGTGCACGTCAGGAGGCACGACTTAGGACACGGGAGACTCGGCAGACAGCTTACCCGCTCCGAGAGGTGACGTCCCACACCGGCACTGTTATGAAGCGCCTAAGAGAGAGGTTTCAGAATGCCTTCCTGCAGGCAGTTTGAAGCCTTCCAGTCCGAGTCTTCTGTGATCGTGTGGCATGCTCGTCTGGAAGCATCTGAGCTGTGCTCCCCGGAGTGATCGGAGAGTGCGCTGCTCTGAGTTGGTTGCCAGGCAAGCAGTAGGAGAAGCTTTGCAGAACCTTCTTTCTCCTCCTGGACCTTTATTTTTTTCTTCCGCTGAAAAAGCCTAGCAGTTACGGTAGTTTGGGCAAGTTTGTCATGCCTTTTTTTCAATACACCAAGTCTCAGCACGCATGGGCCTCTTCAATAAAACCGAACACGCACGATGACCCTTGAACAATGTGGGGTTTAGGGGTGCCAACCCCTGAGCAATTGGAAGTCTGCATAGTACTTAGGACTCCCCTTAAAAATATAACTACTGGGGCGCCTGGGTGGCTCAGTGGGTTAAGCCTCTGCCTTCAGCCCAGGTCATGATCTCAGGGTCCTGGGATCAAGCCCCACATCAGGCTCTCTGCTCAGCAGGGAGCCTGCTTCCTCCTCTCACTTTGCTGTCTCTCTGCCTACTTGTGATCTCTGTCAAATAAATAAAATCTTTAAAAAAAAATATATAACTACTAATAGCCTCTTGTTGACCAAACACCTTGCCAGTAATTTAGTTGATTAACACATATTTCATCTGGTGTATGTATTATATATTGTATTCCTACAATAAAGTGAGCTAGAGAGAAGAAAATGCTAAGATCATAAGGAAGAGAAAGTATTTGTGATGAATACAGTACAATACTGTGAACGCATCTGCAAATAAGTGGACCCATGAAGTTCAAAGCTATGTTGTTTCAGGGTCGACTGTACGCACGCACACACACACACACACACGTATATACACGCACACACATTTAGGGAGGCTTGGATGGCTATGTATTTCCCCCTTAGAACCGCCTTTGCTGTATCCCATAGGTTTTGGACCGAAGTGTCTTCATTCTCATTGGTTTCCATGAATTGTTTAAGTTCATCTTTGATCTCCTGGTTGATCCAAGCATTCTTAAGCAAGGTGGTCTTTAGCTTCCAGTTCCTTCTGAACTTTTCCCTGTGATTGAGTTCCAGTTTCAAAGCATTGTGATCTGAGAATATGCAGGGAATAATGTCAGTCTTTTGGTATCGGTTGAGTCCTGCTTTGTGACCCAGTATGTGGTCTATTCTGGAGAAGGTTCCATGTGCCCTTGAGAAGAATGAGTATTCTGTTGTTTTAGGGTGGAATGTTCTGTAGATGTCTATGAGGTCAATCTGGTCCAATGTTTCATTCAATGCTCTTATTTCTTTATTAATTTTCTGCTTCGATGATCTGTCTATTTCTGAGAGAGACGTATTAAGATCTCCTACTATTATTGTATTCATATCAATATGACTCTTTATCTTGATTAATAGTTTTCTTATGTAATTGGGTGCTCCCATATTGGGGGCATAGATATTCACAATTGTTAGATCGTCTTGGCGGATAGTCCCTTTAAGAATTATGTAGTGTCCTTCTGTATCTCTGACTACAGTCTTTAGTTTAAAATCTAATTTATCTGATATGAGAATCGCTACCCTGGCCTTCTTTTGAGGCCCATTGGCATGAAAGATGCTTCTCCATCCCTTCACTTTCAGTCTGGGTGTATCCTTAGGTTCAAAATGGGTCTCTTGTAGACAACATATGGATGGGTCCTGTCGTTTTATCCAATCTGCAACCCTGTGTCATTTTATGGGCGCATTTAGGCCATTCACATTGAGAGTGATTATTGAGAGATAGGTTTTTATTGACATCGTGTTGCCTTTGAAGTCTTTCTGTCTGTAGATTGTTTCTATATTTCTGTTCAATGATATTCTTGGGATTTTTTCTCTTTTATAGGACCCCCCATAATATTTCCTGCAGTGTCGGCTTGGTGGTTGCAGTCTTTTAAGCCTTGCCAGTCTTGGAAACTCTTTATCTCTCCATCCATTTTAAATGTCAGTCTTGCTGGATAGAGTATTCTTGGTTGCATGTTCTTCTCATTTAGTGCTCTGAATATATTTTGCCAGCCCTTCCTGGCTTGCCAGGTCTCTGTGGAAAGGTCTGACGTTATTCTAATGGGCTTTCCTCTGTATGTAAGGAGCTTCTTCGTCCTAGCTGCTTTTAAGAGGGTCTCTCTTGAAACACAATTCCTCATTCTAACTATAAGGTGTCGTGAGGACTTTCGAGAATCTAAAATCTTGGGAGGAAATCTCTCTGCCTCTAGTACATGAACGTTGTTTCCATTCGTGAGATTGGGAAAATTTTCATAAACAACTTCTTCCACTATATCTTCTAGACTTCTTTCTTTTTCCTCCCCTTCAGGGATTCCAATAATTCTGACATTGGAACGTTTCATGGCATCGTTTATTTCCCTGATTCTGTTTTCATGGCTTCTGAGCTGTTTGTTCCAGGCTTCCTCCTGATCCTTTCTCTCTATCTGTTTGTCCTCCAGATCACTAATTCTATCTTCTGTCTCAGTTACCCTAGCTTTTAGAGAATTTAGATTGGATTGGAACTCATTGAGAGCATTTTGAACATCATCCCTGGTGGCTTTCAGTTCTGCCCTAACATTGTGAACATCATCCCTGGTGGCTTTCAGTTCTGCCCTAATCAATTCTGTTTGGTCATCCATGGCTTTCTCCAACCTAGCTATTGCCTGGATAATTGTTAGTCTGAATTCCTTTTCTGACATATTGTCTATGTTGATAGCCATTAGCTCTGTTGTAGAAGGCCCATCCTCTGTATTTTTCTTCTGTTGGGTATTCCTCCTCCTAGTCATTTTGGTAAGAGATGACTGA
Source organism: Meles meles (assembly GCF_922984935.1). Taxonomy (NCBI): domain Eukaryota; kingdom Metazoa; phylum Chordata; class Mammalia; order Carnivora; family Mustelidae; genus Meles; species Meles meles. The sequence continues at coordinate 149,984,021 of NC_060068.1, forward strand.
ACAGATGCAGCTGGACTTATCGATTGTGGTGCAGTCAATGTGCACCCTGGAACGCTTCTGACGCACACACATTTATAAGGAGAAGGAAGTTAATGTTTTTGGAACGGTTGAACCCTTGAGCTCTAGAACTGATAAGTTTGATCTCAGTTCCTCTACTTTCTAGATCCTGGGGGAGGCTACTCAACACCTCATTGTCTCCATTTCTCATCTATGAAACTCGGATCCCAGGCTGCCGTGAGGATTAAATGGGCCATGGTTTGGAAAAGACTTAGGGTCATGACTGGCCTAATGATAACCGTTATTATTGTAGACTTGTTAGAAAAAAACAACAGAGTGCAAAGAACTAAACATCACCCTATCTTGAAGGAGAACTACTGTTAAATCAGAATATATCTTCCCACCCTTTTTCACATGCATGTCTTCTCTTTACTCTCACTCTGGAGTCACACTCAGGGCACTCAGCGCACGTGTGTGTGTGGTCGTGCTCATGTGCACGTGTGCTCATGCACACGCACGCACACAGACCCACACACTTTTATGCTTCTTTTAAAGGTTAGAATATGTGCATTAATGATTAGGTAATCCTGCCCAAATATGTATTCAGGATGAAGCTATTCACCAAAAGGTCAAAACTTGCTTTAACAGTTATCATGGAGTTATTTTTCAAAAATGCCATTTTCAGGGCACTTGGGTGGCTCTGTGGGTTAAACCTCTGTCTTCAGCTCAGGTCATGATCTCAGGGTCCTGGGATCAAGTCCCGCGTCAGGCTCTCTGCTCAGCAGGGAGCCTGCTCCACTCCCAACACTCTTCCTGCTTGTGATCTTCGTCTGTCAAATAAATAAATAAAATCTTTTAAAAAATGCCATTTTTCCATTAGTTCTGTAATCAGGGAAAGTATATATTCTGCTTTTGGTTGCTTTGTTTGATTATTTATTTATATTTTTGAGTTACAGAACCATGGAAAATCTTGGGACTGAAACACAGCCTGTGTTTCATTTCCAAAGGGAAATCCAGTATATCACTTGTTCTAACTGTAAATTACTGATGAATTGCCAATAGTGTTTCAAATAGCTAACACGTCCCTTTCCCTACCTGATCTGCTCCCGTCTTCCTCCCCTTCCTTCCCAACGTAGAGAAGTCATTCTATTTAAATGGGTCTCTGCTCACTTATTTGTCACTGAGGAGGATGAACTGGCCTGGGTGCTGTCTCCCTTCTCTGACTGTGTGTGATTCTAGGTGCTGGTGGTAAAAAAGCACAGATACTGTTATACAAGATGGAAAACTGGAACAGAGGGTGATAAAGTTCCAGTTTCCAGGGAGAACTGTGGAGCCGTCTACCTCCTGTTTATTCTCTATCCTCCAGAAGGAACATTCTCTACCCAGTTTCTTCCCCTTTTCATACGAGGATTCCCACAGACCCAGGGACCACGTGTCTCTTCGGTGAACAGCATTACCGGTAAGTGCGTGATAAATACCGTGTGATGATGACAGTGGGACTATTTGTATTCTCCGAGGTTCTAAGCTCTAAGTTTCATTATCAGAACCTCCTGGGCCTCATTTCCTTACGCCCATGACCTTGTTGCAGGGCTGAGTACGGTGCTGACAGTAGCCTTCCTCTCCCCTAACCATTTGCTCTATCCCAGCGCTTCCTGCGGTCAAGGACAGGTTTATTGGGAGGACTTGAGGTTCAGAGGAAGTATTTTTGTGCCTCTCAAACTAAGTCACATAGACGATTATTTATCTGCCTAAAAAGATAGCTCGTTCCACAAACTGCTGTTTTTGTTATTTCTTTTTAGAATGTTTTAGAAAGACCATTTAAAGGACCCCTTGCACCAGCACTATTGAGAGGGCAAATAAGGAGGCCATAACAGAGGGGAACCTAGAGCTCAATGTGAGTGCTGGCTTTCTGTATTTTATTTTATTTTTATTTTTTGGCTTTCTGTATTTTATAGTTAAGAGGTCCTCATGCTCACAGCATTACACTGAAACTCTGTTATAGCAGACTCTAGCTTGAAAACCCAAAGGCTAGTAAGGAGGGCATGTGGTGTGTTATACACAACGAATGAATTGTTGGACCTTGCATCAAAAACTCATGGTGTACTCTATGGTGGCTAAATGAACTTAATACATTTTTTTAAAAATAAGAAAACCCAAAGAAAAACTGGGGTGTCATGCTTCTATTTGGTATTTTAAGGACATAAACGAAGTAAAATCCCTTCTGCACCCAGGCTGATCCTGTTCATAAGCCAGAATTTGAAAGATGCATGTATGTAAGTTCACACAAGAAACAGCAAAGAAAATGCAGGGAAAGCACAATTTCCCTATTATACAAATAGTGCTTGTAATAAATTTAAAACAGTGAACCAATTAATAGTAAAATAACCAGCTGGCATGAAAAGGCATTTCACAGAAGAGGACATACACATGATCAGTATTACAGACTGAATTATATCCTTCCAAATTCATATGCATCTGAATTCATATCAAACCTCAGAATGTGACTAGATTTGGAAATAGAGCCTTTAAAGAGGTAGTTAAGGTAAAATGATGTCACTCGGATGGTCTCTAACTCATCATAACTAGTGTCCTCTTTTTTTTTTTTTTTTAAGATTTCATTTATTTGACAGAGAACAAAAGTAGACAGAGAGGCAGGCAGAGAGAGAGAGAGGAAGGGAAGCAGGCTCCCTGCTGAGCAGAGAGCCTGATGCAGGGCTTGATTCCAGGACCCTGGGATCATGACCTGAGCCGAAGGCAGAGGCTTTAATCCACTGAGCCACCCAGGCGCCGCATAACTAGTGTCCTCTTAAGAAGAGATTAGGATGTAGACACATACTGAGGAAGACCACGTGAGAACAGAGAGAAAACGGCTGTACAAACCAAGGACAGAGGCTTCAGAATGAAATCAACTCTGCTGACACCTGGATCTTGGACTTCCAACTTTCAGAACTGGCAGGAAATATATTCCTGTTGCTTAAGCCAGCCAGTGTGTGGTACTTGTTATAGCAGCTGTAGCAAACTAATCAGTCAGTAAACTTACAAGACAAAATAAATTCAAATTAAACAACAGTTTGGTGATGGAAACAAGTGCTATAATGTACTTTTATATGGGAGTGTAATTTGATACACTTTGAAGTGCAGTTTGGTAATAACTACCAGATTTGAAAGATGCATTCTCTGACCAACAATTTTACTTGAAGCAGAAATTACGTGTCATTCACAAATATGTATATATGTATAAATCTGGTCAATTAAATTTAGAAAACTGGAAACAACTTACATTAAGAAAGATTGTACATTATGAAAGAGATTTTGTGTAATTTTTTTAAAAAATGAGATAACGTGATACACATTGACATAGAAAGATGTCTGTCTGTAGTTTGAGAAGATGTCCATGATATATGGTTAAATTAAAAATAGTTGTGAGGGGCGCCTGGATGGCTCAGTGGGTTAAGCCTCTGCCCTTGGCTCAGGTCATGGTCTCAGGGTCCTGGGATCAAGTTCCACATCGGGCTCTCTGCTCAGCGGGGAGCCTGCTTCCCTCTCTCTTTCTGCCTGGCTCTCTGCCTACTTTTGATCTTTGTCTGTCAAATAAATAAAATCTTAAAAAAAAAATAGTTGTGAGACAGGGGTGCTTGGGTGGCTCAGTTGTTAAGCGTCTGCCTTCAGCTCAGGTCATGATTCCATGGTCCTGGGATTGAGCCCCACATCCAGCTCCCTGCTCAGTGGGAGACCTGCTTCTTCCTCTCCCACTCCCCCTGCTTGTGTTCCCTCTCTCGCTGTTTCTCTCTCTGTCAAATTAAAAAAAAAAAAAAAAAGTTGTGAAACACTATGTAGAGGATGACCATATTTATTTTTACCCCATGTATCATTTTTTCACCCATTTGGAATACAAATTAAGACCACATTCTCTCTTTTGAAAAGTTGAGTTATTTTTAAAGAACATTATATAAACTCACCTGATCTAAAGTTATTGTACTTAACTGGTTACTCTATTAGAACATTCATAAAATTTGCCTTAAGAGCCTATCAGAAACTCCTTAGATTTGACAAATCATCAACACAAGTCCCAGAAGAATACTTGGTAGTACACACATATGTAAAATGGAAAGTGGCAAATTAAGACCACCAGAAAACTAATGTATGCAGTCTTGAAACATCCGTTTAACTGAGATGAGAGGAGTGGTTCTGCAGAAAATGTTTCAAGTGTATAAACCTGGCCTCTTTGCTAACCAGATAGCAGGTTAGACACACAACAGAAAGCTCTTCAGGTTTTAAGGAAAATGGGCATAAAAGGTTTTTGATAGCCAGTCTAAGGTATGATTCGTTTTGGAAAGGAACTCCTCAGGTTAACCTGTGGGTTTCTGTCTCGGATATGAGGAAATGAACATTCACGTGAGCTTCATTGGCCACACAGCCCCTCTGATCATGGCAAATGTTCAAGATAAGAACAAATGACTTACTTCTTCATTAGGTTTGAATGTTCTTTGGGTTACTAGGGATTTCATGGGGATTTAGTGGACTCTCATAATTCCAGAATTCAGACTTAGTTCACATCATTAATTTACGCATTCCTTCAGCAAATATTTATTATGAATCTCTAATTTATCAAACTGCTTGGTGAGTCTCCACTGTTGTGATTCAGATCCCCCAAAGGCCGTGAGAATGGCTATCGCTTGTTCCTCGTCCTTGTCCCGCTGCCCTGTTAAGTATATAAGAGCCAATTACCGTCAACATTGCCTATTTAGGTGTCTGCCCAGGCATGGCTTCCAGATTACTTTTTTGATCTCAAATTCCCTGATGTTTTCTCTCTGCTCCTTTTCCCCAGTTCCATACCCAGCTTCTGAGCACGGCCACTGGCTCCCCTTGGTTTGTTGACCTATTCGTGTTCTTACAGACCTCAGCTTCTGACTCAGATTTTATCTCTAGAGGCTCCTTGGACTTTAATGTCTCCTGAAGATCTGAGTCAGAGATAGTCCAGGCAGCCCTACCTTCCAGATCTCTCATCTGCTGCCTAGTGGAAAAAATAGAAAGGGCAAGGGTCATTCATTAGAAAATATGAGGATAGGGACCAGAGTTGCATTTCATTTTAGATTCTGGGAAAACTAGATGGGACACTTAGGAAGAAATTCCATAAAACCTACTCCAAACACCAGTCTAAACAAGGACCCAAGGACTGATCAGTATTATTATAGCTGCAAGATAATTGCCAGATTTGCCAAGAATAATTTTTTTTATAAAAACCAGTTTTCTAAAAGTTATTAGGCCCACAGGAAGAGTCCGTGATCAAAGCCACACATTTAGCTGGTTAACTATGACATCAATGTGTGTTTTTCTTCCAAGAGGACTGGCCCTCCCCGCCCACGCCCCCGTGGTACAGGGCAGATGGTGTGAATCAGGACACACTGTCCCACATGACCTCTGCCTAGTGTGGCTGCAGCTGATCCAGGAATCTCCTAAGCATCTCTCCAAGCTCAACAGCTCTGTTAGAGCCTCAGGGCAGCTCTTGTCAGGTGGATACCACTCGAAAACACGGAGAATGCTACTGCAAGGCTTAAAAAAAATGAGTAAGAGGATGCCTGGGTGATTTATTCGGTTGGGCGTCTGCCTTCGGTTCAGGTCATGATCCTGGAGTCCTGGGATCGAGTCCTGTGTGGGGCTTCCCGCTCAGCGAAGAGCCTGCTTCTCCCCTGCCTGCCACTCCCCCTGCTTGTGCTCTCTCTCTCTCTGACAAATAAATAAAATAAAATAAAAATAAGAAACAATACTGATATTTTAAAAGATAAGCTAAAATAAATTAACAGAACATTGATTTTTCAGAGTATGTGATTCTTAGTATGTCATCATCATGTCAAAAATTCCATGTTAATTAAAATGCTTTAAAATGAGCTAATATGGTATTCCCTATCTTTAATTAATTAATTAATTACTTTTTAATTTTTTAATAAACATATAATGTATTTTTATCCCCAGGGGTACAGGTCTGTGAATCGCCAGGCTTACACACTTCACAGCACTCACCATAGCACTTACCCTCCCCAATGTCCATAACCCCACCACCCTCTCCCTACCCTCCCCACCCCCCGGCAACCCTCTGTTTTGTGAGAGTAAGAATCACTTATGGTTTGTCTCCCTCCCGATCCCATCTTGTTTCATTTTATTCCCTATTTTTTTAAACAATGACTATTTTAGAAATCACTGATACTACCTCATTGTAAAAAAAAAAAAAAGCCTAATAACTGCTTTAAAAAAAAAAAAAACCACCTCAAAATTCTTCTACCAATTAGCAAATGTGTTCTAACACCTAAACATGTACTTGGGTCTGCTGTAGGTCAGAACACAAACAGCATATTCTACGGACGTGGTGTTTCATTAATTCAGGGGATTATGTCATTCGGGGGCCCTTCGCAGCCCCTGCTCGGGGGCCCCACATGTCGATGCCAGCACTGCGTCCCATGAGAAACTGTGGACACTAGCTCTCATTTCGACAAGTTTGTTTTAATCAATAACATCCTATTTCAAGCAAAATTTGTCTGTTGTCTACTACTGTCTGGATGTGTTCAGTCCCACACGAAGTCTGGCACCGTGTGTAGCTTCTTGACGGAGGTACGTTTCACATAGCCAACAGTTCTCAGGTCTGTAAACTCGTGAGCTGAGGAAAAGCTCCCCAGAAAGCGTATTTCAGTTTCATACGGCTCTCAAAGGATCAAATTCATCCTTATGCAACCAAAGCTGCTCTTTCTATGGCTTCCTTTGACCATTGTTCCCATTTATCTCGTTTACTTTGGAAAACATCTTGCTTTTCCGCAGACATCTCTTCCACACTCCGTGGCTTACCTTCCAACATGGATGCTCAAACAGTATTGTATCTGGAACAATGCAGAAGACAAAGGCTAGGGCACCTTCTTGTACATGCAAGGGAAATGAAGAATCATTTCGCTCAACAGGAGCTATTTCTCCAAATACTGGGAAGGTCTTCATTTTTCTTTGCATGTAAAACACCACTTAACAACCACGCTAAGGGAGTTAATATTTTACACAGTTATAACAGTCTTTCACTTTCTAATATTTTGAGGCATGAGTGTTTTACAAATGTTAAGGGATTCATTTGCATATGATCAACTATTATAGCTAATGAACTGATTTATAAAGTCATATTCATTGCTCATCTCTCTTTCCACTTCGACTCAGATTCATAGGGTCCTATCCTCTATGGACATCACCTACTACCTATAAAAGGGTGAGCATGAGGGGTGCCTGGGTGGCTCAGTTGGTTAAAGATTTGCCTTTGGCTCAGGTCATGCTCTCAGGGTCCTGGGATCAAGCCCCAAGTTGGGTTCTTTGGTCAGTGGGGAGTCTGCTCTCCCTCTTTCTGTCTCTCTATCAAATAAATAAATAAAATCTTTTAAAAAAAGGGGTGAGCATGTTTATTACAAACATGGTTTAAATGCATAAACATTCTGGGGACAAATAATAAGATTGGGGAAGAATGAGACAGTATTAAAGTTCTTGGCTCCAGGGTTGGAAGTCGTAAGAGATGAGATCATTAGAATGAAGTTGAACTTGCAAGAATACAGTCAATGATCTTTTTTTTTTTTTTTTTTTAAATGTTTTTTTTTTTTTTTTTTTTTTTTTTAAAGATTTATTAATTTTGACAGAGAGAGATCACAAGTAGGCAGAGAGGCAGGCAGAGAGAGTGAGAGGGAAGCAGGCTCCCTTCAGTGCAGAGAGCCCGACGTGGGACTCGATCCCAGGACCCTGAGATCATGACCTGAGCCGAAGGCAGCGGCTTAAACCACTGAGCCACCCAGGCGCCCCAGTCAATGATCTTAATGTTCGATTATGTGGTAGTGGCTAGAACAACGGGTCAAGAGATTTTAATCATTCAAACAAACTGGAACAAAAAAGATTTCTAGACAGTGCTGTGGTCAGATTTGCTGGGTTCTTTGCAGTAGAGGGTAAAATCTAAGAAACTGCCCGTTGAACTTGCTTGAAGTGTCCTAATCTAGCGTGCTGGCCCTGTGTCTAGGCTGGATTAAGGTGCTCCTTTTTTCATTTCCAAGTTTCCCACAGAACCTTGTGCATGTAGCCATTAGGACATGGTCACATTTTACTGTGTTTTTTTTTTTTGTTTGTTTGTTTGTTTGTTTTGTTTTTCTGCTTGTTATTAGATTTTGAGATCCTTGAGGACAAGGGAACTTAGCATTGTGCCTGCCATAAGCACCTAGTGTTTGCTTGATTTCATTTGATTTAATGCCAACTGATTTAACATGAAATAAAGATTTATTTGAATATTCTGCTTTCTTAAAAATGCTGACTGGTCCAAGGTTGCCTGGCACAGAAGAGGCTGTTGGCTTCCCCTCGGATATCAGACACTCTCCATCTTCTCCTTTTGCCTCCCGGGGTTTTAGACTCACGTTGGCCTGAACATACACAATCCTGGGTACTTTATTTTGCAGGTAGGTGTACACTTTTGGGGGGGAAACTTTTGGGGCAGCAGGCAGCTGCTAAGCCATTTGTAAAGAAAGGAGGTGATGGGAAAATGCTGGATTTCCTGCTGCAGACAGACCCAAGATGACTATTCCTATAATTTGGGAAATGAGCTACCAGGGGACAATCTGCTTTATATGAAGATTTTTCACAAGAGTCTTTCAAAAAGTGAGTCTGCACATTTGCAATTTTTTCCCCACCGGGAGAGAAATGAAGTATTTCTCAAAGGGATCTGGAACCCAAAATGGCTAGTACCCACTGCTTAGTGTGAGTCAACAGAATTTGGCTTTCAAAAGTCAAGCTTCTAATTTGATGTTCCTTTGTGGGAAGGCTAACATCTGAGTCTCTTTGTATTCACGGTCACGTGACACCACGTACCCAGCACACAACAGTCAATAGGGGTTTGTTTGGACAAAATACATTCATAGTCAAAGCAAGCCTTACTTGAAAGTCATTACTGTCCAGGGATGACATCATCTGATTTTTACTTTATACACTATGGTGTGCTCACGTGTAGCAATTAATAAAAGAATTCACCCCTTTCTTTCTTTCTTTTTTTTTTTTAAGACTTTATTTGAGACAGAGAGGTGGAGAAATAGAGCATGATGTTGGGGAAAGATAGAGGGAGAGGGGGAAGCAGACTCCCTGCTGAACAAGGAGCCTCACATGGGGCTCGATTCCAGCACCCTGAGATTGAGACCTGAGCTTCGCGAAGGCAGTTGCTTAACCCACTGAGCCACCCAGGTGCCCCAACTTACCCCTGTCTGAAAGAGTAAGAAGTTTTGTTGAATTGGTGTAAAATTTGCAATTTCTCTACCCTTTTCCATGTTCATCTTCTACCACTAGAAACTTTTATTTGCATGCTACTTATATTTGTAAATTTTTCATATTCACTTCTTTAAAAATTCTGTAGGATACATAGGCCCTCCAAGGAGTATCTGTGATGAGAATATGAGGCCTGGTTTTCCCGCAGCTAGGAGGCCTAGTTTCTTGTTCCTTTCCTTCAGTGACCCCGCAGAGGTGTTGTGAGATCCCACAAAGATCCAAGTTTTAAACACTGCAAAACAATCCAAGCAGGTCTGTAACCACAGGAGACCAAAAGTTCTGCAACAGCAGGTGACTTTTCTAAGAGAGCTCACAGTCTGGGATAGGCTAACCTGGCCACCACAGAGCAGAAGGAAAAAAAAAAAACACAAAGCCACAAAACTCTCTTAAAAAAAAAAAAAAAAAAAGCAACAGCTTCACTTGATGGCTCAGCAAATGTTTTTCCCTATTATAGTTTGAAAAAGAACATGACTTGGAGGCCCTTTTACCCTTAGTCCTTCCTCCCGCCCCCGACTGTACCATTAAATCCTAGATACTGGGGTGACTGAAAAGGATAGGGAATAAATCAGTAATTGCAAAAAAACTTTCTCCCCATTTTATGCTTGGCAGGACTTGCTACTTTCTTCTAAGTTGTTTATAATGATCAGTTCAAGGGTTTGCTCGGCTTGTGAAGGTCAGAGCCAGAGCGGGCAATGAACTTTGGACTATGGCTGGAGCGAGGTAAACAACAGCACTATAAATACCAGGGCTCTGGCTGTGGCTTGGAGGAGCTGCAGGGCTGAGCAGAGAGAGAGAGGAAGCAGGCTGGTTGGAAGGGGTTGTGTAAGTTGCAACTTTCTGTTTGCCAATATTTGATTCTTTAAGAGTTTGGTAAATAATTTGATTTTGAGCCTGATAAAATGTTTCCGTCCTTAGGATAGAGTTTTAAAAAGGGACATGGGTAAATGAAATAAAAAGAATACAAAAAAAGAGAAGAAAAGAGTCTGGAATTGGGTGGGGTAGGTGAGGCTCTGCCTGGGGGACAAGGCAGTCCTTGCAGATTTCTGCCCTGCCTGCTAGACGGGGGTGACTCTGCAAAGAGTTGTGTTGTTTTGTAGGCGATATTGCGTGTTCAAGCTTGACTATCTCCCAGGGAAATGCAGAGTGAGAATCTCAGGAACAACCAGACGCTGGGTTTGAGGGAATCAAGACAGGTGTGGCCGTTCTGCAGGGCTGTGGAAATGCCCAGGGGTACTGTGAGAGGTTGCGGAAAACACCACACAGGACAACACAAGACCTGCTGTGGGGGGGTGGGGGGGAGCAGGGTGTGTTTACTGTGTGGAAGAGGTTGTCCTTGATGAAATGCAGGGTTTTGCAGTGTACAAGGTGAGCGGGTACTTTCAGGTGAACAAGGAATGGCCCTCAGAGGCCAACCCGGAGTTCAGGGAAAAAGTTTCTGCATATTTTGCCTTTCAGTGGGGGAATTTAAAACAGGCGTAAGTCTGCATGTGGTAAAAAAATCTTGTTTGGTGATTGAAAAGTGGTGGGATTAGTGAAATTGACAGTTACTTTAAATAGTTTCCAGTATTTTCAGCAGAGTTATCTTCATTATTTTAACATAGCTATCTGATAGCTGTGATAATCAAATGTTTATTATGCAGAAATGATCTTAAGAAAATAAAGTTGGGCAGCCTTTTGATTATACAATAGAAAAAGTTTGTGTGAACTGTGTAAGCCACTTCCCTCGGCCAATGGCTTTATGTCTTTTTTCATCAAAAAACTAAATGAGGCAAATAAGGGAAAGTCTTTTCATTTATCTTTACTATTTAGCCTCTTGAGAGGATACGTATATGGTGAAGTGATGAATTCACCAAGTGGCGAATTTATGCTGAAGATTCTATAGCTGCTGAAATTATGTTCTAGAAAGTAGGGGCTCGTCCTCCATTCTAGTAAGAAACAAAACAACTGGAAATACTTTGATGTTCTCTTTGCCTTGCTCAGGCATAAACCAGTAAAACCCTGGCTTCTATAGCTGTTAATGGATTTAGCAGAACTGGTTTGAATCCAGTCTCTTTTGTGACGCACACCTGTGTGGACTTGGGCCAGAAGCTGAACTCGCTCTCAGTTGTGGTTTCCGGAGTTGCAGAAGGCGGGGGTGATGGTCCCGCAGTGGTAAGGATCAACTGGCAGGCTATGGGGAGGTGCTTAGCACCACCCTGTCCAGTTCGGTAAATGCTCAATGAGTGGTGGCTATCATAGGGCAATTGTGCCATCAGTAGAAATAACATCTTGAAGAAATCTCCTAGATTTAGTCCAGATGCGGCCTCTATTTTTAAATAGTAGAATCTTAAAAATATTAGAATAGTTGGGATGGACTTAGTAAATCATTTAATTTCCCTTTTAGTTAGGCTCTTATCAAGATATCCTATACAGGTAGGAATTTTGTGCTGTTAAATGACGTGAAAGATAGGGTTTTGTTTTTGTTTTTTTAAAGATTTTTATTTATTTATTTGACAAAGAGACAGAGACCACAAGTAGGCAGAGAGGCAGGCAGAGAGAGAGAGTGGGAAGCAGGCTTCCTGCTGAGGAGAGAGCCTGATGCGGGGCTGGATCCCAGGACCCTGAGATCATGATCTGAGCTGAAGGCAGAGGCTTAACCTACTGAGCCACCCAGGCGCCCCAGATAGTCAGGTTTTTAAAAATTCTGTCCACACCTACCAGTGCACCAGAGCCCCACTCAATCTGGTTCTAGTCTTGCTATACGCATCTTAATTCTGGGCTCACTCTGGGTAACAGATCATTAGCTGCCCACCTTCTTTCCCTCCCCTGTGTCCCCCAAAGTACTTTTACTTTCTTATCCCAGATTAGCGCCTGAAAGTGTGCCAAACTCCCAGTTCTAGAATGTTGTCTCTCCATGGACTTTTATATCAGATAAGCCTGTTCCTAGGTAGATTTTTTTCTTTTTCTGCTCTTCTCTGCTGAATGAGTTCCTATTTTTGCTACGTCTCTACAGATCCCTTGTTTTATGTGTACCTCACTGCTGGGAGAGTTAGCCTTAGTTTGGGGATATTTCTGTTCAGATACTGAACTTTTCTACTCAGAGGAGGGCATCATTTTACCCAAGAGCATGCCATCTAGTCACAGAAACTTCCTGAAAGTCATGGTGGCCAATACATAGGCAGAGTTTAATTGCAGTGAGTTTGGAGTGGTAGAGGGACAGTGATTTGTGGTGTATCTCCTTGGTCAGAGTTTTTTCTTTGGTCATAATTACCTCAGATGTGGTAGTAACAAGTTGGGAGGCGGTTTTATACTTGAAAAGATTCAAACCCTTTATTGTTAACTAGAGCTAGACTTTAAATAGAGTAAGAGGAACAAAAGAGTCATACCCAGGAGACTTAGAAATGCAGAATGCTTGAACTGCGGAGCAAAGGGCCCCACCTGAGCCACCTTCGGGGTGGCAAATTGCTCTTACTGCCACCTCCTTTCTTCCTGGGTTCTCTTTCTGTGCGGGCTCTTTTCCCTTCTGTGCAGAATCCCCTTACCCTTTTCCTTTCTTAGATTGGTAGGGGATAGAAAGCGGCAGTCAGAACTTGCATCTCCAAGCTCTTATTTATTTGAGAGAGAGAGAGAGAGAGAGAGAGTGAGTGTGTGTGTGTGTGAGAGAGAGAGACACACACGAGATGGGGGAGGGGCAGAGGGAGAAGCGGAGTCTCTGCTGATGCGGGCCTCCATCCTTGGACCCCGGATCATGACCTGAGCCAAAGGCAGACCCTTAACCCACTTAACCGGCTGAGCCACCCAGGCACCCTGCATCTCAAAAAATCTTGTTTGCAGAATGTTACTTGGTTATAGAGGCCACAGTCTCAAAATTTTTCTCAACTTTTATCTTCTAGACAAGTAGTTGGCTGCCTGTTGAGGCGGGTCTCCACAGCATTACTATCGTTTCTGGCCAAGCCAGGTGGTGCAGATGCTTGGACCTCTCCCCTGCCTCTGGCTGATTTTTTAACCCCTTCTGGGTGGGAAGATTGGTGCGGGCAGGCCCAACATAATGAGCCCGAGCACACTGGAATGGAATCCCGGGCTAGCTGCTGATGGGAATGGCCCTGGCTGGATTTACAGAAATCCCTGGTTATGACTGTGAAGTCACCTGTGAAGATGACGGAAAGGTTTCCTCTGTTACAGGACAACCCCAGCAATGTGGAGAAGCCTGGGGCTTGCCCTGGCTCTCTGTCTTCTCCCAGGGGGAGGAACAGAGAGCCAGGGACAAAGCCCCTTTTGTAAGCAACCTCCAGCGTGGAGCGTAGGAGATCAGAATCCAATGCTGAACTCAAGTGGTTCAGTGACAGTGGTGGCCCTTCTTCAAGCCAGCTGATACCTGTGCATTCTGCAGGCGTCCAGGTGAGTGTCGTTCTGAGCTCCAGGACTTCTCAAGGGGAAAGCTATTGAACACGTACATACATACATAAAAGAAACATAGAAATGGAAAAGATGTGTTCATTAAATCACATCTTTAGAAAAACTATACATGTTTGCCTAAAACATCTTAGAAGAAAGTATGCTAGGAGGATATATACCAGAACATTTATAGTGGTTTTCCTGGGATTATAGAAAAATTTTCTTCATTTTATGGACCCATAGTCTATAATGTCTTACTAAATATATATTACTTCTGTAATGAAATGTTCTAGAATGTAATCCTGCAAATGTGTTAGTTATTTTGATAGAGGAAGCAAATGCGAGTGCTTTGCAGGAGTAGAATCAACACTAGACTTGCCATCAAATGTCCTGTGTCATCTCACAAATACATATATGTATATATAAATTATATGTATAACAAATATATTTGTTAGGCTCTTCAGTAAGTATTTATTGGGTAGAATTCTCTGTCAAATGGATTAAAAAATGTACACTTTGTAAGATTAATTTGAGGACCAGATGAGTTACTGCTTGTGCAGTCTTTAGCATGAGGTTTTAACTTAGCACAAGTATTCAATAAATAATTGAAAAAACTTAAGTTTTCGTTTTTTACAACAATATGAAGAAGAGATAAAAGTAAAACATAGCAAAAGAGTTTCATGTAAAAAGTAGTGAGGAGAGAGAAGTCACTAATAAATGAGATTATTCCTTTTTTGCATTTTTCCCAAATATTTCAGATTGGAAGACCTGCGAGTAAAACTGGAAAAAGAAGGATATTTGAACATCTCTTATGTTGTTGTTAATCATCAAGGACTTTCTTCTCAATTACAATATATGAATCTTAAAAGTAAGGTTTCAGAGCATATTCCTGTTTATCAACAAGAAGAAAACCAAACAGATGTCTGGACACTCTTAAATGGGAAAAAGGATGACTTCCTCATATATGACAGGTGTGTATGACACACACCACACACACCAAATTAAAACATAACCTGCTTTGTATTTAATTTTAGAGTGATTTAAAATAAGACATCTTCTTTTGTTTTTATTACCAGATACTCAGAGTGAACACATTAAAATGTTTGGTTTTAATGTTTTTGAAATGACTTTCTTTTGTGCAAAAGAATACACCATCCTAATAGGGAAACACAGAAAATTGACTATACGCCAGCCGACCCCCCCCAAGATTAGCATTCTGAAAAAGAAGGAACAATTTGCATATCATGGACAATTCTAACCTGAGAATTTTGCAGATGAGTAACTATACTTTGCAGACCTCTTATTATCTCTGATCTGATTAATAGTTTATAGTTTAGAAATTCAGGTATGTCCCTCTTAAAGTATGTTAATCATTTAAGTCTAATCTGCATAAATCTATAAAGTATGTTAATCATTTAGGTCTAATCTGCATAAATCTTCTTTTGAACCCTTGAATGAATAAAACATTTGTATTTTGAGGGAACCTAGATGCTTACATTATTTGATATGACCAACATGACTAGTTGATGCTGTTTTCTTTGGACTCTCAGAAATGGTGAGCCAGACTCTGTTTAGGCCTAAGCCTTACTTTATCTTACTCTAAATATTTTTTTTATTGTGTTATTTTAGTCACCATAATACTCCAAATATTTTTAATATTATGTATTCTTTTCGGACTACAAACTTCTAGTTTAGATAGTTACAAAGTGTAGTTCTTTGATATACACACAATGTTATATATCCTGGGTAAAATGTGGGCAAGAAGGACATTTCAACTCCACCATTTCTGAGAATACCAAGTATTGTAATTCCATTTCTTTCATTATGCTGAAATTTTTGTTGTATCAGAGAGATATATATATATATGTATTATGTATTTTAAAGATTTTATCTATTTATTTGACAGAGAGAGAGATCACAAGTAGGCAGAACAGCAGGCAGAGAGAGGGGGAAGGAGGCTCCCCCCCACCCCCCGAGCAGAGACCCGATGTGAGGCTCAATCTGAGGACCCTGAGATCATGACCTGAGCTGAAGGCAGAGGCTTAACCCACTGAGCCACCCAGCCACCCCTGCATGAGATATATTTTTTAAATAAATGGGCTACTTGCTAAGAAATGAGGATCTTTTTTGTTACGCTGTAAATTTTTTTGTTGTGTGGAATTTGTGCTGCCATAGTAGTTATGAAAACCTCATGTGATTTGCAGAGCCCAGTTTATAATAAGTCAATGGTTTGGGCATTGGTAGAATTCATGTGTCTTACCAAACTGTATTTGACCAAGTCATAGTGACTAAACTTAATGTAGTTTTGATATTATTAATGGTGGCTTATCTATAACATTTGGAAATGCTTTTATTAGATTCACTGTATCCTTGCTGTGACCTAAGGTGGTATTCAGTGCCAGGGAGCTCATCTGAGACCCCATTCAAGGAAATTTACTGAAGTTGTGAATGGATGGGTCTTTGTTATAAGACCATTAAGCCAACAATACATGTCCCAAACTGCTTATATACGATCACCATACACAAACTATTGTAATGATACTGTGTTTGTCCTTTTTTTCAGATGTGGCCGTCTTGTATACCATCTTGGTTTGCCTTATTCCTTCCTAACTTTCCCATATGTAGAAGAAGCCATTAAGATTGCTTACTGTGAAGAGAAATGTGGAAACTGCTCTCTCACGGTACTTTATTTTTCTCAATTATTTTTACTGGGAGAAAAGAGAAAATCTTTTAGGAGCTATCTAAATTGTTTCAAGACAATTAGCTAATCAATGTTTCTGTTGGCTATATTAAAAATAGACAACAGTAATTTCTATAATTACACACTCCTTCTATTATGTAACATGTACTGTAAGACATTTTTTCAAGATCCGTATTCCTGCTTTTATCTAGGAGTTTTGAAAACAAAAATAAGCATAGATCACATATTTCAAATGCCACCAAATGATATTGCATGTGTTCAAAGTACTCAAAGAATTCAGCCAACATAAAATAACATTATTGTAATATCCTGAATGTGTTCACATAAGAGCATACTGATAGCAAAGCTAATTCATGGCATGACCTGAAATGGACTTGGGATCCAGACAGCTACTTAATTTGTCAAGGATCAGCTTTCCCATGAAGCCCTTACACTGTCTGCCCATTCTGTAGCCAGAATCACCATATTTATTTCACAACAGAATAGATTTTCTACTCATTACTGATATTTCTCTTCTAACAACTATGAGAATATTCCTTCCTTGTTATAAGAAGCTCTCTATTTAAATATGGTTTATGAAAAGATACTTAAGGAATTGATTTTAATTCATACTAACTAGGACCCCTCCCCCATGTTGAAAAGGAAAATAATTCCAAATAGTTTTCCTTAATAGGGAAAATTGGAAAAATTTAAACTCAGGTTTAAACATAATTCCTTTTTTTTTTTCAATTTCAAATGCTATATATATATATATATATATTTTAATTCGTTTATTTGTTTATTTACAGCATAACAGTGTTCATTGTTTTGGCATCACACCCAGTGCTCCATGCAGTACGTGCCCTCCCTATTACCCACCACCTGGTTCCTCAATCTCCCCCCGCCCCCCCCCCCCCCGCCCCTTCAAAACCCTCTGGTTGTTTTTCAGAGTCCATAGTCTCTCATGGTTCATCTCCCTTTCCAGTTTCCCTCAACTCCCTCTCCTCTCCATCTCCCCATGTCCTCCATGTTATTTGTTATGCTCCACAAATAAGTGAGACCATATGATACTTGACTCTCTCTGCTTGACTTATTTCGCTCAGCATAATCTCTTCCAGTCCTTTCCATGTTGCTACAAAAGTTGGATAATTCCTTTTTTAAAAAAGGATTTTATTTATTTGTTTGATAGAGATCACAAGTGTGAAAAGTGATAGGCAGAAGGAGAGGGAGAAGCAGGCTCCCCACTGAACAGAGAGCCCAACGCTGGGCTCAGAGGTTAAAGGCAGACACTTAACTATTGAGTCACCCAGGCACCCCTAAAAATAATTCTTTTAGATCTTTTCATATGTAAAGAAAGCCACCTCAATTTTTAATGAACTATTTAATTAACTAATTTAGTTGTTATGAAGCACAACCGGTTAATTACGTTAGTTATATAATTTTCACATTTTAATCTTCATTATAATCCTATGAAGCTTATTCTACTGCTTTTTAGAGACGGCGAGACTGAGATAATGCACATAAAGTATTAACTCAATGTCTGACTTCTAAGTGCTTAATAAATGCTAGCTACATTGATTCCTCATATTCTGGGATTATTTTAGTATTTTGCATTTTTGCAAGTGCCTAATAGTTACAAATATACCCAGTTATATTTAAATAAAGGCAGAAACAGTTCCCATAAATGCTTAAAATGTATGAGCCACCTGGAAATAGGAATAATATCCATATATATCTGATATGCCAAAGCAAATTGAACTTCTCCTATTTCATTGTATCCTAGATGCCATCAATTAAATGACACATTATTTTATGTGCTATTTTAAAAAACGCTGTCAAAGTAGGACGCAATGTTGTAACACTATCAACAGTAGGATGTAAACTGATTTTAAAGACATTAAAATGTGAAAAAATATATTGTAGGATCGATAAAATATAGTTATTGGTTTTTTGAAATTAGACTGCTGCTACCAGTCTTTGAACATTTAGAACACTATGTGGTATATTTTAAACATTTATCAAATTGTTACTAAGTTTGTCAAATTGTTTATAGTATTAAATTCTCAAAAGTGAAGGAAATAGTCAAAACTAAAAGGCACCCTATGAAATGGGAGAAGATACTTGCAAATGACATCTCTGATAAAGGGTTAGTATCCAAAATATACAAAAAAAAACTTCTAAAACTCAACATCAAATAACCCTAATAATCTAATTAAAAATGGGGCAGAACACATGACTAGACATTTTTCCAAAGAAGACATAGAAGAGGGCAAACAGACCCATGAAGAGATGTTCATCATCATGGATCATCAGGGAAATACAAAAACTGTAGTGAGATACCACTTCGCACCTTTCAGAAAGGCTGAAATCAATAACACAAGAAACAACAGGTGTTGGCGAGGATGTGGAGAAAGGGGAACCCTCTTACGCTGTTGGTGGGAATGCAAACTGGTGCAGCCACTCTAGAAAACAGTATGGAAAAAAAAAAGAAAGAAAGAAAACAACATGGAGGTTCCTCAGAAAGTTAAAAATAGAGCTACCGGGACGCCTGGGTGGCTCAGTGGGTTAAGCTGCTGCCTTCAGCTCGGGTCATGATCCCAGGATCCTGGGATCGAGTCCCGCATGGTCTCCTTGCTCGGCAGGGAGCCTGCTTCTCTCTCCACCTCTGCCTGCCTGTGTGCTCTCTCTCCTTCTCTCTGATAAATAAAATAAAATATTAAAAAAAAAAATAGAGCTACCCTATGATCCAGGAATTGCACTAGTGGGTATTTACCCAAAGAATACAAAAATACTAATTTAAGAGGATACATGTACCCTTCTGTTTATGGCAGCATTATCTACAATAACCAAATTATGGAAACAGCCCAAGTGTCTATTGATTGATGAATGGATAAGGAATATATGTGTGTACACACACAAACACACACACTGGAATATTACTCAGCCAGAAAAAGAATGAAATCTTGCCATTTGCAATGGTGGGGATAGAGCTAGAGAGTATTATGCTAAGTGAAATAGTCAGAGAAAGACAAATACTGTATGATTTTACTCTTATGTGGAATTTAAAAAACAGAACGAATATGGGGGGAAAAAAGAAGCAAACCAAGAAACAGATCCTTAATTATAGAGAACAAACTCAGGGTTGCTGGAGGGGAGGGGGGAGGTGGGAGGGAGGGATGGGTTAAACAAGTGATAGGCATTAAGGAAGGCACTTGTGATGAGCACTAGGTGTTACATGTAAGTGATGAATCACTAAATTCTGCACCTGGAACTAATATTGTACTGAATGTTAACTATCTGGAAATTAGTAAAAATTTGGAAATTTAAAAAATAGAAATAAAATAAACAAAGCAAAAAAAAAGAAATGAACAAATGAGCTGGGGGGGAAAAAGAGGGGCAGGGTGGCAAACCAAGAACCAGAAACAGACTCTTAACTACAGAGAACAAACTGATGGTTACTGGGGGCATGGGGTGGGGGGGGGATGGGAGGGGGAAATGGGTGAAACAGGTGATGGGGATTAAGGCGTGCACCTGTTGTGATGAGCACCAGGTGTTGAATGGAAGTGCTGCATCACTATATTGTACACCTGAACCTAATATTACATTGTATGTTAACTAACTGGAATTTGAATACAAACTTTAAAAATTTTCATTGAATTCTCAAAAGTACCATTTAATAGTTGTATGCAAAAATCCAGTGGAATTTTTAACTTTTCAAAAACAGTGAACACTTAGAAGATCAGTGTGAGAGACCAAAGACTCACTAACTGTGCTTACAGATCACTTTAGGTAAAAGTTTCGTATGACGCCGCTCTATCTGTAAGCTTTGAGCCTATGATTTGTGGGCACACAAAAGAACAAAAGAATAAAAAGACTTGCAGCAAATTAACTAGATTGATGCAGAATGGAATCTCTTGCTCAGTGGAAGATTGGCAGGCTTTGCTCCTTGCCCCCCCACAGCCTGACAGGAGGGACATAGTAACAAAAGTAGTGAAGTTCAAAACATTTCCTGGTGTAAGTTGAGGCATGAAAAATGACTCATTTCGAGCAGAATTTATTGGCATTTTTGAGTTATCAGAAATTAGTTTGCTTCAGAATATAGCACTGTATTTGAGTAGAATAGTAAATTGACACAGGTGTGAAAGTTTCCATGTAGTTCAGCTGCTTCTAAGATTTGATATTTGTTTGACTTTACTGCAATCAGTGTTAAGTTTTTTTAACCAGTTAATCTAGTTTTCCTTCTGCAGATGTAAGTAAGGTCATTTGCTTTCTTTTTAAGCCTTATCTATCTCTTAATTCTTCAGAATTCTTTTTTTTTTTAAGATTTTATTTCTTGATTTGACAGAGAGAGAGAGATCACAAGTAGGCAGAGAGAGAGGAGGAAGCAGATTCCCAAGTGAGCAGAGATCCCAGGACCCTGAGATCATGACCTGATCTGAAGGCAGAAGCCACCCAGGCACCCCTCTCCTTCAGAATTCTTAAAAATTTGGGAAATGGTCTTGATAAGGAAAATTTGAATTCTGCTGTTGATTTAACCAGTATAGAAGCTTAGGTGAACTGTTGAATTTTAATTGGCTTATGCTGTATTTTACCTATTTGCAAAACATTAATGTTAATTCCCTTGTAAGAAGCTTGGGGAATCTTTGATTAAATGCAGACTTTGTACAAGAAGCAGTTTGTAATTAGGTGTGATAGAAAGCAAATATTAATAAGTCTAGGTGTTGAAACCGATTTCAGATTTTTATCTCATTAATATAATGCTAGAAAAACAAAGCCAGTTCAATCCTAATTAACTGGCTTGAATGTTACATATTTTAGCTCTGCAAATCATTTTTTGTGCACTCTTGCTAAATCTTTACATTTGTTGATCAGTGATTGTAAATTTGTTCTAGACCCTGGAAGCTAAAGACTTCTGTGAAACGGTATCTTCGCCTACTGTGGGAAACACAACGGAGGCTCCCCAACCACACCACCGTCACCACCACCGTCACCATCACAAGCACGGGCACCAGCAGCATGGGAACAAGGAGCTTTCGGAGACTCGGCGACCAGAAGCCCCAGATGAGGCTGAGTATCCGGCTCCTCAAGGCCTTCATCAGCACCGTAAACACAAGACCCACCAAAGACAGGGCCACCCAGAGAACTGAGATCTGCCAGTGGGAAGTGAAGGTTTACAACTTTCTGTCCCACAAAAGCAGCTCTGACGAAAGGGTTGTATAAATCAGTTACTCTGCACATTGCCTAAAGATTCAGGGTTGGCCCCCAGCAGCTGATGCTGACATTGCCGACATCTGATATTTGAAAAAACAGGGTCTGCAATCACCTGACAATGTAAAGAGACCCTCCCCTCTTTATGCAGCTGACAGGGACTTTGGGCAGAGGAGAATGTCATTGAATCTTGACAGTGACGTTTGCCTCCAGCTGCCTGACAAGTAAGTCAGCAGCTTCAGCCCACAGAAGCCAGCAGCAATTGAAGCTGAAAAAATAAGGCCAAAATGTGAAAATGACCTTCATACTAAATAGTTAAATAAGACATACTCCCCAGGTAGATCTGGACAATTTCATTTCCAGCATTTTATAAGCTATCTCTTTAATACTGATCCAAAAATAAGAATTGGATTTGTACAAACACAGAGAAATCTATTACATTGGCTTCCAAATTTTACAATTTAAATCAAAGAAATTTTGACCCAAACCATGTTTTCTTTATTTTATTATAAAGGTGATTGCAGCATTTGGTTAATATGTTTTTCTTTTTCTTTTTCCAGCATTCTACTTGCTTTAATGAGAACAGAGACATAAACTATGACCTAGGGGTTTCTGTTGGATAGTTAGCAATTTAGAATGGAAAAGGAACAACAAAGACATGTTTTCCATTTTTTTCTTTACTTATTTCTCAAAAAAATATTATCTTAGTCTTTTTAATCTTATGTTTTTAATTGATTAAACCTTTAAAGAACTCAGTGAATTTGTCTTTTAAGTTCCAGAAATACTGACACATGAACATTTTGCTAGGACTACATTTTAAATATCTACTTACACTTTGTATATCTAAGAGTCTTGATTTTCACTATCACGTATGAAATGAAGCCCCTATATCTTATCTTCTTTATCTAGCATATCATACTCTTAAATTTGAGATAGTCTGTCTTGAGAGTTGTAATGGAAAAGATAAAAGAATGTTGTCTGTCTCTTGATTGTTTCGAAAGTATTTCCATAGTCAATGATGGTTCAATAGGTAAACTAAGGCCTATAAACCTGAACTCCTTTATGGTTAATACTGTTAAGCAAGAATGTAGTACACGATCAGCCAGATGTGGATTTGTTTAAATAAACTCAATTTAAAAAGTGTGAACTCTCCTTTTTCTTTGTTATTATTTGGACAGTATGTTCTATTAATGATAGAAGTAAATTTTCACTGCTTTTAAAGAAATTAGGTAGCAACTAATGAATTTACTCTCCTACTCAAAACCGTCTACGCTTAAGGTAAGAACCTTTGCTGCCAGTAGGTTTAAGTTCAGAATCTTTGTTAAGGGAGAGACGTTGCTCTAAATCATGAATGGTATTATGAAGAACTGCAATCTCCTTGTTTTTTTCTTCTTGAAGATGTTGAAGCTTCTAAATAAAGCAGAATGAAATTTGTTACTGCAATTCAGAAATAGGAAGATTAAATACAAGAAACAATAAAAAAACAGTAAAAACTGCATTTCTGGCTTAAGTAGGTATTTTTAAAGACAGCTTATTTTGAAAGGTTTATAATTTTATCTTTAGGAGGCTTATGGGGTAAAAGGGGAATGAGGGTACCAAAATATGTATTAGCATCATTTGTTCTAGTTTATTCCCTTCTCCCTATATAGCTTGAAGTTATAAACCATAAAGGAGGAGTTGAAAAAGAAACCTATTATCTGAGTGCCTAAATAATTTCAGAATAGTATGTTACCCCTAGTTCAGAATATATTACAGAATTCCTTAGATGGCCCAAAGAGTCAAAGACTTCTGTCATGTTTTAATTTACTGCTAAGATTTATAATTTTAAATTAAAGGTGACTTTTAAAGTTTTATCTATTTTACAGAGAGAGAGCACTCAGTGGGGAGGGGCAAGAGAAGGGAGCCGGGAGAGAGAATGTCTCAAGCATTTTCTATGCTGAGCACATGGCCCAATGCAGGGCTCAATCTCCTGACCCTGAAATCATGACTTGAGTTGAAACCAATAGTCTGATGCTTAACTGAGCCCCCCAGGCACCCCAAATTGAAAGTGACTTCTAAAGATTATTCAAAACCCAAGATCTTCCTGATTGTATGATATATTTTAAGAAAAACTTAAATATATTGCTAGTAAATACTAGATAACTTTTATAGAAACACACTAAGAGAATGTATTCTTAAGAAATAGCTATGGAAGAAAATCTCACATACCCTTCTGTAGATACTCTGTGGCAAAACAGTAGAATCTGGATATGATTTTGATTTAGTTTGAACTCTTGCTAGTTTGGCATCAAACTGAATCAAGTTTAAAAAGAAATTATTGAGAACATTCTAGCTAAACAACTAAAACAATGACTTCTATAAATATAAGCATAATTCATTATATTTTTAACATAATCTGTGATTTAAGTATATTCTCTGTATAACACAAGATAGAGAAGTCTTCCTTTAAAGAAACAATTTTTAAGAAAGAGCAAAGAACACCCTAACAAGATTAACCTTGCTGTGTGTTAAATTACCTGGAAAGCTTTTTAAAAGTACCAAATGCCTGAGCAGTACCTTAGAGATTCTGGGATAGAGTCAGCATAATCTTTTCGTTAAGACATTAGGTAGGAATCTAGATAACCAGGATTAGGAATCTGGCTAACAGAAAGATGGATAAAAATGTTTTCATGTTACCATGAATGTCCTTTAGAAAAAATACTGTAGTCAACAGTTGTGGGATTAAAAACTCATATTACCCTTCTGTAAAATCTTTGAGGCTGAGTAGTAGAATTTGGATATAATTTTAGTTTGAACTCTTACTGGTTTGACATTAAATTGAGTCAGGTTTAAAAATTCTCATAAGTCATTCTTATAGGTCATATTTTTTTGCAAAATCTCCCCCCACCTTTTTTTTTTTTTTTAAGATTTTACTTAATTTGTCAGAGAGAGAGAGAGAGCGAGAGCAAGAGAGCATGTGAGAGCAAAAATCCAGTGGCAAATGGCAGGCAGAGGGAAAAGGAGCTCCCTACTGAGCAGGGAGCCCATTGCAGGATTTGATCCCAGGACCTGGGATCATGACCTGAGCTGAAGGCAGATTCTTAACTGACTGAGCTGGCCAGGTATTCCACAAAGCCTTCCCTTGTAATTCTTCCCTTCACGTTGAGTTCAGTGTAGCCACTTCGTGGTCGAAAAACAAACTCAGTGAGATTGTGTTCTGGTTTAGGGAGGTAAATGGATAGCTATGATGAAGGTGAATGACAAAAAGTTCTGTATTTCAGTGTAAACAACAGACTTGGGCTAGACTAGTGACAGGGCACAGATGTCAAAGAGAATGCACATTTCAGGAAATGGGTTAGAAGTTGACGGTAAATCTTGAAACATGGCCTACTGTATCTCAGTTGGCTATCCAGCCCTTCCTCTCTGAGGGTAATGGGCTCGCTTGACCAGAGAAAGTGGCAGCAGAAAAATGCCTCTCAAGTCATCAGACCCCCGCTGCACAAAGAGTATATGGATTTCACCGCTGTACCTTACCAACCACCCCGAGATTCCAAGCTTTCATTAACATGACTAGTAAGCCGACTAAGCTGGTGAATTCCGACAACATAAGGTAACGTGGGAGTCTGGCTGGGGAAAAGCAATGGAAGAATGATGGACGTGGAGATGGGTAGGATCTAGAAAAAATTTTTAAAGAATACATTCTCAAAACGTCCATGTCTTAGAGATTCTGACATCTGGTTAAACAACCTCCTGAAAGGGCTTTAGTTAGACCTTGGCACTGGAACTGTAGCCTTTGAGATGCCTTATTTGAAGTCCCTTTAAATAAAAAAAAAATCTGGTTTGTCTGC
Organism: Meles meles; assembly: GCF_922984935.1. NCBI lineage: Eukaryota > Metazoa > Chordata > Mammalia > Carnivora > Mustelidae > Meles > Meles meles. Next base: position 150,009,422 of record NC_060068.1, read on the forward strand.
CCGTATGGTAAGTATTTTCCACACGTTTATTAGAGAGCAACTTTTGTCTCTCCCTTTTTAAAAAGATTTTATTTATGTGACAGAGACAGAGTGAGAGAGGGAACACAAGCAGGGTGAGTAGGAGAGGGAGAAGCAGGGGGAGTGGGAGAGGGAGAAGCAGGCTTCCTGTTGAGCAGGGAGCCCAATGTGGGGCTCAATCCCTGGAATGAAGACCTGAGCCAAAGGCAGACACCTAGACTGAGCCACCGAGGTGCCCCAACTTGTCTCTTTTTAATAAAGCTGAAGGAATTTCTAAGTGGTTTACAAACATTCCACAGTTTCTGCTGAAGAGGGGAAAATGTTAAGGATTAGAAACATTCGCTCCACCACTGGAGCGAATCGCTCCACCACTGGAGCGAATCGCTCCACCAATGAATGGTGGTCCTATGATGCTTGCCTAGACTCAGCTACACAGTGTGGGAAATGCTGAGTTGCAGGTCTCCTGTCCCAGAGGAAACAGTATTCTTTGTGGAAACCAGGACCTTTTCAAGGACTGAAGAGTCCCACCTTCAGGCCAAGTGCCCAAGGGCAAGGTAGCTAGCTGTGTCGGATGTTTGAGAACTGCATGTGATGGAGAGTGAGCCAGTGTGTGTGTGGGTGTGTGTGTCAGAGTTTTATCTTCTGAAATTTATCTTACTGCGATGAAAAAAAAAAAAAGTCCTATGTAGACTAAGGGATGCATCTTCACATTGAGCAAACTCTTGCACACTTACCTCTAACTGTAATTTGATAATTTCACTTTGTTTCTCCTTTTCTTGAGTTCTCAACTTTGCATTTAACTCTGAAATTTCTAGCTCCTTTTTCCCTATCAGTTCTTTATGCTTTTGTTCATTTGACTCAACTGGACAAAATAAAATTAATTCATTTTAACAATTCAAAAATCTTATAAATTTGTATTTCTTTAGCATTTTAAACAATCCACAAGAAACTAGATTAATGAAAACATATGTTTTAGAAAGAATTTATATGCAGGTAAGCTTTTATATCTTTTTGATAAGCCCCTGCAAATTGCTTGAAACACAAAGATTATTTGTTCAAAAGCACTTCACAAGTTAACTGGTTTGTGTTCTTAAACAACAATTACATACGTTTTATATATATATATAGGCATATATATATACACAATATACATAAATATTTTATATATAATAAAGAATAGGAGACTTAGTTAAAGAGGGACACAAAGCCTGGGTTCCTAGATACAGAGGGCTCCAAATTACCGGGTGATTTTAGAGCTCCATCAAACCCCCACTAAACTCTATTCCACATGATTGGGTATCTGTCATATTCACACCACATCTCTATGCTCCACCAAATGTCCTCTTCTCTCAACTTTCCTATTCCGATTATTGGTACCATGTCATTTAGGATGGGAGCCTCAAGGAAATTTCCAACTTTAGGGAGAAAAGAGTCAATCCATCCACAAGCCCCACCAAGAAGGGCTCTCCATCCAGGACCAATGACTACTTACTTAGTTTCAAGCCTTGTTTTTCTTCACTTGGACTCTGTGTGCAGGCTCTCAATCACATGTCCCTACACCCTATACACTGTTGCCAGGTTAGTCTACCTAAAGCATACCTCTAAGTTTGGCCATCACCTTCTCAAAAACCTTTAATCACTTCCATTTTTTATCCTACATTTCAAGTGGTCAAAGAATCCAGCCTTAGTCACAGTTTTTGGCTTTTTACTTGCTAACCTTTCCATGGGGCACCAAGAAAAGGTAGGAGATGGATTATTATTCCCCCAGAATGTCCTACATCTCCCCTTCTATATGTATTGGCTTTTATTTTTTTCTCTGCTGAGAGCTTTTTTTTTGTTTTTTTAAGATTATTTCTTTATTTGACAGACAGAGATCACAAGCAGGCAGAGAGTGAGGCAGAGAGAGGGGGGAAAGCAGGCCCCCCACTGAGCAGAGAGCCCGTTGCAGGGGTTGATCCCAGGACCCTGAGATCATGATCTGAGCTGAATGCAGAGGCTCAACCCACTGAACCACCCAGGCACCCCTCTTTTGAGAGATTTTTTTTTCCCCATCTTCCCCAATGCTTCTGAGCCATATTCAGTCTTTTGGGATCAGGGCCTGTACTTAAAAGAGTGTTGAAGGACAGAGTTAGTAAGTTTGATAAAGTTCAATTTAGAATTTTTTCCTTAATAAAAAAAAAAAAAGATTTTTTCCCTCCATTGTTTGTGCATTTTAATTCTTTCCAAGAAGTTGTGGATAACTCAAGTTCACAAAGATTATCTTCTATGCTTTCTTCTAACATTTTGTAGATGTAGGTTTATATTCTGACTTGTGCGTTTCCAGTAAACTTTTGCATATATTTTATATAAGTATGAGCCCATACTAAGAAAAGTTTTTATTCCTTTCATGAAACCAGTTAATGCTCAACGTAAGTTCATGAGACCTGCTTTAGTGAGGGAAGAAAATTTCATTACTGAAATAATATTCCATATGCAGACTAAATGCCAAAGCTATTAATTATACATTTCACTGTAATCTTATAAGGGCATTAACTGTTTCATATTAAGTAATGGCAAGTGGAAAAATATAAATCCAGTTTAGAAATGTTGTAATTTATATCACATAAATATACAGAAAGGTACGAAACTTAAAATGCATCAAGGCAATGTTCATTCAAGAATACTGGCAATTACTGAAAAAAGTTTATACATGCATTTAAATTATTTTGTGATGTCTTAGAATTCAGTAAGTTAAAAATAACTTACTTTTTTCCTGCATATCCTGATGAAGTTTCCTTATTTCTATCTTGTATCCCTCCTCTTTGATTTTCATTTCACTCATAAGTTTGGCAATATTATTCTTATATTCCTAAAGATTAAAATATATATATTCATTCTTCAATTAAATATGTGTACACAACCTTCCATTAATTAGAAAGGTGAAATTCTAAAAGTTCATGTTAATTTTTAATATGTAATCATATCTAGAGGGAAAAAGCTATTGCTTATGCCCTGAACAAGCATCTTTGAGAAGGATCAATTTCTGGTCCAAGGAGATAGAAACCATCTAGAGACAACGTCTTCTTATCTTTGCTTCCTGAATACTCATCACCAGTGTTTAACATATCATAGATGCTCAAAATATTTTTCTAATTGTTAATGAATAAATGCCTGATAGCATTAAAATATGTCCATTAAAGCTATACTTTAGAGACGATATTTGGTTCTATTCGATAGCTGGCAAGCTTAATGTAATATAAGATGGATCCTTTGAATGTGGCCTATTTCTGAAAATTATATATACATCCCTAATTCCCAGAAGGAGGTTAGGTACGACCCACGGTAAGGGTTAGCTTTATGAGGAGGAGGCTAGAGAAGGAGGAATTTGGGAGCGGAGAAGTTCTCACCAGGTGCCTGAGACTGGTTTCTTTGGTTGCTGAAGCATGGAAGTGATTATTGTGCTAAGGGGCATTTGGAGATGTGCTGGCAGAGAAAGCCACCCAAGATAAAATTTCCAATTTTTCCAGAGGGATATTTCTACATAAAGAAACCACTCTTGGGCCCAAGATGTAGGCAGGAAAAAGGAAAGCAGCAAGAATAAAAGTAGAATAGATACTGAGAAAGGTCCATCAGTGAAGGCACAAGGTTCAAGAAAAGCTTCTAAACTAAACATCGTAATAGCAGGGACTTGGTTTTACTCACCACTGTAACCCCAGCTCCCAGTGTGTATCTCTGGGTAGTATTTGTTGAATGAGTAAGAGTGCTGACAAGAATTACTGGAGTCAGAATTTCCTGGTCTAGACCCAGAAAATGGGCTTTGGCAATCCATTAACTTTCTGAAGTTGTATGAAAGTTAGACACACATATGCATGCGTGCATACCACCGAGCATTCTTCTCCGAGTGTTCACAACTTGCAACAGATATTCAGCAGTATTGAGGCTAGATGTCTGTAATTAAACATGGAGGTACGCGTGCCAAGATTATAGAAGTTCAAGGGGAGATAGTGTGGATACCTGCATGTGCTACTTAACCTGCCGGGCAACTTACAGGACTAGCCAAACCGATCTAACCATTGGCAGTGATTAAAGCTTGGCAAGCGACTATAGGGGTGAATCTCATAAACTGGCACCTTTCACATGCATGTATCTAGATTTCTACATGGGCAACCTGGAGGCACTCCAGCCTCCAGGCAAAAAGGCTAGTTTAATTGGTGGGCTCGGGCCTGGCTCTACCTCGCTAGGATCTTCTCCCCAGCTTTAGCCTGTGTCAGCTCTGAGGAATCTGTTCTTTTCTCTTTCTAAGGGGACCAAGTCCCAATAAGTTATTCTTGGTTGCCTTCTTTTCATTCACCTTCTGGGAACTTCAAATTACAAGGGAAAACCCCATGTTGTGTTTTTGTTTTTATAAAATCTAAGGATCCTCTGTATGCAAGTTACAAAACCTCTTCCAGTCTCATAAATAAGGTCATTCAGTACCTCCTGAGTGTTTTTCTAGAGAGTGGTTCTCCATGTTTTGGATGTGCCTGGATATTTTGTGCTAGAGACTTCTCATTGGGTTGAGGTCATCCTTAGTTTGCTTTGAACAGCTGCTAATTAAGAACTTCTGAATCTTGGATTATGGTATTTTCTCTTTAATTTCTGCCCCTTTGAAAACCCCTAAAGTATCCTAGGCAAAGCAATATTCTACGGTTTAACATCTTAGAAGAGAAAGAAGGCAGCGATTTCTCCCCCTTCTCTCTGCCCCAATTATACCCTAACTTTTATACATATAGTTGAGCTTTAGAAGCAAATATGGAAAGAATAGGAAAGAGGAAAAGAAAGGGATAAAGGAAAAGAAAAATAAAGGGTGGGATATATTCCAGAGATATTTAAATTATCTCAAGTGAGGGACCAGATTGAATTTGGAAATGATCCTTCAAGTTGAAGTTCTAAGCTTGATAAAGATCCAGTTTGAGTTTTGGAAACCTTAGGTCTACCAGAGTTTGACATATTGGCTCTTGGGAGGTGAAAAAAAAATAATAAGCCTCCCAAAGGGCAGTGGGAAATGACATTTACTGAGCACTTTTTATGTTCTAGGCACTGTGTTATCTGTTTTATACTGCTGTCATATGCTGTTCCTATGGGGGAAAAAAAAAGAAAAAGTAGCAGAGGGTATGGTAGCCTTTGGGAGATAAATAATTGGTGATCCACATAAAATCCTCCTTTCATTTGGATGATGCAATAAAAGTACAACAGATTACTCCAAGTCAAAAAGATTAAAGACTCATTTATTTTATAATAAAAAAATTTAAAGTGTTATTTAATAGAGTACACTCTAGGGGTGCCTGTCTGGCTCAGTCAGTGGAATGTGTGACTCTTGATCTTAGGGTTGTGGGTTCGAGCCCATTTTGGGTATAGAGATTACTTAAAAATAAAATCTTTGAAAAAACAGAGTATACTCTAGAGTAAAAATTCTATTAACATAATTAAAAATATGTAAATATGTAACAAAACAGTTACATTGCTTTTGGTGGAAAGAAAAAAAATGCAAGTGATATATTAGTGTATTATAGCCTCAAAGAGAGTTGAGTCCTTCAAATTATTATTTCTTTAAAGATTTTTATTTGTTAAAAATTCTGGCATACATAAACACATATTTATTTCCTTTCCAAATTTTGACTGTCCTCATTAATGAGAACAACCCCCCTTTTTCTCTAATTTGAGAAGACAAATGCTGTACAGCAATTTGATTGAATATAAAAGTATATAAACTCACCTGTTCATGAGATTTTAAATTTTCTTTCATAAGCTCAGCACTTCTTTTCAGTTGTTCATTTTCACCTGTGTAAAAATCATCAGACAGCATCCTAGTACATAGTACTTTTTAATTAATATGGGAAAATATTTAACATTTCAAGTTTCCATTCATGAATGCATGCAGTACATTCATACAGCCTCTACTACACAGGGGGGTCTGTGCATTGCACTGGGAATGTTAAAACAAACAAAATGATAGCTCTTCAAAGAAGAGCCTAATGGTAAAACAGATGTGGAAGTGTTACAATATGCTATGATACTTGCTCTGTAAGGGCAGTGTGTCTGAAATACCATGAGAGCCTACTAAGTATCAATCAGCTTGAGGTCAGGAAAGGATTTACAGAAGAGGAACCACTGGCAATGAGACTTAAATGAGAAGGGTTACTCCATGCTGAAGGGAGGCATTTCACATACAGAAAACTGCACAGACCTTGGATTTGAGTGAGTATAGCATGTTTGGGAAAATTACAATTCAAGTAGAGTATTGTTGGAGTGTAGACCGTGAGGAGGACGTACTAAAATAGGGTGAAGCCATATCCTAACAGAAGGTGGGCATATTCTGTATAAATAAGTTTAAATTTCATTTTATAGGTTATGGAGTCTAAGGATTTTTAACAGCAAAGTGAAATGATTAGTTACAGGTTAAAAAATTTATCTGGCAGTGCAAAGGATGAATGGGAGGGTTCTGACCCTAGAGAAATGGGTATTAGTAAAAATAGATCAAGCAAGAAATAACAGGAGCCCAAATTAGGTCAGTGACAGTACGACACAAAATGATAATGAAGATAATTTAGATAGTAAGGTGGTAAGATTACAAGAGACTTAGTGACTGCCTGAATAGCAGAGGCAAAAAAAAAAAAAAAAAAAAAAAAAAAAAAAGCAGGGGGCAGGAACCTTTGCTTTGTAGGTTGGGTAATTTGTTTGGGTAATTGAAAAATGTTCATCAGTTTGGGAAAAATTAAAGGAGGAAGACTTTTAGGAGTGAAATGATGAGTGTCGATCTTTACCATGATGAATTTGATTGCTTGAGATATCCAGGGAATATTTCTGGTAGGCTGAGAAACATTCAGAAGAGGCCAAAGCAGAGTATCCTGTAAAGGAGACTGAAAAGCGTCCAGAGATGCAGGAGAGAGCGGTGATAAAAAAGGAGAGGTTAGAGGGGTCATAATCAGTGGCAAAAAATGCAATAAAAAGATCAAATGAAAGCACTTAGAATCTGAAAACTTTGGGGAAATGCCCAACTGTTGTAAGTTGAAGACCACGTGAAGATGAGGAAAGGGATAATGAGTACAGACCATTCCTTTGAGGTTTGACTGTAAAAGGAAAGAGTGAGGGCAATCGGAAGGAATAAATCTAAAGTCAAGGGACACATTGTTTTCTGTTTAAGAGATGGGAGAGATCTGAGTTGTTTAAATGCTGAGAGGGATGGACAGCAGGAAGAGAGAAATGAAAAACAGAGAAGAGGGGACAATTGAAGATACAATATCCCAGAAGAGAGACAAGAGTTAAGTGGAAGAATTAACTTTGGATAGGAAGGATTTTTTGTTTGTTTGTTTGTTTTGGTTTTTGTTTGTTTGTTTGTTTGTTTGTTTTTAAAGTGAAGAAGGAAAATAATAAGAATATGTATATATTTGGGAAGGGTGTGGTGGGAAGAAGAGGTAGTAGATGATAAGAATGAGGTAGTTTATGGGGTGTTTGAGTGGCTCAGTAATTAAGCAGCTGTGTTTAGCTCAGGTCATGATCCTGGAATCCCTGGATGGCTCGGGAATCATCTGGGCTCCCTGCTCAGTAGGGAGTCTGCTTTTCCCATTGTTCCTCCCCCAGCTCATGTTCTCTCTCAAATAGATAAAAGTCTATTAAAAAAGGATGAGGTAGTTTATGTCTGAAAGCTTTCATTTTTTTTTTTCTGTGAAATAGAAAGTAAAATAAGTTGAAAGAGAAACAGATTTAAAGTTGGGGGTTTGAAGAGTGAAAAGTTTGAAAAGCCAGGATAAATGAAGGGTATAATTGAAACTGAGGTTTATAATTAATATGGGTCTGTAATGTATGATTGGATTGATCCATATTTGAGGATTAGTCTAATTGGTATTACAGAATGGGTAAGGGAAATAAAACCACTCTCAAAGGAGATGATAAGTGATATTCTAAGCTAGATATCTAAGCTAAAAAGGGAGGAGAGTTTTATCCTACAGCAACATTACTGAGAGCATAGTTATATTTACTTAATGTCTATTCATGTAAAACTTAAATTAAAAAATGAAATATACTAAAATATGGTTATGCATCTTTAATTTGCCCTACTGTTTCAGACCTACCATAGTGGACATCTTTTTATATATAACCAAATACCCTCTCCTGACATAGGATGTTGAAGAAGGAGCAGAGCCTGACAGTTTTCTATACTCATTCTTGTTAACTTCTAGGTGTTTTAAGGAAAAGCAGATATACTTAGACCAGGAAAAAGCCCATTCTGATATAGTGTGTGTGACAAGGGTTCAAAACAGAACCAGGATCTGCACCCAAGCCAGACAGAAATGGTGCTCAAAGCTAAAATTAGGCCAGGAGTAGGCATGGCACCAAGACTGTAATTCAAAACCATTGTGAAATAGAGACCAGAGCTTGAGTTCAGTGATTAACTAGGACCAATGACAAGGCTGAATAAGACATAGATCTGGGTAACAATTCCAGTTCTGTATTATTTAGAATCAATTTGTTGATATCCACAAATAACTTGCCAGAATTTTGATTGGGATCACACTGAATTTATAGACCAAGTTGGGAAAAACTGACATCTTGACAATATTGAGTCTTCCTATCCATGAACATGGACCATTTCTCCATTTATTTAGTTCTTTTTTTATTTACTTCAGAGTTTTGTAGTTTTCCTTATATAGATCTTATACATATTTTGTTATATGTATACCTAAATATTTCATTTTGGGGCTGTCAATGTAAATAGTATTGTGTCTTTAATTTCAAAGTCACTTATTCATTGCTGGTATATAAGAAAGCAATTGACTTTTATATATGAACTTTGTATATTGCAACCTTGTCATAATTGGTTATTAGTTCCAGGTTTTTCTTTTCTTTTTTTTCAAATCTTTTGGATTTTCTACATAGATGATATTGTCATCTATGAACAAAGACAGTTTTATTTCTTCCTTCCCAATCTGTATACCTTTTATTTCCTTTTCTTGTCTTATTGCATTAACTAGAATTTCTAGTTCAATGTTGAAAAAGAGTGGTGAGATAGGCTATCTTTGCCTTATTCCTGATCTTAGTGGACTTATTCCTGATCTCAGCACTAAGTATGGTGTTAGCTGTGGACTTCTATTTTTTTTTTTTAATCAAGTTGAGTACATTCCCTCTATTCCTAGTTTATAGAGTTTATTTTGTTTTTTAAGCATGCATGGGTGTTGGATTTTGTCAAATAGTTTTTCTGCATCTACTAATATGATCATCTTTTCAGTCTGTTGGTGTTCTGGATTAAATTAATGGATTTTTCAATGTTAAACCAGTCTTGCATACTTGAGATGAATTCCACTTTGTTGTAGTAATAAGCCTACTGACCATTCTTCATTTCTGTTACAGTGTTTGTAGTCTCTAGCATTCCTTTTTGTTTCTTTCTTAGGATTTCCATCTCTCTTACTTGTATTGCCAGTATCTTCTTGCATGCTACTTGATCCATTACATATTAATTATAGTTGTTTTAAAATTCTAGTCCGGTAATTCCAACATCTCTTAGCATATTAATTATATTAATTAGCATATTAATTATAGTTGTTTTAAAATTCTAGTCCGGTAATTCCAACATCTCTGCCATGTCTCCATGACATGTGACTTCATGGCAGACATCGCTGTCTCTTTAAATTGTGTGGGGTTTTTTGCCCTTTATTTTGACTAATATAATAAAGAGCCTAGGTTCACCCTAACTTTCTTTTAATTCGAATTCAATTAGCCTACACATAGCACATCATTATTTTCAGATGTAGTGTTCAATAATTCATCAGTTGTTGATGGTCTCATCACATCATGTGCCCTCCTTAATCACCCTAAGTTTTGATAACATATTAGCAGCTCTCTTTAGAATGTGGAAATATTTAGCTTAATTTTTTAAAAAAAAATCTTGGGCCCTAGTTACCAATTTCATGTTAATAGGACAAATCTCACTCAATATCCAATTATACTTTCTTCCTACAGTCTTAATATTGTCAAAAACTAGTCACAGCAGTAACAAATCATTAAGGATTTTTGACATTATCTGAATAATGCTTTAGAAAGTTTTGTCTTATAGTATAGTAATGTTGAGAGGAGACCTTAGAAATGGAGTCCACATATGAAGCCATTGTGTAAGCATGGACAAGAGGTTATGAATATGCATTTTGTGGGTAAATTGATGTTGTTGGAGAGAAAGAGTAAACACTAACTGCAAAGTTTGAAGTCCTGATAATGGGAGAATAGAAGTATTTTGGGGCAGAAGGGGAAACCCCAGAACTATGTTTACAGGGGAAGATGATGAGTAACATGAATATCCATTAAATCACAACATTACAATGACAGTAAAAATCTAAAATCAATTTGCTTTTAAAGGCTGTGATCAGACAGGCGGGAAAGTTATCTATTAAAGGGTCATATTTAAAAATGAAGAGCTTAATCTTGATGGTAGCTTCAGTTCTATAAAAATTTTGTTGGATAACTGGTGTTTCATTGAATGAAGAGCACCAATAATCTGAAAATATTTTCAACTAGAATATTTACCTTACACTACTGTCTTTAGAACAAATGACTTCAGATATATTTCTTTATTATTTATTTTTTGTTTATTTATTCTTTTATTATTATGTTCAATTAGCCAGCATATAGTACATCATTAGTTTCTGATGCAGTGTTCAACTATTCATTAGTTGCATATAACACACAGTGCTCATCACCACATGTGCCCACTCCCACTCCAATTTGATTGTCAAACCATGGGGACACAATAGTGTTGTAACCTGATAGTGGTGAAATGTGTCTTGTTAGTAGAATGTATGTATTTTAGAATTAGGAAAACTGGAGATTTTAGAGGATTTTGATCTCTATAATAACAAAGAAGTATTACTTTCTGTTACTCAGTTTTATATGATTTTCAAGTTTAAGGTTTTTTAAATTTGTTTTTATTTTGTTTTGTCACAATAATTAAGGGCTGGACGCTGCCTAAAAAACATTGTGCTAACTAGGCAACTAATACCTTATGTATCTATTGGAAATGTTGAATCATCCTTTACTGAAAGATGAAAGAAAAGGTATTTGATGTTTTCTAATTTATAAAAGTATACTTGCTTCTCTTAGTAAGTGAAGTATCTATAAAGGGAAGCTAATCATCTCTACACACCTTCCCTGACCACTTATTTCACCGAAGTTATCAATATTAGCAGCCTTATCTGTATTTTTTCAAAATTTTTCTCTCAGCTAATGTAATTATTTATAAACATATCATACATTTGTACTGGTTTTGTTTTTTACCAATAAAAAATTGTATTATATATATTACTTTGCAAAAAAATTCCTAAAAATGGACATTCCTTCAAGTCTGCAATTTTTCTATGCATATATCTACATACATTTTTATGATTTTATATAAATAGGATCTATCATACATGCTGAGTTTCTTTTAGGACACTCTTCCCTTCTCTTTCTTTCATTTTCTTTCTGCCTTCTTCTCCCTCTTTTTTTCCTCCTTCTTTCTCCCACTTCCACAGCCCTGGTGTAATTGTGTTTCCTTATCAGTTTTTCCCTTTGCACTTAACCCCTGGATCATACATATGCATACAAATATACATTTCCATATATATTTTTATTTTTTTCTTTTATTTATTTATTATTATTTTTAAAAGATATTTATTTATTTAACAGAGAGAGAGAGAGAGAGAGAGAGAGAGATCACAAGTAGGCAGAGAGGCAGGCAGAGAGGGAGGGAAGCAGGCTCCCTGTTGAGCAGAGAGCCTGATGCGGGGCTCGATCCCAGGACCCCGAGATCATGACCTGAGCTGAAGACAGAGGCTTAACCCACTGAGCTACCCAGGTGCCCCTTCCATATATATTTTTAAAGATTTTATTTATTTGACAGAGAGAGATGCAGTGAGAGAGGGAATACAAGTAGGGGGAGTGGGAGAGGGAGAAACAGGTTTCCTGCCAAGCAGGCAGCCCGATGGGGGGCTTGATCCCAGGACTCTGGGATCACTACCAGAGCCGAAGGCAGATGCTTAATGACTGAGCCACCCATTCATTCCAATTTCCATAATTTTACTAATATATTTTACCCATTTAAAAATTCTATTTATCCCTGCTGGTCAATTTGTAGACCACGTTTGTATATTGCAGATATAAATTACATAGGGGAACAAAAGGAAAAATAAAATAAGATGAAAACAGAAGGAGGCAAACCATAAGAGACTCTCAACTGAAGGAAATAAACTGAGGGTTGCTGGAGGAGAGGTGGTTGGGGGGATGGGGTAACTGGGTGATGGGCATTAAGGAGGGCACAGGATGCAGCTGTATCATGTCCTTGGTTAATTCTGTTATTTCTCTCTATTAACCATCTAATTATGCTTAAAAGGATGACATGAAAGGAAAGAGAAGGATAGGAAAATTCATAGTTCCTTTTCTTTTTAGTTCTTTGTTCATTGGGAAGTGAAGGTGGAGTGTATTGGTACAAGGGACCAAGAAGTAAAATGAATAATAAATGGTTTAGGTAGTTTTGTGCAGCATTTTCACTATTGTGGTAAGAATGAAACAGATGTGCATGTACAAGCTATGAAGTATTAGTTATGTGCTTTTGAGAATTATGTATCTTTGAATTTAAAAATGGCATGTACAATATAAAGATGAATGGTAATATTAATGCTCCTATTAAAAATTTTTATTTATTTATTTTTTTGCCTAGAGCAATATTAACAGAAAGTACAAAACCCTGGCAAGTTGAGAGAGACCACAGAAGAAAGGAAAAAAGCTCTATATTTTAGAACCTTATTTTTGAAGATTTTATTTATTTGTCAGACAGCGATCACAAGTAGGCAGAGAGAGGGAGAGAGGAGGAAGCATGCTCCCTGCCGAACAGTGAGCCTATATTTTAGAACCTGTAATGTTACTTTTCCCCTAACTTTTGCACATTGGGCTTCACATTTTCACTTTTGCATGGGGCCCTGAAAATTATGTAATTGGTCTTGTTTATGGGTTTTGTGCTTAGGTTTCTTTTAATGTGCCTTTAGCAAATCTCTTTTGGAAGGAGGCAATTTTTAAATAATGAAGGTTCTGAAGTATATACTCACAGCAGATCATTTCCCCACATAGAATGTACTTATATAAATGTAGCATTTTTCCAAGGATATAACAGAAGCTAACATGTTAAATTGTGTGTTGAGGGAAGTATTTCTATATTTTCCAAACTACTTTTAATTCGAGCAATACTTTCTTAGGAGAAAACTAATCATTGATTAGCTTACTTTCTCAGATTATTCTTTCATAGAATAGCACTCAACCACGTGCTATTGTCCTTTTAAAAACATTCTGATCAGTGATCAGTTTTGATTAATCATTTTGCTTACTATGATTGATTGTTATGTATAGTACAACTTTACTATACAAAATCAATGTCTTTCTGGAAACCTATGCTGATAGAGTATGGGCCTAAATACATTCAAGTTATTCAGGTTTAGTTCAGACAAGAAAAAAAAAGCAATATTAAATTGCAAGAAATTATCTAGAGATAATTGGCAAAAGTACGCTTGAATTCCACTGATTTTAGCAAAGCTCTGTATTTGCAGCTGATTTCTTGTGTTTTTCTCCACAACACCATGCCCATGTGTTTGAATTCTTTTTTTTTTTTTTAAGAATTTTATTTATTTGACAGAGAAAGACATAGCGAGAGAGGGAACACAAGCAGGGCGAGTGGGAAAGGGAGAAATAGGCTTCCTGATGAGCAGGGAGCCTGATGCCAGGCTCCATTCCAGGACCTTGGCATCATGACCTATGCCAAAGGCAGACATTTAAACAACTGAGCCACCCAGGTACCCCCATGTGGTTGAATTCTTAAATTTCTGAATTCTCTTCTAATGAACAAAAATTTCTGAATCTTGTTTTCTTTGCCCTGGTAGTAACTAACCATAGACTTGATGGCAGAATGACACTATCTTTCATACAATGAATTACTGAGGTTCTCCTAAACTAGCATATAATATACAGTAATATAGGAAAAATCCCTATCATTTGATATATTGTGATGAATCATACTCTAAGGACACATGTCCATGCTTTAAACTCCAAACACACATTATTTCAAAGAGAGGATATTATACCTGTGAAAAGATTGTATCTTTGACCAGTGATCAATATTTGATATCTTTTTTACAAAAATAATTGTAATTCGGTAATGAATACATTAAACATTAACTTTCTGGGGCTTCAAAGTAACTTTAATTTCTGGTAGATGCTTTATTTGAACAAAATCCTGGAAAAAGTTAAATACCATTTGAATCCTAGAATAAGAGGACTGTAAGGATTATGAACATTCACAACTTCTAAAATGCAGTTAGGTGTATTTATTTAGTCACAGAGAAGGGAAAAGTTGTTTTGAACCTCAGCCCTGAGATGGGAAAATTAAAGCCCAAACCAGGTGTGGGATGGGACTCAAATGCTGACAAAAGTGAGCAGACTTCTAGAGCCAAAAAGTGAAAATCTGTGGGACCTGAGGAGATCAGAAGTCTGTGGGACTCAGCCAAAAGAACAGGCATTGGAGATGGTGTTGTTCCCCATCTATTACCTTTCCTGATTTCCACAACAGCTTTTAGTGGTGTATTGATAGGAAAATGAATCCTTTCTGTACTGCAGATGCTGTTTTGAGAGTGTAAATATGAAGTCTTTTAATACAATTTTTTTATTTGTTCCATCAACACTTGAGGAAATATTTTAAGGTAAAACAATGGGGGGGTGGAGTAAGAACTAACAGTAATTCTTAAAGATAAATCTCAATTAGAACATTCAAAAAACAATAAGGAATAACATGCCAAAGCAAATAAATGATATGTAAGATTATTATGTTTCACCTCCATATGTAAAGTACTTTATGATAAAAAAGAGGACTAAAATGAAAAATTCTTGTTTGGTGTGAGTTTTTTATTGGGAGGGACTCTGAAGGCAATTTCATCTAATCACCAATACAGAAAAAGAAAATCCCATAAACACTGCACTGTAGTTAAATCAGAACAGGACAAAACACTTGTTTGCTTTGAGCATTTTGTCAATGAACAAGCACATTGGGTTAGCATGACTAGCAAAAATAAGGTAAGCAGAGATGTTGGCTTCATTTACACAAACAAAGCTTCATTTATGATGAAAATTAAGTAGCAAACTATCAGGCAGTTTGAGTAGTATATTCATCATGTAACTACTAGTAAGTAACTACCCTTCAAAACTGAACACAAGGTCTTTAAAGACCAAGAGTACCCCCAAGAATAAATATAGTCCTAAACTTTTGAAAATAAAGAGAATTATTATGACCAATTATAAAACATCCCCCTTGATGTGCCTGTCAGAATCAGACTGAACTGTCCTGCTCAGGGTAGTATTTATTTCATAATAATTTAGAAAAGTATGATTTGCTGGTGAGGAGTCTTGTCATTAGCTGATGAATTTAACAAGACCAGATTAGAAGAAACTTACGGTCAATGATGTAAAAACTCTATTTTTAAAGCCACTCAAATATAACGTATTTTTAGAGATTTTTTTTCTAACTTACCTCTCAAATCATGTTGAGATTTAATGGTCTGTTGTAGCCCTTTTATCATATTATGAAGAGTAGCACATTCTAAAATATGAAAGACATATTTGAAAATCGTTTTTATTTTAGAACTATTGTCTCAAAGTTGAAAGGCTTAAAATACTTAATTGACAATTATGAGATCTTAAGGCAACTAGCAATCTCAACGTAGATAATTTAAAGATAATTAAAGGGTAATTAAAAAGTACTTATTAAAGTCAAGTGCATCCTGGGATTTGGTCATGAGTTTTCTACCTACAATAAATTCAGCATAGGAGGGATCTCCCACTCCACATGCTTTAGAAATATTTGCCCTAGAAGGAAGGTACACTTGGACATGTCTGGGGCCTTCACTGAAAGCTTTTACACCCTGTCATGTGAATATAAGTTTTCAATATACTCTCGGTTATAACTAGCAATAAATAAAACTTTAGTGGGTAGCAACAGAGATGGAAACTTCTGTAAGTCAAGCAGTCCACTTGGCTGTAAGCCCCAGGGTATCAGGCACTATTTTCTGTTCTGTTCACATTTCTTCCTAGTATTTAGAGTAGCTGTGGTCCATAGCAGACACTCCATAATATTTGCTGAGTGACTGATCGATAGACAGGCAATATTACAGTAAACTGAAGCAAGAAACGGCTGATAAAGCTCTGGCCTGAAAATAACATTATATTGCTATTCTAAGTGCTTTGCAAATATTGAATAAGTTAGCCCTCCTAACCCTATGAGGTAGGTCCTAGTATTTGCTTCATTTTACCTATGAGGAAACGGACACACAGAAGTTTAGTAAATTGCCCAATGTCACACTTATAACTAGTAAAGGCTAGAGCTACAACTTGAACCCCAGCAGTCAGGCAGTAAAGACTAGAACTTAACTACTTTACTATCACAAAGAAGACCAGCCCAGGAGCACTCTAGAAGAGTGCTGAAAATATGAATTGGTTGGAGGCCCTGGAAAGAGGGCAGGAACAGAATCAGAGAAAGATTCCTTCTGATAGTGATTCCTACTGAATGTTTACTGAAGCTTCGGGAGTGCGGGTTGCACTAGTTTAAGTTTACAATTACACTAGCTAAATACACAGTGATGGAAAGTTCACAAAAGAGTAACTTAATATCTTTAAAATCTTAAAACTTGTAAAGTTGAAGGACAATTTTCCCTTTTTTTTTTTTTTAAAGTAGGACAATTTCAACTGAATGTGCTTGGCTTAACAGCTAATAAATATTGAGTCTTATTCTCTTTCACTCAGTTTTAGAGGCCCAAGATGGACATTCAGCCAGTATGCACTCATATGACATGGTGACTGACGTTCCAGTTGGGCATCTGTTTTGATAGTTAAATATTAAATAATGTCTTTGTATCTAATAATAAAAAGTTATCTAGTATAAAAATACCAATTATTGAACGTTCACTCTGCCAGGCATTACATTAAGTACATTATAAACATTACCCCAGTTAGTTTTCAAAATGCTACTGAGAGGTTGGTACTATTAGCCTGATTTTATAAAGAGGGGGGCAGTCACCCATAGAAGTTCGGTTACTTGCCCAGGATTCCAGAGTTAGTAAATGGAAGGGATGGACTTGAACGTAGGTTTTCCCCATTTCAAATCCTGCTGTTAATCTGCTTTTCACTACTTCCTCAGGAATTATAGGATATGCTGATGAAACCATGAAACCTGGAGTCTGAGGGACAAGAATAGAGTTTCCTCTTTTTCACTCTCTAGTTATGACACCCTGGACAATCTACTTAACCTGTTTGATCTTTATATTCTCTATCTGTAAAATAAAACTATGGATAATACTCTTCTTCCCTCACATATAAGACTAGTCTCATATATATGATGGTTCTGACAACCAAATGAGAAAACAATACTTTCTAAATTTATTCACAAACATTCAACACTGTTATTGTTTTTATTTCTCTCCTCTGTCTCTCAGGAATTTGTATATACGTCCTTTCCTTTGCTCATTTCAGTTGTTTTAGTTGTTTGTGGCTTCTCCCACTAGACGATGAACTCATTCAGTAAGGATCATTTCTTATTAATTGATATTTCTGTCATCTAACATGGTGACTATTTCATAGGTGTTCAATAGCATTTTTATTTATTGACTGAAGGAAAGAACCAATACCGTGAGGGGAGAATGAAAAACTTCGCCTTTCAGTTAGAGGTCTGCACCGAGTCTCTATGTACTTTTTTCAACTAATGAAAGTGTTTCGTAGAAGTTAAAATCTTTATGCAGATGTAAGGTTCTACTATTGTGGTTTTTCACTCCTCCATGCATCCCCTCTACCATCCCCACCACCCACTCGAAGTTCCCACCATTCTTTTTTTTTTCCCCTCGTTTGGTATTCCCCAGTAACAGAATGATGGTTAATTCACACTTGACATAGCCTACTTCATATGTTGCTATGTTAGCTGCTATGATTAGAAAATGAAGGGGGTGCCTGGCTGGCTCAGTCAGTGAAGCATGTGACTCTTGATCTTGGGGTTCTAAGTTGTGAGCCCCACCCACCATGAATGTAGCGATTACTTAGTATCTTAAAAAAAATTAAGGAGGCATAGACTCTGCCATCATTTCTCTTTTTGCCTTCTAGAGGAAATAACCCAGCAGTTCATGAAATACGGTGGCTGAAGCTATCTCAGGACAGTCGACCCTTGAGTAACATGGGGGTTAGAGGAGCTGACTCTTATGCAGTTGGAAATCTGAGTGCAACTTTTGACTCTTCAAAAACTTAACTACTGGGGCACCTGGCTGTCTCAGTTTTTAGAGCAGGTGACTCTGGATCTCAGGGTTGTGAGTTCAAGCCCCACTTTGGATGTAGAGTTTACTTAAAAAAAGAAAAAAAAAATTGGGGGCACCTGGGTGGCTCAGTCGGTTGGGCATATGCCTTCAGCTCAGGTAATGATCCCACGGTCCTGGGACTTGAGTCCCCCCATTGGGCTTCTCGCTCTGCATGGAGCCTGCTTCTCCCTCTGCCTCTCTTTCTCTGTCACTCGTGAATAAATACATAAAATCCTAAAAAAAATAAAGTTCGGAATCTTTACTAATAGCCAACTGTTGACTAAATCCTTACTGATAACACAAAATATGTGTTAATAGCTTTTATGCTATGTATTATAGCCTATATTTTTACAATACAGTAAGCTAGGGAAAAGAAAATTATCAGAAAAATCACAAGGAAAATACCTTTAAAGTATTGCACTGTACTTATGAAAAAGCATGTGCATATAAGTAGATTCATGTAGTTCAAACCTGTGTTTTTCAAAGGCCAACTATAATCAGCAAATTGGAAACAGAACCTTGAAACTGAAACTGATTTTTTTAAATGTGTATTTTCAAAATATGAACACAAGGTGGCTCTCTTGACACTTCCCCCCCCCAAAGGAAATTGGTTCAATAAAAACTTTATAAGGTAGAATACCATTCGTTATTTTATTTTTTTAAAGATTTTATTTATTTATTTGACAGACAGAGATCACAAGTAGGCAGAGAGGCAGGCAGAGAGAGGGGGAAGCAGGCTCCCTACTGAGCAGAGAGCTGGATGCGGGGCTCTATCCCAGGACCCCAGGACCATCACCTAAGCTGAAGGCAGAGACTTTAACACACTGAGCCACCCAGGCACCCCACCATTTGTTATTTTAGAATAATGGCTTTTAGCAAACATTTAACAAACATTTTTGACAAACATTTTTTTTTTTTGCAAATATTTACCCACATCATTTCTGTTGGATTTTATAATGAATACTGTCCTATTCTTAAAAATTAGCATTCAGAATGTTAAGCTAGTTCTTAATTATACTATTGTATAATTCAGTAAATACATGTTTATTTTGAGCTCAAATTTAGGCTCTGCCACTAACTAGCAATTTGAATATTACCTATTTCACAAAGCACTTGGAAATGTTGAATATAATTACGTATGAAAAGGTTTTTTTAGCACTTGGCTCTCAATACTAATTATCATCTTGAACTGGCAGAAATTCTTTATCTGGTAGCAAATGTAGAACATACAATATGATGGTCTCGTTCTTTACTGCTGAAATCTAATCACATATGTAGTGTTTTCTAAGTGAACTAGTACATACTTGGCTCTGTGAGCTGTTACTCCCACTAGTTCTTTTACTTCTGTGTATTACCCAGTGAAAAGGCCATCAGCTGAGAATAAGTAGAACTGGATTTGTAAAAGGTATTTATTTTTTTCAAATAATAAATACACACGAAACATAGTAATATAGTGCAAAATGATTCTCTCTCCAATCTCTGGCCCCAGGCTAATCAGTCTCCCTTCCTCCAAAGCAAGCACTGTTACCAGGGTGCTGCTGCTTACCTTTTGAGAGATACACAGGTGTGTAAGGCAGAGGATGTTTTGTGTGTACAAAGGTATTTTCATAAAAATGATAGCATGCTCTGGTGAACATTGTTGTTTTCATTTACTGTATCTTGGAGCTTATTCTATATCATATGGAGCTACTTTATTCTTATCAGCTGCTTAGTATTTCATCAAATAAGTGTGCCATAATTTAATCAGATGACTGTCACATCTGGAGAGGCCTTCTCTGCACTAAAAAACAAACACACAAAAGCCCCACAAAAACCCATATTCTCTTCTATTTTTTGTTCCTGTGGTTTCATTTCTCCCCCACTTTTTTTTAGTATGGTTTTCTACTAAATATATATCCTGAAAAATCAGGAAGGTATTATAGGGAATTGCCAAATATCCTATGCCCAGTTTCTCCTATAAACATCTGACATTAGTATGGTATGTTTTTTAATAATTAATGAACCAATGTTGATACATTAAGTAAAATCTATGTTTTATTCAGGTTTTCTAGTTTTTACCTTACGTTCTTTTTCTATTCCAGAATCCCATTCATTGTACCACAGGACATAAATTCATCATGTCTGTTTGGGTCCTCTTGCGTGTGACAGCTTCTCAGAGTTTTCTTGTTTTTGATAACCTTTGCAGTTTTGAACTGTGCAACCAGATGAAATCGAGGGAATTCAGGCTCTCCTGACTTCTCCAGATGCCCTGAACTGGTTGCACACGGAAGCCAAGCACTACCAGGCCTTGGGGCTGCCGGTGCAGCTAAAACTGGTTTATCCGTGTGTAGTCCCAGACCACTGTGCCTCAAAGCAAGATGACATTCTCAAAGAGCAGCACCTTGTCCTGCAGAGAACCCAGGCTCTCAGGCTCCTGGCAGGCCAGGAGGTGGGCAAAGAAGGATAGACCAAGAGCAGGGCCACGGCAGGGAAGGTAGCTGGCTGCTGGAAGCTGAGAGGTACACGTGGCCTGGCTGTCCCAGAAGTAAAGGGAGAGCTTTGGACTAGAACAGCTCATTTTGGGCCCTAAAATTTTTGACCCATCTGAAGTTTCTTTTGGTGTAATTGTGAGACAGGAATTCAACTGTTATTTTTATCCTTGGTTTTGAGCCTTGGATTTGCCATTTCTTAGTTTTGTGGCCTCAGATAGATTAACTTCTTTCATTCTGTGTTTCTTCATTACTGAGGTAGCTTGGGTAATACCAATCCTATCCATCAGGGCTATAGTAAGGGTAAAATGAAATGATAGCCCAGAAAGCTCTATGGAAATTTAAAATATTTTACAAATATATGGTATAATATTAATCACTGTTTAACCAAAAAATACTCTCATTAGAATTAGCATTTCTTTAGGCAGCAAAGAACTAACCTTCTTTAATTGAGACCTCCTTTGTTTGCATTACTTTTAACAAATGGTTAGTTTTTTCCAACTGTATATCCAGTATATTATTCTTTCCACTGGTTTCTATCATTTTCTGTAGAAGAAATAACATTATTACCAGAACAATGCTGCTAATTTTTTTTTTTTTTTAACCTACTGACATGAAGACTAATGAAAATACAAACCACTTAATACCTAAAAGTCTAATAATTAAGTCTGGCATATATTTTATGCAAGTCAACTTCCTAATTTATTTTTAATTTTAAAAGTAACATGGGAAAAAATTAAAACAGACTAACAGTTATAAAGAGTTATGAAAATCAATAGGACTTAACATGAATCTCCTTGTTTCCAATTATTTAATCCACAGTCCTCTGGTTAACAATTCCTTACATATATTTCCAAAATATTTTATGACTATACAACTCTAGGAAAGGATCATATTATGCTCTATTCTGCACCTGGGTGTTCCACTTAGAACAGTTATCTTTAAGATGATGTTATGTAAGCACATAAAGGTCTACTTCATTCTTAAGAGCTTCATTGAGTTTCGTTTATGAGTATACTGTAATTTGTGTTGTTTTCACTTTTTTGCTACTATAAACAATGAATAAACATCTTTTTGGTATCTTTATGCATCGTGTAATAGCTGCCATATACCCTTGGAACTGCTTCAAAAATCATCAATTCATTGTATCATCTATATCTCTACCCACTTTCCTATTCTCTCTGCTTCTCAGTTTATCTCAAAGCAACTCCCTGACATTAAATTATTTCATCTATAAATCTCATCATCTACATGTATCTCTAAGAGATAAAATTCTTAATACAATCACAATACCATTCACATCAAGAAATCAATATTTCTTATTTAAAATACTTAAGGATAGGATAGATATTTCTGAATAATCTCTAAAAACTTTGCATCAATCCCTCTGCCACCAACAATGCCTCTTATTTCTTTCTCTATTCTCTTATTTTGGTAAGAGTCACTTGGTTAAGAAAATTCAAGTTTATCATTTTAAAAAAGTTCCTAATGTTACCTCAAAATACTCATCATCATGATTATATATTTTATTATGGTCATACAATACTGTGTGGAGGAATAGAAGGAACAGCGAAGAATGATAAGGAAAGAAAATAGAGGCGGGTATTATTCCTCTTCCCACCTTTGCTTCAAAAACTCACTCCTCAAATCTTTCATTTATCTACCTACATCTTTTTTTTTTTTTTAAGATTTTATTTATTTGACAGACAGAGTAGACAGAGAGACAGGAAGAGAGAGAGGAGGAAGCAGGGTTCCCGCTGAGCAGAGGGCTCCATGCGGGGCTCGATTCCAGGACCCTGGGATCATGACCTGAGTTGAAGGCAGAGGCTTTAACCCACTGAGCCACCCAGGCGCCTCCTGCCTACATCTTTGTAACAGCAATATTCCTCTCCAGGGCAGATAAGGGGGAAAACACCTAATATATG
This sequence comes from Meles meles, assembly GCF_922984935.1. Taxonomy (NCBI): domain Eukaryota; kingdom Metazoa; phylum Chordata; class Mammalia; order Carnivora; family Mustelidae; genus Meles; species Meles meles. The sequence goes on from NC_060068.1 coordinate 150,032,186, forward strand.
CATGTACCGTATCCAGAGTTGGTGGAGGGAAACTACAAATGGATCCATTTTTTAAGATTTTATTTATTTATTTGACACAGAGAGAGAGAGAGAGCACAAGTAGGCAGAGAGGCAGGCAGAGAGAGAGGAGGAAGCAGGCTCCCCACTGAGCCGGGAGCCCAATGCCCAATGCCATCCCAGGACTCTGAGATCATGACCTGAGCCAAAGGCAGAGGCCTAACCCACTGAGCCCTCAAGCGTCCCTCAGATGGATCTATTTTTAGGCAAAAGAGAAGGAAAAAGGACCAGATTAGGAAAAAGTTAAAAAAAAAAAATAGAATGAGTTAGTCGTAATGGTAAGACATTGAGGATTGAGTCTATTTCAATTCTTACTAAAACATTCCTGGGTTTATGGACATTTTGAACATTTAAGATGTATTTCCCCTTTAACTGTAGCCAAAGTATATGAACTGTTTCCTTGTCCCAGGAACATTTTGATGTATTAGTAAAAATGATTCAAAGTCAAATATATTTTAAAGATGGATTTTAAAGAAAGAGAGAAAGGACTTAGCAAAACAAATTTCCACTATCTTCACCTTGCTTACTTTTTGGTACATTTTTCTTTTTCCCCCAACTCCTTCCACTGGCAAAATCTGTTTCATTTTTTCCTTTTATATAACTGTTTTATATCTTTACATACCTTTTCTATCTGTGAGAAGTCATCTATAAGTTTGTCAAGATTCACACTGCTAATCTTTTTCACACATTCTTCGCTGCTTTCACTCATGTCTAAACTAGTGAAGAGTAAACAAGATGAAAAATAGATGAAATAAACAAAAGCTAAAGCATGATAATAATGGTAATAACTCAAATACTGGAGTTTCTGTATTTCACCCACGGAACACCTACTTGAGCTCCACTGCACTCAAATTTTTTCTTATACTCATTATTAATAATAGTCAAATGCATTTAGTCTTCCCCACTCCTCTCCACTTGACTTTCCCAGTCAAGTTTTCTCTAAGCAAATCTAAAACTAGTGCAATGCTATGTGTATATGTAGAAGTTATTTGTTCCTATTACACAAAAAACTATGCCACTGTTCAATTCATCTGGCCATTAGTATGACAGGACTTAAAATCTGGTGTATTATTAAATCTGATGTGTGACTTTTAAATACAGGTATTCTTAATTTAAGACGTTTAAAATATTTGTTAATTATCATGCCACAAATATTTTTTGCTATATTTCCTGGTAATACCGAATTATGTATGCTCCTGCCCCCGAAATTCTTCCGGGTATAACCAGATAACTGTTTAAGTGAAGAATGAGTTTTAATCCTATGGAACCAATCATAAGAAATTCGACAGAATTCCAGAGGTAAACTCATCCAGTTAGGATGAAGAAACTGACTTTTGCAAAACTGCCAACATTTACATTTGGCGGGAGGAGAGTGTCTAGAAGAATTAGGATTAATACAGTCTAAAAGTATGGGACACTTGTCTTTAGGCTTTTCACAAGCAAACTGGAAGGAGAAAGTACACATTTGAAATGTAGGCGTTCTAGACCGAGGAAAGAGCCTGTGCCAGTGCTTGGTGTGTGAGAGTGGCAGCGGAAGCTAGTCCGAAGTAAAAGGTAAGTAAATTCCTAAAGTAATTACCTGCGGTAATTTTAGGGGTCATATTCTTTAAAATGAGGTCCAACAAAACAGGGGTTGCTCTAAAATGTGTTACATCACAAAGAAATCCCATTTCCTTTCTCTTTTTGATATTATATGTCATTAACAACTATTAGTGGTTTTAAAGTGAGAGAATTTTAGCTATATATTTTCAGTTTATTGAATTATTATCCTTCATCACATTTTCAAGTAAAACTACAAAATCCCTTCATTAGCTCCAACTTGATCCTTAAGGCAGGGGAATAATGGTAATAGCATCCCATGATAAATCCAGCAAAATTCCTTTTGGGGTAAAATTTAAAAATCACTATTTGATAAACTGTTATTCTTTAACAGAACTACAGGATAATTTGAAGTAGTTAACGCAAAAATTTCCCTTCCAACTTTTTTCTTTTTGGTTCCTAACCTTTTAAATAAAAAAAGGTTTTTACTTCGGTTCTCAGATCCCAGCTCTTGAATTAAACTCATTTTAGTTTCAGCTTTATCTCCCAACTCCTTGGCTCTAATGCGACTCTTGGAGTGTTTTTCTTTCTAAAACCATCGCCCATATTCCGTGGGCTGTTATTGCATGCTTTCCCTCATGGGTGTTTGTCACACGGGCTGAAGAGCCACCGGGTGCATTTCGAGGTGTCTTCAGAGCCTCCCACCCTCCCCCTCCAATTTCCTCGACCAAGATCTCTCCAGTGGATGCGGCCTTCTTGCCCCTAAACTAGGTGACAAGCTGGTGATTCCGTGCCTGTCACATTCTTTGGTGAGAAGCAGAGACTGAATTGTGACCTCCACGGGCCAGCGTCAAACATCCCCTCAGGTGTGTGACAGCCCCACTTTCTGCCCCGCCCTCCACCCCACTCCCCTGCAGACTAGCGTGGGGCCTCCCCGCCCTCCTTCCCCGAAGGGGCTCTGAGGGGCCTGTGCTCCGCCCACCAGAGGACGGGCTCGGAACCTCCTCTTCTCCCCGCCCTGCTGCCCTCCAAGAATTCACTCAGTCGCAGCCCGGGGCGCCGCTCCTTCCACCCGCGTCCCGGGGCCCGAGGAGCCCAACTCCACTGCGGGCTGTGCACGCCCGGGCCGAGGGGAGTGGCTGGGTCAAAACGCTGCTAGGGGCTGGGAGACTGTGAGGCGGTTGAAGAAAAGAATTTCCAAGGGCAACGTGGGAATTTCGAACCCACCGACAAAAAGCCCGGGGCGTACTTGCCTCGGCTCACAGGTCCCCCCCCCCCGGTTTCCCACGCCTCCTCCTCCTCCGCGTGCAGGTCCGCCCGCACGGCTGTCCCCGCCCCGGAAGTCCGTTCCCGCAGCAACGGGCCCGCCCTCCTCCTGGCCCCACCTGCGCCTCCACCCGCGTTCCACCTCCTCTCCTCGCTTACCCCCTTGGCCCTTGCTCCCCTCAAGCATCTAGCGCGTGCTGCTAAGGTGTTTCCTCTAGTTTCTAGGAAAGGACTCCACACCCAGTGGCTACCAGATCCATAATTATTTCCCCACCGAAGAATAAATCCACATTGGCGTTAAGTTTGATCAGTGAGTCAGCACTGTTGAATCAATAAACTATATTTCTTCGAGAAAACTTACGAAATAGACTTATGAGGTACCAGAGACTGTACTAGGTGATGGAGATGCGGTCCAGGGTTGGCTAATGGATCTGCTCTCCCATCTACAAAGCTTTATCTTGGTAACTTAATGGTTTAGGGACATAGACTCTGGGTGGATTCGAGCCCCCAAATCTTGTTTATCAACTGGGTGATCCTGGGCCAGTTTTTTAAGTATACCTGCCTCCAATCCGTAAAATAGACATTAAGTAATAATGCCTACCTCGTGGGGCTGTTGCAGCAACTAAAAGGAAAGGATGCATTTTAAAAGAGCTTAATGCAGTTCTTGGCATTAAGTATTCAAAAATATTAGTATAATCTAAAAATTTTGGTCAAAAGCAGTTTGAAAGTGTATCCACTGCCAATTTTGCCCCCCCCCTTTAAAGATTTTATTTATTTATCTGACAGAGAGCGAGAGAGCACAGGCTGGGGGAGTGGCAGAGGGAGAAGCAGGCTCCCCACTGAGCGGGGAGCCCAATGTGGGGGGCTCCATCCCAGGACACTGGAGATCATGACCTGAGCTGAAGGCAGATGCTTAACCAACTGGGTCACCCAGGTGCCCCCCTCTCTACTTTTTTTTTTTTTTGAGTAGGAAATGAGAGATATGTTTTTACTAAGTTCATTTTCTATGAAAGCCAAAATTTGGCAAGCAGATACATGTGGACTGTAATAGGATAATCCATACTTTATTACCTGAAAAGCAGTATAGCATGGTGGCAAGAGAGCTAGGTCAAAGGAGGAAATGGGAGATGGAGTCCTCTCTCTGCAGTTAGTAATCTGGGAAGGTTGATTCATCTTAGCAATCACCCTTCTCCCTTTTTTAATTTTAAAATGAGAGCAGTGGACTAAATAACAAAGCTAAAATTTTAGGATTTAAAACTGTTAATGATAAAACATTGTTCATCAAAATGTTTTTTAAAACGTCATTTTCACTGTTTTTTAGCGCATTAATTGCACACAAATATATATATATATTATTTATATGTATGTTATCTATTCATATATATATGTTTATATATATGTTAATTTTTTTTTAACTTCTGACTGCTCAGTAAGCTTTCCTTGACATTAGCAACAACACAGATATTAAAAATGGCCTTTTCAGTGGTTGGTTCTATCCAATTAGCTGACTTAAATGTTCCACGTAACCCATATCATAATGCTTTTGAAACAAGCCAACTTTAAGGCCCATCTAAAATGCTATCTTTTCCATAAGGCATTCATTGATCATAGCAGCTGTGACCTACCTTTCCTTGCTCTGTGTTCCTATTACACTTTGGACCATGCTGGCCTTATTGTGACTTTTATTAGGACCGTCTGAATTGCTATATTTCCTGCTGTTTTGGTCAGCTCCTTGGGGGAAAAATTTTTACATATATATACACACACACACACATATATGTATATTTCTCCATAGTGTCTAGCATAGTCAGAATAAGTAGAAATGAACACACTAGAAAAATTTAACTTGATTTTTCTAGTTTGAAATGAGTCATAAGCTTCTCTTCCAGTTTATAGATACTAGCTTTTTCCTACAGTCTAGTGAGTCCAAAATAGGTCTGTCAAAGAGAAACTATGAGCTTCCCCTGATTTCATTTTTAAAAAGAGAATGCCTTTCACAGTTGTATTCACAGTTGTATTCATCAAGTATCGTTCAACTGAGAAACAGAAAGGATTCTTTGAGTATTTGCTCAGAAACTGACTGGAAAACCTAAGAGGAATAAATTACATTATTGTGCCATACTAACAAAGGGAGTATAAAGAAAGCAATGTTTGAATCCATTTTTAAAAAAGCCTCGATTTGGAAAATAAACATATGAACCTACCCAATTGTAAAAAAAGCAAAACAAAACAAAACCTGAGGCTACTTATTACTTCATATGAGGTTCTTAAGTGATACATTGCTTTTTTTGTTGTTGTTACAAACAGCTTTATTATTTTATTCAAAAATATTTGTTAGGTACTTGCTAGGTACCAGCTATGGAGGGTTTAGGCACTATGGAAAGAAAGACAAGTAAGATACTCTAATTTGGATCTTAGGGCTCTTAGGATAGCCTTCTTAAGACCATGAGCACTTATCCATCTAGTTAGTGAAGAAATACTTTTGGGACCAAACCTGTTCTGACATCTGGGAGAAAAGGAATAAATAAATCAAGTATGGGCCCTGACCCCAGAGGGCTTACAGTTTTGAGAGAAAAATAGATAATAACCAATAAATAAAAAACTGTAATAAGAGCAAAGAAAGAAACACAAATCCAAGATAGTGACTTAAAAAGTGCATGGGAACTGCTTTAGATATGGTGGTCAAGGGAAGTCTTGAGCAGATGAGATGAAAATGAGATGTGTAGGGTACATCAAAAAGTTATCTGTGGACAACAGACAAATGCCTTCTTGCTCTCTTGACACACTGCTCCCTGCTCTCATTTCTTTACCAGATTCCTATTTTTCAGTATCTACTTCTGAACTAAATTGTCTCGGCTTCAACTGGCCGTGGTGGTGGCGGGGGGGGGGGGTGGCTGCCTGGCTGCAGCGCTGCTCCCAGTCGTTAGATGAAAGCCATCCTTTGCACCAGCTCTAGGACCCTGTGGAACTATGTTATTTGGACTCACCCTCTTCCATCCCTATAGGGAGAGAGGAATTTGGACATGACTGCAGGTTAAAGCCTAAACCATCTAGAGTTTTTTGTTTGTTTGTTTGTTTGTTTCCTCACTGGAGATAATCTGCCCTTGATAGAAGGAAGTTATTCTTTCCAGTTCTCTCCCCAGGCCTTCAGCCATCTCCCTCCCTGAGTTGTGCTTCTGGTTTATACAGCTGATGTTTTCAGACTGTTTGGGAAGGTTTTCTTTTTTCCTCTCTCTCTTTTTTGTTTTGTTTTGTTTTCCTTGTTTGTAAGCAGTCCATTCCCTCTTCCACTAATTTTCTGCAAAATTTTATTACATGTTCTTGATGCAGTCAGGCAGAGTTTGACGTTTTAGCTGGAGCTTTTGAATTTCACTTTCAAGTTGAGAAAGTGAAAAGCCACTTCTTTGCTTGTAAGTTCTCTGCCCCATGTCCTTGTCCTCAGCCCTCCTAGGCTGACCGCAAATTTGCAGTTACTCTCTAAACCTGATCCCATCTCCTTAGGGACCATCTCTTAGGAGCTCTCAGATTCCACCCCAAGTAAATTATTAAAAGACTCCCTCTAATCACACATTTATCTGGAAGAGGAGTTCCGGGTGGTTTTCTTCATTTTGATAGAGTCCCTGATAGATTAGCACTCAAACACTGCCTCAGGTGACTTCCTCTTAACTTGGCGGTGCTATAGTGGTCCAGGCAAACCCATTCTCCACCTTCGGCAACGTACCTTGGAAATTTCATTGTCTTCATCCCTTCTCTGCCCCCCTCTTAATGCTCATTTTCCCTGATCCATTTTCTTATTCTTACCTTCCACTAATCTCTTAGGGGCATCTAGATCTCCCATGGCCACTATTTACAAGGCATTATCTACAAGGGAATTGGTTCTTGTCTTCTTGATTTTTAGGGCACCATTGGTTTGTAACCATCCAGGGAGCTTCTCTGTTATAATTGGAAACCTGCCACCCCCTATTCCGAGGGCAGGGAGAGACCAAAGAAAGAGGCACGCCATTCCAGCTTGGTTGGTGACAGTTTGAATAAACAAAGAGAACTTACGAAGTTTGTCTTCAGGGGCAGCGAGATGAATGGACCACCGAATTCACTCGCTGAACCTTAGAAGTTTGCGTAGAGACCGTAACTAGTTTCAGTCATGAACACCATGCAGGTGTTCAACACCACATCATTAGCTCAAGGCTGTGTCCTCAAGGTTATTCAGCCTCTAGAAGTGGGAAAGGCAAGTGGAACCCACCCCTCAAGGACAGCAGAGGGGGTGAAGAGCCCCTGAATACCCAGGTCCGGCTCATAGGCCAGTCTGCAGTCACATGTTTCCCATGACCATCCACAGGCACTTTTCACTCTTTGAATCTCATGACCAGGTTAAGAGAGGCTTTCAGCTTGATGGAGAGCAAAGAGATGTAATTTCTAGTAATATCTATTATACATTCAAACTGAAATCTCCTATTTTACCTTAAATTAGTTCACGAATCTATCTTGCCCCTGAACTGAAGTTGAAGACTGGGAATTAAGCTCTAAACATTTCCCTGTATCTAGAATGTGGGAACAACTTTGATGAAGCTGTTTGCTGCCTTTACTGGAAAAATGGGCTTAGCCATCTCCTCTGAGATTGTGTTCAACCTTCACGAATGGAATTTACCTTTTCATAAAGAACTTGTTCTGCTCCACGGAAGAATATCTTCATGACATGGGTTCTTTCTCAGGCCGCTCGTGGAGGCCTGGAGCGTGTGGTCCAGCGGAGAGTCAGCAGGTGTTCACTTCACCCCGGAGCTTTTTCTACTACCCACCCCCTCCACACTTTTCCATCACGAGGAACTATTTCTTTACTTCTTTCCATAGTTAGAAGGTATAAAGGGAAGTCTCAGGACTTTTCTGACTCAACGGTAACGTTTGTGGGTGGTGGGGGTGAAAAGAGGAGCCCTCACTCACCTGCCTGTGTTACTCTCCCTGCCTGTGTTGCTCTCTTGACGGTCATCTTTTAAGATTTTTTTTTTTTAATTTATTTGACAGAGATCACAAGTAGGCAGAGAGGCAGGCAGAGAGAGGGGAAGGAAGCAGGCTCCCTGCTGAGCAGAGAGCCCGACCTGGGGCTGGATCCTAGGACCCTGAGATCATGACCTGAGCTGAAGGCAGAGGCTTTAACCCACTGAGCCACCCAGGCGCCCCGACGGTCATCTTTTAAAGTTTGTGATCTAGGGTTACGGCTTTTCTCTTATCTGGGTCTTGTTGTTGTTGAACTTGGTCATTGGTATTATCTAGGTTTTGTTCATCTTGCTAGGTTACGGGGTGGTGGGATTCTGTGATTGGTTTCTTATCTTGCATCTTTACCAAGAAGCATCAAGTGATTTAATTGTACATCGATTATATATACAGTTTGAAGAGAATTAAGGAGACAAATATGCTTGAGTATCATTTGCAACTCCTACGAAGCATTGTATCCACTGGCTTCATACGCGTTGCCCGATTCTCAGATTTCTTAGTGTCACTCTCTCCTCTGCTACATGGCATGTGTTACAAAGACTTCATGTCCTTTTCTTAATTGATACTGCTGCAAAAAAGGCAATTTCCAGTTCCATTTAAGTCGATCTAGTAATCCCTACAGAGTTTATGTTTGAATTTTAAGGAGAGAATCTAAAGCCATAACCCGTTCCTTCAACACCTTCATCAGCTGGTCTGGAGCCCACTGGGTGATTTCTGCTTGCAACCAGGTCTCCAACAGGAGCGGCCTTATTTGCCAAAGTATGTTGAACCCTCTCAAAGACTTGTTCTGCGACAAATAAGACAACAAGTACTGCTGAGAGCCAACACGACTAATTTCATCATCAGGAACCTGAACTACCACAGAAACCTAAGTTACCATGGCTTCACAGACTCAGCTGAAGGGTTAAACACCTCATAGCTGTTGGGCTGAAGGCACCCACATTTCCGCCTGGGTCTTTAGGCCAAACTCTAAACCAGCTCCCAACAATGAAGTGGATTCTATCACAGCTGTTATAGAATATTAGAAAATAATATTGCCCCAAACAGGGAGAAGAATGGGAAAATACGCACACAGGAAAGAAATGGAGATAATTAAATGCCACCTGGATCCCCGTGCTTACTGAAGGAATAGAGAAAAATCAGCTGCCTAGGGTTAGCAAGTGGTGAAAAGAAACGGACTCTGGCAGAATATCTTCTAACCAATTTCAGAGGGAAATGGGGTTGAAAGATTTTATGACTGGACCTGGATTTTTTAAAGAAGTTGAAGACAGTTCAACATCAAATCTTTCCATAGGAAAGGCTAAATGTGCCTGAAAAGGCCCGGCTTTAAAATCTTTTGACCACAACAGGCTACATAATTTGTGGCGCCTTGTGCAAAATGAAAATGTGGGTCCCCGTTTAGAAGGAGGAGGAGGGGGAGGGGGAGGAGGAGGATTTCAGAATAGAAGAGCAGAGCCTTAAACCAGGAATAGGCCCTTCTCTACATGGGGCTTGGCCCTGTGCCCCATGTAGAGAAGGGCCTATTCTGGTTTAATATGGCACATACCCATGAAGCTGGTCCTGCCTCTGATTCCTGTGCTGTCATCCCACAGCTTTGTACATTTTTCAAGCTCCCCTGTTTGTTTTGCCTGGAAGCTTAAGAATTTGTCTGTGCTCTGAGGATTCTTGAGATGCCAAGAAGGAGGGGGATACAGCGCCCCCTGTAGACTTCTTTGGAGCATTGCATAACCTCCTGAGGGGAATGCGGGCGTTCGGTTCCCTTTCCAGCTTTACCACCAACAGTCACTTTTTTATAGCCATGAACCAGTGCAAAAATTCTTTAAAATGAGCTCAGAAACCATTGTGTCAGCGAGCTATTCAGAATGATACAGGCGAATTTAGTTATTCCAAACATTTCTTTGTTATGATCAGGTTTCTTTCTGTTGGTCAGATTTGATGGCATTAGGCCCATAGAGGATACAAGAGGGGCGGGTAGAGACCACTAAGTCATTTCATTAAAAACAGTCCACACAGACTATCAAAATCTTCAGACCAGAGTTAAAGCTCAGAGTTTTGATTAAGGATTGGCTAGGTTGAGGCAGGAGTTAGAAGGGCCTAGCGGGAAACTCTACCGCAGGCTGGGGCCACAGGACCCCTTTGTGATGGGCCCCAACCTAGGGGGGATAAACTTTACGTTGATGGCAGGGGGACGTCAGCAACATGTTGCAACTAAAGGATTGGTATTTATATTTTAGAAAGATAGTGAGACCACAGGTTATGGAAGAGAAGTTTGGGAAATCAGACAAGAAAAGTCTGAACATTTAAGAGAAAATTCAAAATTCAAGGAGTATGGAGGGGTTAAATCTTGGTAAAGGGTATGTGCGTTATTTTGAGCTGATTACTTTGGGAAACCACAGACACAGGAGAAGCTCTGAAAACAGAGAAGTTGCCCTTTTTGCATCAGAGGGGAGGCCTGCAGCAGAAAGAGAGCTATTACCAGTGATAACTTCCTCTGAGAGACTTATCTAGTTGGCAGGGCAACCCTTGTTTAACAAACATTTCCTCTTTCACCTTCCCATAAATTGCCTTCCCCCCACGTTGAAGCCCCAGGCCCCATTATGTATCTAAGCCTCAATCATCTGGCTCCCTTTTGAAGGGCTCCTGTAGGTATGAACATGACTTGGATTTTCTTCTGTTATTCTGTCTCATGTCACTTTAACTCTTAGACCCGACCACATAACCTTGAAAAGTAGAAGGGAAAATTTTTCCTCCTCAATAATATTAACAGTCTGAAAATGGATTTTCTGACTCTAGCGGAGTTACCCTATTATGTAAAAGGAGATTTCAAGGGGCGCCTGGGTGGCTCAGTGGGTTAAAGCATCTGCCTTCGGCTCAGGTCATGATCTCAGGGTCCTGGGATCGAGCCCCACGTCCGGCTCTCTGCTCCGCGGGGAGCCTGCTTCCTCCTCTCTCTCTGCCTGCCTCTCTGCCTAGTTGTGATTTCTCTCTGTCAAATAAATAAAATATTAAAAAAAAAAAAAAGGAGATTTCAAAACAGAGCAAGCAAGCCTAGCTAAGAGAGTCTCTTTTTTAAAATGGAGTCAGAGAAGGCACAGTGGTAAGGGAGGAGAAATTTATACTCCTCTTGATTGGAGAAACCGTGAATTTTTGCCAGCTGCAAGTCCTCCTATCAGCCTGGGGTTAACTCCCTCCTCACTGGGATGCCTGAATCATTTGCATTCTTCACTCTGAAAGGAGCCAATGTGATTTGATAAATTTCAGTCTCTCATTTGCATATTAACTCAGCCCAGCCCAGTTTATGTGCTTTCAATGCCTGTTTTGCATAAGGGACAGGATTAAGAGCTACAGTTGAATTTTATAATCCCACCTCCTCAGATAGCAACTCAGGTTTCTACCTTAATTGCTCAAATAAATGCCCATCTGCCCCACTGTGGAAAACAGTATGGAGGTTCCTCAAAAAGTTAAAAATAGAACCATCCTATGATGCAGCAATTATACTATTAAGTATTTACCCAAAGGAGATAAAAATACAGATTTGAAGGGGGTACATGTTTATAGCAGCATTAACAACAATAGCCAAACTGTGGAAAGAGCCTGTGTCCATCAACTGATGAATGGATAAAGAAGAGGTGGTATATGTATACAATGGAATACTATGCAGCTGTCAAAAGAATGAAACATTTGCCATTAGCAACAACGTGGGTGGAGCTAGAGTGTATGATGCTAAGTGAAATAAGTCAGAGAAAAACAAATATATGATTTCACTCATATGTGGTATTTAGGAAACAAAACAAATGAACACAGGGGAAGCAGGTGGGGGAAGAGAGAGGGAAATGAACCATCAGAGGCTCTTAACTATAGAGAACAAACTGAAGGCTGATGGAGGGACATCAGTGGGGGATGAACTAGATGGGTGATGGGCATTAAGGAGGGCACTTGTTATGATGCCTACTGGGTGTTCTTTGGAAGTGATGAGCCACTAAATTCTACTCTGAAACCAATATTATACTGTATGTTAACTAACTAGAATTTTTAAAAAAATTGAAAAAAATGCCTGTTTGCTTTATTTTTTTTTTAAAGATTTTATTTATTTATTTGACAGATAGAGATCACAAGTAGGGAGAGAGTCAGGCAGAGAGAGAGAGGAGGAAGCAGGCTCCCTGCCAAGCAGAGAGCCCGACGCGGGACTCGATCCCAGGACCCTGAGATCATGACCCGAGCTGAAGGCAGCAGCCTAAACCACTGAGCCACCCAGGCGCCCCTGCTTTATTTTTTTAGCAAATTCTTGTCCAACAATTAAAACAAATTCATTGTTTGTAATGAGTCATCTACAAGTCAATGAATTATATATAATTCATAGATTGATCTTATGACTGTGCTGAAGAGATGTTGTGAGATTTTGAGCCTAGTTCTTGGCAGGCTTTGTAACTTTCACTCTCATTTTTGTTGTTGTTCTTGTTCACCACTCCCACATAAGCAGGACAGAACTACCCTGTTTTAGAGGCCCTGTGGAAGAGCCTCTCAGGCTGACAGCCTACCAAATGCCCAACAGGTGTGTCCATCTAGCCCAAGCCAAGCCATCACCTGACAGTTGAAAAGTGAATGAGCTTAGCTGAGACAGGCAGAAAAGCTGCCCAGCTGGGCCCAGCCCAAATTGGCAACCTACCAACCTACCAGCTAATAAATGACTGTTGTGTTAAGCCACTACGTTTTGGAGTAGCAGCAGAGGCTGAGATGTATTGCTCTTATTTGAAACGTGAGAGAGTGTAACATAACTGCCATGGAAAGAAGTTTGGCTATTTTATTTTCATTTATTGCCATTTTCCAGAAATGATCCTTTGCAAATTGGATGAAAGGTAGCTTTCCTAACTAATGCAAACTGGGAGATAATTTAGGAGACGAAGGCATGAGATAATGAGAGCCTGAACTAAGGTAGTGGAAGTGAGGATATTAATAAGAGGACAGGTTAATGGGTATTTCAGGAACTTCCAAGTCACCCTGAGCAGGGCCATGGATGACATTTTCATTTTACAAATATCCCATCTATTGTGAATAATTATAGATTTGTGTGCCAATGATTGTCCTGAGCAGCCCCAATAATTGAAATTGCTGGAAAAATCCTAAATTCTGCAGTAATTTTTTTTCCCCTTCAAAGCACTGCTCATATGAATGAGGGCAATATTTCAAATACATTTGTGCGTATAACATTTCAAAGAAAGTTAAAATAATAGGAAGAACAAAATATGAAAACCTCGATTAAGAAAAAACCACAAACTAGAACTTTCATGTTCACTTCCCTACATTTTGGTTTTGGGGTGAAAGAGGTATATGGTAGGAATATATTTCAGTAGAAAATTTAAAATATGTTACACATTATTTTATGACCCTAAAATAATAAATCTTGATTATAGACAATGCAGGAAATAACATTAAAGTAAAAATAAGAAAATTTAAACACCATATTCCTACTTGCCAGAGATAATCATTATTAATATTTTGATGTATATACCATAAATCTTCCATATAACATAAACATCTATGTATATATATAAGTACTAGTGTATATGTTACATGTGTGCATTATATAAAATTTAACTCACTGAACCACCCAGGCGCCCCTGCATTATATCAAATTTAGACCACAGTGATTATATTGCTTTATATCTTCCATTTTTCTCTTATTATGAGCATTTTCTAGCCTTTAAAAATATGAATTTTAGCAGTGCCTGGGTAGCTCAGTTGGTTAGGTATCTGCCCTTGGCTCAGTTTATGATCTCAGGGTCCTGGGATTGAATCCTGCATCAGCAGGGAGTCTGCTTCTCCCTCTGCCCCTCCTCCCTCTCATGCTTGCTCTCTCTCTCACTCTCTCTCTCAAGTAAATAAATAAATAAAATCTTAGAAAAAAGAATATGAATTTTAATAGTTGCATGGCATTCTATTTTATGGGTGTATCTAAATATAACTAATGTTGGGTAATAAGGTTCTAACTTTTACAAAATACATCTGATAGATTTTTAGACACCTCATTCTTCGGATATTTTTCTGATTAGTCCTATACTTAAATTCCTAGATGTGCAAAAGTGGGTAAAGTTTATGAATGTGGTTAAGGTTCAAGATACATATTGCCAAATACCCATCTAGAAAAGTTGTACTAATTTGGACTTGCATCATTAGCCACTAAGCACTGTCATTGATGACAATAATTTATAAGACTTTCAGGATATATATGATTAGAGGACCACTTATACCTATAAACATCGAGCAACATAATTTGAGTTGAAATCCAGGGTAATGACCTTGATGGTTTATGAGACATCAGAGAAGTGGACTAAGATATTTAGTGATATTTGACAGAAAGTAGAATCAAGCATTCTGCAACTTGGGCATTCTAGTTAATCGTTCTAGTTAACTCCTTAGTCGTGTCTTGTTTTTATAGTAAAACTGAAATCATCCAGAGGCCAGCATTTCAGTAACTATAAGCATCTTTAATTACTCTGAATGTAGGCAGAAAGAAGACAAGGAAAATGAAGTATCTCTGGTGGTGAAAAAGGAACTTAGAGTAGCAAACAGTCATGAAAACCTTCAAGAGCCAGAGGCAGCTTTTTTGACAATCACATGCCATTATTTCCTGAATAGAAGAAACCCTAGTGGTCTGGCTCTGTCTGTAAAGTTAAGATTTTCTGAATGAGATCCAGGGCTGCTGTAGAATTAGCAGGAGACAGAGAGAGAGAGAGAGAGAGAGAGAGAGAGAGAGAAAGGAATAAATGTGAAGTAGAGGAAAGAGAAGTTGAAAACGGCCTTAGGTGATTCTGGCTCCAAGGATATAGAGAAGAAAAGAATTGGGGTGCCTGGGTGGCTCAGTGGGTTAAAGCCTCTGCCTTCGGCTCAGGTCATGATCTCAGGGTCCTGGGATCGAGCCCCGCATCGGGCTCTCTGCTCCGCAGGGAGCCTGCTTCTTGCTCCCTCTCTGCCTGCCTCTCTGCCTGCTTGTGATTTCTCTCTGCCAAATAAATAAAATATTAAAAAAAAAAAAAAAGAAAAGAAGTTGGAATACAAGTGTCATAGCAATGGTGGTAGCGAGCAGTCAAACCATGGAGCGGGGAGGCAGGAAGAGATATAAGGATAAATAGGTTTGCTCTTTAGAGAGAGGGGAAAGAGGAGAGCATAGGGGCCCAAAAGACCCTGGAGAGAATTTTGGATTAAATAAAGAGATAGGAATCATTTGTAATTTGGGAGTCAGCATCACATTTTCAGGACTTTCACTTTTTTCATTGGTTCATTTCTATCCTTTCTCAAAAAAAATAGCTGGTGTTTGCATTCCTAGGGAACCTATGTCTGACCAGGATTCCTTGAAATAACTTACTTTATTTTTTAACAGTTTTACTGAGATACATACAATTGACACATAAGAATTGTATACAGTTAATTTAATTTTTTTTTTTTTTTTTTTTGAGTGAGAGTGAGATCCTGAGCATGGGGTGGGGAGGGGCAGACAGAGAAGGAGAGAGAATCTTAAGTAGGTTCCACACCCAGTGCAGAGCCCGACAAAGGGATTCATCTCAGGACACTGAAATCGTGACCTGAGCAGGAATCAAGAGTCTGACACTCAACTGTCTGGGCCACCCAGTTGCTTCCCAAAACTGTATACATTTAAGACATACAAATTGATGTTTTGATATATGTATGCATTGTGGAATGATAATTACAATCAAGCTAATTAACATACCTGTTATCTCTCCACAGTTACCGTTTCGTATTGGGGGGGTGAGAGGGTAGAGATTTAGTTCAGGATATATCCTCTTAGCAAATGACAAATATACAATACAGTATTATTAACCACCATCACTATGTGGTACATTAGATCTCCAGAAATTATTCCTCTGGCAAAACTGAAACTTTGTATCCTTTGACCTGTATCAACCTATTTGCCCCTCTTCCCAACCCCTTAGCCTCTGTGCTTTTGTGAGTTTGACTATTTTAGATTGCATATACAAGTGAGATCATGCAATATTTCTTTTTCTGTGTCTTATTTTGCTTAGTGTAATTTCTTCTAGCTCCATCCACGTTGATACAAATGGCAGATTTTCTTTGTTTTTCTGAATAATAGTCCTCTATGTGTGTGTGTGTGTTTCATATTTTCTTTAGCCATTAGTCCATCAATGAACACTTAGGTTGTTTTCACATCTTGGTTATTTTGAATAATGACGCAATGAACACAGGAGCGCCGATCTCTCCTTGTGATCCTGTTTTCAAGTCCTTTCAAATCCAGAAACGAGATTGCTGGGCCATATGGCAGTTCTACTTTTAATATTTTGAGGAACCTCCATATTGTTTTCCATAGTGGCTGCACCAATTTCCCTTCCTGTCAACAAAGAACAAGGGTTTCTTTTCTCCATATCCTTGCAACACTTGTTATCATTTGTCTTTTAGATAATAGCCATCCTAGCAGGGGTGAGGTGGTATCTCCCTGTGGTTTTAATTTGCACTTCCCTGGTGATGAAAGATGTTGAGAACTTTTTCAAATGCCTGTTATTTGAATTTCTTCTTGATGTTCTTTTGAGAAGTATCTTTTTAGGATGTTTGCTCATGTTTGTTTGTTTTTTCCAAATGTATTAGACACATGTGAGGGGAATCCACACAGACACGAAATTCCTTCTTTGCCAATGTTTTAATTGGGTTATTTTTATTTTTGTTACTAAGTGGTATGAGTTCCTTATATATTGAAAGTATTAATCCCTTACTGGATACATGGTTTGCAAATATCTATTCCCATTCCCATTTTTCATTTTGTTGATTTTTTTCTTTGCCATGCAGAAGCTTTTAATTTTGATACAATCCCACTAGTCTATTTTTACTTTTGTTGCCTGTGTTTTTGATGTCAGATCCAAAAAATTATTGCCAAGACCCATGTCAGGAAAGTTTTTTCCGATGTTTTCTTCTAGGAGTTTTTTAACAATTAAAATTGTTAATAAAACCCAGAATGAATATTTGAAATGGGCAGTAAAACAGACAAACAACTGATGAATTCAATGATGAAAAAATAGAAAGAAAACACAAATATCAATCAAATGAGAAAAAATATATGACTGCAGCTAAATAAATTTGATAAAATTCATGACCAATTTAGAGATTTAGATAAAATACTGAAAAAGCATGGACAATAGATATTGACTAAGAGTTCAACAGTATACAAGAAATTGAAAAATTTGTTAGCAATCTATTTCCATAAATGCATTGGATCAAGATCTATCAAAACTTTTAAAAAGCTCTTTGTTATTTAAATTATTCCAGGGAACAATGTCAAATTTCCCAATTTATTCTATCAGCGTTACTTTGCTAATAGCCTTACCAAGATATAGAATATTCTGGTTAGAAAGAAAAAGAATGAAGACCTATAAATTTAAAATCAGGACAGAGACCAAATATTTCATACAGTGTTATCAAGCCTGTATTTAGACTGATGCTTTTTAATACACATGATTGTAATTCAATTAATACAGGTTGGTATCTTTTTTTGAAATTAATGATTCATTTAGAAATCGCATATTTTTCTGTATACATTCACATTTGATTGTTATTAATAGGATAATCATATGAACAAGTCCATACAGTTTAAATGAGTAAAGAACACATAACTTTTAGTGAGAAGATTCTAACTAGTTGTGAGGCTCTAGGCAAGTTTATTAAAGAACTGATAAGAGCATAATCTCTCTTTTATGTACCTCATAAGTAAGTAGAAAATAAACTTTCTGTGAAAACACTTGGCTAAAGTTAGTAAACAAATGCAATTAACGTTCATGTGTAAGATGCTAATTTTGCCTTAATATTTGGTTGACATTTTACAAATTCAAACTTTTAGACTATAAACTACTGCATACTTTTGGGACTACAAAACTCAGTTATCCTATAAGATGAATGAAAATATCCAAGTTAATAATTACAAGACATATAGTAATCTAGGCCATGATTAATTACAGTAAGAATTTATAGTTACAAAAATACAGGTAAAATATCATAAAAACATTCCCATGTACTGTAGTTTAGGAGTTCTTACCCAGAGGCTGAATTACCTGGCATT
The DNA here is from genome assembly GCF_922984935.1 of Meles meles. Taxonomy (NCBI): domain Eukaryota; kingdom Metazoa; phylum Chordata; class Mammalia; order Carnivora; family Mustelidae; genus Meles; species Meles meles. The sequence continues at coordinate 150,050,112 of NC_060068.1, forward strand.
TGCCATTGCTTGGGGTAGATTTGGCAGCATGTCCAAGAGGTATCAGTCAGTCCACAGGCCAGATTTTTTCATCCTCCTCATCTGTGATTACATCTTCCCTCTCAGATATATGCTCTTCAAAGATGAGATGACAGCTGAAACACTCCAAATTCCCTTACATGTACCCAAACCATCAACATGTTTATTTTCTGCTCAACATTTAGCCAAGAGTCACCCATTTTTCCTCTGATTTTTATGGGTCACTCTGCTGATTTTCTAAGAGCTACGATTCCTTCTGAAATGCTCTCTTCTTGCCACACCACGTAGTGATGTAGAACACTTGGTAGGTGAAGAATTTGCTGTGGTAAATTCAACCACATAAATTAAGACTATTCTTAAGTAAAGAAGTTAACTTCTGGAAAGTTAATCAGAAAAAAAGTTTTATCATATGCTTCAGTCCACTAAAATGCAACAGATGTAAACAACAAAAACATGCTTGGATCAATGCCCTTTGGCTGCACCATGAGAGAAACCTGGCTGGATTCTGTTTTCTTCTAGACTGATGGTCTGGTACCCGGAGCCCAAACTTGGCAAGTGGCTAATTCCTCTCTCCATACGTTGACCCTAGTCATCACTTGCTCTTCCAAAAACATATTGCTTCTGTCAATCTCAAAAGGTCAATTCAGGATGTAAGTAAATGTAAAAGAAGTTGGGCATAGATGTTTGTTTAATGCCAAAAGGCAATGAGGAAAATAAAGAAAAAAAATGAAAATCTAGAATGAAAGAAACTTCTTCCCTGAGGGAAAATAATTCTAGTAGATAGTTTTGTTCGATGTCTACCCAACCCCTTTCTCTGAAAATTTTAGCATCTCTGATTATGGTATGTGACCTCTTCCTCCAGAAAACAAAATAAAACAAAACACCAAACCTGACACATCAACACATGAATGAACATGAAAATTGAACTCAAACTGGGCAAAGTCCATTCTCCTCCTGATGTTTAAAATGGAAATTCAAACATCATCAGTTATTCTTTTGATCACCTCTGGAAAAGAAGGGGTATCAGCCAAGGAGCTGCGTGGAGGCTGCCTTCTTACTTCCAATTGCACTGGGGAACAGAAAATCAAGTTCTCAGGGGAGTGGGGGAGAGAAAGAGAACGACAGAGAGAGAGAGAGAGACCAAACGATGGAGTGAAGTTTCTTTCAGGATTTTGACACCTTTTCAATTTCTCATTTCGATTCATCATGAGACTCTTCACTCCTGTTCTTGGATTTTCTGAGATATTACTGTGACTTGAAAGATCAATCTCCTTGGGGCACTGGGTGGCTCAGTGGGTTAAAGCCTCTGCCTTTGGCTCAGGTCATGATCCCAGGGTCCTGGGATCGAGCCCCGCATCGGGCTCTCTGCTCAGCGGGGACCTGCTTCCTGCACTCTATCTCTCTGCCTACTTGTGATCCCTCTTTCTCTGTCAAATAAATAAATAAAACTCTTCAAAAAAAAACAGAAAGAAAGAGAAATCTCCTTTATTCTTTAGCCAGCCTTTTGTTTCTGTTACTTGTAACTAAGAGTTTTAACTGAAACAAAGGGCCAGTGAGGTAAGATAAAAGGGAAGGAGCTAGAAGATACGTGAAGACGTCAAATAACCATTCATGGTGTCAAGAAGCCGAGGAACAGTCTCAGCACCAAAACCTGTGCTAGAAGAAGGCTCTTGGCCGCTTACCTGCCCCGTATCACTTTGTGTTGTTCCTTAGCCTGGAGGGTCTAAGCATATAAATGATTCGGAGGTGGCGGCGGCGGGGGGTGGGGGGGTCTATGTCAAACTATCCCTTTCAAAGTATAAAACTAGTTATTGCATCATGAACTGGGAACACTAAAAAGCTTGGCAAGATTCTTTGGATTTTGGAGACCGTATGTACTGCTTTTGACTGTGCTGCTCTGAAACACTTACTGAGTGGTGCATACAGCTGCTGGATTTTAGGGGGCCCAGAGGAAGAAGAGGTGCTTCTGCAGCCCTGCCCCCCAGGAGCTGTGACACAGCAGCTTCAACACTACTCAACACCACAACTGTCGTATGGACTTTCTGAAGAGTACCAGCAGGAGAATCACAGTCCAGATCCCAGGGGTTTTGGAGCAAACCGTATTCTCTGTTGTCCTCTGTTTTTTGAGAAACGGCTCCTGGTTTGATACTGGATCCTGGCAGTCTGAATGCCTGACCACGGGCATCGAACGGCCATGGACCCAAGCCACCAGTCATGAACTATGCGTTAACGAGCTCATCATGCTTTCAGTCTGGGAGTGTGCAGCAGCAACCCATCATCAAGGGGAAGGGGTGTGAATGTGGGTTTGAGCGACCACTGAACACACAAGGAGTTTTGCATGAACAGTTGGTTCAAACCCACAACGTCTCTTCCTGCCTTTCCTATTGCTCAGTCTCTCAGACTGCTGTACTCTCATGGGCAATTCCTTCCTTTCTTTCTTCCTTCCTCCCTTCCTCCCTCCTTCCTTCCTTCCTTCCCTCCCTTCCTTCCTTTGATTTTATTTATTTATTTAGCACGTGAACAGGGGGAGGGGCAGAGAGAATCTCCAGCAGATTCCATGCTGGGGGCAGAGCTCAGGCAAGGGTGGGCGGTGAGATTTACGATCCTGAGATCATGACCTGAGCCAAAATCAAGAGTTGGTCGCTTAACTGATTGAGCCACCCAGGTGCCCTATCTCATGGCCAATCTCTTATAACCAGTTGACTAAGGAGAGAAAAATTCACGTCTGGTACAAATGCTTTTGTGTGATATGCTGGCACCGACTGCATTTATAGTCACAATCAGGAGTGTCCTAGAAAGACAATAGTGAAGAAAAATCCTTCCAGTGGGCAGAAATGTGAGCAGTACATATGACCGTCCCTTTTTTTCTTCAGTTTATGCCAAAACCTTCCTCAAATACTCCAGGCAGATTATTTCCCAGATTATCTGTGCTTTCATTAGGTTCGGTGTAGAGCGCTCACACGGATTTCTCACTGTGCATCGGCTGTTTGACCGTCTACACTGTGATCTTGAGGGCAGAACCTGTGTTGCACTTCTATCCTATCCTCTTCATCTAGAAAATCCCTGGTGCACAGTAGGAACACGGTAACTCTTCTTAAAACCTCTTTACGGTGTTACATCCTGGACGATTATCTGTGGATGCGCTTGTCCCTGGAGTCCGCGAGGCATGACAGAAGCCCTGTGGTTTAATGAGAAGGCTGGCTTTGAAGACCAAGAGCCAAGCCTGCTTCTGCCTCTCACTAGCATCGTGAACTTTTACACACTGAGGAAGCTCAAGGTCTTTACCTTTCAACTGTGAAGGAAGATGTATGTCCACCCTTGGGGGTGGAGATAGGGGTATGAGACAAACCAACCTTTGTGGAAATAGGCAGGGATTTTCTAAAGAAGAGAGATGATCACACTTCAGTGGTTTGAAGGAGGTTGGATTCTCAAAGTGGTAAACCTTGGGACGGAAGGTGGGGAAAGCAACGGCTTGCAGATGTTCGTGAGAGGAACCCTATTAAGTAACATGAGAGTAACCTTGTTTACTTTCTTCATGTGTTCACATGCTCCATAAAATAAAATTTCCCTGGGAATGTTGTGATATTCTCTAGTTGATCACAACCTTTACAATTTCTTTAGTACTAAATTTTATTTAACCCAGTATATCCAAAATATTATCACTTCAACATGTTATCAAAATATGAATTTATTAATGAGATATTTTATGTTCTTTATGTTTTTGTTTTTTGTACTGTCTTAGAAATCCAGCACGTTTTATACTTATAAGACCCATGGGGCTAGCGGCTACTCTACTGAACGGCACACTGCTGGATTAGCTGCCCAGGACATTTAACAAATGGGAAAAGCAAGGTCCAGAGAGAGAGGCAATGACTGGCTGTCGGCCCCCAAAAGGGGGCCATCCCTGGCCTCTTAGGAGAGGGGTTCCCCATATATGGATCAGGCTTGAGGTGGCCTACACAGCCTCTTATCTTACCAACTAGCCTGTGATCGTCTTCTGACGGATCGTCAGCTGGAAGCACTGAGTTCATGGGCAGGGAATGAACACTTGGGGTCTGCTTCTCCCCTTACACCTCCACATTCGGTGACTGAAAGGGAACCATGGATCACACCTTCCTTCATAGCCTACTTTGGAGGTGCTTTGGTAAACAAGGGAGCAGAGAGTATCAAGAAATTTGACCTACCCCAAGTCACTGCATCATTAGTACAAGGAGTAGGTCTGTGGTCCAGTCCTGTTCATGGTCAGCGGCAAACTTGGAGCAAAGGGAGAGGCACAAGATGAAATTATCATGGTTCTATGGAAGACTCAGAAGGAGCCTTTGCCAATCTGTTTTCCCTAAATAGTAAATCTAGATCCTTATCCCTGAGGGTATGGGAGAATGATGCTGTGTTATATAAAGATTAACAATACCGAGTGTGAATTATCTGCTTGAATTAGTAAGTGCTCAGTAGTTGGCTGACTTTCGTCCCATCATATACATCCACTCTGGACACAATTACCATCGGGAAGGAGGTGAGCACGGAGTATAGAGCATAGGCTCAGGAGCTAGAGTGCATGTGTTTGTATCCTGGCTCCAATATTTCTTTTCCTTTCTTTTTAAAGATTTATTCATTTATTTATTTGGGGGGGAGGGGCAGAGGGAGAGAATCCAAAGAGGATTCCCTGCTGAGCTTGGAGCCAGACCTGGGGCTCCATTCCATGACCCTGAGATCATGACCTGAGTCAAACCTGAGAGTGGGACGCTTAACCAAGTGAGTTACCCAGGCACACCTCTGATATTTCTTAATTTTGTGACTTTGGTCAAATTCATTAAACTAGGTCTGTCTCACTTTCCACATCAGCAAACTTGGAATAATGGAATTTACATCATTGGATGGTTGTAAGAAGTAAACTAAATTCATGTATGCTAAGTGCTTAGACCAGTGTCTGGCACATGGTAAGTGCTTTAATAAATGTCAGCTAGAAATGGTGTCTACTAATTATCAAAAATGTCTTCCATTAGATGGAATTATAAGGTTGCATAGACTCAATGGTAGGCTGAGCTGGTTCACACGGTCTCACAAGGACCTACTGTACAATCTGTTCCCAATTTTGTGTTCAGTGATGAAATAGCTTGAAATCAGCCACATTGAGAGTATTTACGTGATGGAAATTGACAAACACCACAAATCTGACCTCCCTTCTCTCCCCCAGAGAAGTGGCTGTTGAATATTTATCAATATGCCGCCGGTTATGTTTGTCTGAAAAAGAACCTTTCATCTTTAGCAGGTAGTTCTTGGGATCCATGGAGATTATACAACTATCTTCCATTTTCACCACACTCTGAATAGGATCAGAAGCTTTTCCCGCTGATGAAGAAATGTTATCACCTCCCCTGTTTTTAGAATACAAGACTAGTTGAAGGTCTGTGTTTTTGTCTTACTAGTTAGTTAACTCCAGGAAAATCTCTTAGTTTTCTGAGCCTTGGTCTTCTCTCCTGCAAAATGTTAAAAGTAAAGTCTTGGGGTGCCTGGATGCTCAGTGGGTTAAAGCTTCTGCCTTTGGCTTGGATCATGGTCCTGGGGTCCTGGGATTGAGCTCTCTACTAGGCAGGGAGCCTGCTTCCTCCTCTCTCTCTGCCTGCTTCTCTGCCTACTTGTGATCTCTGTCAAATAAATAAATAAATAAATAAATAAATAGATTCTGGAGTCAGTAAGATTAAAAAAAAAAAAAAGTAAAGTCTTGAGTGGCCTACAACAGAGACTTCTTGTTTAAATGAAATACTACATATGAAAGTGCTTTATGAAATCAAATCCTATACAAAACATTTTTATCATTTGGTAGCATTAAAAAAAAAAGCTAACAATACAGATCTTTCTCCTTTGGATTTTTGATGACAGTACTATTGGGAAAGCCAAAGTGCATGCAATTTCCTGACAAATTATTTCATGCTTACAGAAGATGCTAGTAAAATCTCTTCATGCCCACAGAGTGATTCATGCACAGATTTTAAAAAAAGAAATCGATAGAAAATTGTTTTTCTATGTATCCTACAAAGACTGCCTCCTGGGACTACTGTGCAAAAGTCTATTACGTTTGAAGTTCTGTTGGGTAATTTTTTTTTTTTTAAGATTTTTATTTATTTGACAGAGAGAGATCACAAGTAGGTGGAGAGAGAGAGAGAGAGGAGGAGGAGGAGGAAGAAGGCTCCCTGCCGAGCAGAGAGCCCGATGCGGGACTTGATCCCAGAACTCTGAGATCATGACCTGAGCCGAAGGCAGAGGCTTAACCCACTGAGCCACCCAGGCACCCAATTTTTTTTTTTTTTTAACTCAGTGGACAGCGGTAAGGAGTGAATTATTTTTGTTCAGGTAATACCAGGCACCTATAATTCTGTAGCTTTACAGCAAAATATGCTTCTCTTCACAGAGAGTGATATAAGCATCTCTGTGTTGTAAACCTTTCAGACAAAACTAGGTGCACCGAGGAAGACTGAGAATTTGTTGATGTTGGTAAGTCCCATGTGTTCATCCTCCTCCTCCAGTCTTCCAGGGAAGAGGCGGGAAATGCAGTCAGTTTCAGCAAAGAGCTAGTCATTGCTACAGAGAAGACAACAAATGGTCAACGACCTCTGAGCGCTTAGAAAACATCATTCCATGTATGAAAAACAGTTACATATCTGAGTTGCAAAGAATCTGTGTTTACTTCAGAGAGATGGCTGCTTTGCTTTTTATTTAAGAAGTTTTTATGGAGAAAGTAAGTTTAATGGCATCACATAAAGATGCTTTGTTCAGAATCATCTGAAAGTCATTATAACTTTATTTCATGTTAGGTCTACGAATTCTCAGAGCAGCTTTTCCCAAATGTTAATAGATACAGCAATAATAGTATTCTTTCACCATTGTATTTTTTTCTCTTAAATAAAGTAGGAAATGATGCGTTAAATTTAAACAGGTGTGTGTGTCTGTGTGTGTGTGTTGTAGAAGCTTTAGAATGTCAAGAGGCACACTGGCTCTCCCAGACGCAAGTGTAGTAGGAAATGTTTTCCAAACTTCCGTGACCACAGAATTACTCATATAAGAACATTTCAGAGAACAGTTATGCCCCAGAAGACATGTTGGTAAATCCATCTTACATGGTTGTTAGTTGAGCTAATGACCAGAGTGTTATAAACACCATTAAAAACGGTTTAGAGCAGGGAATGTTCACTTACGCTGAAAGGAACTGGGGATTGCATGAAGGATGAGGAAAATTCAGACAGGCAGGTTTGGTTAATGGGGAACTTCTCAGGTGCAGAAAGAGGCACAGGCAGATGGTAATTGCCTACATTAATATAGTTGGCATAATACTGTTACTAGATTTCCAGGACAGAGCTGAAACCAAAGGTCACATTCTTACTCAGAAGCTGTACCCTTTATATGCAGCCTTTCCATATTAAGCTGGCAAAGAAGACTGAGCAAATTATGTAGACTCTTGGATTCTAAGCTGAAGCATTTAGATTTAAGTAATGTGCAATTTCCCCCCTATTTCTTAGCCTACACAGAGAACATAAACGTTTAGTATTTTGGCGTACAACTATATAAATATGTAAATACCATAACATGTGAATAGACTTTGGTGTTAGGATGTCTTAGTAGAACCACTGAGAAGTTTACACACAGAAACACATGTGTAGTCGTCTTCGACATGTCACTAACTTCTGTCATAGAAAGGGCTGAACTCTTTTCAATCCAAGGGAAATAAACAGGCCTTCCCCTGCCTTCCCTCTTGACACCTCAAAGCACGTCATGTGAATGATAAGCCTGTAACATCACAAGGCTGACTTCTGTAGAGCGTATGTAAGAAATCAATGTTGGGTGCTTCAAGTGGTGAGCTTTTGCTTGCAAATGTTAAGGCAGTGCATGTTCCAATACCTTTGTGACAGAAAGGAGATGATGTTCTAAACCATATCTCCAAATGAGGAAGTAGGAACTCCTCAGGCTTCACCCCTGGTTCTTTGAGGTAATAGTTGCTGAAAGGGCAGACACGACCGGTAGAGAACTTTTATTTCCATATTGAATGTAAACCCTCTAGTGTAAATGAAGAATTGAGGCAGTCTGCACTCAACTTGCCACGGTAATAAATAATTGTTCCGTGGGCTTCGCGATGCTGTCAGACTCACTCCTCAGGACCCAGTGCCTGCACAAGAGACTGCGATTTATTAGGTAACTCGCCTGGAGCCTGTCTTCTGAGGAGGAATCTGCTTCATGGCTTTCCCACTCCCTCAGGCTCCTACACAACCCATCTGCCTAGCCTCCCCACACAGGCCTGACGTATGTGCTTCCCATGATGACAAGCATCTAGTCTGACAGACCGACTTGTGCTCATGTGTGCTGGTACAGGAGGAGCTGCTTTCCCTCCTCCCAGGCAACAGGCTCCAGCTAGAAATGTCGCTTAAAGATAGTGCTCAAGGGGTGGCTGGGTGGCTCAGTGGGTTAAGCCTCTGCCTTTGGCTCGGGTCATGATCTCAGGGTCCTGGGATCGGGCCCTGCATTGGGCTCTCTGCTCAGCAGGGAGCCGACTTTCCCCCTCTCTCTGCCTCTGGGTGATCTCTCTCTCTCTGTCAAATAAATAAATAAAATCTTAAAAAAAAAGTGCTCAAGACGTTTTCCTCCTCACGGCCCCCACTCCCCATGTCACGCAAGCTATGATGCACACAAAGTATGGCTCTAAGAGCCTCTGCCCGTGGGGTGTAGCAGCCTGAGGAGAAGGCACAGTCCAGGCAAGCCAGAATCATATTTTTGAGCTGGGCTCCTGTTTCCTCAAAAAAGAGAGGTAGGGAGCTGCCAGCACATAGTAAAAATCCCCACATCCACTGCCAATGTGTTCAAGCCAATCGTGCCAAGCACCCCTTCCAGTGAGAAGAACCGAAGAGTCTGCAGTCTGGTTGAAGGAGCTTTTCATGTGGGTGTTTGACGATAGGAGCATGCCACGACGAATCCAAGAAAATAAATTTATTAAACTTTGAAGGAAAAAAATCCACAGACATAAGGAAAGTTAAATATAAACTGCAGGACACAACTAGTCATACTAGTGAATAATGGCTTGTGTGGCCAGCAAAGTACCAAAATGACATTCTGAGACTGATTGAGGTATTTAGCTATTTTTGGCTATAGAAATTGTTGTCAGCCTATTGTGAAATAGTAAGATAGTTTTCCCAAGCACACAGTTTTAAGTTGAATTAGGTTCTACACGGATGAAATTGTATATGAAACTAAATTACGTAGCTCTTAGAGAAAACCATAGCAGCAAGGTAGCAGAAAACCTATTAAACACCTATTACAAAGTAACATGTTGAACTTGGAACACCCAGTTCTAGCTTTTCACTGTCCTTCCTGCAAGAAAGAGGGAATTTAAAATTACCAACCATTAAGCCTGTTTCCTAAAAAGGTCTGAGCTAAATGGCAAATACTATTTAAGTTACAGCTAACTTTAAAGTTTCATTAAATGTAAAAAAAAAAAAAAAAAAAAAGAAAGAAAACCAAACCAAACTTAAAGTGAGAAGCATTCTTCAGTGAGATGAGATTCTTCTCCTTTGACAAACCTTTTGGGGAGCGATCCCGAAGCTCCCTACGAATGGTGCTGAGATTACTAAGGGACTGAACAATAATTTATACCTTACTTCAGGACACTTCTTTTCCTTCTGACTACACGCTCTGAGGCCAAGCAACTCAGAGGGGAAATAAAAAATGAGGAGACTTCTTTGTTTGCTACTTCAAATAAACCCGAGAAAGGGTTTGGTGAGGAAAGAAGTTTCCGCTATGGGTTTAAGACATTTCGGACTTCTCGGTGGGGATTTAAAATCTCGTTTCGTCTGTTTCTTGTTACCAGGAAGAGCGGGTCTATGTCTAGCTATCGGCTGTGAAACAAAAACCTCTTTCTCGAACTTTTTATTCCACGATCTGGTTTAACTTCACTTCCACCTGCTTCAACTTACAAAATGCTTCTTGTACTTTATTCCCTTCTTCGGTAACCATGTAACAAAATCAAGTCCTGTCTGAAGAGATGCTACAACAGAGGTTCTGGGGCCTACTCCTCATGATCTGTCTGCCCCCAAAACTCCCTCCACGTGCAGCCGGAGCACCCAAGCAGCCTGCCCCGAGGGCCCGGCTCGCCTTCCCACTTCTCCCAGTATGGAGCTTTCTGACAGGAACCAAAATTTGGGCAAGAAAGAGTTTTTTGTCTGCCTGTTTTGGTTTGACTGGTGCCTCTGTCTTTAAGTTTTCTCTACTAACAAATAATTTTTAAAAAATTTAAATAAGATGAGCCTGTTCCAGTAATGCAGGTAACTACAATCCTTTCAGAACTGTTTAAGGAGTTGGGGAGGTATAAAAAGGGCCTGGTAAAAAACTAACTTGTTTATTTGTTTTTCTTTAGGTGTACTGACCAAAGCAGTAAACTAGCTTTTAACTGTAGTCGCTACATTCTTTCCAGGGGTCTGCATGAACTACAGTACACAGTGTATCGTGTGATAGAAAATAGCCATGCTTGAAGTGTAAATTATTAAAAATATCTTTATAAATTTTATGTCAAAATAAATGTTTCACATATCCAAACTATTTTTTTTGCCTTCTTACCTATAATTTTAGTTCCCAATTACTTAAAAAAAAAAAATTAGCCTGTGCTCTGATTTGCATTCCATTTTCCTGAACTGCAAAAGCCACCTGATTTTTCGCTTTTTCAAAAAGCATGATTCACTATACATTAAAAACAGCCATTCTATGCTTAGTATCACAAAATTAACACCCACATTAACAAGACAATCACCGCCACTAAACAGTCTTTGAGACAGTTCTTTAAAAATATTTACAATTCACAATAGGAATATCGATCTCGTTAGGCCTTCTTCTTCTTCTCTTTTTTAATATCATGTTTCAACATTTCAGGAAAAGGCATTTAGAATCCACTCCCCTATCCCCCCCAGAAAGGTTTAAACATTGTTTTGGTTTAAGCACTCATGCCCCAGCGGACTCTTTCCCATTAAATATGGACCTTGTGGGAAACCCGGGAAAGGCTACGGCATGATTTTGTTCAGTTGGTCTGTGCTCACGTAGCCGCACGATGAGAGAAACTCCTTGTCAGGCAAGGGCAAGGCCGTGGCATTGAGCACGAGGCCCCGTGGAGACTGCACGATGTGAATGGAGGTGTAGTCCGGGACGGGCCTCTCGGAGCTCGGCGCCTGCTCTGCTGTCCCAGACTGGCCAGCGGTAGTGGTAAGGCTTTCTGTGGTGATGTAAATGTCTTCCTGGTTAAAGCTGGGCTCTGCACGTGATTCAGCCTCGACGTGAGGGGCCACAGTGATGCACTTTTTGGCATCTGCCTCGCAGAAGTAGGAACTGTCCATGATGAAGTTCGCTTGGCAGAGTGAGACCACTTCCGGAGGACTGTCACATGGGGACATCCCTGCCTTATTCTTTTGGCCCGGGGAAAGGACCACACTCCCGGCTGGAGTGATGTCGCTTACCTGGGCATAAAAGTCGATGTTCGCCAGTGAACTCGGATTGCTCAGCTGAGGATGGGCAGCTTGATGAGTTGACTCAGTTCCACTGATAAGAAGTGGTCTTGGTTTGTCTTCCTTTGCCAGGATAACACTGGGCTGCTGAGTGGTAGGGGCAGTATCAGCAGAAGGTGAGTTATTTTGACTCTTCTGGTCAAGGCACAAGAGATCTACTTCCCCTTTTAACCTCTGTGGCTGAGCAACCTCTGAAGTACTGTCACACACGTCACTGGCATTGAAGTCAGCCTCCAGAAGGTCAGGTTCATAACAGCTGGTACGTCCAGAGTCATCATCCTTTGCCCCAAGGATGTTAAGTGACTTCTCATGGTCATTGCTGAGAAGTCTGTCTGTGTCTGATCCTTCAGTCTTTTCTTCTGGGTCATCAATATCCAGCTCAATGAATTCAACCCAAGAGTCATCGTTGTAGAATTCAGGTTTATAGTTGTCATGAATGGCTAATATTGTGTTCACCTCTTCTAATTTTCCTTCCTAGGAAACAGAAAGAAAATGAGATCTATGAAAAGAAACTTACAATGATGAAAGGATTTGACAAATAACACTCAGGCTGAAATTATGGTTATGATAAGAACAATAGTAACAAAACCACATAATGCGAAACACATTAGTGTAGAACTTTTAAATATGTAAGACTTTCTTATGATTTTAAGATCTGTTATTTGGGAACATTTTTCTCCAGAGAGGTTAAAAATGAAACATGATACATAGAGCTTGCAAAAGCTCTCAACAGAAGACAATGGTCTTTGTCACTTAGATAATTAATTAAGTACCTTGAGGAGATCTGGATCAATTCCTTTAATCTTTGGAACTGGAACAGGGGGAAGGATCAGCATCTTAATCCTTGAAAACAAATGAAATTTTGGTTTGACATATCTATAGAATTAGACATTCTCTTATGTCAAAAGATAGGAATAAAATGTTGGTGGCAGTATTACTTATTCCAAGTTTTCTGGTGCTCTACATATGCAGAATATGAGAAAGAAAATACTGAGTAATAAATGATGAGGAAAAACTATAGAAGAAAATAAAAGAACAAAAATCAACAGAGAAGCCCTCATGTGAAGCCAATTTAAATAAAACATGGTTTCCTAAAATCGTTTTTCCCCCTTTTGTCTTTATTGAGAGCCAGCATTAGTATTTGCGATGAGAAATTTGATTCCATCGAAAGCCAATTTCCATTTCATCTATAAGGATGGTAATTTTAATGTACATCTCATGAGTAATTTGCAGAGAAGAGGTAGAAAGAAAAGAAAAAGAAGGAAGAGCCAATACACCTGGACTCAAAATTACTTGCACCCTCAAAAAAGGATGGACGGACCTAAGTTTCCACTGCGTGGCTCACATTATTATATAATTATTTAAGATGATCTCATAAACCAGGTGTCATTGCAGGGTTCATTACAGTTGGGAAAGACTGAATTTGAACTATCTCTAACTGATCAATATGGATCTTTATATCCAATTTTATCATGCACTTAAATTTTCTGTTCTAAATATTTAAATTATGATTTTTAAAGATTTTATTTATTGATTTGACAGTGAGCAAACAAGCACAAGCGGGGAAGCATTAGGCAGAGGGAGAAACAGATTTCCTGCTGAGCAGAGTCTGATTTGGGGCTTCATTCCAGAACCCTGGGATCATGACCTAAGCCGAAGGCAGATGCTTAACCGACTGAGCCACCCAGGAACCCCTTCAAATTATTTTTTGACTGTTATTCATTTCAAGGTCTATTCTGCCTGGCTTGCACTTTATCGTATCCCTAACACTTAGAACAATTCCTGGCACGTAGAAGGTGCTCAATAAACATTTCCTGAATAAATCTGAACACCTCATTTATCTAGTTCATTAATAGCGTTAACTACAATTTATGTCTTAAAATTAACATTGCAGCTCTGGGAAAAAAAAAAAGCTTGGAGATTAGCAATTCTAGTCAACTCATCTATTGTTTTAAAAAACCCTGTGAGTCAGAGATGCCACCGCTGGGCAGGGAGGATAAACTGCATTTGGGACATTAGTTGATATTCCATTAAATGTGAATGGACAGTCGGGGCGCCTGGGTGGCTCAGTGGGTTAAAGCCTCTGCCTTCGGCTCAGGTCATGGTCTCAGGGTCCTGGGATCGAGTCCCACATCGGGCTCTCTGCTCAGCAGGGAGCCTGCTTCCTCCTCTCTCTCTGCCTGCCTCTCTGCCTACTTGTGATCTCTGTCTGTCAAATAAATAAATAAAATCTTAAAAAAAAAATGTGAATGGACAGTCAAGTCTATTCAATAGGGAACCCACGCTCTGAATATTTCCATCTGCCTTTTTACCGAACGAAGGAAAAAGCCAAATTCTGTTTTTTAAATTGCTGTAAGTGGTCTCCACTAGGTTTACTTAGTGGGGCAAGTGTTAAGACAAATTTGTACCAGTGAATAGAAGATACAGGAAAAATACAAATTATTAATAATAACTGCTACCATTTTTTTGAATGCCTCTGATAAACCAGACTCCATAAGATATATTTGGCACTAACTTGTGGACTGGCAAAGAATGGCCTGAAGGCCAAATCAGGTCTGCGCTCTGTATTTGTAAATAAAGTTTTATTGGAACATGGTCATATTCACTAGTCTACCTATTGTTATGACTGCTCTCTCATGCCACGGTGGCAGAGCTGAGGAGTTGTGACTGAGACTGCATGGCCCCAGAAGCCTAAAAGTGTACTCTCTGGCCCTTTATAACACAAGTTTGTCAACCACACACTAAACATTTTGTTTAATTCTTTTTTTTTTTAATAAATTTATTTATTTTTTTCAACGTAACAGTATTCATTGTTTTTGCACAACACCCAGTGCTCCATGCAATACGTGTCCTCCCTATCACCCACCACCTGGTTATTTTGTTTAATTCTTATAACTACTAGGGAGGCAGTTAACATGATCTATGGAAAGATTTAGAGATTTAAGGAATGTATTTAAATCATACGTTAATTCTTGGCATAGCTGGGGCCCAAATCCAAAGTACCTAACTCCAAAACCCAGGCGCTTTGCCTTCTGTCATCCTGCTGTGTCATCCTGCCGTGTGTCTCTCAATGAATACTTTAAATGTCAAAAACATAGAAAAATGCAGCACAATTTTAATGAGAGGAAGCAAAGATTCCCGAACGTCTGACGCTTGACTTTGTTACGTGTGCCTCTCAATTTTTTCCCAGGATCGTGCACATGCTAGCTATCTGGGTGTGATGGCAGGCTTCGTGCCAGGGCGACGGACACTGTGGCCTTTAGGGCCCAAGCAGGTCATGCAAATGAACGAAGGAGACCTGGGGCAAGGTCAGAGGGCGGTGGGAATGGTGAGGGAGAACACAGGCCCTTCCGGAAAGGAACGGCTGGTCCTCCGCTTCAGCCCAGGTTGCCATTCAGGAATATCAACCGAGTTTCACCAGATATTTCAGTTGATAAAGACCCCCTGGAAATCTGGATTTTTGTGTGGAAAATCCCGAGCGTGTAAACATTTTGTAGCAAATCCACGTAACACAAAGCAACGACACATGAGGATCTGCGGGCCGAGTCCGGCTTTTGGGTGGCCAGTGTGGCCAATCCAGTTCTTCCTCTCCTGATTAGTAACAGCTCCAAGGCTGGGATGAACCATACGGTGGAAACAACTGACAACACAGTACGGATAAACTGGCATGAAACTCTGTGACTCTTCTACCGTTTTTATTCAAATCCACATTACATTATAAATCTTGCTACAGCTGATTCTTAATGATCTGGAAAGGGAAAAGTGGCCCGGGCTCAACACTTCCAACAACAGGCAGGACCTGAAGCCCTTTCGAGCCCTAACATTCTAGGGAAGGCTGACGTAAGTACCTCGTTCTTTGGGGTATCATTTTAATGATTAGAACTTCATGCTCTTTCCACACCTGCTGACAACTGTCTTCTCCCGTTTCCTACTTTCATTGGAACACAGAAATGGAGACCATGACAAGGGTTTTTAGAGGCAAATGAAAGAACAAAACTAATTCTTTTCTACAGAGAACTTAATTTAGTACAGGAAATTTGAGAGTACAATAAAGATTTCAGAGCAATTTTACAATTTGGTAATTCAAAGCGTCAAAGTTAAGAACTTCATTATCCTTAGGGAACACACTTCTGTACAAAGGTTAATATATTTTCAAAATTCTCTTTGTTGAGTGAATTATTTTTTCTTTGAAACCTTGTTAGCTAATATAATTAACAAAACAAATTTACATGGCCTTCGCAATCACTCAAAACTGACAGCTAATGTTAGGAGTGAATTACTTCATATATATATAGTGCGCATATCTACTGTAGTTACATGTAAATTAGCCCACCAACTGTACAGATCGATACACGCAAATTAATCAACAGAATAATCTGCCTCCTTTGTGGTTGGCATTACATAAATATATAAATTACTTAAGATTCTATAAATGTATTTACTATTTTTTCCCCAAACGACTGAAAACTGTATTGTCTTGCTTTATAATACTTGTGCTTATAAAAGAATTGTTGCTAAAAAGCTAGATGCAAAATGGAATTCTGCAGAATGAATTCTGCTTTCCCACTGGTTTACATTATAGAACTGGAGATGCAACTCCAATTAAAAAGCTTTTGCAATGTATTCACATACATCCTGTTTTGATTTGCAGATGCCTCTAGGCTTCAGCTGGAGAAAGTGTCTTCAGTTCTAGGTATGGTGACCCACCATCTTGGTTAGTCTGCAACTGGGAGGTTTTCCAAGGCACAGGATTTTCAGTGTTCACACCAGGAAAAGTTCCAGGCAAACTGGGAGTGTTAGTCACCCTCATTCTAGAAGGGGCAGGATGAACCCATGGGACTTAAAAAATACTCTAAATGTAAGAAAATTTGCAACTGGTACTAATAACTTCTCCAATATTTTTCCTGTATTTTGTATTATAATTTCCTGTAGTCTGTGTGGGATTTCTTTCAGGAAGAAAAACAGTGATAGTTCTACAGCTCAAGGGAAATTTAAGGGTTATACAGTCCAACATGCTTTTATTACCCATGAGCCCACAGAGGTTAAGAGACTCAAACAAGATCAATCAGAATAATGACTAAGACCTGAGTCGGGATACCAAGAGAATATAGAAGACAATCTCTTCAAATTTAGAAAGAATTTTAACTGTATTTACAAATGTGCATAATCTGTAATAATTTAATTAAATTTAATAATTTCAATAAAACCCGGCTTTACTAAAAAACTCCATTATATTAAGTCTAAGATGGTTTTATTCGATTAAATTATTTAGGTGGCTTTTGTTTGCCACTAACATTTGCTTGTCCAATAGGACTGTGTTAAACTTAGCTAAAGATTCAGTACCACTCCGTTGTTCTAGAATGAATGGGCCAGCTCGTTCAGGACTTGGAACAGATCAAGGGGCAGCTCTGAGATGACAGTCCTGTTAAGGAGGAGCCGATCACAAGGTATGTGGCCACTAGCCTCAGTCTCCTTGTCCTATGCATTTTCCCAGGTAGAACAGACACCCAGCAATTCTCTATGATGAACACAACAAAGTGGCAAATGCGTAACTAGTGATAATATTTTACTGCATTAATTAAAATTTTTACTCATGATTTGCAAAAGAAATATCAAATAAACAAATGGAAACACATTGGGAAATCTAAACACTGGCAAAAACATCTAAATAGACTTTTTCACACCTACCTTTGCTGTTTAGAAAACATGAATAAAAATAATATCATCGTTAGCCCAAGTATTCCAAAGATAATAATTAAGAACCATGGAAACTGGAAATCTGAAACAGAAAAGAATATTATCTCACTCATAGAATTAGGAATAGTTGATGTTTACATTTTACTTTTCTTTTTCACATAAAAATATTTCTTAGTTTATATTCATCTAGTAAAGTCAGTGATTTCTCTTGATAACCACTAAAACAGAATATAATGATGTAGGAGTATCCGCTGTTTCAAGGGTATCTTTGTTCACTTCTTTAAATCTTTTCACATATGAAAAAAAATCAAAATGAAGAAAAAGCAAACAGTTTAAGCACAATCCATGTTTATATAAAAAGTCCACAACAACTGTTTTAAGCACCTTATGCGTTCAGGGTGTATCATTAGTGGCTTCGGCTCTAGAAAGAAATGCTGTTTGTTAACATACTACTTTACCCAAATGATGTCCACTTGGTTTATCCTTCTTTCCTTCCCCGCTTCCTCCCTCCCTCCCTTCCTTCCCTTCTATCTATCTATCCATCTATCTATCTATCTATCTATCTATCATCTATCTTATGTATGGTAATATTTTTTTACCCTCCAGACTAAGGATCCATCAAAAAGATGGGGGCAAAGCTTCTATTTTTGAATCAAGACCGAAACTTAGACATGTAGACATATTTTGCAGATTACAAAATATCCTTTGATGGAGGAAGATCACTACAGGGGCTCCCATCTTCTACTTGGTAGCAGAATTGGGGGAATTTGTTCACAAAACTTCAATTTCATTTCTTAAGACCAAGTGGCTACCAGCTACCCGCAGTAGGTTCCTAGTGTTCTCCACTTTTTAACTGAAATAAAGTTGATATACAATGTTCTATTAGTTTCAAGTGTACAACAGGTGATTCAAC
This sequence comes from Meles meles, assembly GCF_922984935.1. NCBI lineage: Eukaryota > Metazoa > Chordata > Mammalia > Carnivora > Mustelidae > Meles > Meles meles. The sequence goes on from NC_060068.1 coordinate 150,068,271, forward strand.
AATTTTATACATTATTCAGTGCTTACTGTGATAACTGTAGTTACCTCCTGTCACCGTACAACGCCATTACAATATTGCTGCCTACGCTCCCTATGATGCATTTTTCATCCTTGTGACTTATTCATTTTATAACTGAAAGTCTGTACCTCTTAATCTCCTTCATCAGTTTCACCTAACCTCCCACATGTCCTCTCCTCTGGCAACCACGAGTTTGTTTTCTGTATTTATGAGTCTGTTTCTGCTTTGCTTTGTTGTTCATTTATTTTGGTTTTTTAGATTACACATATAAATGAAATCACAGGGTATGTGTCTTTCTCTGTCCTACTTATTTCACTTAGCATCATACCATCTAGCTTCATCTGTGTTGTTGTGAATAGTGAGCTTTCGTCCTCACTATGGCTAATATACTATAATGGATAAAGATGTGATCAATCTGTCTATCTCTCATGCTCATTGCAGCATTATTTATAATAGCTAAGATAACAGAGGCAGCCTAATGTCCACTAGTAGCTGATGAACAAAACTGGTGTTTTCATTGGGTAAATACCCAGTAGTGGAGTTACTGGATTATATGGTATTTCAAATTTTTTTTAAAAAGATTTTATTTATTTATTTGACAGAGAGAGATCACAAGTAGGCAGAGAGGCAGGCAGAGAGAGAGAGAGAGGTGGAAGCAGGCTCCCTGCTGAGCAGAGAGCCCGATCTGGGGCTCGATCCCAGGACTCTGGGATCATGACCTGAGCTGAAGGCAGAGGCTTTAACCCACTGAGCCACCCAGGTGCCCCGATATTTCCATTTTTAACACTCTATATTTTAATACTCTCTTCTTAAGACTCCATACTGTGTTCCCAAGTGGCTGCTCCAATTTGCCTTCCCAACAACAGTGTAGGAAGTTACCCTTCACTCCAACTCAGGGTTATCTGCTTTACACGAAAAGACAGGTAGAATTGACTTTAATGTTGCTTTATTTATTTTTTTATTTGTTTATTTATAGCATAACAGTGTTCATTGTTTTGGCATCACACCCAGTGCTCCATGCAGTACGTGCCCTCCCTATTACCCACCACCTGGTTCCTCAACCTCCCACCCCCGCCCCTTCAAAACCCTCAGGTTGTCTTTCAGAGTCCATAGTCTCTCATGGTTCATCTCCCCTTCCAGTTTCCCTCAACTCCCTCTCCTCTCCATCTCCCCATGTCCTCCATGTTGCTTTATTAAAAGTAGGATTTTATTTTGTAATATTCCTTTGTTATTTTTATTTTCTTATTCAGTTATTAAAATCCCTAAGGGAGATATGATGGTTATTATAAAGAATTAGTGGAGGAGAGAACGCCATTTAGTATCTTGTGTTATCTGTAAGTTTTTCTATCAATAACATACTCAGGAACATAACAAAGCTAGACCTTCACTTTTCTTTAACGTGGAAGGAAGAATCAGTTGAGAGATCTATGCTTAACTGAATTAAATGGCATCACAATAAACTTCAAGGGTGTGTGACAAATGTACTTTTTGCTTTTTTTATTTTATTATTATTTTTTAAAGGTTTTATTTATTTATTTGAGAGAGAGCGAGAGAGCACAAGCAGGGGAGGGGCAGAGGGGGAGGGAGAAGCAGGCTCCTCGCTGGCAGGGAGCCCGACATGGGGCTCGATCCCCGGATCCTGGGATCACAACCTGAGCCGAAGGCAGATGTTTAACTGACTGAACCACCTGGGTGTCCCGCAGGTGTGCTTTTCAAATCAGAATTTCATTATATTAAATACTGTTTAAAAGATCAAGCCTGTTAACTAAAACTTAGAAAAAACAGCGCTACAGGCATTTTCATTTACGTGCTCTCTAGTATCGTGAGCTCTACCTGTAGCATCAATGCAGAAATAGCAGTTCAGTTTCTCTACAGCCTGTGATGTCATCACAGGCCTCAGCTCCTCAGACAGAGCTTCACTTCGCTACGGCTAATTCCCATGTGCGAGTGATCACTTATACACCTACTGCTCATGGTTAAGCAGACTTCTTTCTGTGTCTAAAATTCTAATTCTTTTATTCTGAATTCATAGATCCTCATTTCTTTGAACTTGAATTAGCTTTGTATTTTTCTTACATAGGTTCTTCTTCTCCTTCTTCTTCTTTTTTTAAGATTTTATTTATTTATTTGACAGACAGAGATCACAAGCAGGCAGATAGAGAGGAGGAAGCAGGCCTTCCACCAAGCAGAGAGCCCAATGCGGGGCTCGATCCCAGGACCCTGGGATCATGACCTGAGCCGAAGGCAGAGGCTTTAACCCACTGAGCCACCCATGTGCTCCGGATCTTCAAATGTTCCATGTCATTCTGGCACATAACTAGCATACGACTTACTAAGCCTGTCTCCAGGTAAAAGCCATACCTAACCTTTCTAAAACCAATAAGCAGCTGCCATTGACTACCTTCGCTGACAGGGTATTAGGCTTTGCCTTAGATGTCACATATCTACCCATTCATATGGATCCACTATTTCTACACTATGCATTTGAAAAGCATTTTTTTTTTGGACTATCAATACAAAATAAACTCATTATAGAAATCTTTAGAAATATAGAAAAGCATGAAGAAAAGAATTATCTGAAATTCTGACATCCAGAGATCACCCCATTGATGTCTTAGGGCACCCTCCCCTCTCTAACTTACACCTACCCCTGGACATCCCCTGAATCGAATCATCATGGACTAAGTTCTCCTCCCATTTTTGTAATGAACAGTATCTGTTAAAAAGAGTGACCTTGAGGTCTCTCACCCTGACATTTGAACACCCTGAAACATAGGCAACGTATTACTCTAATACAAAAGCCATGTCGGCTGCCATTTTAAATCGTTTACCTTCTTCACATGCAAATGGGCTCATCTGAGGAAGTGCTACATACAGCGCCTCACTGAACTCGCCGTACTTTTCAGAATTCCGTTGTCTGGATCTCACACGCACTTCATATTCTTTATCCACCCTCAATGAGTAGACGGGAACTGATGTTGACAGTACAGGGTCCATCTTTCAAGACAAAATATAAAACTGATGGGTTAGTGAGATAACAACTTGACACAATAAACTCTACTAAGCGGTTTCTACATTTGTATTCAAAACGAATTCTGTAAAGTAGATAACATTTTAAAATGCACTTTTGGTGGTGGGGGGGGTTGTTGGGAGTTGGTCACGGTCAGCACCTGCGCAGCCGCCGTAATGGCATGATCGAGCAGAAAGATGGCTGCCATTGGCTATTCTATTTTTCTTTCTGTGTCAAGACTGTCATGGAGCCTGGATACTTCAGCAAATCCAGTATCAAAATTGACCACAGAAGAAAGAACCTAACAGACCAGTAACAATGGAAGACGGTGAGCAAGTTATCAAAAAACTACCATCCCTCCAAACACCAGACCCAGATGGTGTTACAGGTCAAAAATATCCTCCATGAAGTAGAAAGCTCTTGAGTCACATGGTGGATTCAGAAGCTCCTAAAAAGAAGCCTACCCATCGGTGCTTTGGTTGTGAAGGGAGGGCTTTTGAAACTTGTACCGAGAAATCCTTCTCCCACTGATGCAGAAGACAACCACATTGGCACTTAGGTTGGTCTGACGGAGGACTTTCTTTCTCCGAAAACACATCTGTACTCCTGAGTCAGCAACCTCTAGTGTGGCTGCAGTCCTTTCAGGGACAATAGAAGCAATTTTCACTCCATTGGAAAGAGTTCAGACATTGCTTCAAGACTGCAAGCATCATGACAAATTTACAAACGCTTACCAGGCAGGCTTTCAAGGCACTCAGATGCCATGGAATGAGAGAGTATTATTGAGGCTTGGTACCTGTTCTTTTCCCTAATGGATTAGGCAGTGTCCTTTTGTTTGGCTTTTGAGGTCCCATTAAGGAGCATCTGCCTACCGCCATGACTCAGAGCACTCATTTGGACAATGATTTTGTCTGTGGAGGTCTGCTGGGCACCACGTTGGGAATCTTGTTTTTCCCAGTTAATGTCGTGAAAACTCATCTGCAGTCTCAGATTGGAGGGGAATTCCAGTCATTTCCCAAGGTTTTCCAGAAAATCTGGCTAGAGCGGGGCAGGAACCTGACAAATCTCAGAGGTGCTCACCTGAATTAATCATCGGTCTCTCATCTCCTAGGGCATAATCAATGCAACTTAGGAGTTCTTGTTAAAGATTATATGAAAGAAACCATCAGTTAAGTGCCATTTATTAACTGAATAGACCCAAGAAGAATGCAATTTGGCCATGTTCCTAATTAGCCAAATGCAAGTTGGTGTTGTAAGTTCAGGGCACAATGAATTATGGGCAAAGCCCTTTTCTTGAAGCTCCAACAAATTCAGAATTAAAGGTTCTAACAGAAAAAAAAATAAGACTCACTGGAGGAGTTTGCTACTTAAAGAAATCTCAAGGCAAATAACTTTGTAAAGAAACATTCTGTTACATGGATCACAGTCCTCAAAGTTATTTTGGTATAAATCCAAAGATATAATAGACTTGTTTAAAGAAATGCAGCTGTATCTTTGTACTAGGCTGTCAGAAATGCTATACAATCAAAGCGTAATAGAATTATTATGGAGCATGGTGGAACTATGAAGAAAATTATGGCTAGGTGCTTACCCTTTGGAATATTATAATTTTGTACAATGACATAAGAACAGGAAAAAAAAAACCACATTGCCACACCAAAACAAATCATAGTCACATATACACACACGCAGTTTGTTCTTTGGAAATTCTGGGTAGTCATTCAGAAGATCACAGAGTTGGAAAGGGTCTTAGAAAAACCATAATTGTCTATATTATTCTATTAGAAGCAACTACATACCCATTCTGCTTATTCTAGAGGGCTTAAAGTTACCTCAAAGGGACTGCTATTCAAAATTTGCGAAGAAATGTCCCTAGAGAGCCTAACTTGGGGCTCGATCCCAGGACCCTAAGACCATGACCTGAGTTGAAGACAGAGGCTTAACCAGTGAGCCACCCAAGCACCCCTATTTATTGATTTTAGAGAGAGAGTGTGAGCGTGTGCATGAGCGAGCTCATGTTGGGGGGGCGTGGCACGGCAGAGGGAGAGAGAGAGAGAGAAACCCAAGCAGACTCTGGGCTGAGCATGGAGCCCGATGTGGGGCTTGATCTCACAACCCTGAGATCATGACCTCAGCTGAAACCCAGAGTCACCGTGTAACCAACTGCGCCACTCAAGTGCTCCTGAAGCTTCTTAACACGTATATTAGCATGCCTAAGATGGTATTTTAAAGCATTCTCTAAATGTTTTTTAAAACATGTGACCAGTTTTGAAGTCCTAATTTCTGTTACTGTAAACAATATTATTTCATTACAGATTTCATTACTAACAAAACCAAAAGGAGGCCCTCAGCGATTTGATCTCTGCCCCCCTCTTTATCTTCCCTCCACCCTCCAAAGCAGCCACACTAAACCTGATTTCATTTACATGGCCCCTACTGCCAACACTGAACTCTGCCAACCTGCCTTTGAGGGTGGTCTCCTTCAGCCAATGCTCAGTGCAAGGACTGTTGATATTCTAAGATGTTGCTCTTGGCACTTTTTCCGACTCCGTCCTGACAGACAGTCACATCTTAGATTACTTTTTGTACTTATATTACACTGCAGATTTCTGTATTACACAGCAGATTCCCTGGAGCAAACAGTGCCTTCGTTATTTTTGCATTTCCAAAGCCCAGCACAATACGGGTATAGAGTGGGTGCTCAGGAGATGGCCCATACAATGTGGATAGTTCTTTGTCACCCATTACTTCTTCAAAAAAAAAACAATACATTCTTAACTTGATTTAGCAGGTAAATAGCTGGGAACAACTACATCATCATCAGTATCACTTTTATATTCCAAATGCATTTAATTTAAAAAAAGGCAGAGTGATATAAAATTCTACATTGTCAGTGATAACTTGGATTCTGATTAGAAGCAACAGAGAGTAGGGACACCTGGGTAGCTCAGTTGGTTAAGCCACTGCCTTTGACTCAAGTCATGATCCTAGGATCCTGGGATCGAGTCCCACATTGGGCTCCTTGCTCAGTGGGGAGCCTGCTTCTCTCTCTGACTCTGCCTGCTTATGCTCTCTCTCTCTCTCTCTCTCTGACAAATACATAAATAAATAAAATCTTTAAAAAAAAAAAAGAAGCAACGGACAGTAACTTTTCCCCCTCCACTTACGAACCTCACTTGTTCTTTAAGCTTACGACACTTGTGCTCATAAACCAATTAGAGTGCAAATTTCTTCAGCAGAGGTCAATGCTTACAGATAAACTCTCGGTATTCATGACAACTCTGTCTGAGACTGTTGTAAGAAATGCCAAGAGGACGAACTTCACTTTTAAAAGTTAAGTGAAGTAGAAGTTAGCTGACCCCTTTGGAAGATCTAATGAGATTCAGCAGGGAGGCCATAAAAAAATGCAACAAAGCCAAGCTGGGATGCAGACCTGACTGGTCAACGACTAAGTCCCATGCTCCCAGGGACCTGGCTCAGGTGCGAGCTTCGTACCCGTGCATCAGCTGAAACACATCTAGATCACTGGACTTTCAGGGTTGAAACTATGATCAGTAAATCTATCAATGCTGATGTTTGGATTCACATTCTTGTCTTTCTTAGACTGTCAAACTTTTCGCTTTGGGACTCCTTTACACCCCCCAAAATTACTGAGAGGCCCAAAGATTTTGGTTTATTTGGGTTATGCTTATCACTATTGACCACTTAGAAAGTGAAACAGAAATTTTAAAATTAAAATAATATTAAATTGATTTTTTAAAAAATGAGTGTATTCTCCAAAACCACATAGAATTTGTGAGGAGACGGACACTGTTTTGCATTTTTACACTTGGGCCAGTCTCTTCAATGGCTGGCTTAATACCAGATGGCTGTAGTTTTGCATCTGCTTCTGTGTTTGTTTTTTTCCTAACAAAGGGCTGCACGTATTTATTACTGAATCAACCTACTGTGCAGAAGAATAGTAACAGAGAAAAATCATTTCCCTGATAAAACATGCCTATTGTTCAGGTAGCAGAGACGTTTACGGAGTAACAGGATAGGAACACTGCAGAAATGTGGGAGCCGTCTCACGTGCAATCCCTTAGAGACACAGCTTGGTTCTTCTCCAATTTTACCAATTTTCGTCCAAAGCCACTAGGGAATGGGATGATTCTGCTTTTGTTTCTTGGCTAGGAATCGCTTGATCCCGAGAGTCTTGTGAGAAGACAAGGCGAGGAATAGACTATGAGAAAATGAGCCACATCTGCTTCTCTATTAAATTTGCGTTACATCTGTTGTGTTGTTTTGGTTGAAGTGCATTGAATAGGATCTGGTCTCACATAGATATATAGTGAAGAAAAAGTGGGATATTTTATTTTATTATTTATTTATTTATTTTAAAGGTTTTGTTTATTTATTTGACAGAGACAGAGAGTACTAGCAGGGGTAGCAGCAGGCAGAGGGAGAGGGAGAGGGAGAGGGAGAAACAAGCTCCCAGCCGAGCAGGGAGGCAATGTGGGGCTACATCTCAGGACACTGGGATCATGACCCGAACTTGAGGTGCCCCAAGATGGGATATTTTAATAGCCTTTTCAAATAATTGTGGCTATTCTTCTTCTTCTTCTTAAGATTTTATTTTTAAGTAATCTCCATTATTTAATCCATTCTATTTTAATTTTTTAAAAAAGACTTCCTAACCTCAAGTTTCAGTCAAATGTTTATTCAGCAACTAGATACTGAAATACCTACTATGCGTAAGGCACTGCGAGGTGCTCCAGAGAGCAGTTCTCAGAGTGTGAACTTGCGGAACCCCTGAGGGTCCCTGAGACCCTTTTGGAGAGTCTGCAAGGTCAAGACTGTTTTCATACTAATACTGAAAAGTTATTTGTCTTTTTCACCAGGTTGAGATGTGTATCGATGGTGGGAACACTGCTGTCGGCTGAGCCCAATCAAAGCAGTCATTCCACCTTTCCACCTAGCACTTTGGATGGATCATTTCCCCACTCATGACTTTGGTTACATCACGTATTACTCATTTGGAAAGACACAGTGAAAAATACTGGATCTTTGAGTTATGCAAATTTTCTAAATGTTCACATGTTTTATTATACAATATAAAAAAATCACTCTAGCTCATATCACCATCCATCTCGTCAGGAAAAGTCTTCAAGGACTTGGAAAACTCTCAAGCTCACTGCTGGAGATCTGATGCAAGTCTTCCCAAACTCAAATTTTCCTCTGAAAGCTCAAGTTTCATTGGTAACAACTACTGTTGACTGTTTTTCTTGGACTGATAAGCGCACCTCATTCTTTTTCAAGACGTTTGCCAAGTCTTTGCCAACTTCACTATGAATAACCATCTATTAGTTTATCAGTTGTTCTTTCGAGATAAAATGGTGTCCCGTGCAAAAAAGCAGCCAGTTCGCTGGCAACTCAGCCATTTGAGTGTCTTGCTAAGACAACCGTGGGCAGCTCAGTACCATGCAGAAGTGCCTTATGCGTCCCTGACATGCGTCACCCAGGATACTAAAAAGCTAGGTCATCAAAGGTTGAGATTTAATAACATTAATAAAATGTGCAGCTTCATCAAGACCATTCTTATGTGGGGCTGGCTTTCACTCCATTACCATAAGCGCACGGGGGTGGTGAGCATGGTGATGGTCACTGCGGTTTGGAATGTGTTATTTGTTTCAGGGGTATAGGTTTGTGATTCATCAGGCTTACACATTTCCCGGTGCTCATCAGAGCACATACCCTCCCCAAGGTCCACCACCCAGCCATCCTTCCCTCTCTCCCTCCTCCACTCCAGCAGCCCTCAGTTTGTTTCCTGAGATTAAGAGTCTTATTTGAGTGGTGTCTGGGTGGCTCAGTCAGTTGGGCATCTGCCTTTGGCTCAGGTCATGATCTCAGGGTCCTGGGATCGAGCCCTGCATTGGGCTCTCTGCTTGGTGGGGAGCCTTCTTCTCCCTCTTCTCCCTCTGCCTGCTTCTCTCCCTACGTCCACTCTCTTTCTCCATCAAATAAATAAATAAAACTTTAAAAAAAAGTCTTATTTGACTCAACAACCAACTGGGCTTTTTTAAGTTAATGGAACAGATATCTAAATTAAAATGATGCCAGAAACAGCACCTCAAAGCCTGGTATGTTCACAGCTGCTCCAAACTTAACTTTAACGACAAAACAGGCTTCTACTCCAGCAGATCCCTGAACAGACAAGGCCTGGTGTCTCAAAATTCTGGGAGTGAATTTGCCAGGCCACAGGGCAAAACCTGCTGACTGGCCAGAAATCACTTGGCTTGGCCAGGGTTATGACTCTGTGATTAGACTGGTTTAGAATTAGTTATATTGGGAGCAGCAAGATAATCCTGTTTTTCTCCTAGCTGTATGCTATGTGGAACCTATCTAAGTGCCTAGTTCCCATATATTTGTCAAGGAAGTAAGGTGTTCAGAGATCAACCACCACCATGCTCCTCACCTACATAAAAACCTCTTAGCTCCATTCTTCCCTGACATATGTAACAAAACATTCTTCTGAAACCTCTAGGGGACAAACTCCCTTCCTCTGTTTCCCTCCTTGGAGTCACTTATGAACTAGCATTAATGGGGGTCTTGTAAGTAGTAGCAACGAAAATTGTGGGAGAATATCTAGCCATAACTCACAGTTGACCTTGATCATGACTCTTTCCACGTTTAGCCACATCCCCAAAGATAGCTTAAGTGGCTAGAGTAAAGAGGGCACTGAGGATGAGAGGGGAGATGGTTTTCCTTTCCTTTCTTAGGCTCCCATAGAAACTCCATGTAAGCATCGGCTATTGGACGGAATCCCAAGATGATATTTTACTGATTATGTCTGATTATGCCTGTCTTCCTCAAATAAGAAAATATGGAGTCTATAGCATGAACATGTGGCCTGAGGTCAAAAGGCAGTCTTAATGGTAAATGAGAGAGGTGTTGATACAAAAAAAGAGTAAAGACGAAGCATTTTTAAGTGCCATATGTAAGGATATCTTACCATTTTCCACTGGGACTCGTTTACTTCTTTGTACTGCAGTTCATACTCCAGGACTATCCATCCCTTCTGAACATCCGCATTGGGTGGTGGTTCCCATCTCACTTGGATATCTGCATAAATCCCCGTTAAACTGACGTTCAGTAAAGTCCAGTTGAGGCCGATGGGTGGATCTGGTTGCACTGTGCATTTTAACAGAGAGTTAGGGCACAGAGACACGGACAGGTACAGCTTCCTTTGATGGATGGCTTTCTTCTGAAAGACCAATTACTTTATGCATTTTTATTATTCATACCCTTAATTCTTCCAATAGTCTTATTATACTCTCATTGTATAAGAGTATCATTTTTTTTTTAAGATTTTATTTATTTATTTGACAGACAGAGATCACAAGTAGGCAGAGAGGCAGGCAGAGAGATAGATGAAGGGAAGCAGGCTCTCCACTGAGCAGAGAGCCCGATGCGGGGCTCGATCCCAGGACGCTGGGATCATGACCTGAGCCGAAGGCAGAGGCTTTAACCCACTGAGCCACCCAGGTGCCCCGTAGTATCATTTTTTTTTTTGACTTGAGTATGATCTGCTTTTAAATTTGAAGAAAACCCCTACCAAAAAAAAAAATTCCTTTTCAAGTTTAAAATCTGATCCAAAATTTTTCTTGAGGATTTGCCATGACTTACATTTCTTTTAGCCTTGATAGGATTAATGCTTTGGGATTTTGGCAGTGGAATTCATTGTAACTAGAAACTGAATTAAGACCTAGAGTATTTAAACATGGGGCTGTTTTGGAACGAGGGATAGAGAAATCTTTTTTATTCCAAATTGTTTATTACTTAGGGCAAGGATCTTGTCTTATTAATTTCTGCATTGCTACTAGAACAATCCTTCCAAACACTCAGCTAATGCTCCTTAGCTTGTTATCTTCCTGGCCACGTGTGATGATTTTTTCAGACCTAAGAAGGCATCGTGCTCTTCTCTCAAACGGTGATGAGTCAGGGTCTTGTCTCTTACTTAACCGCATACGAACAATCTGAAATAGCATTTTGCTTGGTTTCTACTGACATATGGTACATTCTCTAGTAAATCAGCTGTATTCTGCTTATCAGGACTGCAGAGACTACAACTTCCCAAAGCCTGATGAAGAGAAATATGGATTCCAAAGCTAGGAACTATATCCAAATTTACATTCTAGATAGTTCCCCATGAATTATTCCTCCTTGGGTCTCAGTACTGATGTTTTCAAAAGTCACTTGCAGATACAGAGTAAAATTTACTTTCTTTTCTACCGTGTGTAGAGGTCACCTAGAGCGTTGCCAAGTCTGGATCCCTAGGGTTGGCCAGAGAATCACCTACAAATGTAAGTGTGAGCAGCTCTAACTGGTTGTTAAAATCTGGGCCCAAAGGGGAAGCTCTTGCACTCAATCAGAGTGAAAACAGACCTTACTGCAAAGGAGCGTGCTATTATTGGCCCTTGCAGAATGGGCACAACTTAAAAAAAAAAAAGGGTATCCAAATATGACTAATAATGATCACTTTTGGAAATTAAATCAGAGGGATCTTCAGAATAGCTGAGCTGCACATGGCTACCGTCAGGACAGTAACGCTTTGCCCTTCCAGATTTGTTGGGGATGGAGGAATTCTGATAACTGAAGCTTAACCCTTTAAGAGACCAAAACATATAAATGTTTTTGATGGGAAAAATCTCAACTTACTACTCATGTTTCATCTTAAAAACTCTCCTTTCTATTTTAAATAGAAGATTTGGAACATGGTTCTTTTTGGGAAGGCTTGTACCACTGTTAGAAGCATAATAACAGCCTCCCCCTTCTCTCTGTACATCCTGCCACGGGCTGTCCACAGCTCCCCTGAGAGGTTGCAAAAGCACCTGAGACTGAATACATCCCTAGGCAGCCCCGGTCCCCTCCTCAGAATGCGCTCCTCTGGCACTTTCCCTTTCTCTGTTAATGGTGGCTCCATTCCTCCAGGTGCCCAGGATGAAATGAGTGATCTCTTCCTTGATGCATCATTTTTCCTCACCACCCCCACATTCTGTCAGCTGTACTTTCAAGATGGTCCCAGAGTCCAACCACTGCTCGCCACCTGCACCTCCACAACCCAGTCCTGCCATGATGCTTTTTTGCCCATATCGCTGCGTTAGCCTCTGAAGTGGTCTTCTCCTGGGGTCCCTGTCCTCCTTCAGTCTATTCTCAATACCTTCCTCAAAATACTGGTCACACTGGTTATTTTCACCCTTGAGTTAGACCACATCACTCATTTCAATCCTCCAAAGCCTTCCTCTCTCACTCCAGGTGAAAGCCAAAGTTGTCCAATGGCTTCAAGCGTGCTATAGCTTTGCCTCACAGATCCCTCAGAAGTGGCCTCTTACATGCCCCTCCTTGCTCACTCTGTACCAGCTCCTCTCCCCACCATGCCATTCCTCGAGTGAGCAAGGGACTGTCCCCACCACAGGAGCTTTACCCTTGCTGTGCCCTCTTGCTGAAGGGTCCGTCCCTCAGATGGATACATCGTTCTCTCAATTTTTTCTTTATTCAGCAAAGCCAGCTCTGATGACTCTATTAAAATTGCAACCTCTCCTGCACTCCTCTCCTCCCTCCCTATATCATTTTTCCTCAGAGCACTGTCTCTCTACCCTCACTGGGATAAAATCCCAGGAAGGGAGGAGACATTTTCTGCTCCTGGCACCTAGAAATGTACCTGGCCCAAGGAAGGCACCCAATAAATATTTGCTGAATGCAAGAATGAACAACAAATGTCTACTAATACAGTACTTTAAATCCAAAGATGAGCCCTGTGAGGTAGTAACAGAACGCTCACATAATGCGTGAGGAAGCTGAGGCCTGTGGTTGTATTAGGCTCACCTCCTTCCTTGTGGTCTCTCTCTCTTAGCTCCCTCCCTCCCTGCTATGGTTGTAACTGCTTATCACCACCTTTTGCCTTAATTATCACAAAGATTATCACCAAGTCTTCTAACCTCTCTATCTCTAGTCTGTGCTACTCCAATCTACCCTCCACGCTCTAGCAGGACGGATTTCCCAGAGGCATTAGTAACAACAGGTAGCACTGGATAACTTTGAGATTAAGAGCGTGGACTCTGGAGCTATTTTGCCTGGGTTCAAATCTCGACTCTGCCTACCAGCTCTCTGACCTTGAGTTAGCCTTTATTTTATTTTTTAAAATATTTTATTTATTTATTTGACAGAGATCACAAGTAGGCAGAGAGGCAGGCAGAGAGAGAGGAGGAAGCAGGCTCCGGCTGAGCAGAGAGCCTGATGTGGGGCTCGATCCCAGGACCCTGGGATCCTGACCTAAGCGAAGGCAGAGGCTTTAACCCACTGAGCCACACAGGTGCCCCTTGAGTTAGCCTTTAAATGCTCTGAGCCTCAATGTCATCATCTGTGAAATGGGGATTATAACAGAACCTCTCTCACAAGGTTATTATACTGACCCACAGGTAAGGGCTTTGTAGGCGTTAGTTAGCTATTATTCTCCTCATAGTTAGCTATTATTATCCTCAGGTCATTTCCCTTCTTAAATATCCTCAAATGCACCTCTTTGCAGTAGAATTAAGTCTAAATTCCTCTGTGGGGTACACAAGACCCCTTATGCTTTCTCTGGTTGATCAGTCAGGCCTGCCTAACTGCTCCCGAGTCCCTTCAATGGTCTGTACTATTTGTCACTTCTGGAACTTAGTAGTTGGTGGAAGACACAGTCCATCTGGTATACCTGGCACTTGCACCAGCGCTTTAGGGAGCAACAGAACTGGGCAGCCCTTCATCCCTCAGGCCCAATCATTGTACCTTTGCCCACTACCTTGGCTTACTGCCCCCTCCACACACCTCAAGTCCAGTACCTAAAATGCAGTACTGCAATTATTTACTTAACATTCCTGACTGCCCTACTTGAACATATCTTACTCATTCCGTAGCCACCACACCCAGCACAGCAATCCAGGGCATGGCAGGCCTTCCGGGAAAGTCAGCCAGGAAATGAGTGGGGCTGGCTATTGGCAGAGACATGGTTAGAACACGGGTCTTGACCCGATATTCTTACTACCACCGGTTTAGCCACTCAGCAGCTAAGTCTATTGACATTGGGGCAAACACTGAATAGTGTCTCCAAGTTATGCAGTTAGGTTCTCTTTTCTGCTTGTTCTTCTCCTGGACAGGCTATCAGATTTATTGTTTCTGCCTGCAGCTTCTAGCCACATTCTCTTAGCCTCTTCCAGTCCGCTGATGCCTGGGAAACCACACACAAGTGTGTAAGGACAGCGCATCTCAGAGAAACTCCAGGCAATTTCTATAACAGATGAACTTTTGTGGATAGAGATTCTGAAGTACCAACATCAGCGGCTCAAAGTCTTTCTTTGATTCTTTATATTTTGCTGTTTACACTATTATAGAATAAACACAAACATTCCAATTATGGTTGTTTGTTTTGTTTTGCTTCATTTCCCCTTGCATCCACACGATAGGCAAGGGATAATTGGTCTACATCTTTCATTTACCTCATTGAGCTCTGATTATCTCCAATGTTTGTCTTGAGAGCTTATAAACATGTCTTTAAACTGATTTTGGGTTGTTTTGTAAATATAAAATTCCAGAATTATTATGCTTTGTGAGAAAGAAAATCTAGGCTTTTATTATAGTGATGATAGGGATCAAAGGTCAACATATTTCAGATCTTAATATAACAACCATATTGAAAAATTAGGAAAGAAGGAATCTTAGGAGTCCACTGGGTTTGTTTCTTGTGATGGTACTCAAGAACCCAACCCAGCTTGAAAGACCTCCTGAAGGAAAAGACTCTGCCAGGCTCCCATTCTTTTCTTGACAACACTTACTGCCAGGTTGTTTTATGTTACAGCCAACCTCTATTCCCCCGCCTTCTCCCTTTTGTTCACTGACTGATCTCATGCCCCATGAAGTAGACCTCCATTCACCGAGATGACAATGACGAAGTCTTCCTACTTGAATACACTTGGACACTGAAGCTTCCCTGCTTATTTAATCTAAAGCCATGTCAAATAAAACACAAACCTGCGATTTACCTATTTCCTCAACAGAGAAACACTTTTGATCCACCGTACCACCATTGCTGGTTAGCTTGATACAGTAGGGAATCCAAATGGAGGTATAAGATGAATTAAAGTAGCAGCTGTTTTCTCCAGCAGAGACATAATCGGGGCATTCTTTCCATTCTTGAGTCCATTCTTGAGTGCTCCTGAAACGGAGGGTAAAAAAAAAAGGATGAATTGTTCCAAAAATCATGCCATGGTTTAAGTCAAAGCGAGGTGCTTGATAGAGTCAATAAGCTGGAACACAAATATTTTACGATAAGTGTTTTAGCAGCATTCCAAGAAGTCTCCCATCCATGGGCTCATCTGCAGGGTCTGCAGACTGCTGGGGGCCGTTGGCTCTTGTACTATAGCAAAAACATCTGGACACTGACTGCAGATGATGTGCCAGCTCCTAGATTAAGTAATTTGTGGATAGGCCCTTTATTATCCACATTTTACAGATGAGGGTTCCAAGGCTTAGGGAGGTTTAAGATGATCCTTTAGTAAAACACTACAGAGGCCCAACACCCAGACTCTGAAGATTCCCAAAGAACTATGACTCTTTGGACCCGGATGTTTCCCCAACTCATGGTGGAAAAGACTAGGGAGGCACACCGATGGCATTCTTCAGGCTGGGTGACTCTGAGATTTGTGGGGCTGTGAGGTGGAAAACTGGCTATCACCCACTCTGAACCACTGCACCCTGTGTTTCCTCTCCCCAGGGCTGTCTTATGCTTAGGGGAGTCTTCCTCAGGTCTTGAATGCCTTCCCATATTCCTGGCTTCTTTCCTTAACTACATGAAGAGCCACGAGAACATCATAAACATGCTGGACCCTCCAGGTGACATTTATGAAACATGAGGGTCTAGCTTTTTTCTCCACACCCTTAAAAGAGACAAAAGGTCATGAACCCAGAAAAGAAAAATTGGGGCGCCTGGGTGGCTCAGTGGGTTAAAGCCTCTGCCTTCGGCTCAGGTCATGACCCCAGGGTCCTTGGATCTAGCCCCGCATCGGGCTCTCTGCTCAGCGAGGAGCCTGCTTCCCTTCCTCTCTCTGCCTGCCTCTCTGCCTACTTGTGATCCTTGTCTATCAAATAAATTAAAAAAAAAAAAGAAAAGAAAAATTGTTTCCAAACCCAGAAAGCATTTTTTTTTCTTTTTTTGTAAGCAGAATGAATACCTCATGATAATATAAAAAAATGGAAACAAGAATGGGTCGAATTGAATCGATGTGTTTGCCTATCGGTTCCTTTTATTTTTGTTTTCTCTACAAAAAACAAGTTTATATTTTCCTACATCTTGGCTCAGCTAAAAACAAACGAACAAACAAAAGAAACCATGGAGGAAAGATGTACACGTGGAGAATACTGAAGAAATCAGAGAAGCCCCATGTCCAAGTTCATATTCCGCCACCCAGTTATTCACCTCTACCCCACTCTCCAGAGAGCATCGTGTGCCCCGATGACTTAAAACATCGGCAGGGCCTGAGCTGAATGGAAAAGAGAGGCTAGGAAGTTTACAGGGGGAGGAAGGAGAGTTTGGGGAAAGGGAAGTCCCTAGTCAGCTGCCATGGGGGCCTGAACAGAAATGCAGAGCAAGCCAAGGATTGCCCCAACTAAAGGCCAACACTGCAAGAACAGAGCAAACGTGCTAGAATGGGACACAGCCCTCCCAGGTCCCATCTCACTGACTGACTGACTCAATGAGCCCAGCAAACCATCTCTGGGTGGCTACTCTATACGTACTAGAGACGCATTCCATCTGCCACCAGCACTGCGTGGATATAATGATTAATATGATGTCGCTCCTACCTTCAGGCCAGAAGGAGACTCGAAATTACCATCTGAGTACTTTTTCTTTTTTGGTCTCCTGTATTCATCCCATTCATATTTAATAAGTATTGATTATATATAAAAACACTGTGCCGGACATTATGCAGGATGCACACGTGTCTAAGGAATGACTCCTGTCTCAGACGAATGACTGAAAACCTGTATGACAAAGCAGTGTGGGTTATATGCACAGAGTACACATGGGGTTCCCTAAAAGTTCAGAAGATGGAATGATTGCTCTGGTTGTTCACAGAAGCCTTCAAAGTAGAGGTGGTGTTTCTAGCCATCTTGAAGAACGGGTAAAAGCTTAATGCATAGGGAAAGGAAGGAGGGAATGGAGTAGTCAAAAGTGTTGAGGTATGAGCATGAGTATGGTGAGGGGAACAGAGGGCAATGGACTAAATGGGCAAACTTTTCTCAAATTGGAATTGCTACTTGGGTGGAGTACTTCATTATTTACTCATTATTCATGAGGTATCAGCTGAGAAGAGGTTTATAAGTCAAGGAGACATAAAGCCAGGTGGTCTGTGGCTGAGGGGGAAGAAGACAGGAATGACTTTGTGTAGGCTGAGGTGCTTGGGGCTGGTAAGCCAGAGCGTGGAGGTCTGTGAGCATCCCCCTCGGGGACGGGTGCTGGGTAGCAAGGAGCGACAAGGACACCACAGATTATGGGAAGGGATGAGCTGGGAGACAACACACACTTCCTTCTTAACAGCTGTTTCTCAGGTTGGTCTCTTTGGCACTAGGAGGAAACTTGTATAGTATGAGAGTATGAGGGCGTCCTCGACACAGTTGCTCATCAGCTGTTGGAAAGAACTTGGGATTAACGTGGCCAGTGAACTGTGGCTTAAATTCTGGCTGAGATTCTGAAAAGTTGCATACCCTTGGATGAGAGGGAGATTTATCCCTGATGGGGAATGTAAGTGGTATGCGTGTGTGTGAGTGTGTATGTGTCTATACATGTGTATGCGTATAAATGTGTAGGGGTGTGTGTGTGTGTATTTGTGTATATATGTGTAGGGGTGTGTGTGTGTGTGTGTGTTTAGAGTAGTAGGAAAAGGATTAAAAAATTATGGATAGGTGGGTCATTGACCTACAGTATAGTTTATTTTATCTTGACTTTCTAACTAAGTAAGAGTATATTAAAGAGAATGGTTTAGCAAGATTGCCCAGAGAAATGAGGCTCTTACATAATAAGATAGATAAAAAATACATTTAGCATAGTTGATAGTATAAAAGTATTAAAATGTAAAGCTATACTACAGTACTTAGCAGGTCTGGATTTGTAATAGGAAGGTTAGCTCTGTGTGTTTTACAGTTTCTCAACCTCGACATGTCCCCATGGGGACTGCATGAAAAACCTTGTTTAGATTATTCCAGATCCATTAGTTCCACAGAGCAAACAACTTAAAGCACTTATCTGAAGCACAGGAGCAGTTAGTTCAAAACACAACTCCCAGTGCCCTCCCCCTCATTAACCAAATTTGAATTTTATTTTAAATAAATATTTAAGACTTATTTTTAAACTCTTAAATTTAGCCAAAAAAAAACAAGGAAACAAATGGACTCACAAAACAGAGACTCTGGCCTGCTTTCCCTGGGTTGAATTTCCACGCAGACGACCAAAGCCAATTTATGGAAACTACTTTCTCCTTGTCATACCCCTAAGAGTTAAGGGCATGAGGTTTGTTCCTAGTCTATCTTGCAAAATGGAAGGAAGGCTGTACAATGAGACTACTGGGAAAAATCAGAATAAAGAGCAGAAGAAATACTTTCCATCCAAATGTTTTTACATCTAGCAACTAGAAGAAAAATCCCAATAATAAAACATCATTTATGTTCTAAAGACAACTGTTTTCATTACATACAGATCATGGGTTTTGGCTTAAAATTAAATCTTTTCTCTAGAAAAAAAAAAAAAGGAAAAGCAACAGTGCCCCTTCTCCCTTCTTATCTTGCATGGAAAATACACTTTCTTTTAATAGGCCAGTTTTGCACTGACAACAGCCTTAGAAGACCAATAATCACTAGCCAGAAAGAATCAAAAGTAATTATTGTAGCCCAGGAATTGGATTTCTGTATCCTTATCATTTTAAATTGTCACCACATCACCAATAAGGGGAGTGAGTGTGGGAGATGACAGAAGCGGGAGGTTAAAGTCTTAGGGACTGAGCCTTCACGTGCCCACTTTCTTCATCAATGAGGCGTCTGTAGGCAAGGAGCTGAGGGCAGAGCCTCTCCGAGGGCCTGCGATGTGCATTCAGGCTGAGTCTTCTCCCAGCAGTGAGACTAGACCTGGCACGGCGGCCATGACTGGGCGGGAGAGGCACTGGCCAGGAGCAAAGAACCACATGCATGGCCGCCTCCAGGCCTGCCCAGTGGACGGCCTGACATGGTTAGGCTCCTTTGTGCTTTGGTTACCAAGGCCAGGCTGGTAAACTGAAAGCCCAGTGCACATGTGCCTTCGCCAAGCCTTCCTGTCTCCCTTTGCCCCAGTTCTGGATGAAATCCTGTCCCGGCTTCATGTGTCCAGGAAGAGGGGTCATGATTCTATAGTTCCGGGAGTTGCCTGGGACCTGAATCCTGAGAACTTCTGGGACCTGACTGAGAAGTCAGAAAGCGCACCTGTATGGTCCTCTTTGCACCAGGGGCTGGTGTGAAGGCTGACACGTTTGTGTACTCGCTGGTGCTGTCTGGGCCTGACATCCTAGCCCTTTGGATTCTACCCTTCCTAGATAAACTGGGCTGAAGGCTTCTGTTATTTTGGCTAGACAGAATAATTATATTTTGTAGAGAAAACACAAAATATTGATTTTGCAAGTTGGGGTTGGCTCTCATCATGAGGTTGTGCCTGGGGTCTTGAAGATGTCATTGTTTTCTCCTGGGATCCCAAACCCCACTAAGGCAACAATTAATGATGTCCTTCCAAATACGCTGGGATTTGCCCTCCACCCATTCACACATTCTGTGGCATCTCCATTAGCACAGAGCCTGGCTTCGGACTAGGTCTGCTCAGAGGCCCAGTGTGCAGAGGAGGCCTGAAGGCAAAGGCACTTGACCTGGATGGAAGAAAGTAAGGAACAAATATATATTTGTGAGGTCTTCATGCCTTTGGGTTTATCTTTTTGCTCAAGTTCAGATTAGGTGACTATTACTGGTAATAACCCATTTTCATAACATGGGTCCGACTCTGCCCTCTCTTTCTTCAGTTTTGTTCCTTACTACAACACATAACTTTGTTCTCACTGAGCCGGCTCTCTGTACCTCTGAAATCTCTCTCCATTCAACAGTCTACTCAACAGATATTCCAAAGTGTTACAAACATAAAAGCTTCCTGTCCAGATGCATTTCCCCAAACCAGCATAGTCTCGCCATCCCTACCTCTCTGTAGCATCAGCCTTTAAAGAAACAAAGTGCTTTTGGTGCCTAGCCGTGTCATTATTTGTGTGCCTTCTGGGGCACAGTCAAGAAACCTCCCTCACACCTGGGAAGTGGGGAAGGCCAGCAGGGGTTGCTAACTCAACGCATTTATTTGTAAACTGAGGACCCAGTTTTGCACTGACAACAGCCTTAGAAGACCCACAATCACTAGCCAGACAGAATCAGAAGTAATTATTGTAGCCCAGGAATTGGATTTCTGTATCCTTATCATTTTAAATTGTCACCACATCACCAACAATCACAGCAGCTGCCATTTGTTGAGTACACAGCCTGGGCCAAGCTAAGTGTTTTTCTTGTATTTTCCAATAAAACCCTCACAAGAAGCCATGAGACGAGGTCTACTATCTCTGTTTCGCAAATGAGGCGGCTGAGTTGTGAGCGGACTACTTTGCCTGGCATTTCTCAGCGAGTGCCAGAGTCAGGCTGAGATGCGGGGTGTTGGACCTGAGTCTGTGTCTTTAGCTGCTCCCTGCATCTTTCCTCTGTTTCCCCACTCCTCTGAGGGGTAGATGGCATCGGCCTTGGACTGATGAACACTCCCACCCTGGCTAACCTTGTTTCTTGGCTTAGGCCTTCCCTGGGGGTTAGGTGGAGAAGAGAAAAGGACAAAGTATTTGAACCTAAAACTTAGAAAAGGCAAAAAGGTACAACCTAAGAGTAAGCAGAAATGGAAATAATTCCAGGTGAGGGGTCAGAAAGAAACGACCTGGATGGCGATTATATCGAGAGATCTTTGTTTCACTCTTCCTCTGTTATTTTACAAGACAACCAGTCAAAATGGAATAGAAAACTATTATAATTCCTTACTGAGTATCACTAATTTAATAGGAACACAGTATGTTTTCTACATAAACACCAAGCTGAGTCTTTTAAAACATACATGTCTTCTCAAAGTCCACCACAGGTAAAGTCAAATTCAAGGCCTGGCCATGGCCAACAAGACTTGGCAGTCTGGCTCTGGCTAGTTTTTTTGACTTCTTCTGAAGTCACGTCCCTTTTTATCTTGTGCCATCCATGCAGGCCTCCTGCTTTCCTCAAACAGATCAGCCTCAGGGCCTTTGCACCAGTAATTTCCTCTCCTGCAGTCTCCCCCCCTATAGACATTCTTATGGGCCTCTCTCACTTCACTCCTGTCTCTCCTGTAACACACCACATCAGCAAGGCCCACCGTGAGCTGCGCATCTGAAGTTTCACCCAAGCTCCCTTTACACACACACACACATGCCCATACATGCAGACACGCTTATCTATACTTCCATGTAATTGCTCTCTCATATACACTTACACGTTCACATCCTTGTGCACCTCCATGTACCTGCTTCCACACCTTCTCACACACACTCACTCTTGCACACACTTCACACACATACTCCAGCATATTCACACTTTTACCCACTGACATGTAGGCTCATCCATACTCACACTCACTCTCAGACACTCTCATACACACGGATGTCCTCATTCACAGTGTGGACGCTTCCTATCCTCTGGCTTTTACTTTTCTTAATAACCCATATTACCAGCTGACATTTATTTATTTTTTATTCTTTATGGTCTGTCTTCCCCTGTTGGAAGTCACTCTCCACGAGGCCAGGGTCTCTAAATTTTTTGCAATCGGCGTTGTATCTCCGGTGCCCTAGATAGTCCCCAACACGTAGTAAGGGCTTAATTAATATTTTTTGAATAAATGTATACATTTAAGTCATCACATGTCCACCACTGCATACAACTCAGTAAACTTTCATCTGAAAATCTATGGAGGGAAAAGTCAGGAAGGATGAAGGTTGCACCTTCTAATATAGAACAGCTGTATGGATCCTGGGTTCTTCAAACCATGATTAACCCCATCGGTCCAGTGGCATGAAAAAGTCTCTAGTTCAGGTGAACGGCACTTGGTGAACTTAGGCTTCCCAGAAGAATCTGCAGAATAAACAGAAAAGGCAAAGCATGAAACAGGAGGGTCAGGTATGGTCCTAATAAAACTCACACGTAAAGTGGTAAAGAAGAACCATTTCCTCTAGAGACACGGTTTTCCTGGGTTGTGGTTTCGGAGCTCGTTGTATGCCAGTAATTTCTCTGTCAGCTCTCGATTCCAGGGACAAACTGTTTTGTCTTTATGTCAAACATTATTTTTAGGGCCTGTTGGAGAAACCAGAACCAGAGGTAGGGCTTATTTGGAAAATGACCCCGGAACAAGAAGTAGGGCCAGGGAGAGAGGGAAGGGGAGGGAGGACAGCCAACAATGCATGTTGTCCAGGGGGCTCCCACAGTGGCCAGCCAGGGGACCTCCACAGAAGCCTCTGGGAGAAGCTGTAGAGTATGGAGTGTGTCCTAGAGAAGGAGAGGAGGCTGTGGTGTTTGTCCTCCTCACTCCCACCCTCCACTGCTTGGGGGCTGCCCTGGAGGTGTTCATGCCCATGACCTTCTAGGGCACACCCACACATGGGCTGAAGATCTCACGTGACTTCCTTGGGAAAAGCCTGGACAGGCTCCTGAAGGGGATGTGGCAATGTGCATGCATGATGGTGGCTGTGAGCCCCAGATGCAGGCACTGGCATTAGATGGGACAAAGGGATGTGGCCTGGGACCATGGCATCCACTACAGGGCCTTTCCTCCTTTTATGGTTTTGTTTTTTGTTTTTTGTTTTTAAATGAAGAGCCACTTATGTTTGCATTCTTTAAAAAGATTCGGCCAGTACATCCATTAGGTAGATGATGACTGAAAACCATCTGCATACTTATGTGTCAACTCTGATTTGGGAAGTGGTGATTGCCTCCTAGTGTTAGGCTATTAGCCCAAACACCTCCACATGGATGAAATTTGCAGCAGCCAAGTCTGAGGCAAAACAGATTTTTTTGGTATATTATTTTTCATTGTTCTCTGATTTCCACGGCCATTTGGGAGATGGTCAAGCTTCTTTTTTCTTTTTTTCCTCCTTACAGGATTAGTCTTCCGTTAGATTGTAAACTTAATATATTTGTTCTCTGATCTAAAGCTCTCATCTCTAGGCAACAGGGAGACTCTCAGGGTTTTTTGTTTGTTTGTTTGTTTGTTTGTTTATTTGACAGAGAGAAATCACAAGCAGGCAGAGAGGCAGGCAGAGAGAGAGGAGGAAGCAGGCTCCCTGCGGAGCAGAGCCCGATGCGGGGCTCGATCCCAGGACCCTGAGATCATGACCTGAGCCGAAGGCAGAGGCTTTAACCCACTGAGCCACCCAGGCACCCCGAGACTCTCAGTTTTTAAGTATCTTTATGAACACTTTAAAACATAATTTAGAAATAAATAGCAGGCAGCCAAACACATAAAAACCCCTAATTCCAAGTTCCAGATTCCTTTCTGGTGTTCTGAACCCAAACATGCCTCTTTTCCCCTTTGTCAGCAAAATCCTAACAAATGGGATGTTCTAAACCTTCTAAATAAATCCATCATTCAGCCATCCACTCAACAAACACTAAACATCTACTTTGTTCCAGGCCCTCTTCCAAGAGTAGAACAGGAAATAAAACTAATGTTCTGGTCCTTGTGGGGTTTCTCTTTTAGCAGAGGACAGGGGAATTCTGTGTAGAAAGATGAGCAGGGTAAGAAGATAAGAGGCTGTGAAATGGAGACCCCATCCTCCTCCCACTAATACCCATATAAATGCAGCCAAAAAGCTTAGGATGGGGAAATGTGTCCTCGTTTTAGAACATCTGCTGTCCCAAATTGTCTGGCCACAGGTAAATGAATCTTCAAGAGATCCTGAGTGGCAGATAGGTCCTCTGCCCTGAGAACACATATTGGGAGTGACCGAATGTCTTAATGAAATTCACACTGTTGTAAGAGATTCCTTTTCCTGTATTAACTAAGAGATTCACAAGAGTTTCGGGGCCTGGATAGGATCTGCTTGGTACCAAGGGCAGGTGCTCAGCCCTCTAGGTGGTCAGCATTTACAAACCTCTCTGCGAGCACTGACATGTAGGATCTGCTACGATTGAAGACAGTGAAAAAGGTGTGTGTTTTGTTAAGTAAGCACCTATTATACAGTACAGTACCTGGAAAAGTTCCTTTTTCTATTAGCTGAAGCACTGAAAAGGTTAGTTTCAGATCATCCCAGAATATAAGCGATTAATAGATCATATTTCAGCCACAAGTATTTTTAATGCCTGCAGGTTTGAGGAAACTATTGCAGATTCTGGCTACTCCTCTGCACAGAAGTTTAAGAAGAGGAAATGCACTGGATTACAAATTCAGAGATCTGTGTTTGAGTCCTGGCTCTGCTACTCTCAGCCCTGATCTTCCCAAGCCATTTGGACCTCAGTCTCCTCCACAGAGAGGCTGGAATAGATGAGATTCAAGCTACTATACAACTTCACTTTTATAATAAATGACATTAATAATAATGTACACAACTAAAACACAATTTTAGCATTTAAGCTGAAACAACCAGAGAACACCAAAAGCAAACACCATTGAGGTTCTCATATTCCCTGTGCAACAAGCCTACCACATAATGGCAAGAATAGTAAACCCAACCCAAAAACTTGAAACAGAAAAGAAAAAAGTTTGCTAGCTGGAGAGAAAAAAACTCAAAAAAATTAACTCGAAACACATTTTTATTGCTTAAACTTAGTCCGCTTGTTTATTCTGTTTCATTTTAACTCCAGATGTATAGAAAGCTCCCTATTATCTTCTCATTCTAAATAAGAAATAGGAAATTCATGGTTCATGGCTGTGACGCTAATGTTATGTAGTGTGTACCCAAAGAGGAACTCTGGTACAGGTATAGTGCAGCCAGGCTATTTTTAATGTCTGTTTCACTGCATGTCCTCCTTTCCCTACCTTCCTCCTTTCTTTCTCTTTCCTTTCACTCTCTTCTCCTTCCTTCCTTCTTCCTGTCATGTCTGGTATGTGCCATTAAGTGCTGTAGCAGACAGACTCTCAGACGGCCCCCATGATCCCTGTTTCCTGTTATTTATAAGATTTTGTATTTCATCTCCTTGAATAATTTGCTAATCTAATCTAATCTACAGAATATGGCAGGATTGTGGGGATGTCATATCTGTGATTAGGCTACAAAGACTGTGACTTCCATCTTGCCAGCAGATTTTCATTCTTGTTGGTTTTGGTGAAGCAAACTGCTGTGCTGGTGGAAACCACATGATGAAGAACTGAGAGTGGCCTCTGATCAGTAACTAGCAAGTCTAACAACTCTTGAAGACCTGAATCTTGCCAACAGCCATGGAAGCTGATCCTTTCCCAGTCCAGCCTTCAGATAAGACCAAGGCCCTGGCCAACACTTTGATTACAGCCTTGTGAAAGAGTGTGAAGCAGAGGTCCCGGAAGATGGGTGAATTTAGAGGAAGGGCAGGGAATACTATTAACTGGATGCTGTTTATACAGAATAAATGAATCCAGTATATTAGAACTTGAAAGCAGTGTTCAACAATGGCATAAGCCACTTTTCTCAGCAAATGGAATGCGTTGTAATGAGTGTGGTGAAAGTATGTAACTTCTTTGTTGGAGGCAAGAAGAACTGTAGCGTAGCTGTTGCTTAGCTCCTCAGTCACCTGCTCCTTCAGGTGCTATGACTGTGGCTGAAGACAGCTGGCATTCCTGAAGTTCAGCTCCTAGCATCTTAGCATCTTGTTGAGGTTTACCAAGGCTGAGAGGTACTGGCCTTAAAATGAGTACCTGTCTGGGGCACCTGGGTGGCTCAGTGGGTTAAAGCCTCTGCCTTCGGCTCAGGTCATGATCCCCGCGTCCTGGGATTGAGCCCCGCATCGGGCTCTCTGCTCAGCGGGGAGCCTGCTTCCTCCTCTCTCTCTGCCTGCCTCTCTGCCTACTTGTGATCTCTGTCTATTAAATAAATAAATAAAATCTTTAAAAAAAAATGAGTACCTCTCTGATTACGTCTGAAAATCCTAGTAGAAGTTTGTTTCATATCTCACTTAGAGACAACAAATGGCTACCATACAGTCTCAGGTCCTCTCTGATGAGCCACAGCCATTAATTTTTGAACTAGTAATAATTCCTGCTCTTTCATGAATTTTAGCCTAAACCTAGAGACAATATAGTTCAATATCCATTTACAGCAACTCTGAAAAGAATGCTGCACTTGACAAGAGAGCCTAGCTTTGGCCCTAAATTGATTCTCCCTAAGAGAAATGAGTGTTCTAACTCAAGTGGTCTTGCATTCTGAAAAAAATGTTAATATTAACACTGATCAGCACTCAACATCCTGACAATAGATTTGGGATTCATTTTTATTTTCTCTTTGGAGTCTTCATTTTGGGAGTAAGGATTTTGACTTGCAACTACATATTTATTTTAATTATTGCTACATACATCATGTAACATGTTACATACATCATTTTCCATATTATATCATGTTGAATACTTAACATATATTGTCTCCTTTAATGCTGACAGTAATTCCAGAAGGTGGGCATTATGTCTACTTAGAACTAGGTGAAGAACTGGAGTTTAGGGAAGTGAGTGTCCCTGTTTTTACTGCCGTAGGTAGCAGAGATGGGATTAAAATATAGGTTTGTGTGATTTCAAACCTAAAATCAGCACCAGCAAAAAATAGCAGCTTTTTTGTTAGGCAATTTTCTCTTGCTTCTCAAAAAATTCCCAGAAGGGAAAAATGACAAGCTCAGATGTGCTCTTAATTCAATTCTCAGAAATCAGTAAGCTGGTGAGCCCTAAGAGCAGGATTTTCTAATTGTAATTGCACACCGGAATCAACAGGGGAGCTTTAAAAAAATACTGATGCCTTGGCCTGCTCCCAGAGACTTGAGTCAATCTGGGGTGCAGCCTGGGTATCATGATTTTTAAAAGTTCCCCAGGTGCTTGCAGTGTGTGGCACAGGTTGAGAGCCACGGGTGTAGAGAAATAAATTATAAGTAAGCACTGAAAAGTTGGCTTTCCACATTATTAGGTTGTCTGATTAGGTTGTTCTAGCAGAGATTTGTATCAGGAGGGACCCTTGGTTTGGGTGCCTGGCTGGCCCGGTCAGTAGCTCATGTGACTCTGGATCTTGGGGTCGTGAGCTGAAGCGCCACGTTGGGTGTAGAGCTTGAAAAAGCAAAGAGTGATATGTAGTGTAAACTCCCATGAGTGTAGTTTGAGAGGGTGTGGGAAGGATATGAATATTGATTATTATCTCAGAAGAGTAAATGATGAACACTGGAGAACTATGAGATATTTTAAATATATGCGCCTATGGTGCATGTCTAAATGCTAATCCTGTCCAAGCTTCTGATAGACTCTAAATTGGCAATGGGAATTAATTAAGAAGTTAAACTGGTATTATTATTTAGAGAGCTTGAAGAGAGTTTTGCTCTTGCAACATATCATCATTGACAGTGACCGTGCCACCACGGTCAGTCAGACTCGCTGGGCCAGCCAAACCTGGCTCCCTTCTTCACTGCCTAGTAGCTCTCTCCTTGGAAGAAGTTGGTGTTCCTGATGGTACCCAGAGGGAGGAACATCAAACAGCTCTTACACAATGAAGTAGTCTGTGTTCTTATCCTCCCTCACCAGACATACTTTTCTATCCTCTACTCATGACAAATCAGAAACAAAACAAAAGAAATCACACACCAGTTCCCAATGTCTGCTTGTGTTGGGTGTTAGGAGAGAGGGAAGAAGGGGAGCAAATGAAGTGGGAGGGGAGGGTTGGCAGGAAAGGACAGCCTTCTTCAGAAAGCTCCAGATTGTGCGGTGGGTGCAGCCCCTAGTCCCGAAATGTGGAACCTCTACCACATCATGTCATGTGGACCATCTGCTGTCAACAGTCCCAGGCCCTGGTTATTGTCCCTGAACAGAGGCTGAGGACTTGGATACCTTGTGTGGGGGCAGGAGCTAGAAGGGAAAAACCTTCCCCTCTGACCAAAGGGTAACTAAATACAATCAGCTGAGAATTTCCTTTTGAGCCGGGCAGCAGTTGTGTGATACAATGAGTCCTTAATATGACTAAGAATTAAAACTTGTAAAGACAGATTAAGGAAAACAATTTTATGGAATAAATTTCAAAATTTTGATCATAAAAGATGAAAGAAGTGATAAGACCAAGTCAAAGTATGTAGTTATATGTGCATGGACAATGAAGGGGGAAACACGATAATGAGAGAAAAGCAAGACAAACATTGGACCGAATGACTTTTGGCCACCAAATTCCTAATTGGTGGGTCTGAGCTCTGCAAAGAGTAATCATAGAAGTGTTTGCTGTTATTATTCCCATCCTTGCAAGTCGGATGTGATTGTCAGTTCAGGATTTGTTACCTGTTATTACCCAAGAAGAGTAGATGATGAACATATTGCTAAATGTGAAATTCATCCTGCATTTTACATGTAATTCTAAGTCCACCAGTGCCAGCTGAAACACCTGAGGTACACATGATCATACAGGGACAGCTACTTTCCTCACTGGTTAGAGGTGATTTCTGTGGTTGTCTTTTAGACCGTCATAACTTATTGAAGTCTGAGTAGTAGATAATTGGAGGATGTTGCTATATTATCACATATTAGTATTAAATTTAAAAAAATCCAAGCAAAATCTTTCTCTGTGTGTTCTTGAGAAGCAATTAAAATTCCTCACGCTGTGAGGAAAATGATCAGTGCCTCACACAGACACAGTGGGTCTGGCTGAAGAGGATCTCTGGAATATTAAGAATGCTACTTGATGCTTTTCCCCAGTGATCTGGGTACTCTGGAATCACTGCACAAGCCTTATCAGCTTCTTGGCAATGATTTTTCCAGAAAAAGCTCATTAAAGTTGAAATGGAACTGAGAGAGTTCTGGTTATGTCACGATGAGTCCATCCAATGATTCCACCTCTCTAAGCCAAAGCCTCCCTGAATGGAATGGGCTGGGTGGTTGAATCGTACTTTAAAAAATTTATGTGTCATTTGTTTATAAGGGAAATGCAGCCTAAATATTTGCCAGGGCTTCTGGGGATGAGGTTCTGCATGGAGTGGTACTGAGTTTTGCACAGTGCTTGTAAATACTTAGATCGCAAGGACTAGACTCCTTCCCTAGCTTGTGGGGGTCCTCCCTTTTGAAGTCCTGCTTTGAGGCCACACATCCTTCTCCAAAGTACTCTTACCATTTCCAGAGTGCTCTTCTATATGAAAAGCTTCAGGAAATCAGTGATTCCTCCAACTAAGAGAACCTTTTACCCATCCCCTTTTACAGACGGTCACGTCCTTGATGAATGCTGTTCTGTCAAAATACAGTTAAAGAAATCTGTACACTTCCTGGTTAGACACTATTGTCAAGAGGAACTGAACAGCCATATAATCTAACATAATATAATGTCAGCAAGCACAATTAAAAAAAAACCAAAACCTGGTCAGCGTTTTTGTTTTTTTTTAACGTATGGAATTGCCAAGCAGTTATGGAACCACAAATAGTGACTTTGTAGGCTATTGGTGAACAAGGCCTTACATTAATGGTATAAATTGGCCAAAAAATTAATAAAGTATTTCATACTGGACAATACTTTATGTAAGGAATTCACCTTCCTACTTGCTTTCCTTTACGGTTCCCTGAGGAACTCAGGAGGGTATCGCTGTAAGATCCAGGTACTTCGTGGTTTAGGGTTGAGAACAAGAGTTCACAAGCTCTTGCCCAAAATGTTCATTTCCCTCTATTTTAAATTACACTCTAGCATACTTTCAACAATGGATTCCTGGTTCATTTAAAAAAATGGTAGGGCTCACTAAAATAAAGGCTAGGTGAGCATGCCCAGTTACTTTCAGATGAATGTCAAGTCAGCTGAACTTGGTCGTTAGTATCTTGGAGAAGTATTTATGGGCACACGTGGTCCAGCAGGGAATTTAACTGCAAACAGCCTATATAGACAGCTCATGTGGGTAGCAATGCTGGGATGCAGAGAGCGAGCGTGTGCTGTTATTATTTATTTATTAATTATTTATTATTATTTATTTAAGCATTTTTTACCAAAACTTGCTTTATGTTGCTTAATTTAATTTTCATGGAATATTTTACAATAATTTATTTTCCTTCTTAAATACTTATGATTGAACATAATTAATCCTAGTTTTCAATACTCAGGGGCATTAATCAATGATCTCTCTCCTCCATAGCATGTCTCTGGTGCATTTAGCTTACTTTGTGTTTTCACATTATTTCATTTACTTGTCCTGGACACAGTGAGCATATACTCTCCTAGCTGATTTAAAATATTCTCAAAAAAAATTTTTTTTTTCTGGGGAGAGCCTAGGTGGCTCAGATGATTGAGTTTCTGCCTTCAGCTCAGGTCATGATCTCCAGGACCTGGGATCCAGCCCCATGTTGGGCTCCCAGCTCAGTGGGGAGCCCTCTTCCCCCTTTCCCTCTGCTTCTCCCCCTGCTTGTGCTCTCTCTCACTCTCTCTGTCTCTCGAATAAATAAATAAAACTCTTTAAAAACATAAAAAAAATTTTTTTTTCTCTTCTTCCTAGATTTCAGAGGCTCTTTACCCATCAGTTTTCTTAAAAACAACCAGGCTTCTCAGGTAGAATGACAAAGGCACTATTTTCCTTGGTGTTTTTTTCGCGGGCTAGAGAGCCAGATGTGCCAAGACAGCTACGGCAGCCACAGGTTCCAGTAGTGTAGCCCGCTGGAAGGTGGAAACAGGAACATCACCTTGAAGACACACACTTACTGCCCTGCAGAACTAACCTAGGACTTACTGCCCTGCAGAACTAACCTAGGACTTACTGCCCTGCAGAACTAACCTAGGAAATAGAACTGTCATGGTTTCATTGTTTAAAAACACTTTTTATTCTATATAGCATGGTTTTGAGATGTCCAAGAAACAATTAGTATTACATTCAGTAAAATTTGTTTTCTGCTTGGTTAAGGGAAGGGACATCCTAGATAATAGATCAAATAATTATATATATATCAAATAATTAACTATATTTGTATTATAATATTAATCAAATATTAAAGATTATATAATCAATTACTTAAAATATAAGGCAAGAGGGTTGATTGGAGTAATTAGAGCCCCTGGGGGGAATGTAATACAGTACAGCCACTATAGAGAAAGAGTTTAGCAGTTCCTCAAATAGGTTAAAAACAGAGTTAGCATGAAACCCAGCAATTCCACTCCTAGGTGTGTATCCAAGAGAACGGAAAACATATGTTCACACAAAAACTTGTACAAGTATGTTCATAATAGTATTATTCACACTAATAAAAATTAGAAATAACCCACATGGCTATGAACTGATGAAGAGATAAGCACAATGTGGTATAGACACAGAAAACTATGTAGCCACGAAAAGGAATAAAGTGTTGATACATGCTAGAACACGGATAAACCCTGAAAGCATTTTTTTCATGAATGAAGCCAGACACAACAGGGCACATATTATATTACTCCATTTATATAGAATGTCCAGAATAGGCGAATTCACAGAGACAGAAAGTAGATTGATAATTGCCAGGAAATGAGGGGAAGGGAAGTTGGAAGTGAGTACTAAAGGGAACAGGGTTTCTTTCATGTTAAAGGGATGGAAATGGCCTTGAATTGGTAGTGGTGATGGTTACAAACACTGGGAATACACAAAAAACTACTTTTAAATGGTTAAAAAAGTGATTTTTTTATGTGAGTTTTAGCTCAGGAAGAAAATCTATCTAAAATGCACAAAGCAACAAGTTATACTTAACACTAAGATTTACCACATGTAATTTTTATTTTCCCTAAGCCTCTATTGGACACTTTTTCAATTTGAAAATCACTTTCTGTTAATTTTAACTTTAATCTCACTGTCACAAAAAAGACAGAGTATGAGCATGAAAGCAGGGGGAGGGGCAGAAGGACAGAATCCAAGCAGACTCCCTGCTGAGTGGAACAGGCCTCCATCTCAAGATCCATGAGATCGTGACGTGAAGCAGAACCAAGAGTCAGATGCTTAACTGACTGAGCCACCTGGGTGTCCCGAGGTTTTCAGGTTCTTTTTAATGAGATGACCCAAATTCCTGAAAACCAGTAGCTGAAGGGGGTCTATAGGCAGAGTGGACATGTTCCATGCTGGAATCACCCATGGAATTTAAAAATATACTGATGCCTGAGTCCCATCCTTCAAGATTCAATTTGAATTGGTAATTTATGGAATGACCACTTTAATCATCTGGGCATTGGAGTTTTAAAAGTTCGCCAGTGATTTTCAAGGGTGGCAGAAGGTACGAACCACGGACTTCTGTCTTTCCCCTTCTGAGCCCAGAAGACACGGTGCTGGTTTTTCATTGAGGGAGCCTCTGGTCTGGTTCTCATATGCAAGTTTTTGGCCAGGAACAGGAGGAAAAAGTAAGTGTGGGGGCATTCTAATCCAAGCCTAAAAGTATGGCAGGGCTTTGCCAACATCGCATCTTGGTCAATGAAAAATATGAACCTCCTGAAGTCTAAGGGATACCCTCAATTGCCAGAAGAAACCAACTGACAAATGAGACTTTATTTTCCCCATCTTGTAATTTTGTTGAGGCCGGTTAATCCTCACTGATGATGATGATGTACTGTTACGTAATTTCATGTCTAGGTTAGGAGTTCCAAATGCAATCTTTTTTTTTTTTTTGTAGTGAGCACACTGAAGTTTTTTTGTTTTAGGATTTATAGCTACATTCACCGCTGAGTCATTCATGGGTTCCCTTATTCAACAAACAATCATCGAGCACCTGCTTATACAGGCCAGGTTTCAGCTTAATACCTTCATTTGCTGGAACACTGTACTTGGTCCAAGGATCACGGCACACCAGACAGACTGTCTTATATAAACAGGCTGGCCCAGTTCCCCGAGAAAGAGAATGGACTCAGTCGTTATTTCTTAACTTTTGCTCTGTGTACACGTTCTTGCTTGGTGGGCTTGCTGCCACCGCTTTTGGATTCCGAAGTCTATATTTGGATTTAAAAAATGTTCCACGTGTATATTTCTATGTCCATGAAAGAATGGCCAAATACAAAATATGACAAATACAAAGATAAATATGGTACATGTGGACATGATCTCCAAAATGCAGGGACAGATGACATTTTTTCTATAAATACACATAAATATACATATATCTCAAGAACATACCTTGTCATTCTCTCATGTGCATGTTTTAATTTTTTTTAAAAGATTTTATTTATTTGACAGAGAGAGATCACAAGTAGGTAGAGAGGCAGGCAGAGAGAGTGAGAGGGAAGCAGGCTCCCTGCCGAGCAGAGAGCCCGATGCGGGACTTGATCCCAGGACCCTGAGATCATGACCTGAGCCGAAGGCAGCGGCTTAAACCACTGAGCCACCCAGGCGCCCCACATGTTTTAATTTTTTAATGTTTTTAAGGTATTTACTGGGGCAGGAAAGCAGCTGCGTTATGCTTCATTCTAAACTGAGGGTTCTCAACCAGGGATGAGTCTCCATCCCAGAAAACATGGGGCAGTGTCTGGAGACATCTGTAATTGTCACAACTCGGGGTGGGGGGGGTCCTACTACCATTTAATAGGTAGCAGCCAGGGATCTCATAAAAGATGATGCACAGGCCCCACAACAAAGCCACTAAATTATGAAATCATTCTCCCAAATTCAAAGATGTGTTCATGGTGAAAAAAACGAATATAAAATTCTAAGTTTCCAATCTATCCCTTTACATCTCTAAACTCTTTCTCTGCTCCACAAAGAAAAAGACCTCGCCTTTTTAAAAAAATATTTTATTTATTCATTTGACACAGAGAGAGAGATCACAAGTAGGCAGAGCAGCAGGCAGAGAGAGAGGGGGAAGCAGGATCCCTGCTGAGCAGAGAGCCCAATGTGGGGCTTGATCCCAGGACCCTGAGATCATGACCTGAGCTGAAGGCAGAGGCTTAACCCACTGAGCCTCCCAGGTGCCCCAAAGATCTTGCATTTTTAAGTCCTTCAGATTTTGTTTTGTTTTCTTTGGATTTTTTTTTTTTTTTTTAAAGAGGCTTCCACACAGAAGTTCCAAGTTTCAGTTAATCAAGAAGCATTTATACAGCATCTGCTATGTGCAGGGCACTCTTCTTTGGGTGCAATGGGGATTGTAAGAATAAAATGACACATGGATTCTGCCTTAGAAGAGTTAGATAAGCTAGTGCAGGAAATAATACACGTACATATGAGAAGTAGCTAACAATAAAAGGCAGTTAAAATAAAGATAATAATTGCTGTAGGCAATCAGAGAAAGTAGTGATTACTAAGAGCTGAGAACATAGGGACAGAAGGTTCCAAAGAGGACTAAGGAAAGGGTGATGAACTCATCCCAGTTGGCCAACATGGACACATGCTGATGGATGATCACGCATGAAATGCCACTAGTGGTATATCTATACACAAAGCTTTATTTACCCTCTTACCTACTGAATCCGAATCTGCATTCTTACAAGACCCCAGCTTTATTTGTATGTAGAGTGAAGACTGAGAAACATTGACTTAAGCCAACTGACCACCAGCTAAGGGCTCCCATTGGACCAGTGGCTCTCAACTCTGGCTACACATTAGAATCACTTGGGGATCTTTAACAAAATACCTTCTAGAAATTTAATTAGATTGGGTGATGTCTTACACAAAGTTATTTGTCAATTATATCTAAAAACAACAACACTATTTTCAACATATTGAGGAAAAAGATTGGGATGATACCTGGGCATTGGTATTTCTCTGAATGCCCCACCTGACTCTAAGGTGCAACCAGGTGGAATGAGGATGACTGGGTTAGAACAGTGAGTTTCTATGTTAGATTAACGTAATGAATTCCCTAAGCAAATAGACTGAAAGTCTCCTCAACTGCCAAGTCTTATGAAAAACAAACCAAGTAATAATTAGCAAGGTGAGGTGGCATGCATTGAACCTCTGGGAGAGCTGGATGAACCCACATAGCAAGAGAACGTGATGTCGAGTGTGTCTGTGTTGGCTCGCGGGGAAAGGCAGTGTGGCGGCAGCACAAGCTTCTCTTGTGGGTGACCTTGCTGGGTCTCTCAGTAAGGTCCAGCCTTAGATTCCACTTGTGTGGAGCAGAAACATATGCTCACAGCTGTGTTTCAAGGGTTCTAACGTTGCAGTTTCAAGTATATATGGCGGGCAGAGCGCAGCTGCCTTAATTGTGGGAGTCATGGAAGTTAGTGTTAGATTCTTTGCCATAATCCTGGGAGTGGAGCCAACTCTAGGCTCCAAGATGGCCCCGGGGTCAGTCCACACAGGAGGACAGCCATACTCGCCTTTGTGGGAAACTTACGACTTCCCAGCAGAACACAATGTACCAAACCCTGGCATCACTTAACTGCAACAAATTTCCTAAGCCTCCACAGTTCTTCATTCATCGGCTCTTTCTGGAGCCCTTTGTTGGAGAGATCTCTGTTTTTTAGAGAGATGCTTCTCAGACTTCAATATGTAAAGATGTCACCTAGGGACTTTGTTAAAATGAGATTTTTGCACTTCTCGTAAGTTCTCAGATGCTGCCAAGGCTGCTTCTGGTGACGCATTCTGAGGAGAAGTTGTTAGATCTGTGCTGTCCAAAATGATAGCTTCAAGCCTCGTGTGGCTATTGAGCACTCGAGATAGGGTCAGTATGACCAAGGAATTGAATTTTTAATTTTATTAAGTTTTAAAGAGCTTGCATTCAAATTTATTTATTATTATCATTTTTAAAGATTTTATTTGTTTATTTGATGAACAGAGATCACAAGTAGGCAGCGAGGCAGACAGAGAGAGAGAGAGGGGGGGAAGCAGGCTCCCCACTGAGCAAAGAGCTTGATGCGGGGCTCTATCCCAGGACCCTGGGATCCCGACCTGAGCCGAAGGCAGAGGCTTTAACCCACTGAGCCACCCAGGCGCCCCTTGCATTCAAATTTAAAAGTGAAATGGTACAAAGTATTTTCCATTACTATAACTCTCTTGCTTCAGTAGGGCTACATTTCACTTTAACTATGGAAAATTCAGTGTCCCAATTGAGATGTGCTGTAAATGTGAAATACACACTAGATTTTGAAGAATTATTATGCAAAAATAACATTAAAAATCTCATTAATGCTTTTATTAGACTGATTACATGCTGGAATGATACTAGTTTGGGTATACTGGGTAAGTAAGATATATTATCAAAATTAATTTTACCTGTTTATTACTTTTTTTAATGTGGCTACTAGGAAATTTGAAATTGCATCTGTAGCTCCCATTATATTTCTATTTTATAGTGTTTTTTAGATGGTAGAACTGCTTTTAAAGGAAAACCCATATTTAATGAAAAAGGAAGAATTTAGAAAATACATTGCATCAGGCTTCAATGTGAAATACCTAAAAAGTTGCTAATTTGGCATATTATGATTATGGTATAGGGTTACCCTCCATTTCAACAAATCCATCCCCTCTGGTTCACTCTCCTGAGAGGGCTCAGAATTTTCATCTACTTCATGGATGCTCAAGAACTCCTCAGAAGGAGACTCAACCTAACCTTCTTGAGCAGAGACCCTAATATTCTAAAATTTTCTTTCCTACTTTGTTTTGTTTAAAACACACCCACCCGGGGCGCCTGGGTGGCTCAGTGGGTTAAAGCCTCTGCCTTCGGCTCAGGTCATGATCTCAGGGTCCTGGGATCGAGCCCCACATCAGGCTCTCTGCTGACCAGGGAGCCTGCTTCTTCCTCTCTCTCTGCCTGCCTCTCTGCTTATGATCTCTGTCTGTCAAAAAAATAAATAAAATATAAAAACAACAACAAAACAACAAAAAAACCACACCCACCCCATATCCAATCTTAAATCCCTGCTAGGTAGGGTCAATATAGAGTAGTAGAAAGAACCCTGGCTTAGAAGCCAGCTGGATTTGGGTTTGATTCCCAGTGTGTAACTTACTAGAAATGTTACATAAATTTTCTAAGTCCTACCTTCCTCATGGAGAAAATGAGAGCAAAATATTTACACAGTTGGTGAGGATTAAAATCAGATTATTTACATATAGTACCTGGCACATGATTGATTTTCAACAAAGAACCACCACCATTACTACAGGGAACAAATTCAGCAATTACTGTGGATAAGTAGATTCTGACTCTTTTATCTATTGACCTCCAAGGAAAATTCTGAAATATAAGAGGGCTTTATACGTTAGCCTAAAAGTATGCCTCACAATGAGAATCCAAAGCACTGGGATAGTCATTTAGAAAGATACTTGGGAATAGGCAAATCTCTTTATAATCCACCAAATGGAAGCTACCTTCTCATTCATGGACCCACTTGGTCTTAAATGTAAAACAAAATTAGCTCAGAAGTAATGGACTCCCAGGGTTGCTTGGTTAAGTGTCAAACTCCTGATTTTGGCTCAGGTCATGATCTAGGGTCATGAGATTGAGCCCTGCGTTGGGCTCCACGCTGGGTGTACAGCCTGTTGAAGATTCTTTCTGGCCTTCTCCCTCTACTCCTCCCCTGCCCCACACCTGCTCTCTCTCTTTCTAAAAAAAAAAAAAAAAAAAAAAGGAGTAATGGCCTCCCTAGGTTCAGGTGCAGTTTCTCAGCCTGACACTATTGACATTCTGGATCAGATAATCCTCTGCTGAGGGGGTGCTGTTTCATGCACTGTAAGGTGTTCAGCATCATTCCTAGCCTCAGCCCAACAGATGCCAGTAGTACCCCCTCTCCCCCAGCTGTGACTAACAAAATGTCTCTAGATATTGCCAAATGGCCCCTGCAGGGGGACAGATTCACCTCTGGTGAGAACCACTGCTCTGTGGGAATGTATCACTCACTTTAATACCTCAGTTTCAGAGGCTCTAATTATATTTAAATTGACTAATTTTTTATTGTATATAAGTAAAAGCATTTTACTTAAACAACGCATAGAAGTTCTTTCTAACTTCCATTGATTGAGCTCCTACTATGTGCTAAGTTCTTGCCATATGCTTTCTCATTTCAGGCTCACAACTCTTCTGAGGAATGTTGTATGAGAGGATTATCATCTTCAATCTATAGATAAGGAAGCCTCACTTCAGAAAAGGTAAATATTTCGTCAAGAAACACACTGACAGATTTGAATTTAGACTGTTCTCACTTCAAAGGTTATTTCCTCATAAGCTGCACTGCCTCTTTCAGTTTTATTTGGGTTTTCACTTTAGGTAAGTTTGCCTTTTTGGTACTGGCCTCAGAGTTATCAGCTTCTATGAGTTGTCAGGTAGCTAATGAACACAAGAGCTTAAAGATTAATGGTGCTATACTTGATTTGAGAAGATCCGGTACTTCACATCATACCCTCATCATATGAAGCAGATAGGAAAAGCACCTATTAGAATCATATGTATTCCCTAAACAACAACGCTGGATCCCCTCATGGAAATGAGAAACAGTCCCTGCATCTGTGAAGTTGTCAGTCCCGTGGAGAAATAAGATTGACACATATGAAACAATCCCCAAATAAAACATTTTAGGGCATACTGGAATAGAAAATGAAATATTTCAGGATATACTGAAGTAGCTGTATAGAACCGTATAAAGAAAGGGAAGACTAGTATGAGTTACAATAGACCTAGAGCCTTTAATAGAGAAGTTCTGGTGGGAACTGGAGAAAAAAAAAATGGCAGTGCAGTTCAGGAGGCTGATCTTTTATAAGAGGGGTTATACTTCTACATGTGCCACTGGGACTTAAGGGAAGAAGTTAGATACATATTGCTGAGTATCTCCTTACCCACTGGTGTACATTCCATTGGACAACTCTTAAGAATCATGGTCCAGGGGCGCCTGGGTGGCTCAGTGGATTAAGCCGCTGCCTTCGGCTCAGGTCATGATCTCGGGGTCCTGGGATCGAGCCCCGCATCGGGCTCTCTGCTCCGTGGGGACCCTGCTTCCTCCTCTCTCTCTGCCTGCCTCTCTGCCTACTTGTGATCTCTCTGTGTCAAATAAATAAATAAAAAATTTTAAAAAAAAAATAAAAAAATAAAAAAAAAAAAAAAAAAAAAAAAAAAAAGAATCATG
Organism: Meles meles; assembly: GCF_922984935.1. Lineage (NCBI taxonomy): Eukaryota > Metazoa > Chordata > Mammalia > Carnivora > Mustelidae > Meles > Meles meles. Next base: position 150,107,580 of record NC_060068.1, read on the forward strand.
GTCCAGGGGAGCCTGGGTGGCTCAGTGGGTCAAGCCTCCACCTTCAGCTTAGATCATGATTTCAGGGTCCTGGAATTGAGCCCCGAATTGGGCTCTCCGCTCAGCAGGAAGCCTGCTTCCCCCTCTCTCTTCTCCTGCCTCTCTGCCTACTTGTGATCTCTCTGTCAAATAAATAGACACAATCTTAAAAAAAAAAAAAAAGAATCATGGTCCACATTTGCCTCTTTCTCTTCCAAGTCAGACTTTCTGCTCCCTTTGAACCAAACGATGGATAAACACACAGAAGAGTTAGTTGAGAAGCAACATTTATTTCAGACATAAAAGAGGATTCTGAGAATGTGACTTTGACAGTGTCAGAAAGAAAATAGTTTTTATGCAGTCAAGTCCTCGTAGAGCTAGAAGAGACCTTGATAGTCAGCGAGGCCACCGTTTCATTTTACAGGTGAAGAAAATGATGTTTAAAAAAAAGTGAATTGGCCAAGGCTGTAGAGTTGGTAAGAAGCCAGACTGTGTGGTTCACTCCCTCCATGAAGTAAAAATCATGACCACTAATCATGGCCATTACCATTTACTTATCTACTTCAGATCTACCAACATCTAAGGCCCCAAATTTCCAAATGTCACATTTATGGAGAGCAAACCAAGCTTGATCCCGAGCCTAGACTCTACAACAATATTAAGACCACGTTCAGGATTCTAGTGATAAGAAAAACAGTCTCTGACGGGGCATTTTGAAAGCTTGTAAGAAACCAAACAAAGCATTATTTTAAGTACTAATGTCCAGCCATGTAACGAGGCCACAATTCCAATGTATAATCAACCTATTTTATTACACTAGATGGCAGCAAATAGGTATCTAGGTGTATAATCAATTAGCTAGGATACTGAAAACAAGAGGAAAACTGGGTCTAAACTTGCCTGAATAAACCATGTTTCCATAAATATTATGCTCTTGAACATTCTTAAAGAAGTTGTGGTTTTTCTTGTACATTTTTTTAATTGAGGTTCTTCCTTAAAATAGTACAGAGCTAAATTTTGAAGAACTGCTGTAATACTGAACTGCATAATCACTGACTCTTGAGTAGGTATGACAACAATTTATACATAAAATATATATATATATATATAAAATGTGTGTGTGTGTGTGTGTGTATATATATATATATATATATATATATATATATTTCTAGAATCTTTTTCCTGGCCATCAGAGGCAGAGCAATAATCAAAGAGTAGGGGATAAGAAGTAGTGAAGAGAGGCCTGCAACGAGATGTTGAAAGATACGACATCAAGATTCATAGGACAGAAAAAGGGTATTAACAAAATCAGGTAGTGAATGATAGCAACAGAGGTTTTTCAAATTAGGAAAAATCAGAGGTTAGATGATCACCAATGGGACTGAAAGACTATCTATGTAATTCTAGGTTATTGTAAACAAAATGGACTATGCAAGCTGATTCACTGGAGAATGAAAAGAAAACACCAACACTTTCATTTCTATGTGGTATGTATCTAAAATAGGAAACAAACGAAAGTTTACTAATGCTAAACATTTGAGTTGCATGGAGCCTTCACTCAGCCTATGTGTCAGAGTCACAAATTACATTTGGTACGAGAGGAATCCTGTAGAAAGAGAGGGAGGGCCACAGTTCTGAAGGTGGGTTAGCAGTGCTTCTACTTGGCTCTTCATTTATGATATTATTTTTTTTTACAGGTCCTATATGGCCCATTTAGTGGATAAACACATTATACTGATATTATGGTGGTTTGATCATGAAGTAACAAACAAGTGGCTTAAAATACTTACATAAAGAAATCTCATACTGAAGCTAATTCTAATGAATCAAGCCCATGTCAACAAGAAGGAAATGATTGAGCTGACACTTTTCTTACTGTAGAATAAACTCTAACCAAATCTGGTAGGAAGTTAACTTCCAAAATGGGAAATTATCCTAAAGGCCATTTGAAATATAGATTGGCACCTACTACAACTACTCTTTATTTTTTGAATCTCTGACTTGGTGTATCTTGTGAGCATCTTTTCACGTATGAGATATCTTTTAAGGTATGAGATAGTAATTAAAAACAAATATTGAAATAAATGTAACACAGACCCAACTTTCAAATTGGGTTTTGTAAACTGTTAAATGAGGACTCTCCCTGCAAAAGAAGCAAACTTCTTCAAACTCACTGCAAGAAGTATTTTGTCCTATTAAACATTAAAGTTAAAGTATTTTATAATATTGCTTGGTCCAACATTATCAAGACTCTCAAACCTCTATTTTATAATGAACAAAATATATTAGAACATTGTGCATCTATATAATTTACAAATGTATAAATAATGCATATTGTGAGTTTGTGTTTAAAAATTGCTGTATTAATGGCATAGAAAATCCAAGCTTTAGGAACCTATGATTTTGGTAAACTATGGTAACCTATAATCTTTACAGATACATGAATAAAATGAGGCAAGAGGCTTAGGGACTACCAATGTCCCTAAAGAGAATAGATTCCCAAATTCTTAGTATTCAGAGTCTTTCCACTCATTCTATTCTGCTTTCACCCCCTCTGCAGGTTTGACATATAGGGTACACATTCAGGTATACAGATTCAGGGCACAGACCTGGGCCCCTCATCCTTTTACAACTCTCCACATCCCTTCCTCCTTAAAGGATTGCTGTGTGGGAAGCACAAACAAAGGTAAAAGGAATACAAAGAGGAGGCATCTGCCCATCAGATAAAATGCAAAAATGTGCGAAAGAAAGACTCAGATTTTAGAGCAGAAAGACACTACAGGATAAGCCAGATGCTTATTCTTATAATTAAATCTTTTCACATGAACATTCATAAGCAAGTGAATTACAAGAAAATGCATTCACTATTTTGAACTCCACAGGAGAATGAGGAATGGCTTAAAAATAAAAGGTTGACATGGGTATGGAGTAAAGAGTCTGACATTCTGGGGCAAGCACAAAGGGAGTTTCCTTCCCTAATGAGGGGTTTCCATGGCCTTCATGGTTTTCTTCTACGTTGGCTCCCTTTTCTTTGTAGAGCTTGGCTAACGGGTCATAATGTCTGCATAAACTCTGCAACAGAAGATATATACCCTTCCTATAGGCCACTGTTTCTGAAGTGTGGTCCTAGGAGTCTGATCTGCCTAAACCAGAACCACCTGGACAAACATCCAGATTCCTGGGCTTAACCCTAGTTCTGCTGAATCGAATTCTCTGGGGCAGAGCTTAGGAATCACTATTTTTCATTCTCCTAATTCATTTATATACTTTTAGGTCTCAATTCTCAGGCAAAATGTGCTGTCTAGTAAGCAGAAAAGATCAGAGGTAGACCACTGGTCTGAGATCATTAGGAGCTCATCTTCAAAGACTATTTTCATGATATGAGCTTCTGTAAGATGTAAAACTTCTGGCTCATAAAGAGAATGAAACATTAGACTTAGATACATTTAAGGAGAGATTGCAAATCTTCATTTTGAAAAGGACAATTTGTTTCAGGTCTTCTGGGATAGGCCTTTGCCTACATGGTAGGTTGGGTACCAAGACAGATCCAGCTAATACTGTGTGCAACAGAAACACATACATTTAATGCCCAAGACAACCAGAGAAGACAGTTTGTAGATGGGAAGTACAAAACTGAGAGGTTTCGTGTCTTTCTAAATTCATCCAGTTAGTAACAGGCAGAGGTGAGGTTTGTACCAGACCTCTGAATTTAACCACACCATCACCAACAAAAATGCAGGCATTCCTTTTGACTATTTTATAGAACTACAATAACTTACAACAGAGGGGGAGGAAAGGAATCTTGCTAGACAGATGGCTTAGCACCCTTGACGTTATAGGTCAACAAACAGGAAATATTCACTTGGTTTGAACTAGAACACAGAGTTCCTGTCTTAGAAATTTTATAGGACTGTCAACAGTGACAAGTGGTGGGGTCAGCTGTTGAGTTTCACATCCCCCAAGGACAGAGCAGGCTGACAATCCCTGAAGCACGGCTGAGCACTCACTTAAGAAGCCACAGCTCTCAAATAGGAGCCACCACTGCCACTTCCTCTATCAACCACGATTTCTTGGGTGGTCTTCCAGCATGCTGCCGTTATTAATATAACTTTATTTATGGGCTCAGACAGGTCTTAGCACAGAGCAGCATGGTTGCTACGCACTGAGTCAATACAGCTGCCATTACACTTGTTCACTTGCCCCGGATGTAATTTTAAAGCTTGTATTACTTTTTCTCCTGTTTTGTACTGGGCTTTTTTGATCATCAGTCGGGTCCGAACTAGCTGAACAAACCTGAAGTTTAGAACAAGGCAAGGGAAGTAGAAGGAGCTGAGGCTTTGGGGACAGTGTGTCCTGAGTGTGAATCCTTGCTTATTTGATTTTAGAAAAATGTATCTTTTCTTGCAGTTTGAGTTTCCTCAAATTCATTGAGCTGGGAATAGTAAGAGTAACTTTACTGGATTATTTTGAGATTGAATTCTAAGAAGTGCCTGTAAAAAATGTTTATCATCTCTCACCCAGGGAATTTGGCAACCATAATTCATATCCCAAAGCTGATGTAAATATAATTTTTATAATAAGAACTAACATTTATTGGGTATGGCCATCTGTTAGAGCCTGTCCTCAGAGATTTTGGTGTATTACTTCATTCAATCCTTTCAACCTTGGTATGAGATGGGGACTGATGGTATACCACAGTAAAGATGGGAAGCACCATGCCCAGGAAGTCTCACTTTAAATCCCATGCTCTCAACCTCTATAATCTAGGTCTAGACCTACATGTACTTCCCATTATTGTAGAAGAAGAGTTCCAACATCAAGAAGATGGGAGGAGGTCGCACAGTAGAGTGGTAATGAGTGAGAGTGCATAAGTTAGGATGCCTGGGTTTGAATCATCGCTCTGTACTTCTCAGCTGTGTGCGCTCTGGCAAGTCACGTAGTCTCCCTCTGCCTTCATCACCTCATCTGTTAGATAAGGATAACAGTAGGATCCATTATGATGACTACTAATGATTTAAAAATACGTGAAATGCTTAGAACAGCACATGGTAATGTAAACACTACTGTAATAATAAAGTATGATCAGGTGTAAGTCTGACAATGCATGTCTTCAATGCTAACTGAAAAAAATCGTTTTTTTTTCCTCGTCCCTTTCAGTGATTACAAACCTTCCTTACAATTCTGCATCAAATAATAACTTCGCTAGTGCTTCATAAAAAATAACACCTCAATTTCCTTTTAACACAATAATCCATTCTGGTCTCTTTGTGATGTGAACAGTACTGAAACCCATTTAGGTCAGTGAAACCATAGGGTAAGAAAAAGAGAAGAAATAAAAACACGGTCTTTAAAAGTAGACGCTCATCAGACCAGAGACCCGTCTGACACTAGCCACACCCACAACAACACACAATCTGTGATTTTGAAAACTCACACTGTAGCACTCTCGTCACTTTTAAAGACATGCTTCATTTTTCAAGGTCAAAAATTGAAGTTCAGGATTTGACGTTTGAAAGTTCAGAATTCCCTACAATCGTCACAACCACCTGTGATACAAAATCTAGTACTTTCATTTCATTTGTTTGGTATAAGGAGTGGGGGTGTGTGCAACATTTTCCTTAATTTTTGCAACAGGGATTTACCCCATTCTAATTCTGAACTTTCCTGTGGCCCCCAAATCTTGGTTTATGATTTGTAATTTGTTGAAAGCTATGTATCAGCACAGTTATACAATAAAGGAGGATCTTTTTGAAAGAAATAAAAATAAGCACAATCCAATAATATCCCGAATAGTTTAATAAACAGCTCATTTTATAGAATTTAAAACAGTGCCCTTTTTCTTTTGTACTTTTTTTTGGCTATTTTTTTTTTTTCAACCAGGAGTTTAATTCAAGGGTGAGACAAACATACCATCAGGTTTAAAATCCTATTAAAAAAAAATATGTGGTTGGGGGAAGACTGAAGATTACTTGGGACCAAACCTCTCTCTCAGAGGCGAATCATACACCTTATGGGAACCTGTGAGCCATGTGGCTTCTTTGGTGTCCCATCATGGGAAGCCCAAGGCTTGTGACGTGTGAAAGCATTCTAGAGGTCCTTAATACCCCAGTGGGATCCTTTCTGCTAAGGGTGGAGAAACCAGGCAAACCCTATTCTCATGATGTCTTTCCCTCATTTGACAATCCCAGCAAAGTCCCCATGGAACAGATTAGATTAAAATAAGTCCAACTTATTTTAATGAAAACCAATAACCATATAAAATAATCTTCGAGTCTATAGGTATAAGCGCCAGTGGCTACTTGAACTTACAATGCTTGGAAAGGTGTTCAAGATAAAGGCTATTTTACTCACTGACATGGGCGATTTGGTTCAGAGTCCCAAAGGGACAAACACAATTATAGTAATCATGGGCTTCATAAAGACTTCCATATGCTGTATACATTTTTATTGTATTCACTAATCTCACAGAGTTTATTTCAACTTTTAGTACTTGATACGATTACAAAGTAAAAAAATTTATCATTTTAATCATTATGCCAGCACTCATAAATTTAAAAACATTATCTTTAAAAGTGAGTAGACCGGGAAGTTTTAAATCAATCCCAATGCAGCTGTTACTACTCAAAGGATTTTGTAAAACTCTTCCTTGGGAATTATCTTTTGAATTAAATTAATTCACGAGCCACCTAAGAAAATCAGTCTTACTACTTTCTAGTCCTAACCAGTCTAACTTAATAATACAGTGAAAGTTTTTGGAGCAAATAACTTCATTATCTGGAACTGGCTGGTACTGACATTTTCCTGTCTTTGCCTGCAATTTCCCCAGGCAATTGCAGATAACTGGGATAGTAAATATAATGGAGGCATTTAAATGGTACTATTGCTCACTGTAATATTGTCCCTAATAAATTTATGCCCTCTTGTATGACTTTGAATAACATCACAGTGTAAGGAAAATGGGGACAAAGAGCCCTCAACAAATTGTAAGCTCTTCAGGGGCAACGGCTGTATCTTCTTCTTTCTAACTCTTGCCTCCCACCCATCCACTTTATGGGTCACTTAAGATAATTTTAAGCAGGGCGCCTGGGTGGCTCAGCGGGTTAAAGCCTCTGCCTTCTGCTCAGGTCATGATCCACAGGGTCCTGGGATCGAGCCCCGCATTGGGCTCTCTGCTCAGCAGGGAGCCTGCTTCCCTTCCTCTCTCTCTCTCTGCCTACTTGTGATCTCTGTAAAATAAATAAATAAAATTAAAAAAAAAAAGATAATTTTATGCTTGTAAGAGATGCTCAGCAAATACTCCCAATTTTCTATAGGTTGAAGGTTGAAATCTATCTTTCTAATCTATTCTTCTAATTGGAATCTATGTTTCTTGAAGGAGAAGACTCTGATTCCTCCCCTGGATGACTGGCTTATCACCAAAATAAACAGGATTTTCGGAACATTCTGTTTTCTCAATCTATCACACTGCTTTAGAGCAGTCAAACAAAATCCTTGTATTGGGCTACTTTATTTCCAAAAAGTCTGCAGAAATTGCAGACTTGTCCATGTCCAGGATCATGCTTTTCAGATTTAATTATTTTAACTAGTACTGATAAATCATTTCATCTCCTTTAGTTACTCTGGCTGTTCTTTTTGTGCTCAAGAAGGTTGCTTATTTAGAGTAGGAAATAAGGCCCAGGGAGTAGACCATAATTTTCCAGATGTTTTGTTTTCAAGAGCCCTTCAAAGAGAACCAGCCTTTTGGCTTTGCCTCCTCTTAAATGGGGTTTTATGGCTCTGTATTACTTTGCAAATACCAAGGGTCCTGTACCTTATGGCTTGGATAATTTCCTCTTTTGCTAAATATTAATTTTCAGTTTATTTTCTCCAAGTTCATTAGTTAAGGTATTTTGTTTGTGTAAAGTAGTTATTGCTTTTCTTTTTCTTTTCTTTTTTTTTTTTTTAACAAATTCTCCTTATTCCATTTATAAAATTCCAAATTCCAACCCTTCTTAAAAAAGTATTCTGTAAGGGCGCCTGAGTGGCTCAGAGGGTTAAGCCTCTGCCTTTGGCTCAGGTCATGATCTCAGGGTCCTGGGATCGAGCCCCACATTGGGCTCTCTGCTCAGCGGGGAGCCTGCTTCCCTTCCTCTCTCTCTGCCTACTTGTGATCTCTGTCAAATAAATAAAATCTTAACTGAAAAAAAAAAAAAAAATCTTAAGAAAAAAAAAGTCTCTTATAAAAACGTATTCTGTAGGACCTCAGATCTTGGATTTGATATATTTATTATACACTTTTCACTTGTGTTAGTGACATGTTCATGACTTCCTACACCACTGCATTTTCAGAGCTGGATAATGAAAGGAAAGGGAACTAACATTAGTGGAAACTTTCATGCAAGTGTACAAAGTAGGTTGTATTTATCCTTGTTTACAGATCAGCAGCTCGGGGTCAGAGGTTAAGTGTGGTCCAAAATCCCACAGCTAGTAAATAGCAGTCAGGATTCAAGCCACACCTACCTGGTATCGCTACACTTCTGAAAAGGCTACTCCTTTGAGATTCGATTTTCGAATACTCTCTCACTTGAAGGGAACTTTTAGGAACATCATGTGTGCCTTTCAAACCTCTCAGACAGAAGAGAGTATAGTTACTGTGTCCAGGAACAACAAATCCTGGTTGGGTTTAGGAGACGACGAGTTCCTCAGAGCTGGAGGTATTAACAGTGTGTCGTACTTTGTTGAGGACACTAGCAAGTAAGACAAGACAAATGTATGATAACAATGTCTTGTCTTATAATACATTTAGAACATTCATTGATCGAGGGAGGAGGAAGAGAAATAGACAAGAGACAAGTAAGAAATAAGAGAAAACAATTATAACAATGATAAGGAGGACGAGACAAGCTACGACAAGGCTAGGTGAAACCTCAGCTTTCTGATGTTCCTGAACAAAGGAAGGTGAGGAGTCGTTTTCAGGCTTGGGGCAGAGAGGAATAAGGCTCTAGGAAAACCCAGCAGTAGAGATGAAGCCAAGAAGACAAACGATTTTCCCTTTTATCCTCCAGTAGACACACATACACACACACACACACACACACACACACACACACCCACACCCACACACCCCACTTGTGCCGCCAGCCATGTCCCCCTTCACTAGAGAAAATAACCAGACCCAGTCACGTGACTGAGATTCCTTGCCACTCTATTTCACTGTTTGGAGAAACCCATAATTTGCTCTCCTTTGAGAGTAAACCTGAAAACTCCTTATGATTTACAGGGTCCTAGAACACTTGCAAGGAATGTGTACATCGTCATCACACCTGATCCTTGGAAAGGTTGAGTGTGTAAATACAAATATTTCCATTTTTGAAAAGAAAGAAAGTAGGCTTCAAGACTTTTATATGGTAGAGCAGGAACTCTAGGCCATGTTTTCTGACTATGCTCTTTCTCCTTTACTCTTGTTGCTGGAAATCTCTGGTCCTTAAAAACTTAGAATGTTTTATTTTATTTTTTATTTTTTTAAAGATTTTATTTATTTATTTGACACAGAGAGAGAGAGATCACAAGCAGGCAGAGAGGCAGGCAGAGAGAGGGAGGGAAGCAGGCTCCCCGCTGAGCAGAGAGCCCAATGCGGGGCTCGATCCCAGGACCCTGAGATCATGACCTAAGCTGAAGGCAGAGGCTTAACCCACTGAGCCACCCAGGTGCTCCAAAAACTTAAAATATTTTAAATTGAGATACTTTATGCATAGTGAAAAGCACAAATTTCAGTTTACATTTCAGTGACTTGACGGATATACACAGTGTCATCCACACCCCAGTCAAGAGATAGAATGCTGTCTTTTAACATCTATGGTAGCACAAAATCTTGGACCATTGGGCAAACCTATTAAAGAGGAGGAAAACAAAAGCCGTATTTAGGGAAATAAAACTTGAGGCTCCTGGTATACTTAGGTGAGGTCCTTTTGCCTGGAGGGAAGAGGGTAAAGAAGCAGAGAGAGTGCTAATTTTTCTAAGCTAGCCTCTTATGATTTTGTTTAGGTTTCCTGCAAGTTGGTAAGCTTCTCTGCTCTACCTTACACTTTCATATAAGATCGCCCAGGCACATGTGAAAATAAAGAAAAGCATGAGACTGCCCCTTCATTTTTACTTAGGGTTTTGATTTTATTACAGTATTAATATCACACTGCAAAGCTCTTGTTTGCAGTTGCCTAATTAGCCTTATTCATGATGAAAAAAGGACCATAATCCCATCTTAAACTTTCCACAGTGCAGCTCAGTGTTTTCCATTCAGAAGGTTCTCCACTGTAATATTATAATTACACCATTTTCTCAGCAGCATCACCCACTATAATTACAGTCAAAGCTAAGATGATGTTTATAGTGTACCAAAGAGGGTGGAATTGTTTCATGTTAAGTGATTCATTTACCTCTGCTGGTAACAGAAATGTGTAGTAATGGAAGAGTCATGGTCTTACTTACATACAACTCTGAACAGCCACTTTGGACACCAAGAAGCCAAAAAAGAAAATAGAAACCTCAAACCCCAATATGAGAATGCATGGGAAATGTGATTCCTGCTGCGGTGGCCACAATGACTCCTAACTTAAAAATCTAGGATGGGTCAGGTAATGGAGACCAGCATGCCTGTGGGCACTGGGGGACCACTGCTTGATTTACCTCGCCGCAGGGCCTCCCCAAGCACCCCAAGTCAGTTTGCGGGACCCACACCGTGGCAATATTTTCTATCTAGGCTCTGAGGTAGATGATAATGACTCATCCAAGCACAGAACCATTCGTTCATTCATTCATTCATTCATTCATTCATAGTCACGACAGGCCACTTCTAGGGGCCAAGTATACGGCAAGGTACAAAGCAAAAATATCTATTCTCATGGAACTTGACTGCAATGCATTTTAACCTGTCTTTTGCTTATTTACCTGGGTGAATAAAAAGAAAGTTCTTACTTCTACTATGAGGGATGCAGACTCAACCATATTAGCTTACAGGCTGGAACCTTGCCCAGTCAGGTATAGAGAAAGCCACCATTTTCTTAATAGGTGGGCACGGGGCCAGTCTGGCCAGGACAGAAATGGGAAATGAGTGGAACATGCTGGGGCTGGGTTTGCTGGGTTCATTTGTCATCAGCTATGAGACAGTACCTGTCAACTCTGTGACACGGATAGAGGCAGAGACAGACACTTCATTTCCGGTGCCCCGCTCGCTTGCTTGTCCAAAGCCTCTGCTTTACAATGTTTCATAAAACCTTGATGCTCTTTGCCTTATTCTCTCTGTGGAACCTTATACATGGGAGGAACAGAAAATTAACATCGTGGTCAACCATAAAGGATGACTTGATGGGAAGACAGATCGAGGTACAGGTTCTGTGGTTATATGTTAGGAATGATTTCTCGGGTGTATGGAGTTTTGTTCTTTTTCTTTTTAGAACAGGCCAAGTAGGGAACACATTTTGATAGCTTTTAGGCCAACAAGCAGATGCACACAGTACAAGTGATCCTCTCCTTGGTTCTGAGACATCCAGGAGCCGAGTCTAGGGCTCCTAGAGATCAGTGAGTGACACTAAGGGAACTGAAGAGTTTTGGAAATGAAATTGTTATTTTTGGTCATCACTTGGATTTCCTGTAGTTTATGTGAACTTGAATGACTGTGCACTGCTCTCAGCTTCTAGGTTCCTGACTTGGGATTTTGGGGCAGAGGTGAGTAGGGAGAAAGCAGGCCATGTGGTACAGACAAGGGCAGGGGTGGCCATATTCCAAATGTTCTCTGTAGGCTTGTAAATGGCAAGCCTTCAAGCTGTGGCTTTAAGAGCAAATAGATAGAAAGCAGAAATGAGAGAAAGATTCCATTTCAAAAATTGCAACTAACTGGCTCTTTTTTCTCTCCTCTCTCTTTTTGGTTTGTGACTTAATCAAAAGCCTACTGGTTATCTTTCTGATTTCTTGTTTTATGAGTGGTGAGAGGCTAACCCATGGGGGCAGAATATAAATGGTCCACCGCCGTATCATCCTGGAGGCTCTACTGGGACACAGTAGTGTTTACTACAACGTGACTTCGGTCCTAGGAGAATGCTGGCACCAATGTGAGACCTAGAGCAGAGCTCGTGTGCAAGCAAATACCATCATGTTAGATCACGGCAGCAACAGAATCTTTTGAAATTGAGCTTGAAGAGAACTTAGAACCATAGGCTAAAATTTTGAGCCAAGCCATTTATTTTTTCTTTGCCAAATGAAACCAAGGATGCCTTTCAACATTAACTCTCAGGATCACACCCCACAGCATAATACATTAATGCCTAGTTAGCCAGAACACACACATTTTCTGGTTTTCCTACAGCAATTCTCTAAACTGATGTGTTCATGTAATGGCCTTTCCCACTTTTCAGAGATAGCGGTCTGGTTCACTAGTAAGGCTAATTTCATGGGTTTCACTGGGAATGTGAATTGTCTTTACTAGGGGATGGGGATTGAGACTGTTCATGAGGGCTTACTCTACTTTTATTATGGAATTTGTAAATATAACACAAAATTGGAGAGCAAGAAGGGCGCTTGGGTGGCTCAATCAGTTAAGTGTCTACCTTCAGCTCAGGTCATGATCTCAGGGTCCTGGGATCAAGCTCCACATTGGGTTCCCTGCTCAGTGGGAAGTCTGCTTCTCCCTCTCACTCTCCCTCTGTGCTCTCTCTCTCTCAAATAAATAAATAAAATCTTTAAAAAAATTCATTATAGAAAAAAATAGAGAGTATAGCTTAAGGAGCCATGTAAATATATATACATACATATTATATACATATATAAATATAATATATAAATAATATATAAATAAAAATAATGAATATAACAACAATAGTAAAACCTTGTTTATTATTGGTAGTAATAATAATAAGCCATACTTTACTTATCTACTTATCTGTTGGTTTGTTTTTTTTTTTTTTAGTCATTTGCTTTCACCTATAACTATCTACAAGTTTATTTCTAAAAAGTAAGGACTCTTTCATTAAAAAAACAATATTATACCTAACAAATTAATAATGATCCCTCAATATAATTAAATACCCAGTCTGTGCTCAAATTTCAAGAATATCTTAAAAAAATGTCTTTTGACAATTTATTTTTTTCAATCAGGATGTAAACCAGGTCCACACAAAGTCTCTTAAATTGCTCAAATTCATGACATTTCCTCTCTCTTCCATTATGTGATTTTTTTTTTTTTTTGGTTGAAGATAATTTCTTTTAGCTTATTGCATTCTTAGAGTCATTTAAAATGTTCCTCTATCCCTCTGATTTTCCATAAACAGGCAGTAAGACCTAGAGACTTAACCTGATTCAGGTCAACCTTCACAGAAAGACTCCATCATGGTGGGTGCTGCAAACTCCTATATTAGGCACATATAATCTCAGAAAAGAAGTTCCCTGGTCAACTATTTTCAGGAAGTGCTATGGGTTTTGTTTTGTTTTGTTTTTCCTTTCTCTGGAACAATTATAATGCATCAAGCAGATTAGAGAATCTGGGTAATTTTGCAATAAAGAAGCCGTTTAACTTTGCATGTCCTAGCATTTTCTAAGCACAGGAGAAATGATGGGCTCAAACATTAAGGGCAGAGTTCTTTGCAGGAGTGTGCCAAGAATCATTTTGGAGGGGATTTTAGTTTTATTATGTATGTGTAGTGGGTTACCTTGTATCCCCCAAAGATACGCCCAAATCCTAATCCCTAATCTCTGCGAATGTGATCTTTGTTGGGAAAAGGGTCTTTGAAATAGTGGGCAATACTACGCAGTCAATGAATACTCGATCCTATCATTGTTATTATGACATCTTCAACTTATCAAGGTAGTGAGAAATTTTGGACTTTAAAATTTCAGTGCATAAATTACTGTAATTGATCATTGAGAGCTCACTGTAAATCAGTATGTGTATCTGTGTGTGTATATGTTATATGCATGTTATATGTGTATGTGTATCAGCTGGCACATTATTTATCTTTTTTCCCCCTAAATGTTTATTATCATACCTTAAATTTGCCCATTTAAAATCTACAATTCAATGGTTTTTAATAAATTCACACAGTTGTGAGTAAAAAAAAAAAGGAAAGAAAAAGGATCTTTGTAGGTATAATTAAGGTAAGGATCTCAGAATGAGATTATCTTGGGTTAGGGCTCCGAATTCAATGATGGGTGTTTTATAAGAGATAGAAAAGGAGAAAAGACACAGAGACCTAGGGAGAGGCCATTGAGAGAGGCCACTGAAATTGCAGAGAGAGAATGGAGTGATTCATCTACAAACTAAGGACCATCAAGGATTGCCAGCGGTTTCCAGAACCTAGGAGAGAGGCATGGAACAGATTCTCCCTCAGAGTCTTCAGAAGGAACAGACACTGATGACATCTTGATTTCAAACTTCCAGCCTTCACAACTGTGAGAGAATAAGCTTCTGTTATTTTAAGCCACCAGGGTTATGGTAATTTGTTACCTCAGTCTTCGGAAGGTAATACAATACACCTGAGCTCTGTCAGTGCGGGGCTGAGGTAGAACTCTGGCGTCTATATTTACTGAAAATGTCCACAGAGGACCCTGATGGACACACGCTTCAAGAACCACCACTTCTTGGGGGTTGGAGGATTAGTCATCTGCTTCTACTGACATCCTATTAGGATTCTGGGCTCTGGCTCTGGCTTCGGGGGCAAAAACGGAGCCTCCGGCCCTTTATCTCCAGGTCTCTGTTTTTCAAAGAAAGTCATGCCAAGGAGAATATTTTTGGGTTGACCTATAAGAGGTACAGTGGAACTATCACAGGTGATAATGACGGTCAAGGTTGGGCAAGTAGAAGGAGGGAATTCTGGGCCCAAGGAGGAGAAGGGAAACCAGCTTTTATCAGCTGAGTCCTGCAGATCTCACTTGAAGGGAATGCTCATTTTGCAGCCCAAACAAGGCTGAGCTTCCTTCCTTTAAGTAACTGAGAAATCTTGATCTCCTAAGACTTCCAATCCTTGGGCTCAATTTCCTTCTTGCCCTCAGCTGCCTAAGAAGGCTGCTTCTTTCTTTCTATATTCTGTCCATCTGGAAATATTTTATTTCTTTTCCTAATTGTTCCCTTTTCAGCAGCCTAGCTGCCCCAGGTATCTTTTTGACGGACCTCTCGCTCAGGCTTTTTGTCCCTCCAAAAGGAGCTGGAGAGCTGTCTCTAGTCCTTGTCAGCCACTGATGACTTACAACAAGGTATCTGCTCTTAAAAATACCTCAGCAAGGAGAGGTTTGGAAGGCATGAAGGCACGGGGGTATGCTATTCTGCTTTTTCAGTTTCACAGCTTCTCACACCGAGGCTGACTATACTCTGGGAGATTATTTAGTCATGATTCAACCAAGATTATTCAGTCAAAAGCTAGGTTTTGGGGCAGGTACCAAAGAAAAATGTCACGTAGTTCAAAATGCTTGCCTTCATCCAAGAAAGGCAGGGTATTCAGAGTGGGGTGTAGGGAGAAAGGGAGGGTAGGGAGGGTGAGATGGCATCAAAGAGGGTGGGAAATATTTCTCCTCTTTCTATCCATAGACCTGCAGCTCCAGTGCTTGGAGCCGGCCACAGGTCAGCTGTAGCGCGAGTCAACGGGGCTTTCATAGGCCAGCCGGAGGACCTCACTGCTACTTAACAGATTATTTGTTGCTGCTATTAGACATGATCCAGGAAGCCTCCTTAGAGCTGAACTTCTGAAGCAGAAACCAATTTTAAGTTAGAGACGCCATATAAGAGAATCCTACCGATAAAACAGGACACGATTATTGTCAAATGATTCATCCAGACGGTAAATTCCTCGGGACTGAGTATAGTCTAGGAGGAGGTAAAGATGCTCTTTGGAAGAGTAGGAAAAGTTGGTTTTCAGGGCACCCATTTTACTGATCTGTATAGTCTCCTTTTTTCTACACTTGAGGATAGTCTTCCCGGAAAAAGAGGAAGGAAAGGGAACATTCTATTGGTGCCAGACATTTTACCCAATCTTGCCTCTGAAGCAAGTAGGCCGGGCTCTGGGCTGCCCTCCTGCTCTCTTTCCCAGAGTCTGTCTTCCCTGCCTGGAGCCATGTCTTGTCCTCTGGCGTCTGGAGTTCGGCAAGCCCCTCGGGCCTTCCCTTCAATGCTCCCTGCTTCCCTGCCTCTCAAGCGCAAGGAAAAGACATATCCCAAACATTAAAATTTGTTAAATACAGTTTTCTCAAACTGGGCTGTACCTTCTCTGGAGTCTGTGAGATGTATTTTTTAAAAATATATACTCCTCCAACGTGACATATATCTCCTAGATCCAGCCTCCTTCCTATCCCCCCAGAAAATCCAGATGGAGAGAAACTGGAGATGCACATTGGTGAGGGGGTGAGGAGGTAGGTGGGGTACTTCCAGGGCCCCAGGCTGCTGGTACTCTTTCAGGAGCAGTAACAGAGGTAGTAGCCATAGCAGCAGCAGCAAAAACCATCAAATAGCGAACATTCATTCCACACCGACGCTGAGCCAGGAATTCCATGTACAGAAATGTGTATAGGAATTCCATCTGCTCCTCACGATGACCCCCGAGACAGGTGCCGACCTCTCCATTCAGAGATGGCCAAGCTGGAGCTTGTGGCATATTGGCAGGATGCTGGATGCGTCCATGGAAGACAGCTCGTGGTCCCCAGCTCCCCAAACTCCACAGTCCTCATCACACAGCCTGTGACACCAACTGAAACCAGTTAGAATCTGTAAGACTGTCTGATAAGAACAAACACCTCCAAGACTTTCATAGGACCTTCTTGTCTGCTTTTCCCCAGGAGGAAGAAAAGTGGCATAAGAGGAAATGCATCTACTGCTCTCGGGTTTGAGGAAACAATTATGTTTCTCATCGGGGTGTGTGTGTGTGTGTGTGTGTGTGTGTGTGTGTGTGTGTGTGTGTGTGTGTGTACGCGCGCACGCACGTGCTGGGCAGGGCTGGGGTAGCGGGAAGACAAACTCCTGTCGTGAAATTTGTGCTAACACCTCTCCCTCCACTTCCTTTCTGCATTTGCTCTTAAGGAATTCCTAGAACACCATATGATACGCACTGAACAAATATTAAGCTCCCACTCTGTGCAAAGTGCTGTTTAAATGGTGAAGAAAGGGGCAGAGTATATAAAGACAAGGAAGACTATCTCCTTGCTGTCAAAAGACTTACAATCGAGAAGGGAAGACACCAGGTGTACACAAGCCATCTGGGTTCAATGCCAAAGATGCACAACTTCAAAAGCTTTTAGAATTCAGAAAAAGACAAGCTTCAGTCACAGAAAGGATGTTTTCCAGGTGTTTCTCCATTGCTTTGGGGTTTGCCTTGCAGGAGCTTCGTGCGCGAAGTCCTCTGCACGGACAACAGAGTACAGATGGGCTCTCCTGCAAATATTTGCTTTCACATTAATCCAAATTTGGAGTTAAAAATTCTATTTGTTAAGGAATGGTAAGAGAGAATAAAGACGCATTCACAGCTGCTTTTCTGTAACACACGGAAAATCAGAAGTTAACCTGCAGCTGTAAACACACAGTTGCGACTTGAGAACAACCTGAGGCCTCGCAAAAGTGATGCATCTGTATCCTGATGTCTACGGTGATGCGGGGAGCTTCCAGGTTTATGAGTCTCTCACGTTACACCATCTCCTAATGGGAGGTTCTTC
Organism: Meles meles; assembly: GCF_922984935.1. Classification (NCBI taxonomy): domain Eukaryota; kingdom Metazoa; phylum Chordata; class Mammalia; order Carnivora; family Mustelidae; genus Meles; species Meles meles. The sequence goes on from NC_060068.1 coordinate 150,125,256, forward strand.
TGTCTTTATCTCCAGCATGAATTCAGTGGCAGCAGTTTACAGTTTACAGAAGACTTACAAATCTGCAAAGTCAGGTCTGTCCTCACACCAGAACCATGTAATCTACGGACTGTAACTCTCCCTCAGATAAATATTAGGTGAAAATGATGATGCAGGCAGACGCTGGGCTGCAAATGATGGCCTAGTCCATCCAGCACCAAGCATTTACAGACGCTCAGTGTTCCTTTGATGGCACACTGATGCGAATACGTCCGCCATCACCATCACCATCATAGTCGTCATAAATGCACGAGTCCGTGCGGCCAAGCAGAGACTGTTAATCTTACTCTACAATACAGTGCATTTCAGAACTGACGGTGAAGCAAATTTGCATCTTGTATTCCCATTAAGGTCAGTTACGGACTAGGAAATAATTTTTGATGGGAGATTAAAAGATAAGAAGCAAGACAAACATGGTGACTAGTTGATCCCCAGAGTAGCCACAGACAATCTGAAACAAACAGGCATATTTATTTACAAAGACAAGCATCTAGTCTGAGGACCATAGTTTGCCAACCCCTAGTTTAAGTAACTGTTGACCTCAAAAGAAAATAGTTTATTTCGAATCACAGATGCCAAATGACATGCAAATCAGTTCCTTATAAATCATACGTTTTAAAAAGCCCTTGGAAAGCTGCATAACTTCTTTTCTAAGTGATAAGTTTTGATTTAGTAATGAATCACCTCTTGAGGGGCGCCTGGGTAGATTAGTCGGGTCAACATCTACTTTCAGCTCAACCCATGATCCTGGAGTCCTGGGATCAAGCTCCGCATTGGGCTCCCTGCTGGGGAGGGGGGAGAATCTACTCCTTCCTATGCCCCTCCCCCTGCTGTTCTCTCTCTCTCTAATAAATAAAATCTTAAAAAAAAAATCCCTCACCTCTTGAGTTACTTTTGGTTTAAGTATATATTATTTCATATTGCATATATCTATCATGAAGCACGCTCTTACCTGAACTAGTATTCAATGGCCCCTGTGCTTGAATTCCATAAATCTTCATAAATGTGATGTATCATCTGCTTTTACAGTATACAGATTAATTTGTATTAAGATCAGTGCCCACCGACATAACGAATCCCAGTTTTATCCTCAGCGCACATGGGCACAGTGTCTGAAAAAGTCATGCATCACAAGCAGGAGCTAGTGTGGGCCCAGTTCTGGGGTTCTTTCCCTAGACAGATGCCCATGTGCAAAAACCAGTGTTCCCTTGGGAGCCGTGGTTACAGGGCTGGGGACTCAAAGGTCACAACCAATGTTGTTGGGAGGCTTTCACGTTCTAGAGTCTACAAAGCAGTCCCCACCCACCGAGGTCGCCTAGGGTGAAAGGACGTTGATCTTGGATTTCATCCTTGAAAAATGTGTGTTATGCTTTGGAGGAGAAAAAAAACTAGGAACTGGGTATATGGAGCACACAGAGGCCCAGGAGAACCCTGAGGGAGACGTTTCATCATCTTTCTAAGACTTTTAAAAAAAAAAAATTACTTCTAAGATCAAGGCTTTGAGAGGTTTATGCCCACAGATTTCTAAATATTTTGTTACTGTTTGGATTCCAAAAGACATGAAAGACCCTGACATGTGTCTACAACCAGCCAGGAGCTGCAGGTGCTTGGGGAGGCTGGCCTTGAACTGTGGGCTTAGTCCCCACCGCAAAGAGTTCACGAACACTGGCCTCAGCATACACACAGTGAATAGGTCTCTTGGAAATTAAGTAGTAAATATCTCCTTACCACTGACACTGATTAGGGCTGAGCAAATTGCTTGGAGCTGAAGGAGGATAAAAGAGTTAAGGCCTAATATTTATCTTACAAAGAATCCTCGTCTCCCGACAATTACATGTGAACACAGGACTGTGTATGAGGATAATAATAATCATAACAGGACACTAAGACCTGAAAACGAATGGCAGACACTATCTGGGCATTTCAGGCTAGAAAAAAGTCCCTGCCAGGGCCACATTTTGTGGTAATTGAACACTTGTTATGTGAATTATCCATAATACACCATTATCTACGCTTTCTTTTGCTTCTCTAGGGACAGGTACAAAGTAGTGCTCTGACAGTATCTTCTTCCCTTTCATGTTGGTCGGTTACAAGGCTTAGGAAAGCTGTTTTCCTTGTACCTCCATTGCTTCTCGTGTGAAGTGCATCATTCTACCCGTCTTCCTCCTACTTCAGAGAAGCAAGGAAGGGGGGAAATAGCAACTGCAGGATGCCTTGCAGTATCTGGAGATTAGTCAGGAAGGGCCACCACTAGTCTGCGTGCGAGAGAGAGCCAACATAAACACGGTTTCCTTAAAAGGGATCGTAATAATCTGTGTTTACTTACTGCGTCGTTTACTGAATTATTTATAAACAGTAGCCTGTCAAGAATTCAGCGTCGGCTTCCATGTCTGAACAGCTCTCCAGAGCATGTCCAAGCTCACATTCTTTGTTACAGAGAAAGGCTGCACTGTCTAAGATGCGGCCCTGCGGGGACACACGCTCTCGGCGGGGTGTTCATTATGGCTACATTGTCCACTAGCCAGCCCTCGATGAAGATGGACCCTTCACTGTGTGTCCTTTGGGCACGTCACCTGCCAAGGGGATAGGGGCCTGGCTCCTGCCTGAGACGGGGAAAGTGGTAGGTCCCAGGCAGGAGCCAGGCCCCTATCCCCTCAGCAGGTGACGTGCCCAAAGGACATACAGTGACGGCACAGAGAGGTCCTGTGGCAGATCCCAAGACTAGACTGTGACCCCAGGGCCTGTGACCTGAAGTTAAGGATCTGTGGAAGGCTTTCTGGGAAAGACGGTATGTGTTTATAGTAACAGAGAAGAGAAATTTCTTTCCCTGTACAGTTTTAGCCCTCTCCCTTCCTCAAGCCTGCTGAAGGGCATGGAGGTGCTCTGTGATAGCCAAAGAGTAATTAAGATATTGGGGGAAACCTGTTTTTTTGTTTGTTTTTATTTTTGGGTGTGTGCATACAAAACCCAACAACTATTCATTAAACACTTGCATGTGCTGGGTACATCCCAGGTACTGTGGGCTACAAGGATGTGTAAGGTGTAGCCCCTCCCCCTGACGAGAGAACAGTCTCTTCCAAGAGACTAGAAAGTGTACCAAAGAACCCACAAGGTTGAAACAAAGGACCGGAGATTAAGGCCCAAATTGAGTGCAGGACATTTCATCCAGGTCAATCCTAATACTTACTGGAATAAACTAAGGGCCATGAGAGAATACAACACACATCATGGCCAGGTGCTAATCGAACTCTTTTAAATATATCAACACTTGTAATTCTCACAACAACTATGAGGTAGGTACTACTCCCATCCCTATTTTATTAAAAAATTTTTTTTTATTTTATAAAGATTTTATTTATTTATTTGACAGACAGAAAGAAAGCATGAACACAAACGGGGGAGAGGCAGGCAGAGGCAGAGGGAAAAGCAGGCTTCCCACTGAGCAGGGAGGCCGATACAGGACTCGCTCCCGGGACCCTGGGGTCATGACCTCAGTCCGAGGCAGACGCTTAACCGACTGAGCCACCCAGGTGTCCAGCATCTCTATTTTAGACATAAACACACAGAACAAAACAGAACCAAGGTATAGACAGCTTATAAAACTTAGGGAAGTTCATTCAGGAAGTCTGTGGTAGATTGGGACAACGGCCTGTCTTGTTATCAGAGCGAGTTTTTTCTAGTCCTGGGTTCTATACTCTCTTTCCTTAAGAAAAAGCGAGAAAGGCCTACAGAGATTCCAAAATGGAAGTACTCATCCTCTGATGGGATGCTTTAAATATGCTTTAAAAACAAAATCCATGAAGGATGTCCTGACTCAGAGGAAAGAGGAGGGAATTTCTGGCGAAGGGGTCCATGGGAAAGGATATGATGAAGCAGGAAATGCAGGGATGCAGACATGGGTGTCCACAGTATACAAGAGAGAGAGGGCTAGAAAAGCACGGAGGATCCATGTCATGGACCTTCTTGAATGCCAGGGAGAGGAGTTTATTAATATCCCAAAAAGCCAGGGCAGGGGGCTCCTGAAGGCGATGGGGCAGAAGAACCACTGCATCACATGTAGGCAGGAAGAAGGAATATGGGAGCAGAGAGCAGGATGGCTCGGAATAGGGAAAAACGGGAGGTTAAGAATGAGGAATGAGCAGGTGAGGATGGAAGTCCACCTAAGAACAGAAGATGATAAGGACCTGCAGAGATGACGACGTCTACACCCAATTTCTGTCTCATCATCACGTTTTTACTGAAAAGTAGCCCATGATTATGAAGGAAGTTGTTCGTGAACTTCTCAGACTTTAAGCAATTCATGTGTTGTGTGCATCTAAGAGGCTAGCCTTCTGGAATGCTTTCAAAACTTAAGTCTGACCTCAGTCATTGATATGTGTGTTCAGAATGCCTGTTTTCATAAAACCTTGAACTAATTTATGCTCCAAATGCCGGTCAGTGAGACGTCTGTATTTTTTCCAGTTGGATATTCATTTTGTTTGTTCGTTTTTTATTTGTTTATTTTCAGAGTAACAGTGTTCATTGTTTTTGCACCACACCCAGTGCTCCATGCAGTACGTGCCCTCCCCATTACCCACCACCTGGTTCCTCAACCTCCCACCGCCCTGCCCCTTCAAAACCCTCTGGTTGTTTTTCAGAGTCTCCAGAATAGACCACATACTGGGTCACAAAGCAGGACTCAGCCGATACCAAAAGACTGACATTATTCCCTGCATATTCTCAGATCACAATGCTTTGAAACTGGAACTCAATCACAAGGAAAAGTTCAGAAGGAACTCAAACACTTGGAAGCTAAAGACCACCTTGCTTAAGAATGCTTGGATCAACCAGGAGATCAAAGATGAACTTAAACAATTCATGGAAACCAATGAGAATGAGGACACCTCAGTCCAAAACCTATGGGATACAGCAAAGGCGGTTCTAAGGGGGGAGAATACATAGCCATCCAAGCCTCCCTCAAAAAAATTGAAAAATCCAGAATACAGCAGCTGTCTCTACACCTTAAAGAACTGGAGAATCAACAACAAATCAAACCAACTCCACACACAAGAAGGGAAATAATCAAGATTAGAGCAGAGATCAATGAGGTAGAAACCAGAGATACAGTAGAACGTATCAATGAAACTAGAAGCTGGATATTCATTTTAATTTAAAGTGGAAATGCCACTGATCACAAGATTTACTCTTTCAGAGAAGATGTAGTAAATTCAGTGAAAAGGAATGACTTAAACATGAGAGGGAAAGAAAAAATATTCAGAAAGATATGCAGGATGTCTGTCTGTCAATGCTGTTGAGCAACAGAATTAGGTTTATGATTTGCACCTAAAGGCACAGGAACTTGGGGGTTGATGGTTCCTGCTGTCCACACAGCTAGAATGTGCTTCCATCACTGACTCACGACAGGAAACCCATCCGGAGGGGACTTTGGGTTTCCTGGTACAGAGGTGTTAGGCAGGCACATGGGTAGTGGTTCCAAATCTGGAGACAAAGTGCAGCCTGTGTGACTGAGCAGGGAGGGGACAAAGAGGCGCATACTTAGGTGAGACTCTGATCAGTGCATACCCCTCATCTATAGTTGCCATACTACAGCCTTTGCCTGGAAGGAAGCTGTCCTTGGAGCAGAAACCATTTGAGTCCCAAGAGTCCTTTCCGTGCCAGAACACATAGGGGTGATGGATGTGTCATTAACACAGGTGGGGAGATCTGATTCTCTCTGACGGCTCCAGCCAGCCAAGAGGCTCCACAACAAGGGGTGTCTGTGGGACTTGCCAAGTGTGGGGAAGGATGGTAACCAGGGAGCTGTTAAGGCTGCTTCCATTTAATTAACTTATTTGCAATATCATTTATTCCTTACAGTGTTTAAGGTACCATTTTAGGTGCTACGAGTTACACAACTATGAATAAGATACAGCTTGTTTGCAACCCAGATGGGGAGATGAGAGAAATATGCAAGGAACTCTACTGCCGAGCAGCCTCTGATCTATTCCTTAAAAGTGGTGCAAACTAGCACGATCTCTCTTGAAGACAAGCATGGAGAAGGGAGGCACTGTCTCAGGCCAAGGGTCAGAGCGTCCCCAATGAGCTTTAAAGTATGGGCAGGGTTTATAGTTCCAGAATGCGGGGTGAGGTGGCAGGAGGATTGTTCTGGAAGGTGGGCTGACATGAGCAAAATCCCAGAGGAGAACTAAGTAGTGTAGACTTATCAGCTGGGGTGAAGGATGTTGGATTTCAGTGTCTTAACACAGGTTTGCAGTTTGAAATTTGGGTTGTTTAGAGCAGAGTGGTATGTTGGGCTCTTAAAATTGTCACTGGCATACAAGAAAGGAGAGATGAGTGGGGGCAGGAGAGGGAGGCAGACAGTGATGAAGGAGTTACTGCAATAGCCCAAGAATAAAGTCAAGGGGGCCCGCAGAGGTGGGCGGCATTTATTTCTGTCAGCTCAGTTCTGGGTAGAATTTTTTCTGAAAGAGTTGTAATTTTTTTCCCCCTCCGTGGGGATTTTGCTTTGAATCTGAGAATTTAAAAAAGTGCAGAGAGGAAACGTATGACTTAAAACTGCATAATGACAGGACGTTTCATGTTCAACACTGGCTTGTGTAAAAGTATCTCCTGAGTGAGAATAGAAGCTCCCTGATGTCAGGACACCATCTTCCACATTCCCTTCTTCCCCAGACCACAGAGCTGGTGCTGGGTGTGCAGCAGAGAGGCAAATGCTTGTCAAACAGTGACAGTGTACAAGGTGAGGTGACGTGAGCAGCAGGGTCTGTCACATCTCCGTGAGATGCTCAGATGACAAAGGTGGCCGTGTGTCCAAGCCTGTGCTGTGTGGAAAGTGAGCGCTGACAGACACATCCACCAACAGGGTTAACTTTATCCAGTCAGTGTTGGAATGGAGGGGAGCTAACTTTTGATCAGGGCGAGCTAGAAGGACAGTATTCCTTTTTGTGTGGGCAGGTCAGTATCTACATGATACGTCGCAGATGAAAGATAACTAGGATTCTTGCTTATCACAAAGACAGAAAGTCAACATATGTCAAACGATGTAGCAGGGGTTTCTTCATACCCAGAGGTTGTACCACAACAAGGCCCCATGCTTAGGTTCCTCTCCCCATGACTTCACAAAGAAGATGGAAAAAAAACTGTACCCCCCTTGGGGGAAAGGGAAGGGCAGCGTGCTATGTTTGTGTGTGGAGGACGGACAAATGTGGGATGCAACGTGCACCCATCAGTAGAACGTTCTCCCTTTGTGAGTTTTTAACTTTAATTCTAGTATAGTCAGTGCACAGTGTTAGTTAGTTCCAGGTACACAATATAGTGATTCAAAAATTCTATTCATAGGAAAACATTTTTAACTGATTCCTTCTCATTTCCTTGCAGGAAGTAGCAATAAGTCACATTGTCTGCCGCATGAAGGCTTTGAAATATACTGCCTGGGATTACCCAAACATGACCAAAAAGGCACCTTTTTTATAACCCCTCACATTAGTTAGGGAGCAGATGAACATGTCAGAGGCTTCTAAAACGGAGGGTTGTAAAGAGTTTGTGGCCTGGCACGACGGTCAAGTGGATGCCACTTGCAAAAACAGCACTAACCCTCCCTCTGAGTCACCTCCAAGGATTTACATCTCATTTTGAAATTTACCCTCCAGTTACGTCATAAAATCCAAATTACGGCTCCATGACTCCGGAACAGCCAATGGAACAGCAATGGTGGAAGCTCAGTTAGGCATACGGTCTTCCCTTCCTTTACTGTGTCATGAGGACTCCGGCACCTACGTCAAATGATGAGAAAATCCTTCCCTGGAATTTGGTTAAAGGCACCTGTAACTGATGAGGATTTGTTTTAGGTCATGTGAGGAATTTAGAAGAAGCATAAAAAGTGGGTCTTGTCTTCAAGCTCAACGTAATCACTTCGTTCACGCAGCCCACACAGCTCCTTGAGTTCCGCACACGGTACTACCATATACGCTCAAGTCCCACTGAGGTCCATCTATCATGCAGCAACGGACAAAGTTTCATGGGAACAAGGAGGCAGAATGAGTCTTTGGTCTTAGATAATTTAGAGAAGCTTCCCCACAGAGCTGATGTCTGATGTCAGAGGACAAGAGGAAGATATGCAACGGCATTTTAAGGAGAAAAGATAGCTCACTTGAAGGCAGAGTTTTGGAGCATAAGATGAGATGGTTGACAACTTTAACTGTCAGTGCGATCACGAAGTATAGAAATATATCAAACCATAATAACGATATAATACCCGATTTGTAAAAGGAGGCAGGTTCCTAAAGTCAATAAACTATCGTCAACAAACATTGTTGGTCCACAATGTTATTTACTCTTTTTTTCCTTCTCATTAATTTGGCTTTACTTAACTTCTAAGGATAAGCAAATCAGAGAAATAAAGCAGTAGCCTTGAAGTGAGCCTGAAAAAGACATCCTTTAAAAAAATATATTTTTTTTACTTATTTGTGCAATTTCCATCAGTCCTTCATCTGGGTACCAAATCTCAAATACAGCAAAGAGAGGATGGCAGCTTGAATTACAGTGAAGCATGGACAAGATCACTGCTGACAGAAAAAGGACTGAAATTCTTACTTGTCCCTGGGCCTGGATTAACTCTTTGCAGACTCTGGGATGCTCTGCCAAGGATCGCTGGTGTGACTGGAACAGAGAGAGAAGAAAACCATTAGTCACCCCTGTCAAAATGGTCTGATGTGACCCCGTTACAATTTCACTTTCCAGTGACAAAATGTGACCTGGCTCAACATCACAATACTTCTCGTCCTTGTTTTCCATCTTTCTTTTTAAAATTAAAATCACACCTACCCTCTAAAAAGAACTCATAAATATCAGAGCACATGGAAACCCAGGGTTAGTCACCTCTGGTCTCACGGCTAGATGTGGTCAGGAACAATGCAAAAATGCCTTCCTAGAATATTCAAGTCCAAGCTTGAGTCTTGCTAATGAAAATGGAGAGGCACATAAGATGTTTTTTTTTCCCAAAACCGTATTAAAAAAACAGTTTGGTCAAACAAGTTTATTCTTGGAAATAAACATGTGAGCAATCCTGGGAATGGGGAAGGGATGAGGGGAACTGAAAAGTTAGCACGGACACAGAGCTTTGTGACGTGAGATGGGCAATGAGTCATCAAATCTAAAAGCAGTTATAAGTCTATGGATACTACTATTAAGTTGCATTAAAAATGAGAAGAACAGAAAAGGACTAGTGTAGCTGTTATTGAACTGTTGAACCTGGCTGTTTTGATACGAGAGTATGCAACAGTTATCTGGGCTAGGTGGAGAGGGGCTTTTTCTAGGATTCTACACCTCCTTAGAGGGGCGATGTGGTCCAGGCTCACAATGAACTCTGAGCCTCACCTGAAAGCAGGGAAACTGCTGATGCTTCTGGCCCTTGGGGTAGAAATCCGCAAAACAACGCTAAGACATCTTTCTCCCATTATAAAAATAGGGCGAGGAACAAAACAAAGGTGCTCTGGGCAGGGAGCTGAAATTCCTGTCCTCCTGAATTTCAGAGGCAGGTGGGTCCTGCCCACCCGCCCAGATCCACTTTTCAGTGGCCCTTTTCACTAGCCCCTCCCACCTAGCTACCAGCAGGAAGCCACTCTTGGGGCTGGTGTTCATGGTAATAGAACCCAACAGATGAAGTTAAAAGCCTCTCATTAAACTCCGCACAATTCTAATCTTTGTAAGCCTTTCGGTCTCAGCATATTAGTGAGGGCATTTTTCCAAGTGAAGTTAGGCTTTGGGGGTTTTGTTGAGTTCATATTTTAAATCCTGTACAAATATGAGTTCTGAAAGTATTTCTTTTTATTCTCTCTCTAAGTTTGAATATTAGAAACTCATTTGCTGCCAAATGCAATAAAGAATTATGACAAAAAGCAAACAGAATACACATTTACCTAGAGTCGCTAATCTATTACACATTGATTTTTAACATGCTCAGAAGGAAAACTGCATTTTATGGAAATCCCCTCAAGGCTAACTGACTAGATGTCTTGAGAGCCTAAGTCTTTATTACTACCATCATCTAGAACTTGTCCTCCTCCAATTCCTTGCTACAAACCAGAGAACACTTTGTTTTATGACCCTTTGCCTTAGGTTAGGCACTAAAACATTCTTCTCAGTTGAGGTTTGGCAAGTTTACATAATTTCTAACTGCAAATGACCTGTTTCACGGACAACTGTATACACCTTGAGAAACATCTGGTAGCTCAAAGGAAGAGTAAAATTAAGTCAATCATGGGAAGTCATACAGTCATATGTGTTACTTGAGTCAAAAAATTATCCAGCAAGTGTGTCTCAATTTTCAGCTTGAAACTGGGAACACTTAATGGACACCATTTTCCAGGCACAGATCAGCAGCAAAGCTGACAAATTTCTCCAGAATGATGACTGAGATGGAATGTGGGGGTCAATTATGAGGCCCCAAGGGAGCGTGCAGAGCCAAACCTCGACCCGGAAATGCCTGGGGAGCCCTGGCCACCCCTGACTCCTCACAAACCAGGATTTTGCTTTCCTTGCAGACAGACATCTGGTGCTTTCCTCTTTATGATATCAGCATTTGGTAACATTTTCATAAAGCAAAAAGTCCTCCTCAGTTAACACTCTCCACGATATGTGATGAGTCAAGACATAAAAGGAACAAATGGTGTCCTCAAGGGAACACCGCAGATTTGCGCCAGCCCCAGGAGGGTGCTGTTTGCAAAAGCAAACACGATAAATAAATGTGTCTTCTTAGCAAACAGAGGGGTCATGCTAAGTTGCCAATATTAATTAGCGTCAAAGCTGTCCTTCTGTCTGTATGTGCAGAGAAGTGTGGGAGAAACAAACACGGGGGGTTTAACAATAAGTAGTTAATGAAAACTCCAATATATTTAATATAGGAGCTTTTAAGCGCCGGTGCCATAAAAGAGATCAGCTAGAGCCCCTGCCCTCAGAGAGCTCACAGTCTTCTGGGCGGAAGGAGTGGCCAAGCCATGGGGTGGCCCTTAACTTCCGGGGGAGGGGGACTCCTTGAGACAGGTACTGAACTTGGGATGAAGAGGCAACCGAGAGAAAGGGAAAGGCAGCTGGGGCCAGGGGAACTGCTGCACCAAGGCCAAGGTGAGACACATTCTGGGCAGGTAAAGAGCTCTGATCTGTCTGTTGGGAGTGGGCAGAGCACAGCTGAGCTGGGGGAGAAGTCAGGGGCACCTTAGGGATGGTCTTTCCAAAGAACTTAATATTGATCCTGCAAACACTGGAGAAATCCTGCCTTCCAGTGCCCTGAGGCAGAGCTCCTCACGGTGGACCTGCCCAAGAACAGGATCCCAAGACTAGAACTAATTGCCTTCTAATCCTTCTTACTTATGCCCAACCTGGTACTCAAGTTCCCAACTATGGCACATATCTGAACCTGTTTCTCCATCTATAAAGTGGGGACAATGACAGCATCTATACATGCAACATTCAATTCAGTTAGTACACACCGCATACCAAATACAGAATATAAGTGCTTAGTAAATGTCAGATTTTTTTTTTTTTTTTTTTTTTGAGGAAGGAGGGGAGAAGAAGAAGGAGAATCTTAAGCAGGCTCCACGCTGAGTGCCGAGCCAGACATGGGGCTTGATCTCACAACCCTAAGATCGTGGCCTAGACCAAAATCAAGAGTCGGATGCTTCACTGACTGAGACATTCGGGTGCCCCAATGTTAAATATTCGTATCATAGCTATGATTATTGTCAGTTATTATTGCTAGCCACTACCCCTGAAAGCAAGGCACATCTTTTCCCACAGAGATCTCGACAGCATTTTTACACTCGACCATGTGAGCCTAGGGCTTCCCACTTATGAGGAGAGAATGCTGCCCTAAGCCCAGTGAGACCCCCACTACTTACATGTGCTGTGCAGTCTGTATGTAGGCAGCGAGACTCTGGGGGAAGTGATTCCAGTGGCGTAGGGGATGGAAATCGACTCGTGTCCAAGATTCAGCCTGGGACTAAATGCAGTCACTCCCAGCTCTTGTAATCTAGTGACTACTCCATCGGGACGGGAGCTGGATTGAGAGGATCAGTGTTCTGGGGAGTACTGTAATTTACCCGTTGTGCAGTAATGGCATCTAGAACCAGCCCCAGATCAACTCTATTGACACAAGTAAGTAAACCAAGGTACTGATCACAGCAACCATTTTACACGTGACGAGACATAACGTAAAGGGCCTCGCACGTTGGCTGCCATAAATCAAGCCTTGGTTACCGTCAGCTATTGTTATCACTACTAGCTTACGATAACGATAATAATGATGTAAGTGCTATGAAATCTCTACCTCAAGACTTCCTCTGACTGTGATCATCATTTTGCGATCCATTCATCCATCAGATTACGTTGTACACCTTAAACACACACAATGTTTTATGTCAATTTTATCTCAACAGAACCGGGAAAAAGAACTTCTCCTGACAGCTTTTGCTTTCTCCTTCAGGCAGGTTAGTTGTTCTCCACCCAACAGCCCTGGATATTAACTTTTTTTTTTAAGATTTTATTTATTTGACACAGAGAGGGAGAGTACAAGCATCCGGAGCAGCAGAGGGAGAGGGAGAAGGAGAAGCAGGCTCCTTGCTAAGCAAGGAGCTCAGTGTGGGGCTCGATCCCAGGACCCCGGGATCATGACCTGAGCTGAAGGCAGAGGCTTCACTGACAGACCACCTAGGCACCGCTACATATTGCCTTTGCACCCCTTGAGGTCACTGCTCCCTTGCCTGTGCCCCGAGACGCACAGTGAGTTCCTTGAGGTGGGTATTTCATCTTTGTGACCTCCGTGAGGAGCACACGCCATGACACCTTGTAGAATCACAGTGTTTGCTAAATAAATGAGGCAAATGAAGACGAATCACAAATCCTTTAAACTTTGGGGCTAAAAGGGAATCAAATAAAAATAATCTGTTCTCAGCAAATTGTGTTTCTCCCAGGAAATCTCAAGTTTGCTTGACTACTTTCCTTGTGTCTTTTTGCCATCTATTTATCCTTGACCACACATCAAAAATGTTCTCTCCTTGGGTTTCCATGTCTAGAACTCTTTCCAGACCTGCCCATCACCTTCTCTCTCCTTTTCTGTCAACCTATGATCAGTATCACTACAGAGTATTCAGTTTAGTTATCTCCCTCCAACCTGCCCCTGCAGTAAGGTTCAAGGTCAAGCTCAGTGTTTCGTCACACTGATGCCACACCCCAAACTGTCTTGTGGTCTGTGAAGAGGTTGGCTGATGGTCAAGTTAAAAAATGTGAGGTGCTTCCGTCTCACGTTTATTGTGTGCTTAAAATGCACCAGGCACTACGCTACCCACACTTTCTGGACTTCCCCATTTTAACTCCACAACGACTCTCTGCAGCATTGTTATGAGTTAGTTACATTTTACGGACGAGGGGTTGGAGGTTCAGACCAACTAACTAACCTGTCTTGGGCTACCCAGCTGTTACACGGTAGAAGCAGAGCCAGATTCTGACTGCACCCCACTCTCCTGTTCCCCAAACTTCCTGACCACCAATAGCCGCTACGGTGTTTGTTCAACACGCGGATTCCAAGGTCCTGTCTTGGATTTGCAGGATCTGAATCTCTAGGGAACTGGTCAGTCTATTGGCAAGGTCCTGAGAAGCTGTATGCTTCTCTTCTACGCCCCCATTCCCCAGCCAGGTGATGCTTAGGACAAGACACATTTGCAAAACTCTTCCCTACACACTACTTAGTTGCTCTGCTCAGAGTCACTGGGTCCTTTGCGGCTCCCCTGCTAGGACTGCTCACTGTGTGCCTACAGCTGGTGCTCATGGGGACGCACCTACTATAGTACGGGCTGATTTGTTTGAATACCACGGTCATCCTGGAAAGTTCTACTGATGGGGCCAGGCTGCTGAGACTCCGGGCAGAAATACCCCTCAGATGGGGCACCTGGGTGGCTCAGCGGGTTAAGGCCTTTGCCTTCGGCTCAGGTTATGATCCCGGGATCCTGGGATGGAGCCCCACGTCGGGCTCTCTGCTCAGCAGGGAGCCTGCTTCCTCCTGCCTCTCTGCCTACTTGTGATCTCTGTCTGTCAAGTAAATAAATAAAATCTTTAAAAAAAAAAAAAAAGAAAGAAATACCCCTCAGGGGTCAACTTAAGAGAAGCCAGGTAAGATTGGAGACAGGCTGGCAGCCGGGATTTCTTCGGCTCTGTCATCCAGTGATGTTACACAGCAGGTCTTGGAGCTGTGACTGTCTTCTTGGTCCTGACTGCCCTCTGGCACACCAAATTGGGCCTGATGATAATTCCACCCTGGAATTTTCTTTCCTTTGTGGCTCCCTGGGTTGGCTGAATACCCATTCGCAGTTTCTCCAGAGCCGAAGTATATTATCTCGTACACATTATGACTCTTGGCTATGCTAAAGAAGACCGTGAAATCTGGGCAGGAAATCTCGGGCCTTTGGAACAGACCACCTTACCTCCCCAGAGCTCTGCAAGGGAGTGCGTTTCTCCTGTACTGGAACAGTAAATCACAGAGCACGGGAGATAATTTAAACAAGTGAACAGAAAAGAACCACAAAATAACGCGGGTGGTTTCAAACACCTTCTAACGCTAAAGAAGCTGCTTTACAGACAAGATCTAGCAATTTGGAAGAGAAATCAGCATCAGGAAAAGCCCACATGGCTGAAATAAATCTGGAGTGGTGACATTTTGCTGTAAATGTATTTTGAGAGTAGCTAGGCCTCAAGGTAAGACTCAGTGGTTCAGGGAGAGATCTTAAAAGACCTCTTCTCACAGGCCAGCCCCTGGCTTAGTGGGCCTAATGGGGGAGGTTTCCTAATAATAACTTCAAGCTTCACATACTCCTTTCCTGTCTGGCAGTGGTCTCCTTGGTGAGTTTTTGTTTTTTTTTTTTTTTTTTTTTTTAAATCCTTATGCACATACTGAGGACATCTGCTTGTAATTAAAGGCAGATACTAGGGCCTGGCATTTCCCGAGCAGCCCTCTCGGTGATAACGCCAGTTAAAGGTGCCGTGATTAAAGGAGGACACGGTGGTGGGTTTTTGTTGTTGTTGTTGTTGTTTCTAAGAACTAAAAGGAGCAATTAATATGAATGCCGGCTCAGCTCTCTGCTGGCTGCTGGCTCGCATCTTCCTTCGGCAAAGCTTCCCAGCAATTTCTCTGGCTTTCCCTTCCAACCACTACAAGAATAGTTAAACACCCTGCCCAGCTAGCCGCTCCTAAAGCTGCTTTTCATTATGGAGACAGCAGGGGTGTCAACACCAGGCGATGGGCAGTAAGCCAGCCCTCTGTGCCATGTGACAGCCGGGGCCCAGAGCCATTGCAGCCAACGCTAAGAAGGGCAACCAGAATCCCAGGTTGGCACTAGGCCAAGATCAATACTAGGTAGGCCAGTCGGAGACAGAGGGCTGAGAACGGAGGGATAGACAAAGGGAGTATTAAAAGGTCAGACTGAGGCATAGGGAGAAAGGCAGAAGTGTCTCTTTCCTTGCAATGTTGCTGTAGATGTTTTTAATACCTGTGAATCCACTCATTAAAGCAGTAGAGTCAGAATGATTTAATAAAGTCCAAAGCTATGATGGTGACTCATAGATGGTGGGCTGGACCTGGCACCTCTTCTCAATTGTGTATTCAATGGCATCACGTCATCAACTAGCAATCAGCCATAGTGGGAATATGGACCCAATAAATGTTGGCAAATGCTACAAATCAACGCTCCCTGCCATCTAATACTATGGAAATTCCATCCACCTTCCAAGATCAGTTTGAGTCCTTCTCCTCCTTGAAGTGTTTATCTTCTCCCAGTTGGAATCCACCTCTCCATCCTTCGTGTTTTTACAACACTTAAGACAACAACAACAGCAACAACACGTGGACCATGGCAATGTTTCCTCCTACCATCTTAGGCATCTGAATTGTGCCATGAATGATAAATTCCTTGTGGTTTGAAGGAAAGGACCACGTCTCACTCTCCTTTGGATTCGCCATGGCACATTAGCACAGTTTCTTCAATATCGGGAGTGCCCCATACATATTCATGAAGTTACCGAACATCTCCGCAGGAACTCTTCCAACAAGGAAAGTTGGGAGGCATCGTGACTTTACTTATATTATTACTTTGAATTTATCAGATGTCTTGTGGCCCCTGGAGTATGAAATTGCACAAAAGATTCCCAAACACGTTACTAGATCCTATGATGAATGTCCTCCTGGGACCATGAATGCTCAAACCTGAAGCAAAGTCCATGATATTTTAACCCATTTTTCAGGTACCTAGCTCTTTAACAGTATTCAGAGGGGGAAAAAAAGAATGAAAATGAGATTGCTTAACTTTCTCACCTTCCTTTCTGTCGCCTGGATGGTGTATTTGCCTGGTTTTGCTTAAGCAGCAAGCCAATCTTCGGATATCACGGTATATGGTACTTGCTGCCCATTTAGGAGGCTGACACGTTAGGAGTGACCCTAAGTCCTGGGAACTGATTGTTTTGCAGATTTATGGATCTTTTTGCTCAGACGGGTTACTGTTTCAGAAGCACAGCATGTCGAGGGTGTCCTAAGCTTAGAACCATATATGTTGCCAGAAGTTTTTTTTTTTTTAATTTATTTGACAGATGGTTTGGAATTGGGAGGTGCTGGCGTTAGGTTCTGAGACTATTTGGTGAATGGCTTTTGTTTTCTTTTTGGTGTATGGTTTTAATTACCTTTATCAAACTGTACTTGATCTGGGTTATAGACACAAACCAGAGGGCTTTTTTTTTTCGAGATATGTTTATTGAGCACCTATTATGTGCGAGGCACTACGCTGGGCATTGGGATATGGTGGTGAACAGATTATCATGGGCCCAAGGTTCATTTCTCCCTATTGCCCTAAATGGGCCCTTGGCCGCCAGATCAATGCATCTGTTTGCCATCTGGAACTTACTTTCTTTTTTTTCCCCAAAGATTTTATTTGTTTATTTATTTGACAGAGAGAGAGAGAGAGAGAGAGAGAGAGAGATCACAAGTAGGCAGAGAGGCAGGCAGAAAGAGAGGGGGAAGCAGGCTCCCTGCTGAGCAGAGAGCCCAACGTGGGACTCGATCCCAGGACCCTGGGATCCTGACCTGAGCCAAAGGCAGAGGCTTAACCCACTGAGTCACCCAGGCGTCCCAATCTGGAACATTCTTGATTCTAACTCTTTGCTCACCTGGTATCATTCTTCTTGCTTTCTTCAGAATAGGGAGAAGATCATAGGTAACTCCCACTTTTGAGTGGGGCTAATAATTCAGGAAATGAAATAACGTACATCTGCTTAACAGAATGTCTGGCACATAGTGAATACGTAAGTTTAGTAATTACGTACTACTGAGTATTTATTATTATGATTGCCTCTCAATTAATGACATTTATTATTTTTGCTATTTATCTGATAGTTACAGATGTCCAATACTGTATCTTGTACTATTTAGTTTGCATGGTGGTTATAATCTTGCCCCCTCAATTAGCCCGTAAGACCCTTGAAAGCAGAAGCCACATTTTATCTTTCCTAACCCTGCGCACAGTAGGCTCTCAGTAAATATCTGTAGTATGAGGCTCATCTGGTCTTTTATTCTAACAACCCCTCCTTTTGATGTGTGGCTATCAGATTATAGGTATGTGAGTCAACAAAGAGTCTTAGTGGAACGTGATGTACCTTTTATAGCTATATTTGTCGCATTCATATACAGTCAAAAACAAACCAAAAACAACCCAGAAAACTCTGACATAGCCTCACTCAGATACTTGATTGAAAATGTTTAGATTCGGGGCGCCTGGGTGGCTCAGTGGGTTAAAGCCTCTGCCTTTGGCTCTGGTCATGATCCCAGGGTTCTGGGATCAAGCCCCGCATCGGGATCTTGGCTCAGCAGGGAGCCTGCTTCCTCTTCTCTCTCTCTGCCTGCCTCTCTGCCTACTTGTGATCTCTGTCTGTGAAATAAATAAATAAAATAAAATTAAAAAAAAAAAAAAAAGAAAATGTTTAGATTCATTTTCTGAAGGCCAGTTTTGGAAAGAAATGGTTGGAACTCTGCTCTGTGGCTAACATGGGACAGTTCCAAGAATTATTGTGCAATGGAAAATGGAAACTCTACTAAAAAGTGAATGGGGATGGATAAGGTGACAATCCACCATAGACACGTCCCTTGGCAGCAAGGTACCTGATGGTTATTTTTTTGCACTTTGTCCTTTTTCTTGTGCCTTCTGTTGTTCTTGGCTCCAGTAGAAGCAAGCTTCATGGGCGCTGAACCTTACCTCTAAATCTAACTTTAGAGTTTCCAAAATGGACCCTTTCAATAGTGTCAAAACAGTCAATCAAATCACATAACATCCATTTAAAGTGGAAAATTATACTGGGTGTGAAAAAAAATTTTCTGACACTTTTCTGGAAGGAATATGTTTAAACTAAAAAGTAGTTACCTTTCTTTGTAGCTATAGGGCAGGCACAGTCTTCCAAGTTTAGAATCTTAGTTTTGTTTCTTTGCTTGAATTATGTTTAATGTGATGATGATATGACATAAGGAAAAAAAAATCAAAAGCCTTATTGATAATCCACATGTGTCCCCGGTTCTGGCCATAGGCGCCTTGCACAGTGTGTCTTTGTGTCAGTCCACAGGGGCAGCCTGCCCATAGGCTTTCTGGCAGGACAGGGACACTGTATGGCTTTAAGTGTTCCCTGATCGAATGTGGGAAAAGCAGCAGCTAGCCAAATTCTGAACAGAGTTTTTATTGTGCTGTGGCCAGAAGGGGAGGGGGAGGGAGAAGGACACTTCTGCCCTGCTCTACTTTCTGGTGGATATAAGTTAAAAGGGACTGAGAGGGATACCTTTGGGTAGATGGGACAAAGGAAGACTGGGGACTTTATAGAGTTCAAGTTTAGGATCAGCAGCAAATATGATCTTTTTTTGCAAAAAAAAAAAAATAGACTTTTTTTGCAAAAAATCTACATATATTTATATTATTTAATTTACTTTTATATTTATTTTACATTTGCATGTAATTTACATTTATATTTAGCGAATGTCCTAGCAGCAGCTGGTGCAACTTAGGAGCAACCAAAATAGCATATATGAACACTGAGATCCCAACCGAGTCTTTCTTGACCAGCTCCTTGCCCTAAATTCAAAATCTGGACTGCCGAGTTTCTTTTCAATGGGAGGAGTACGTAGGGAAACGGGATCTATAGAAGCCATTAATGGTGGGGCCACCAGCTTCATTTCAAATGAAGACCCCCCCAGGGGATGTTTCTCTTTTCTCCCATCCAAGTACTAACCAGGCCCGACCCTGCTTAGCTTCTGAGATCAGACGAGATTGGGCGCGTTCAGGGTGGTATGGCCGTAGACATGTTTCTCTTTTCTAAAGAATAACATCAAAAATAAAAACTCCTCTGGAAATGATACTCTATTTTTGGGTTCCTAGGAGTTGTCCTCCCAGAATCTTCCTTCTTAGTCCTGTATCGTTTAAGCCTGCCTGACTCTACTCTTCTCTACTTCTCTTCTTCTCCTCTGAATCTCCTTCAGCTATACTTTGACCCTCCCCCTTCCCCTCCCCTCCCCCTTCCCCTCCATTAAACCTGTTCTTACCAAATCCAAAGGTCTCTTCTCAGTCCTTAGACTATCAATTTTTCAGATGCATTTGACTTAGCAGGACCATTGTCTTTAAAAGATATGCTTGTTGCCTAGCTTTCATGATGTCAAATTTGCTCCTTTTCCCTTTTACTTCACCGGTGGCTCTTTCTCTGTCCCCTCTGTTGGCTTCTCTTCCTCTGTCTGACCCCTAAATATTATAGTGTTGTAGACTCTTTGCTTTCACACGTCCTTTTTTGCCCCCTTAAGAGAAATATCCTCAAGTCTCGTGGTTTGAAACACCATCTACACGCTGATGGTTCCATGATGGTTTCTATCTCTAGCTTTAGCCTCTCCACTGAACTCCAGGCTCCACTCAACCTTTTTTCCATCTTCACTAGATATTCAATAAGTATCTCCATCAAAACACAGAACTCTCGAGTAATCCCTGACAAAACTTATTCCTTCTCAACCCTTCACTATCCTGTAAACTATTTTCCATCTACCCTGGAACTTAAGCCAAAAACCTGCAAGTCATTTTTGTTTCTTCACTTTCCTTAACTCCTATCCCGTGATTCAACCCATCAGCAAGCTATGTCGGTTCCATCTCAATTCAATGCTCTCCATCTCCTTTGCTATTTTTATAGTCTAAGCTCCCAACCTTTCTTGCTTGGACTATCAGCTTCCTACCCAGTCTTCCCACCTCCCCTTTGTCACCTTGCAATTAACCACTAAAACATTTCACAGGGTGATCTTTTTAAAACCATAAATCAGATCATGTTACTTCCCTGTCTAAAATTCTTCAACGGTTTGATGTGTACATGGACTAAACTCCAAACTCCTTATAATGGCCACCAAGATCCCTTATGTCACAAACATGGATGGCTGCCTACCCAGACTGCCTTCTCCCTTCCTCTTTCCTAACAGAATCTTAATTTTGTTCACGTAGCCCTCCCTCTCCAAGCAGCTCATGTGCCTGAAGGGAAGCTGACCCAATCCCTACTCCATAAGCAGATATAATTGGATGGAGGATCATTTCCATCCTCTTCTGAAGTTCAAGAGAGAGGATGTGGCCCAAAGGGAAACTTACTAAGTGGATTATAGAAAATTGAAGGGAAAAAAATTTACAGGATCACATAATCTCCTTCCTTTATCTATTTCACCCCAAGCCCAAAGATGAAGAAAACTCTTGGAAAAGAAATCTGGAGGGCGCCTGGGTGGCTCAGTTGGTTACGCAACTGTCTTCGGCTCAGGTCATGATCCTAGCATCCTGGGATCGAGTCCGCATCAGGCTCCCTGCTTCATGGGGAGTCTGCTTCTCCCTCTGATCTTCTCCCCTCTCATGCTCTCTCTCCCTGTCTCTCTCTCAAATAAATAAATAAAAAATCTTTAAAAAAGGAAAGAAAAGAAATCTGGAGTCACTGGATTTAGTCAATCCAAAGCCTGCCCCACCTCGGGTTTCCTAATTCTAAGAATGAGTTTTCTCATTCCTTAAGTCAGTTTGAATTATGCCTCCTGTCACTTCCTCCCAGTCCTGCCTGATACATTCCAGGAATGGCCCCTGCCTTCCTTTATCACTTTCTGTACCTGTACCAGGCCTGAAATCTGCCCAGCTTATTCAGGCCCAGCACTTGCTGCTCCTAAATTATCTGTGTGACCAGCTGATGTCTCAGCTCAAATGCTATCCCCCCCAGGGATGCTTTCTCTGACCAAATAAACTGAAAGAGGCATCCCCAGTCACTTGTGGGACAGCAATGTTTTATTTTCTTCACAGCCCTTGTTTATCTTTGCATTGAGTTATTTTATTCATTTAGTTGTATTTTGATTATTTTCCTATCTTTCCCCCACAAGAATATAAGGCCTGAAAAGGCAAGAATCTACTTTTCTGGCACAAAGTAAGCATTCTACAGATGTTTGTTCCACGGATATATACATGGATGAAGCCCTTGGCCCTGTCCTTATGGGGACGTTATCTACTTCCTGTTTGTTACCATATCTGCAACAAATTTAAAAACTGTAGGCTATGTGTTCTAGAGATGCACCTGTAGATATTTTCCTGGAAACCATATGACAAATTCTTAAAATTAGCAACAAATAAGTGGTTGCTGATTTTTCTTAGCTGGGCATAAAGGGCTGTTAAGCAAGCAGAAGCTATGAATGCAAATAGTTGGCAATCTAAAGAATAGTTAATGTTTTTTCCCTATCCCTAGCAATGGAATCATGACTGTTTTCTTGGACTGTTAGGCTTAAAACTTTGGACTTGTCTACAATTCCTCCTTTTCCTATTAGTTGTCAGAACACACAGTTGGTTCTCTCTTTACCTTATGGATTTCCTAGGCTCCTCCCTTCCTCTCTTTCCCACTTAACACTTCCCTTTACCCATGCCTTACTCCATAGCCTTGTGTTATCTCCACCGGGATCGGGGATTCCAGTCCATTCTTTGCACTCTTGCGGGATTAATCTTCCTAAAATACCATTTGCCGTGCCCCTCCTTAGGCACTCAACCAGTACCCTCTGGCTCGCTGGATGAAGTCCAAATTCTTCAGTCCAGCATTTAAATCATATCTTCACAAGCACTGCTTTCTTCCTCCAACTTCTTTCTCACAACTTGCTAACATAAACACAGGCTTCAGATAAGACAGCATCCTTACGATCAGCCCGTGTCCTCTTTTCTATCTTCTTAACTTTCTTCTCTTTATCTTCTGCTGAACGTTTCCATCCTTCCCTCCCAAGCAAAATCTCCAACTCCCTGCAGAACACCCCTCCTTCCTAAAACCTCTCATAATTGGCTTCATTCTGACAACTGTCAACATTTCACCCCTCTTCTTGAACTGGCCACTGAAGCTCTCTGTCAGTAATTTTTCTTGAAAAAAATCGCTGAGGAGGAACATGGAATGCAAACTATTTATACACAGTTACTATCATTAGGATGATCTCTCCAAACAGGAAAATATGACCCCAGTGTCTGCAATAAATGAGTGGCCTAACACTGTTAGAGGACACAGACTTCCAAAAAAGTTCCTGAAGTCACATCGGAATGTGGACTATTTGGAATACTTATTTCCAATAATTAGAATCTACCCAAGGCTTCTAGGAAATAACTGACATTGTTTTCTCTCCTTGGACACTTTCTTATAGTAGATTGGCACAAATCAGTATGTTTTAGAAATATTAAAAGTTATAGCCATGTAATTATCTTTAATTAAAACCCACTAAGTCTATGATTATTTTTTTCAAATTTCTACTTCTAGGGTATAGTTTTAGCAGGTAACCTCCTCTTTCTTCAGCTTAACCACAATATCTATTTATTATTCAGCCCAATGGCATGTATAATGGACAATATGTCCATATTTCTGAAAATGTCTTCTCTAAATCCATTTCTTCATAATCACAAATATTGAGATAACAGACCAATTATACATAATCATTTCAGCCAAGTCATTGCCTAAATGCCTAGCTCTTTGCTAGGTTCCATGGGCTAAGAAAAAAGTAGTTGAAGGTATGACTCCTGGGCTTAGTATAGTCTAAATGGGGAGCAGAACCAACAGAGCAGATACTAACACAGGGCAATGCTTAGAACTTGTTGATGCACAAGGCGTTTGAGTAGGAGGAGAGCAGCACAATCAGGAGCAAACCGATAACTTTTAATGTAAGTGATGGGACTGAAATTGGTTTTGAAGTCTTGGAGAAGGGAAGATACAGACACAGGTGAGGGAAATAATGTGCCCCAGGGCAATGATAAATAGGCAAGACCTCCTTGCAGGCACAGGTAGGGCCATAATGAGAGGGGGTGTGTTCGGGAGGAGATGGAGGAAAAGTTGGATATTCAGTATGGCGTCATATAGCCTCAAAACACAGATTTGAAGAATCGGCAAGAGAGCCACTGAGATTCCTGAGCTAGTATGGTTTACAAAAGGGCTGTTATAGGAAGCCAAACTCTTCAGATGAATGCCTGAGGGTCTGAGGAATCTAAGGGGCTTTTGAATGGCCCAGGAATGACCTCTGGGAGTATTAAGATCATATCCATTATTCTCTATTGTTCCTACTTGACAAAATCTGCACGACTTGATTTCTATGTGGAAGTTTCATCCCCCTTGCTTCCTTCCTTCAGTGAGTGATGACTCCCTCTTCAGTACCACTTTCATCCTCATGACCACGAAGTGCTAAGACACATAAATGATCATAAATTTGGGTCTGCAGAAACATCAAACTCAGGAGTGTCCAAAAAATGAACAAAAATGTTAATTTCTTATTGAGAAATAGAAGTAAAATGTTATAAATTTCTACTGAATGTTCCCCCACGTCCCTGCAAAGTGTGCCATGTCAAATTCCCCCTTCATCTTGAGTTGGGGCTCCTTCGATGCCATGTTGGGAAGGTTCTAGAAAAGGTCAGATACTTCTGCATAATAGATTAATCTCATTCTGGTAGTAAGGACTCAGTCTGTTCCTTTGAAGATAGGGCTGCTCTGACAGAAGGGGGAGTGGAAAGGCCATGTCTCCCCTTGAGGTAGAATTTATTTGCTTCCTCTCTGAAGAAGCTTGTGGGAAAAGCTTAAAAATTAAAAAATGAAACAAAATATCTGATTCAAGTTACAATATTTCAGAGATTATCAGTACAAATACCTGAAAATTTATGAGGTACTTACAACAGCAGAGTAAAACACTGTTTCTACTTATTCACTAAATCGATAAATAATAACCGTAACTTACAAAACTTGCTAGGTGACTGGTAGGACTGAGAGCACTAAGGACACACGCCTGACATATCCCTGCCCTCAAGAAGCTTACATTCTATGCCCCACCCTGACTCAATAGTATCAATCTGGTTCAAAATGTTCAAGACAATACCTGCCTTGTGACTTCTTGAAAGTAACCTAATATCTTCGATGACTGGAGAAATGAGATTATGATGATGAAAAAACTAGGGAATGAATAACCAAAATCTTAGTTAAATCTCCATTACTTACAGAAACTCAGTATTCAACCAACATAGCTGTAAGTTGCATATAAAAACAATTTCCAGGGAACAGGCGATGTAGTAACCTAACAGTAAACGTCAGAAGTGACAACATCATATGCTGAATGCGTATTTCTAACAAAGGTTCAAGTTTACACGGTGGGTTATTTATGCCTCCTCTACTCATCTCTCAAGGAATAGCTGTGCATTAGTGCATGTGCACAAAAATATCCTTATTTTCTCTCTAGCATTTTTCTGTGGGGTTTAAAAATCTTAAGGGCATATTCTTGTAAACTGCCCAGGGACAGATTTCATGTGAAGCTGGTATGAATTTTCTGCAACGTCATCAGGGTGCAAAGACTGCCACATTACTGTCCTTCTCTCTAAAATTGACTTGGGTCTGACTCTGAGCATCCCTAACTCTTAACCAAGTCGGTGGGATATTCAATTCAATTCCCCATTCCTGGGTGCAAGGAAGGTCTTTGGAAATCTTACTCAGAGATAAACATTTATAAAACCAAAGTCCATGGTCTTTCTCCTACTTCTTCTCAGGTCCCAACTCTCCTTAAGTCTAAAGATGTTCACCTCTCTCCCCAATATCTGTAAACAAACCTAGGAAGAAAAGTCCAGTTCTAGGCTTGTAAATCCTCTGGAGCCAAGAGAAAATGAAGACTTGGCTGTCTTTTGGTATGGGAGCTGGGACAAAACACAAATGAAAGCATCAATAAATGTTCCTGTCACTTTGAAATGTTAAGTGGCCGGTGTTCACCCTTCATTCTTACTAAATGACTCAGAAGTGTTGAAAGGCAGCAATTTTGAGTGCTTATTTCCTTGGATTGTAACCTAGAATAGAGTAGTAATTTGTGCTTTGTGCAACACTGTTCTCTGTGTCTTAGAGAGCTTGCTACTCTAAGTAGTGTGGTCTGGGGACCAGAGCATCTGCATATCCTGGGGGCTCAGGAGGAAGGCAGAATATCAGTCCCCAATCCCGCCTTTAAAATAACAATCTGCATTTTAACAAGTTCCCCAGGTGATCCATAAGCACTCCAAAGTCTGAGAAGCCCTTCCTTTTTTTTTTTTTTTTTAAAGATTTTATTTATCCATTTGACAGAAATCACAAATAGGCAGAGAGGCAGGCAGAGAGAGATGGGGAAGCAGACTTCCTGCTGAGCAGAGAGCCTGATGTGGGGCTCCATCCCAGGACCCTGAGACCATGACCTGAGCTGAAGGCAGAGGCGTTAGCCCACTGAGCCACCCAGGTGCCCCATGAGAAGCCCTTCTTTATGTGGACTTTCCTCCATTTTTTTCCTGCTTCTCAAACTTGAGGCATAACCTTTGCATTTCTTATGGACCCCCACCCCCCAAATCTTCCAAATGAGTAATGAAAAATAAGCTTTTAAGGAAGCTGCTTCTTCTTTTTTAAAGATTTACTTATTTTAGAGAGAGAGAGCGAGCACGCACACAGATATGCTAGATCGTGAAATTGGGGGAAGGAACAGAGGAAGGGGGGAGAGAGAGAAAAGAGAGAAAATCTTTTTTCTTTTCTTTCCTTTTTTTTTTTTTTTGAAGATTATATTTATTTATTTGACAAAGAGAGACACCGTGAGAGAGGGAACACAAGCAGGGGGAGTGGGAGAGAGAGAAGCCGTCTTCCTGCCAAGCATTGAGCCCGATACAGGGCTCAACTCCAGGACTCTGGGATCATGACCCAAGCTGACAGCAAATGCTTAACAACTGAGCCATCCAGGTGCCCTGAGACACAGAAAATCTTAAGCAGACTCCATGCTGAGCTTGGAGCCTAATGTGGGACTTGATCCTACGACCCTGAGATCATGACCTGAGCCAAGTCAAAATCAAGAGTCGGATGCTCAAATGGCTGTTACCCTGGCGCCCCGAGGAAGCTTCTTTCTGTTCTACAATACTTGGATGAAAACTGAGTCAGAACATCTGGGATTATTAGGTAATTGATAAGACTTCTAATGGGAAGTCCATTCCATTTTTCTTCTGGAGGGAACAAGGTAAAGTTACATTCTCATTCCGTTTACACTGCTAATTTTACTAAATTGTGTATGGAGGGACTTCTGAGCTGGTATCTCTAAACTGTAATTTGAGAAATGAAAGGTCAGCAGTTGGTCCAGGTTCCAAACACAGCTTACTCACTGCTTAGAACAGACAGCAAGAAAAACGCCCTTTGAGCCAGGGTATAAGTAATTTTCAAAAGTTGTTGGGCTGTCAAAAATTCCATTTGTCCTATACAATTTATCCTTGGCTCAACCATTTACACTGTATAACGCCAGCTATTTCCTAACCAGCTATCTCCTCCTCTGAATGTCACTAACTTTAATATGGAAAGATCAGGAACAGTTGTCAATTACAAATACTCAGCTCTTCCCCACTCCCTACCCCCAGTGGAAATCAGATAAGGAAAACAGATTGGGTTAACTTTTTTTTTTTTAATCATTTCCACATTTTATGGGGTTTATGTACATCATTCACTCAGTTGTTCATTTTTATTTTTGTCTACTTTCTTTTTCTTTTTAAAAATTTATTTATTTATTTGACAGGGAGAGGGAGAAAGCACAAGCAGGGGGAGTGGGAGAAGCAGATCTTCGCTGAGCAGGGAGCCTGGTGCGGGGCTTGATCCCAGGACTCTGGGATCATGACCTGAGCTAAAGGCAGACGATTAACCCACTGAGCCACCCAGGCGCCCTTTTGTTCACTTTCAAGTAGCTGTTTCTAAGGCAATTTTATGTCTTCAAGACAATGTCAAAATCAAATACTTGAAATAATTTACAAGTGATATTTTTTGTTTTTGAAATGATGTTCTCTAAATTATATAGCTTCCCATAGTGGTGCCTGGTAGAAAATGCCACCAAGAAATAATTGGTTTGCTCATTTCTTTCTTTCTTTCTTTTTTTTTTTTTAGTTAAGATTTTACTTATTTGAGAGAGAGAGAGAGAAAGTGTGTGTGTGTGTGTGTGTGTGTGTGTGTGTGTGTGTGTGTGAGAGCAGTGGGAGGGGCAGAGAGAGAGGGAGAGAGAATCTCAAGCAGACTCCCCGCTGAGCACAGAGCCTGAGTGGGGCTGGATCCCATGATTCTAAGATCAGGACCTGAGCCAAAACCATGAGTCAGCTGCTTAACGACTGAGCTACCCAGGTGCCCCTGGTTTGTTCATTTCTTAAAAGCATTTATCAAGTGACTATTATGTGCCCAAACAGTTGAGAGACACAGAATAAACAATATGAGGCAAGGGTTCTGAAAAACAAAGGTGTAAGACAAACCCCCATGCTTCAGTAGATCACGGCTTTACTAAAGTTTCGCTTTCTCATATAGTGAGACATAGCAAAGGTGAGTCAGAATTACCAGATCCCTCGAGGGCCTTCCCAAGATGTTGCCTAATGAGTTACTAACTCAGTCAGTGACGTGCTCAATCCCTGAAAGTCAGAGTAGCCTGGGAAACCCACATGATAAAGTAGGACTTGGGGTGGAGCCTGGAGGATGGCAAAGGGAGGAATTAGAGGAAGAGAAAGACCAGAAGGGCACAGTCACAGGTAATCTTATGCACTTACTTTGACTTTGAAACAGGTTTATCAAATAATTTCTATTTATGGATAATAATTTCTCCTCTGGAAGAGAAACTTGGAAATGAATCCCTGCATTTTGTGAGGAAAAAAGGCTTGATTTGCGAAAAGTCCATCTTATACAGATAGTAGGGGAGACTTGGGGGGCTGCACTGCACGCTGGGTAGGTGGAGAATTTCAAGAGCCATTACATACAATGATGCTTATGAAGTTAAGGGCCCTGGAGTCAGATGAAAATCTCCCCTGGTTCAGTTCTCCCTCTGAGCAAGTGCAGTTCTAATGGAATCCAGGAAGGATAAATGGCTTCCTAAATCTTTTTTTTTTTTTTTTTAAGATTTTATTTACTTATTTGACAGAGAGAGATCACAAGTAGGCAGAGAGGTAAGCAGAGAGGGGAGGGGAAGCAGGCTCCCTGCTGAGCAGAGATCCTGATGCGGGGCTCGATCCCAGGACCCTGAGACCATGACTTAAGCCAAAGGCAGAGGCTTTAACCTACTGAACCACCCAGGCGCCTCTTTATTTTTTTTTTTTAAAGATTTTATTTATCTATTTATTTGTGTGTGTGCGAGAGAGAGAGAGAGAGAGAGAGAGAGCAAGAAGGGGGAGGGAAAGGGACAAGGGGACTCCATACTGAGCATGGAGTACAACACAGGTCTCCATCTCAGGACTCTAGAATCATGACCTGAGCTGAAATCAAGAGAGGGATGCTTAACCGACTGAACCACCCAGGCTCCCCTAGTGCTGCATCCCCCTAAATCTTCATTCAGGCAAGTGTCTTGAGCTTAAATGACTTTAAATGCCAAAAGTTTTATGATATTAAAAATCTAAGACAAATAATGAAAATAACACCACCTATTAAGTTAACACCAGAAAAATATCTGAGCAATAATTATATGACCTCAGAGAGGCTCTGGTTCAGCAGTCGGCAAAGACATCCCTAGTATGGTTCTTCCGTTCTTCCCATTATCATCCCTAATTAGTTAATACTGCCTAATCGAATCACCATCTGACATTTGCACTATTAAGGCAAAGTCATTACAAATTCTCGGCCTCTATCCAAGGAAAGGTAAAAAAATTGTTAAAAATCAAAATGCCAGGGAAGAGTTTTATCTTTATCTGTGGGGCTGTGTCTTGTGAAGGAACCAAGGAACAGTTGCCAGTTGTGAGGAGTTGCCAGTACTAATCCTCCATGTGTGGCAAATCACCTATTTTTGTGAAAATTATTAATGTTATGACAAAATTAAATGGTTTTCCTAGCAGGCTTACTGGAAAAACATTTCTAAGAAATATTATGCCTGTAACTCTAGGTCAAACCAATGACACAACTCATCTTCCCAGAGACTTAAGTGAAATGCCTACTTTTTTTGAGTTTCTGTAAATCACAGTACTACGGAAAGGCCACACTGATGATGTCTTTGCTCTAAAATTATTTTTATAATGGGACTTAGGGACATTCATTCATCACTGAGGCAGGAGAGTTAATTCTGTATGTATTCCAGACTTTCTTTTTGGAAATTAAATACTTAAATTTGATGATTTTCAATCAACCTATCCTAAGGGAAGCAGATAAACCACTGTTTCTCTGGTGTTTCAGAAATAGCCATATTAAAACCAATGTATTAAGAATCTATAGACTCATTACTTCTATTTGTGAATCCTAGTGAAGACATTCATGTTTTCATTCCATGTTTTTCCATTCCTGTTGCCTCCTTTACGATTCTTATCTCTACCTTACTTCTAGCTCTTTGGTTTTTCATCATTCACAATAATACTTTCTCATGACACCCAAGTACAAAATTTCCTTCTCCAACCAAAATATCACAATCATAAAAACATAAAGGATGTCTTTGCTGTACATCACCTCCCTGGATTAGAACTTTGGCATTTCAAAAATTTTAATTCACAACAGGAAGAAATGGGGCCATGATGTGGCTTCACTCTGCACAGTGCCATGGGCACACAGATATTTCATACGGAACAATTCATACTATCTGTCATTCAATCACCACTTTCCATGGGCCAAGCACCATGTTGACCAGTTTACCAAAATGATCTTATTTAATTCCTGAGAAAATCTCATGGTACTATTATACAAGTACACTTAGCTCCATCTTTTTTTTTTTTTTTCCATTTTATTTATTTTTTCAGCGTAACAGTATTCATTCTTTTTGCACAACACCCAGTGCTCCATGCAAAACGTGCCCTCCCCATTACCCACCACCTGTTCCCCCAACCTCCCACCCCTGATCCTTCAAAACCCTCAGGTTGTTTTTCAGAGTCCATAGTCTCTTATGGTTCGCCTCCCCTCCCCAATGTCCATAGCCCGCTCCCCCTCTCCCAATCCCACCTCCCCCCAGCAACCCCCAGTTTGTTTTGTGAGATTAAGAGTCATTTATGGTTTGTCTCCCTCCCAATCCCATCTTGTTTCATTTATTCTTCTCCTATCCCCCTACCCCGCCATGTTGCTTCTCCATGTCCTCATATCAGGGAGATCATATGATAGTTGTCTTTCTCCGATTGACTTATTTCACTAAGCATGATACGCTCTAGTTCCATCCACGTCGTCGCAAATGGCAAGATTTCATTTCTTTTGATGGCTGCATAGTATTCCATTGTGTATATATACCACATCTTCTTTATCCATTCATCTCTTGATGGACATCTAGGCTCCATCGTTTTTAAAGACATGACCAGTGAGGCACAGAGAAGGTAAGTAACTCACCCCCAGTCACAAGGTGCTAAGCAATGGAACTGAGTTTTTAAGCCAGGCAGAGGCTCTAGAGTTCACATGCTTAAACCGCCCAGTCTAGTGGGTATTTCTTTGAGTGCTTCTATCGATCTTTTCACCTGAGTCATCATTGGAATCCAAACAGCAACAAATGAAGTGCAAATGAAAGCAACAAACAAAGAAAAAAATCATTGAAAGCTAGACTTGGAATGGACCTAATTGTTAAACAGGCCATTTTTACAGGTTTTAGAGATTAAAATTTCTTAGATAAAATAATTTTACAGATAAAATAACTGGGTCCCTGAGCGGCTAAGGGACTGATCGAAACCAGACAATGAATGAGTTGAACTGAAAATATAATCTAGGTCTCCAGCCTTGACTGTAAGGTGTCTTTCTACTGTGCCATGTGCTCTTTGTCCTCTCTTCTTTCCTTCCCTGACTCCTTATCTATCATTCTTCTGCCATGCTATTCCTCTATTATTCTAGGCAAAGATCATGGCATTAAGATGTTTGAAATCGTAAAGACTGGGGCACCTGGGTGGCTCAGTGGGTTAAAGCCTCTGCCTTCGGCGCAGGTCATGATCTTGAGGTCCTGGGATCGAGCCCCGCATCGGGCTCTCTGCTCAGCGGGGAGCCTGCTTCCCTTCCTCTCTCTCTGCCTGCCTCTCTGCCTACTTGTGATCTCTGTCTGTCAACTAAATAAAATCTTAAAAAAAAAAAAAGAAATTGTAAAGACAGAGTCCAAGTGATAAATAATAGTGCAGGATGAGCCTGGCATATAATTTATTACTCCTTTTGATGGTGTTATCTCACTTTAAAGGTGTTATAGTTTCTATTATAGATAACACTCTAATGAGAAGTAAAAAATACAGGAACAGATTCAAATATACATATATATTGGACTAACTGGTTAAATGAGATTTTTTTCACTGTACTGATATAGCCTTAATCTGGGCAGTATGAATTGAATATGTGTGTGTGGTGGGGGAGGATAGGGGTTGAGAAGGTGGGAGACACTGATGTAACAGGGACAGGAATAAACTTCAAGAAAGAAAAAGAATGATTTCAAAGTTGTCAAAAAGATGCCAGTAATATGTACCTCTTGCCAAGCAGATGAACCAAATGGCAAACTGGGTAGAATTTCTAGTATTTGCTATAGAATGAGGACTCATGAGAAAGGGTTAAATTTTAAAATATTTAAAAATTCTAGCAGATGTTAAAAGGCAATGTTAAATGTTAAATGTTAAAAAATATTTAGAGGCAAAAAATTAATCTGACTCCTTTCTGAATTAATCTGAATTAAAAATTAATCTGGTTCATTTCAAATGGATGATGTCCTGACCACTTGTTTCTAGGAGCTACTGAGGTTGCAAAAATCAGTACCGAAGCTGGGTAAGGAACACTCTTATTTAATTTTCTTTTAAAATACCGTGCATGGTCTCCTTAGTTCTAGGTGAGGCCTGGCATGCATCTTTTCAAGCCTTCTACTATAAGCAACTTTTGGAGAAGTAAAGTTAGGTATAATAACACAATTTAGCACAAGGAACATTCCTATACTAGAGTGTCAAAACACTACATTGTGAAAATTTCAATTCTTGCCTTAATGAAACCCTGCTTATGGTTGGAGTTTCCTGTAGGAAGGGAAAGGATATCATTTAAGTAGTCCTCATTGAGGGGAAGATCTATATTGAATAAAAGTGTTTCTCGAAATAAACTTTGAAACGACAATCTGAGACGGTTGCCTATCAAAAATCTATCATGTTCCTCCTCTTTGTTTGTACCCCGGGTTTCTGAGAAGCTAGAGAAAACACTACAGAAAATAGTGATCTGTTATCAGTACTGCTATACACTGATCTCTAAGTCAGCAGGCTACTCATTTGTGTAAGGCGAGGTTGTGTGTGATCACACGTGGTCCTATGAGACAGTAAAACCCTGTGAAACATTGAAGAGCTGCTTCAAAATAGCAACTGCTTCCCTTCCCCAAAATAAGCAACCTACTTAGCCAGGTGTTCTTTCTAGAACTTGCCATCTACAATAACAGATCTTCAAATCAATGACACAATATCCTATCCAGAAGGAACCTATGGTGCATTCCCTCAATAGAAATGATCTCCTCTGCCAGAGATTTGCCTCTGGTTGAAGTTCAGAACTCTTTAGCCCCATGAACTGTATTTTCCAACTATGGTGCAAGGTCTCCCTTTTCTTCCACAATTCAGGTAAATGTCAGAAAGGGCAAACTCGCAGAGAGAGGGACACTGTTCATTCATTCAGCAGGTGTTTGTGGGATGCTACCAGAAGGTGTTATCCTAAACACCATGCTAGATACAGAAACTGAGATAAATCAGACATGGTTTATCGAAACTTCAAACAGCTTGTAGTCTGATAGGAAAGAGGAGACCAACACATAAACATTCTATAAGCTACAACATTTTATGCATATATATATATACATTATGTATGCAAGGTATACACGATATGGGGCCGAAATGGTTGAGAGTCTGATGAAGAAACTCAGGAATGACTATGACGACCTCGGTCTTATCTTCCACATGATGAACCGTCTACCTGCAGAGCCTACGCTCTTTTATGTAACTACGACTCCGTCCTCATTCAAGTTTCAGGTTGAAAGTCATCTGTCCTGTGACTGCTCTGTCTATAGCAGAGCCTCCTGGATTCTGCCAGAGCAGCCTGTTCTTTCACTTCTGACATTCTTACGTGATTTATAAACATGCGTTTGTCTACGGACTATTTCGTATCCGTTGCTTCTCCACCAGATTCAGAACTCCGAGGGGACATCGACTATATTTGTTTTATTCCCTAACATACACCTAGTTCTATGTAGGTAGCACTCAGCCTACGCAAGGGTAAATATATGTTATGAATGAAATCTAGCTGAAAGGAACAGTAGGAGCAAAGAGAGAGCAGTAGATAAACAGGAACCACTTCGGATATGGCAAGTATCCGAAGCAGCGGAAATACAAGTTGAAGTGAGGTGGTGGTTAAGGCTGGGCAGTGGGCCGGGGCTAGACTGTGGGAGACTGAACTCCAAGGTAAGAAAATGTGGACTTTCTTATTTAGATGCAGTAGTCATATTTTTCCAACCATAAATTTTGATACATTGTACACTCATGGGCCAGTGGGCTCTCTGAAAAAGGACTGTTTCATAAAACCTGGGTTATAAGATCACATATGTAAAGACAAGGAGAAAGAACTGAAGGTTCTTTGATAGAAGAAAGGAGATGATAGTTGGGATACTGAGAATGAATCCAATAGTTAATGAGGAGCCATCATCAATGTATTTCTTCATCTGAAAGAAAAGACATCTCCAGATTTTGCTTCTCCAACCCAATGCTCCTGAAAGGTTTTGGGGCAGCCGTGGTGGCCTGCAAATGCATGTCTCACATCTCCTGCAGAAAGCTGTGCTCTGAAATCCCCCTAGCCAATGCCTTGGCATGACAATGACACCAGGGCAGGCCCATTCTTGGGAGATTGGGGGGGGAGCGGGGGGGGGTATGTTCCTTGGTCAGGTGACTTTGGCTTGAAGATTCCCCACTGACCGCCCAAACTTTCTTAGCACTGTACTGCAATCTGAGATCTTTCCTCCCTCCCTCCTTTCTTTCTTCTCTCCCTTCCTTCCCTTATTTCATTCTTCCCTTCATTTCTTTTCTTCTTCCCAGGGGTTGGCTCTGTGGCCCTGCCTTGTTATGGGACAGTTAACCCAGTCTTGAGTTCCTTCATTTTTCTTCACAGGCATTTCCTCTAAAATAAATCTCTCATGCCTCTAACTACCCAGGAAATAAATCTCTTGCAGGACTGCGTCCCAGAACACCCAGACTAACAAGGCGACCAAATCTTGCATTCCCAGAATCACAACAGCCTGAAAAAAAATAAATGATTTCAACAGGTCAGCCGCTACCAAGCTGCTGAGGAGACCCCAAAACATTGCACCGTGAATTTACGAGCCACTTAGCTTTGCTCCTTCTCCTGAGAATGAAGGGCATGCCCTGGGTAAAGAGCCTGGCAAGCACTGAAATGTAAAAAGTCTCAAGGGCTTAGAGGGGTTCAGATTCAGGTTAGAGTCACTGCCAACAGTATGCTTGCCAAGGGGGACCCAGAGGATGGAAGAACATGGCTAATCTCAGCATCCAGAACCTTCTGTCTTCCTTTTCATTTTTCTCCTTGAACTATCTTCACATTTCTTCTGTACTCTTGTGATTTCTGTCTGGTTTTCTTCCTTTAGAAATTTCCCTTCCCTTCTGCGTGACACATGAATAAAAAAAGAAGAGTAACTCCTATCACCCACTTATACAATTCTGCTTCCTACCACTCAAGGGCCTCCTGAGAGCCTTGGCTGTCAAGAGCCTTTCATGGTTCCCGACTTACTATTTAAAGCCATGTTCATGTTTTAGTGACAGTCACTAAGGCCACTTCACCTTCTAAGGTTTTTCTCAGTTACTGGACCGTTACTTCTCCCTCTTGCGCACTGTACCAAATGATAGAAAACACAAGTAATTAAGGTTGAAAAGGAGGTTGGAATTTCAAATGGTATCTGAAAAAGATTAATCTTGTGAAAGCCAAAGATGACTCTGTTCATGAGAAACCAGAAATGAATCTGACCAATTCTGTGTCCTCCTACCTTAACGAATTTATTTCCTTCTCTGAATCTGTGACCCAGAACTCGTGTTTATGGAATCAGTCAGGATACTTCATTCTTTACTCTAGTTCTTCTAAGAAGTTCCTGTGGGCAGACACCATTGGTGGGCAACCGGAAGTTCCCTACACATGTGCCCTAGATTGGGATTAGCCTAAACTAGTTAAGGTATCCCATTCACCTTCACCAGATGCTAACACTTCCAACATCCTTTGTAATGGGAGGTGGCAGGAGACAGAGTTTGGACTAAAGGGACTTAAGTGGAAGCTGACTGAAGACTTCCAGAAAGACCTCAGATACCTCACAGGATGGACAGCTATGGGAGAAGAGCTTGCTGACACCATTACCTCTATCTTCGGGCCTTGAATATGTATGTGATGTCTGGAGTGACAACTCCCATCTGGTCATCACACAGAGACAATCCTGAAGCCAGAAAGCTGACAGAAGAGGGGTAGAGCAGAAAGCCAGGAAAAGTCTGAGATCTTGATGACATCCTTAAGCTGCCCAAGCTAACCTGAGATCGCTCACTTACTTCTGAACTTATTTTCAGTAAGCAGTAAATGTCCATTTAGCTTGAACCACTGTTAATGGGATATTTTGTTACTTGCGCCCCAAATAACTTCTTTTTAAAGATTTTATTTTGCGCACGCATGCACGAGAGAGAGAGAGAGAGAGAGAGAGAGCGCGAACACACACTCGCATGAGA
The DNA here is from genome assembly GCF_922984935.1 of Meles meles. NCBI lineage: Eukaryota > Metazoa > Chordata > Mammalia > Carnivora > Mustelidae > Meles > Meles meles. The sequence continues at coordinate 150,161,510 of NC_060068.1, forward strand.
CTGGGGGAGGGGCAGGAGAAGCAGACTCCCCACTGAGCAGGGAGCCTGATTAGGAACTCCATCCCAGGACCCTGAGATCATGACCAGAGCTGAAGGAAGATGCTTAACTGACTGAGCCACCCAGGCACCAGCGCGAGTGCCAGAAATAATATAAAGCCCTTTCCCTGAGTCTCTGTTTCGCAGCAACAGCTCTGGAAAAAAGACAGTCTCTTCAATAAACGGTGCGGGGAAAACAGGACAGCTATATGCAGAAGAATGAAACTCGACCATTCTCTTACACCATACACCGTACACAGCTCTGGTCCCATGGTGGTTCTCCCACTGCTCCAGGTAAACTCTTTGCATATGGTGTCTCTGCCTCCCTGGATCCAGACTAGTAACACAGATTTCTACACAAACTGAATTTTATTTTTTGATTCCACAATACTCATTAAGAGTTGTCAAAAATAAGCAAGTTAAAAGCTGCTATAAAAAGTTAAGGTAAGGGACGCCTGGGTGGCTCAGTGGGTTAAGCTGCTGCCTTCGGCTCAGGTCATGATCTCAGGGTCCTGGGATCGAGTCCCGCATCGGGCTCTCTGCTCAGCGGTGAGCCTGCTTCCTTCTCTCTCTCTCTCTGCCTGCCTCTCTGTCTACTTGTGGTCTCTCTCTGTCAAATAAATAAATAAAAAAATCTTTAAAAAAAAAAAGCTTTAAAAAAGTTAAGGTAAGATGAGGTTCTAGGCATACAGATTGTAATGGAAACAAACAAACCCACTGCTTTCTGTGCTAGATAGAAGTGAAGATAGAATTTGAGTATCAGCAATAGACATAAGAAAAAAATGACAAATATTTGGTTCCATGCCCTTTTTCATCCTCATGTCACTTTCTTTACATAGTGTAAGTTATCTCTGAGATTTATGTTTTTAGCTAGTTTAACTTGAGGGTTCAAAAATGAGGACTGAATGTTTTGCACTTTCAGTATTGTATTATTATTATTAACCAGTGGCTTTCAATCTTTCTTGACAGAAGTCCACAAAAAGAAATATTTTATATTTGACCCATATATACATCACTTACATCTCTGTGTATCACTCAACAACACTTACTATGAATGTCATAATCTTCCATGCTAAAGAGTAAAATATACGTCTTACTATTCTGTTCTATGCTACCTGTTTAAAAAATATTAGTTGAGCCTTACTAAACAAATTTCATGGCAGTCTGATGGTTGCTGTTTGTAGTGTAAAAACCATTGCTGAATACACATAACTTTTTAGTGAAAAGAATCTAATCCATGACATAAAAGTATGGTCTGGCAGAGAGGGTAACAAAAATACTAACCAAAATTTGTGCTGTTAGTATTTTTTTCACATTTAGTAATATAATTTAATAGCCATAATAACTCAGGAAGATAGATAAGGCTGTCATACATTCCTAGATGAAAGAATCAGGACACCCAGAATTAAATGACTGATTTGCTCACATCCATACTCCCAAACAGTGGAGAAATTTCCATCTTCTGACACTGACCCCTAGCTCTTTTGACTCTTCTAGGTTACCAGAGCAGGCAATTAGAATTAGTCTAAACTGTATTTGAGAAAGTCAATAATCTCAGTTGTAAATCAATAAAAAATATTATCTTCTTTCACTTTGCCAGGATATCTTGAAAGTATATTCAGGTGTTGGATATTTTCAATACTTGGAATTCTTAGGAGAAAGTTAGTAATAAGTTCCTATCAACAATCAAACCTCTGCTATTCCCACCTTGATAAATGCTCTGAGCCTCTATCCTTGTTAAACCAGAAGGAGCCTCCACTGGTATTTTTCAAAGAGCTGGAGCAAATAATCCTAAAATTTGTATGGAATCAGAAGAGACCCCGAATTGCCAAGGAAATGTTGAAAAACAAAAACAAAACTGGCGGCATCACGTTACCTGATTTCAAGCTACACTACAAAGCTGTGATCACCAAGACAGCATGGTACTGGCATAAAAACAGACACATAGACCAGTGGAACAGAGCAGAGAGCCCAGATATGGACCGTCAACTCTATGGTCAAATAATCTTTGACAAAATAGGAAAAAATATACAGTGGAAAAAAGGCAGTCTCTTCAATAAATGGTGCTGGGAAAACTGGACAGCTCTATGTAGAAGAATGAAACTCGACCATTCTCTTACACCGTACACAAAGATAAACTCGAAATGGATAAAAGACCTCAACGTGAGACAGGAATCTATCAGAATCCTAGAGGAGAACATAGGCAGTAACCTCTATCAGCCACACCAACTTCTTTCAAGATATGTCTCCAAAAGGAAAGGAAACAAAAGCGACAATGAACTTTTGGGACTTCATCAAGATCAAAAGCTTCTGCACAGCAAAGGAAACAGTCAACAAAACAAAGAGGCAACCCACGGAATGGGAGAAGATATTTGCAAATGACAGTACAGACAAAGGTTGATATCTAGGATCTATAAAGAACTCCTCAAACTCAACACACCCAAAACAGGTAATCATATCAAAAAATGGGCAGAAGATATGAACAGACACCTCTCCAATGAAGACATACAAATGGCTGTCAGACACATGAAAAAGTGCTCATCATCACTAGCCATCAGGGAGATTCAAATTAAAACCACATTGAGATACCACCTGACACCAGTTAGAATGGCCAAAATTAGCAAGACAGGAAACAACGTGTGTTGGAGAGGATGTGGAGAAAGGGGAACCCTCTTACACTGTTGGTGGGAATGCAAGTTGGTGCAGCCACTTTGGAGAACAGTGTGGAGATTCCTGAACAAATTAAGAATAGAGCTTCCCTATGACCCTGCAATTGCACTACTGGGTATTTATCCCAAAGATACAGATGTAGTGAAAAGAAGGGCCATCTGTACCCCAATGTTTATAGCAGCAATGGCCACGGTCGCCAAACTGTGGAAAGAACCGAGATGCCCTTCAACAGACGAATGGATAAGGAAGATGTGGTCCATATACACGATGGAGTATTATGCCTCCATCAGAAAGGATGAATACCCAACTTTTGTAGCAACATGGACGGGACTGGAAGAGATTATGCTGAGTGAAATAAGTCAAGCAGAGAGAGTCAATTATCATATGGTTTCACTTATTTGTGGAGCATAACAAATAACATGGAGGACATGGGGAGATGGAGAGGAGAAGGGAGCTGAGGGAAATTGGAAGGGGAGGTGAACCATGAGAGACTATGGACTCTGAAAAACAACCTGAGGGTTTTGAAGGGGTGGGGTGGGAGGTTGGGGGAACCAGGTGGTGGGTATTGGGGAGGGCACATATTGCACGGAGCACTGGGTGTGGTGCAAAAACAATAAATACTGTTACGCTGAAAAGAAATTAAAAAAAAAAATAATAAAATTAAAAAAAAAAAAAGACCAGAAGGAGCTTCTTCCTTTTGTCTCTTCAAATCCCACCCTCTTTTGATATGTAAATTAAGTCATTCCCTTCTGGCAGTCTTCCTGAACAACCCGGATCTCCTCTGACCGCTTTCAGTTTTCTGAATTCTAGCAGCACTTACAAACTATCACAACATTTAGCAGCTGATTCTGGGGCCTTGTTATTTTGCTTTTAATCTCATGGGTCAGTCTTTTCTTTCTGATTAGACTGTAAGCTGTGTCAGAGTCAGGATACCAAAGCCTTTTACGGCTGTATCTTTCCCAACCTTTAGCACAATATGGAATGCCTACTTGGTGTGTTTAGGAAATTAGTTAATGATTAAAAAAATGCCAGACTTACTTTTATACTGTCTTCTTCGCTCTTTCTTTTTATAGTCTGCAAATTTTCAAATAAGAGGAAGATTTTTGCGCTATAAATCCTATTAAAAACAACCCTTGACACAAGTTTTCATTAAGTGTTTAGGAAATGAATAAAAAGTTGATTAAAAGGTAGGAAAGATAAGGATCAGCATAACTGAAATAGAAGCAGGTTCATTAGGATTTGACATCTAAAGTCAATTACATTACATACATTTAATATAGTACAAAATGATAATAAATCAGATTAAATTTTAGCAATTGATGAAATAATCCTGTCAGGGATGGGAGAAGAGTTTGCATTAATGCTTTACTGAGATTTTGGAAAATAACAAATCTACGATGTGTTTGGGACTGTAATTTCTTATTTGGAACAACTGCTTCAGAACCACTAAGAAAAAGATACCTGTTATTGGGTCAAGGTCTCTAAAGTCCCTCTTAGAATGAAGTGAGATTTTTTCAAATGCTTGTGGCAGTAATCTTCATGAATAGATTAAAATGAAATAAATAAAAGCAAAAAGTTACACCAGTAATTACACAAACCACAGCTGAAGACCTCTGATTACTTACTCACTGTGTGGTGAACTCAGTAGAGTTCTAGGTTTGGGGATAGAGGAGGGAAAATAACAAAAGAAAGAAGATTCTGGTCCTCAAGAGGTTAGAATAAGATATAGTAAGAGTTGAGTCAGATTTCTGGACACAGAGTGGAAACAATTTGATGATCTAATATGTGAAGATGAAAACAATTTCTGCAGTGACTGAGTAAGTCAGTAAATGGGATACAGAGTGTCATGGCATCATACTGCTCTCTTTAGGGCCAGAACTTGCTTGATTCTGAATCAGTCCAAAGAATGTAGACACCGCCTTGGGTAACGTGTGGGACAGGGTCACACTGTGTGCCTAGAGGCAGAGTAGATATTCATGTGTTGTCACCGGTATAACTCTGCTTGTGATGAACACTATGGTTTGCTGCCCAGGCCCCTTTCAATGAAGGACTTTGTTACTCCAGATGTTGGGAGGTGCTCTACGCTGAAAGCCTTCAGTTCTCAGTCTCTTTGAGGGACGGCCTCAGCAGCAGAGGGCTGCATCAATCAAGGGCAAGACCCTTCCCATACTCAGTGAGTGATGCATGTTGGGGCAGAATGGCCTGGACATCTTAGTCTCATGGGAAAGAAACCATTATGAAGGCCCATCCCGGCTCCAGAGTCCAGAAGCTATTTAGTTCCAGCCAACTGTCTTAAGAATGCAGGTCTAGGCTCTGTCCAATTAGTCAAAGAAAAGCCCGAAATAAGATAAATTTGTTTTTTATTAAACCATTCAAATTTTTAAATGATATGAACCAATCTGACTTTATAAAATTGCTGCCTGGGTAAAACAAAACATGCCCATGAGCTAGATCTGGCCCATGGACATCAGTTTATGAGCTCTCTGACTCAAGATCTCTCTGGTTTACCTGGCACCAGGAGGCCAATTTCAGTAGGATTTTTGGTATATGGCTGATTTTTCTAATCTCTGCCTGGTCTGGCATCTACAGAAATGTGGAAACACCTGCATTTCATGCAAGTCAGAAGGCCAGGCTAGGGTCAAGAAGCTTAGCCTAAAACCCACCTCAGATAGTCGTAACTTTTTAAATTTTTATTTTATTTTTAAGTAACCTCTACATCCAATGTGCAACTCAAACTTACAACTCCAAGATCAAGAGTCACATGCTCTACCAACTGAGCCAGTCAGGTGCCCCAGTCATGACTTTCAAAGAGGTATGTGACATTGACCAAGTCTGCACTAAAGCTATTGATCCCTTACAGGATAACTTTGTCCACTGCCCCTGGAAGTGGTCATATAGAAAGCTCAATAACTCAAATTCATACGTTTGCAATTATAAAACTGAATGACCCAAAGCTTTAAAATCATGGCAGATAATCTGACTGTAAGTGAAGTAGTACTCTCTTGAGAGGCTCCTGTTTACAGAAACTTTTCATATTTTATATTCGTATCTGTATACTCAGCTGGTATCTATTTTTTTGTTTTTCCTTTTAAGATGTTCTCAAGTAATTTTTTTTAAAAGGTTTTAAGAGGCTTTGGCTCTGTGTATGTTTCCAAATTTTCGATCCAGATTTACAGAAATATACTTCCTGGAAATGACAGGACACAAAATTCTAAAACTATAGGCAGAAGATGGGTCTGATAAATTCAAGATGAAAGTGTAAAGAGTTCCGGGGGTTTGCAGCCATTTATACCCATCAAATCATCTTTAAAACTGAAGGCTGGTGGACAGTTACTTGAATGATGAAAGATTAACTCTCTTGATGAAAGGTATATTGCTTTTCTAATTTACCTTTTAGAAAGGAGTAGAATAACTTCAAATATGAAGACTACTGTTCTGGCATTGAGCAAATGCTCTGTTTAAGAACAGGTTAGGGCCAAGCCCTAAAAGGCCCTGGTGTTGAAACCTCAGGCAAGAAGAAATCCTCAAGCGGTCCCCGGCAGCCTGTGCTATGACTTGGGAAATTTCACCATAATTTGCAGGTGATGGAATGGTGCCCAACCACCTTTTTTCATTGCTGTTGTTTTTTTTAAATTCTTACAAAAACACAGACCTGATTCTTTCAGTCCCTGCTTATTCTAAGGTCTTTCTGTTACTGAAAGGAAAAAAACTCGAAACTCTTTAGCATGCCTAAAATGCCCTTGCCAAGCTGGCCCCCAAACTCCTCTTCCCCTTTTCCCTCTCCTTACAACTCTCGGCTAGGGAGCATTAGGGGACCTCTTTTACAAGGGCACTAATCCTCATCATGAGGGCTCCATCCTCATAACCCAACGACCTCCCAAAGGCTGACCTCCTCCTTCCATCACCTTGGGGATTGAGATTTTAATATATGAACTTTTGGGGCACACAAACATTCAGACCCATAGCAACCCAAGACCCAGGTAGCTACGTGGACAATACTGAAACACTCCATGCTCCTTCCTACTCCTATACTATGTCTACCTTGCTTCTTCTGCCAGGGACACCCACCCTCTCATCTTTCCCCTCCAACGTCAGTGGTGAGTCTTCTCTGGTCATCACTGAAGACCCAATTCCGCCTGCTTCACTTTTCTTTGACCCATTTCAGAACCATACTTCTTCATGCCTGCCTATTGTCTATCTTACATTTGAGTCCTTCTAAGAAAAATGTTACCTAGACTGTCTCAAATCCCTTGGTGGAGTTCTCAGCAAAGAGGTCACTGGGTTTCCTTCTTGGTACCGGACATGGCAGTGGGAGAGCCGGTAATCATTCCAGTGTCTCCCTGATGATATCACTCTGCTCTCAGGGCCTTCTGGCACACCTTGTGGACTAGCACCACCCAGTACTTGCAAATGAAACTGACGGTCAGCCGTGGCTACCAGGACCTGAAGCTAGGTAGGCCACTGAGGACAGCTCACTCTTCCTTCAGAATAACAGTGTCCCTGGCCATTGGAAGAGACCTGAGAATGATACTGCAGCATCTAATTAGTCTTTCCTCAACCCTGGCATTGGAACCATGAATGCCAGTGTTGGCACCTTTCTTGGAAAGACAAAGTATTTCTTCCAGGTTGTTCTCACCTATCGGTATGTTGGAATAAGCTCTCGCCAGCTCATGGGCTGGGTGTCAAATTTTAAGGAATTTTGTGAGCTGGTTATTAAACAGTCACTATTAAAAATTAAAATATATCAACTTAAACATATTAAAACCAACTGTAATAAATACTTAAAACCCATCAGTTCATAATAATTTTATTACATTTAATTAATATCTGCGTCCTTGAGGTTACTGATGTCTGTTCTATCTGTATGGTGGAAATACTGTCTAATGGTGGACTGCTGTGCCTCTCTTCCCAATGCCATTTTCAATCATATGGTGACTGGAAATTAGCCATTGTGGATGTATTTATGCCATGGAAATCAGCAAATACTACAAATCACTACTTCTGCTTGCCCCCTACCTCCCACCAAGAGCAGTCGTTAAACATTTCCCAGCATCCCACTACAGAGAGTAGTTGCCAATCTACCTTGATGAGAGAACACAACCGGCACCAGACTGTTCTAACCATTTTCTACAGTGTCCTATGGTGACACCAGTGACCAGCATCACAGGTCTTAACTGTGAATCCGTTTCAGGCTGAAACGGAACAGGTGATTAGCAAAGCGGAGTGCAACGCTTAGAGGCCACCTTCTCATTGAGGCTGGTGCACTGAGATGAAGGGACTAATGTGCTCAAGATGGATCTCCCTATAAGCTGAATCCCAAGAAAGGGAGTTGGTTTCCTGCAATGCTCTATGGCAGAGTTCTAGCCCAAGGCTTGAGGCAATCAATTCTATTTAAGCTGAAGGCTTGGACCTCAGACCCTTGCTCGTGCCAGGAGAGAGGCTGGTGCTACCTGTAATGACAGACACTAAGCTGGCCTGGAGCTAAGGTTCTGACAGACATCTCACTCGGATCCTGGCTCTTGACCACCAGGGGGGTGAAGCCAATGCTTCCCTCATTAGGTGACTTAAAAATCCCGCCATCAGGGACCCTGACCCTGCACGCCTGTTTCTGTGCCACCCCTGCGTTTGTGAAAAGGCCAAGCAGGGGTGCACATCTGCTTCTGCTGCTGTCCCCGTGGGTTTCCCCAGCCACTGCGGCTGCAGGCTCTCTGCGGAGAATGCTGCGTGTCCTTGTGTGTGAGACCCTCCCAGAGCAACGGTGTAGAGTTTGTGTTATCTACTGATTTACCTATCTGCTTCTCTTCATCTTCCTTGAAGATAGGGACACACTGCATTCATCAAACTCAACATTTCCGAAGCACCGACTATGTGCTCGCTCTATGCTGTGGAAAGCTCTGTATACGGTAATGAATAAAGCAGACCTGGGGAAAAGGCAACGAACAGGGCATTAATGTTAACTCAGGTCAGCTCCAAAAGCTGGCTCCAATTCACTGATTCCTCTGCATACTCTCATCTGCTTCTTCCTACTTGTGCTGAGACAGGCCTTTCTTCCAAATATACCACTGGAATTTTCTCCTTATTGGCCTCTCAGCTTTTCATTCTCTACCTTCTCATTTATTTTAGAAACTGAAGTGAAAGTCCTTCCTTAACAGGAAACTGATCCCGCTTTTCCTTAGGTCCTATCCTCCGAGGCCTCTTCAGTCGAATAAAAACATAATAAGGCAGTCCGCTCTAGTAGGGCAGTCAGACAGATCTCGTTACCGCCCACAGGACATCACTCACTCAGTCTACAGCTGCATCTCCATTAGAGCCAATCGCTCACAGGAAACACCCAGGCGTGTCCAGCAACCCTTCTAAGCTGAAGGCTTCACTTAAGATCCATTTCATCCATGAAACCTTATACAGCTAACTCTACTTGGTCTGCCCCACTCTAGGTACTCCAACAATCCCTCTAAACTAGATCACATATCCCATTCATTCATTCATTGATTCACTCATTCCCACTGGAGATTAAATATATAGTAAGATGTATTTTAAAACACATGTGAAGAAAAATCAGAACAAAGGAAAAACAAGATCCAAAGGATAAGATGATGTCAGGGAAAATTTCATGTAGAAGTAATACCATTGGGCTCTGAATATTAAATGTAAGTTGGATTTTCAGCTCGTATCTTCCTGGTAACCAAAGCAGACCAGAAGCACAGTGATAAGATCTACAGTGGCCATGAGGGGCACCTGGGTGGCTCAGTGGGTTAAAGCCTCTGCCTTCGGCTCAGGTCATGATCCCAGGGTCCTAGGATCAAGTCCCACATTGGGCTCTCTGCTCAGCAGGGACCCTGCTTCCCTTCCTCTCTCTCTGCCTGCCTCTCTGCCTACTTGTGATCTCTGTCTGCCAAATAAATAAATAAAACCTTAAAAAAAGAAAAAAAAAAAGATTTACAGTGGCCATGAGATTAAAAACACACCAGACTCTGAGGAGAAGCAGAGTTTTTACTATAGCGTTTGGCATTTTTCCTACAGGTCATTATACCATTTCTCCCATGGATCATTACCAAGAGGAGTGTGTGCTCTCTATCATTTCTAAGGTTACGGTAAAACATTTTATAGGGCTGCTTCTTATAAAATGAAAATCAAATGGATCAATTCTGTAGGGTAGGTAGGAAGAGAATAGGCAATACCAAGAGGCTAATGAATCCATTCTGGCTTCTATCTGGTCTATACTTTTAGGATTATTGCAGGAAGCATCACGAAATCAGAATTTAGCAATATTTATTAGTATTTATTTGGGGCCTTAGATTGTTAGTTTCTAGACGTTATGGAAGGTGTCATGAATATATTCTACGGTGGTGGGTCCACATGTCAAAACTGTTATTATGATACTAAATCATCATTACAAGTGTACTTGGAGTTTCCCAGAGGCTCTAGGATGATGAAGTCATGCCTCTAATGGCTATGTTCTCAACATTTCTCAGTTGTAATATCTAATACAGCAAATATCAATATAACTCCTGTAAACAAAAGCTCTTCTGTGTTCTCTATAATTTGGAAGAATATACCCTAAAGGGCTTCTGAGGCACCAAAGTCAGACCTGCTGTTCCACTAGGTTGGTTACTTACAAAATAAGTATAGAAAAGTGTCAAAAGCTTACAGTGGATGTGCTTTAGAACATATTGTTACTAAAGTGATAGTTCTAAAGGGAGCCTACGGTTGGCACTGTTATGTCAGTGGCTGGGGGGAAAAACATTAGCTTTATCTAAACACAGCAAGAGGTCATGACATCAGCTCTTTTTCTTTTCCTTTTTTTAAAAAAAAATCATATTCAAGTTTTTATTTTAATTCCAGTAATTCCATATATCATCCAGTACTCATGATGACAAGTGCCCTCCTTAATCCCCATCCCCTATTTCACCCATTCCCCACCCACCTCCCCTCTGGTAACCATCAATTTGTTCTCTATAATTAAGAGTCTGTTTCTTATTTTGTCTATTTTTTTCCCTTTGCTTGTTTTGTTTCTTAAATTCCACATAGGAGTGAAATCATAGGATATTTGTCTTTCTCTGACTTATTTCACTTAGCATAATACTCTAGCTCCATCCATGCCATTGCAAATGGCAAGATTGCATTCTTCTTTTGTGGCTGAGTAATATTCCATTGTAAATAGACCACATCTTCCTTATCCATTCATCAATCGATGGACACTTGGGCTGCTTCCGTATCTTGGCTATTGTAGATGCTGCTGCTATAAACAAGGGTGCATGTATCCCTTTGATTTAGCATTTTTGTCTTCTTTGGGTAAACACCCAGAGGTGTGATTGCTGATCATAGGGTGGTTCTATTTTCAGCTTTCTGAGGAACGTCCATACTGTTTTTCACAATGGCTGCACCAGTTTGCATTCCCCTTTCTCCACGTCCTTGCCAACATTTGCTGTCCCCAGTGTTGTTGATTTCAGTCATTCTGACAGGTGTGAGATGATATTGCATTGTAATTCTGATTCATATTTCCCTGACGATAAGTGGTGATAAACATCTTTTCATAAGTCTGTTGACCATCTGTGTGTCTTCTTTGGAGAAACGTCTGTTCATGTGGTTATGACATTATTTTAATAATATATAAATGCAGTCTTAGGATTTTAAGGAAAATGAAAAAAACCACATAAGAACTACAAAAAATGATGAAAGGTTCAGGGTTATTTAATCCAAAACTGATTCATAAACCAAGGACTGCATTCACTTATGGTGGAGAGAGGAAACACAGAGAGGGAGTTCCGTGGACCCGCAGATCCATGTCACCTCCAAGGCCTAATACCTCAGTAAATAAAGATACAACCAAGACATGGGAGGACTATAGGAGTTGACGCTAAATGGAGATCACATTTGAAAAGTCTGGAAACTTCTGATAATGTGACAGAATCCACACAGATGTAAGATATTTTCATGAGCAAAATGCCGACAAAACATTGCCAAAATTCTGGCAAGCAAATGCGTTCACCATTCACGAAGAGCCATGTAGGTTAAATACACAGGAAAACTCTGATGGCAAGGGTTTCCAACAGAAACAGGTGGCTCAGGGATTGCAAGGGATTTTATTTGTTTTTAATGTTCTAAGGATGATTCAGGAACGGTGTTAGGGAGTGGCTGGGAGGAGGGAAGCTGAACTAGACTGTGCTCAGTTAATTTTACTGTCCTGCACCCTTTTCATCCTTTGATCTCAAAATACTCTGCTTGAGAAATCAGCAGCTGAATTCCTAATCAGAAGGATACATCTTTATCTCCAAGCCTCCAGAATGGTTATTAGCTGACTCAATTCTAAAGAGGCAGTGGGGTTTGGACTGAGTGTCTGCAATCACCGTCTATTTCCAGCTAAGGGGATTCCCCCACAGTGGAAAATGTGTAGGATGATCTCTCAGGGCCTCACTGGAAATCCCAGGTCCATGCTCTATGTTCCAAGGCACCATGTTCCACAGTAACTCGAGTGGGGCCATTCCCTTGGTGCGCCAGTAAACACAGGTAGGCTGTCTTACGAGGTCGCTCTACCAACCTACAGTCTGGGATCCAGTTAGGGAAGGAAGAGTGCGATAACAGTGCCTTGCGTTTCCTCAGATGCTCAGTACTTTATCCACATACCCATATACAGATATGTAATGTTCTCTGAATCAGCTGAATATCTTTGTTCATGCAAAGATTGTTTATGCAAAAATAGTTGCATCCATATTTACATATAAGAGACAGATTCCCTTGGCTTAACCCCACCACCATCCTCAGGAAAACACAGCAAAATAAAGCAAAAACAAAAGTAGACTGATTCATTAGCATTTGCTAGTTGCCTACGTTAACCCAAAGCACTTGGCTAGATGCTCTGTGAACCTCAAGACACGGTCCCTGACACATTTGTAACCAAGAGAATGACAACAGGGAATCACACCGCTGAAAATTTAAATCCGGTATTGATTTCTATAAATGTTTTTACGTGTCTATAGCTTTGTAAAAATAAATAATGCTTGCATAATTAACTAGCATTTTAACAAGAATGATGTCCCCCCATCAGTCTTTACTTCTCAACTATAAAGCTGTATATAGTTGCTTCTCAACTATAAAGAATGTTGAGAGTAGAGGCCAGGTTTTCCACTGCAAAGTGCTTGGCCTTCATGGAAAAATCCTAGAAATCATTTCCTTTTCCCCATCACCTACTGGAGGGAAACTCCTACCCTTAGTAAGCAGACTAAGGTATCTCTCTTTATCAGCCCATCCAGCTGGTATTACTTTGAATTTGGTTAACAGAACTTTTCTGAGGTTTTATCAATCTATAGGGGAGGATGTCAAGGAGTATCTTTAAGTGGGGAATAAAATGGTAGCCCCCCACCCCTGGTTCCCTAAAGCCTTTTTTATTTTCACTGACTTCAGTGAATTTTGGCAAAGGTGTGGAGCTAAATGTTTTCTAAGACATGACTGAACGCTCGATCTTTGAAAAGAAAATAACGGGAAGCTGGATTAGGTGTTCACCCAGAGAGCACGACCTGAACAGCTAAGGAAAGAATCCCTTCGGTCCCTGAAATGGCCATAGCAGCTGGTACAGGAAAACAGAAATTGCAACATTAGAGATTTATTCATTTGGCCGAATCATGGTCCCCTATTAAAATGCTCATACCCCTTAATTATCACATTCAGAAAACTCAGCAAGTTACACCACGGCGTAAATTATGTTACCGGATTCTTTCCACAGGCCAATCAGTTTGGGAAACATGTAAGTAGGTTCTGAGGTAAGGCTAAGGTAGGAACCTCTTTGGGGAGGGCAGGCCTGGTTAGGGAGGGCAAAGGGAGCCGGGGCAGCGAGGACCATGGGAGGGTGCTAGGCCAGGCAGGCATGGGGAAGACAGGACACAGGAGCTCGGGAGTCTCAGAGAGACAGGTGTAAGGGCCTGGAGATGATGAAAACAACTGAGCCAACAGCACCGTGGGCCCCCTCGCTAGCATGTCCAAGATTTGGTTCTAGAGCCTTTGATGTGCTTTCCCCACTCCGGGGGGCGGATGGTGGACACTGGCGGGTGGCAGGATAGTCTCACTCCCTTGACTTGCGGCTAGAAGAACATCTCACTTGTAGCAAAAATGAAGTGGTTTAAAAAGCAAAGCTCCTACCACCCACTGGTTCTGAAGGAGAAAACTAGAACAAGGTCCCCCAGAGCCCTTTTGCCTCGTATAGGGTCAAACGATCACTTCGTGAACCAGGCGGCTGCTTTGACCTAATGCGGAAAGTGTCTGCCCCATCTCTGGCCCTTCTGAGTGCTGTCAACAGCCCGCACGGCTTCTACAGACAACCCAGACAATGATACAGCTGTCTCCTCGCCTGCCAAAACCCCTGCAACTTTCAGGGCTCCCCGCATTCTTTTCAATCGGGGCTGAGAGCTAGAGCTGACGGCGGACGGTTCAGCTTTAGTGTTTTTTATTTTAATTACGGAACTGTAGATCCGCCTGATGGGGGGAATGCTCCAACACAGAGCTCCCTTCGAGACACTGTGAGGTGGGTGGCCAATGGGGAGCTCTCTTCTGCTCAGATTTTATGGAACTGAACTGAAAACCAAGTTGCGAGGCTTACATCAGGGAAATCCACCCAGGTCCCTGCAACACAGCCCCAGCAGCATAAAGAAATCCCACACGGGGGGCGAGGAGTCCTTTCACGCCTGCCCTCCTGCGGGCAGCTGTCTGTTCCTCAGTTCCAGGTACGTTTGTGCCACATTTCTTCTTCTTCTTAAAGATTTTATTTACATATTTGAGAGAGAGACAGCACAAGCAGAGGGGAGCGTCAGGCAGAGGGAGAGGCAGACACCCACTGAGCCAGGAGCCCAACACAGGACTCGATCCCAGGCCCCTAAGATCATGACCTGAGCCAAAGGCAGATACTTAACCAACTGAGCCACCCAGACGCCCCTCTATGCTTTTGATGCTGCAAATCTGTAAGTCACCTGTTGGAATGCTAGTAACACAGTCTTATTGCTATGAGTAACACTGATTCTTAATATTGGAATCGCCTACTTTTGATGCTGGTTTATAGTCACACTTCCCACAGCGGAATTTAAACAGCAGAAACCCAGGAATAATTTGGTAATAGAAACTTTTTTTAAAAACAGATTTCACTTATTTGAGAGAGAGGGAATGTAGCAAGAGAGAGCATAAGCAGGGGGTAGGGGAAGGCAGAGAAGCAGGCTTCTTGCTGAGCAGGGAGGCCCACGTGGGGCTCCATCCCCCAGGACCCGGCGATCATGACCCCAGTTGAAGGCAGACACTTAACTGACTGAGCCACCCAGCCGACCCTATGATAGAAACTTTTTAACATTCTATACCTGGTATGCAATCCGAGTATGTGCAAAAGCCTGATGAACTGTGGGTGCAGTTAGGGAGACAGCAGCCCTTGAATATTGAATGGATTTGTGTTTCCATGTCCTTGACCACATCTCTATCCTGCTGCCCACACAGCCGTCTTCCCATACCACACCCTAGCCTCGTATTATAAACTTACCCCACAGAAACACTTCTTCCTTTCTGATTCTAATTTTAAGCCCTTTCGAATGGCTACAGGTGGACTCTTCTGGAATCTTTTTGTTATTCTGAAACATTATGTGTCAAAGCAGAGGCCATCTATAGCTTATTACTTTGGCTGGTCGTGTGTTCGGAACAGAAAAGCTATCCTATGTGGACTGACCCAGCGGTCTTTGAAAGTGGAGCGTGACTGCTTCTCATTTTCATCTTCTCATTTGGTCTCCCTCAGCATCCTAGTTTCACCAACAGGGATGTTAGGCATGCAGCATGCTCCTAATAAACATTTATGAATGAATGAACTGGCTAATGTTGCCTTTTCCTTCCCCATCTTCCCAATGACCTGCTGACTCCTGGGGTCCCAGAGCCATTCACACATGTTTTCACCTCCAGCTGGCCCTCTCTGGCTCTGATTTTCTCACCTCCATTCTTCTTCACCTAAACTTAATGGTTTTGGATTTCAGTGGGTCTTGCCAACTAAATGGAACCGAATTTGATGATTTGCCATGTCGGAATTCTGAAACTTGTTACTTACTCTAAGAATAATAACTCAAAGCAATGAGCTCCCCCTTAAATTAAACATCATGCATAGGCAGCTTATCAGTTCTCTCACATGTAGGGAAAATGACTTTTAAACATTCAGAATGCACTGAAAGACAGAATTTTAAAAAACCCACACAAGTACACATGCACAGACATACACACGCATGAGCACACACATGGAGAGAGGCACGAGACATGACGGACTATTTTTTAAGACAATGAAGTAATCCACAGTCCAGAACTTTAACACTTAAGTGCTAAAACCATAAACTGAGATATATTTTGTCTCATTGCATAAAACCCTAAGATAATATGAAACCAACCAAAAAAAGATGACAACTCTGAGAAGAAAGGGAAAGCAAACGCGAACTGTTGAGTTTTCTTCTTAGTCAAGGGTAATAACGTGAAGACTGAAGGGTACAGAATAAACGTAGTTAATAAAACTGAAGTCTGAAGTCAATGGGATGGGGGCGCCTGGGTGGCTCAGTTGGTTGGGCGACTGCCTTTGGCTCAGGTCATGATCTCTGGAGTCCTGGGATTGAGTCCCACATCAGGCTCCCTGCTTGGCAGGGAGTCTGCTTCTCCCGCTAACCT
Source organism: Meles meles (assembly GCF_922984935.1). Classification (NCBI taxonomy): domain Eukaryota; kingdom Metazoa; phylum Chordata; class Mammalia; order Carnivora; family Mustelidae; genus Meles; species Meles meles. The sequence continues at coordinate 150,177,881 of NC_060068.1, forward strand.
CTCTCCTCTCATTCTCTCTCTCTCTCCCTCTCAAATAAATAAATAAATAAAGTCAATGGGACAATAAGCACAATGTCAAACTAATGATGAGATCAGATGAGTTTTATCCTCTATCCTGGAAACATGAAATGGACCAGTAAACTCCTGATTATTTCAGAAGAGTTTTGGAGGACAAACATCACAATGTTTGAATAGGTCAGAAAGCTATACCTTTAATGTCAGTCTCCCGCAACATTCTAGAATGAATTATTAGATGGTTTCTGGGTACCTACACAGGAAACAATAGGTCACCAACATGGAATCACTAAGAACGAATCACTATAGGAAATGTCCTTCATTTCTTCTCACGGAAGACTCATCTCACTGTTGTTAGAGAAGTGTTGCTCATCTCCTATTTCCCAATTTCAGTGAGACTGGTGATGGAGACGCTCATGATGTGTTGTAAGGGGAATATATTACTGTGGCCTGAATAATTAGAAAGATGAGCAAATTTGCTGTTAAACAAATGACCCAAAAGTTAATTAGAGAATCCTGAACAGCCTGGGGCACAAGCTTCAAGGGTAGGTCACGAGGTTTTGAATTTGGTTTTGTATAAAAGCTCTGGTAGAAGACCAAAAGAAAAAAGGCGTACTTACAGATTTACCAAATCCATGCATGAAAGAAAACTGGCAACACTATCACGGAGGAAAAAGGAAGAGCAGAATTTCCAATAGGAAAGATATCATTAGATGCTATTAATGGACTAAAATGAACTAAAATTCTCCAAAGTTAATTGGGAGAAGATGTAAAATCCTGAGTCTGAATTTGAAACTCTCCTGCAAAAAGGCAAGGCACTCCTTATCACCATGTGCCACCTCTGGCTGGTGGCCTGTGCTTGCCCAGAAGCTTCTCTCTCACCCCCGGACACCGAGTCAATAAGACCTGACTCAAGGCATCATTTTAATTTTGAAGACAAGAAGCAAAGAAGACAGAAAATTATTACGATTTTAAACAATACACATTGTATCACTGAACATCTCAGTCTCCCTGACTCAGCCCTCTTGGGCAAAGACAGAAATCCTGGCAAGGAGAAAAAACAAGTTCATTCCCTTTTCAGAAGACTGGCACTGAGCCACTGGGTTACTCTTCCTGGGAGATTATAACTCACAGTAAGGGGCAGACAGGTAACCACAAAGCATGATGGAGACAGTGGTGGGCTATGGTAGGAAGAAGAGGCAATGGTGGACAGGGAATATGGTCCAGCTCCAGGGGAAGCAAGCTGCCCCTTGTTTAAGCTCATCATCTTAGTTAGCTGTGGTTTCCATGTGCTGGGAAGGAGTTTGTGAGAACAAGTCAAGTCTCTGTCTCTTAAAAACAAAAAACAAACAGCAGCAAAAGCTCTCCCTCAAAGTGCACATTCCCATATGAGAAGAAGGGAGCAAAAACCTTTGCCACTGAACAGGAAGACCAGGCAGTTCTGTTTGCATAAATTTCCCAGGGAGGAAGAAGGAGGGATGTGGACTCGTGATAAGATCACAGCTTCCAGCCTGAGTGGCTTTCCCTGACCCTCTGGTCTTGGGAGTTCTGGACCAGAATTCAGATCCCTTCTGGTTTGACAAAGGAAAAATAAAATAAAACCAAAAACAGAAAGGGGGAAAGAAAAAGAAAACTTTCCCAAGTTACTGATCTCCATTCTCCCTCATTCTTTCTGTCTTTAGTCCATTCATCCCCCACTGTAATTTGAAGGAGAAAACACCATTTCGGTAAGATCCCTAATATTTCCATTTCTGCAGCATCCCAGCCTTAGAGACCATCCTCAGAAAAGCACAACATCTTTATGGGATTTGTTTTGTTAGTACTTGTTCTTGTTTTCAAATTACACACGTTTTTCAATGTATTCCAAATAAAAGGAATCCTGCTTAAGAATTTGACTTACTGGGCTTAAACACAAAGATAAACTCGAAATGGATAAAAGACCTCAACGTGAGACAGGAATCCATCAGAATCCTCGAGGAGAACATAGGCAGTAACTTCTTCGATATCAGCCACAGCAACTTCTTTCAAGATATGTCTCCAAAGGCAAAGGAAACAAAAGCGACAATGAACTTTTGGGACTTCATCAAGATCAAAAGCTTCTGCACAGCAAAGGAAACAGTCAACAAAACAAAAAGGCAACCCACGGAATGGGAGAAGATATTTGCAAATGACAGTACAGACAAAGGTTGATATCCAGGATCTATAAAGAACTTCTCAAACTCAACACACACAAAACAGATAATCATATCAAAAAATGGGCAGAAGATATGAACAGACACCTCTCCAATGAAGACATACAAATGGCTATCAGACACATGAAAAAGTGCTCATCATCACTAGCCATCAGGGAGATTCAAATTAAAACCACATTGAGATACCACCTAACACCAGTTAGAATGGCCAAAATTAGCAAGACAGGAAACAACGTGTGTTGGAGAGGATGTGGAGAAAGGGGAACCCTCTTACACTGTTGGTGGGAATGCAAGTTGGTGCAGCCACTTTGGAGAACAGTGTGGAGATTCCTGAACAAATTAAGAATAGAGCTTCCCTATGACCCTGCAATTGCACTGCTGGGTATTTATCCCAAAGATACAGATGTAGTGAAAAGAAGGGCCATCTGTACCCCAATGTTTATAGCAGCAATGGCCACGGTCGCCAAACTGTGGAAAGAACCAAGATGCCCTTCAACGGATGAATGGATAAGGAAGATGTGGTCCATATACACGATGGAGTATTATGCCTCCATCAGAAAGGATGAATACCCAACTTTTGTAGCAACATGGACGGGACTGGAAGAGATTATGCTGAGTGAAATAAGTCAAGCAGAGAGAGTCAAGTATCATATGGTCTCACTTATTTGTGGAGCATAACAAATAACATGGAGGACATGGGGAGATGGAGAGGAGAGGGAGTTGAGGGAAACTGGAAGGGGAGATGAACCATGAGAAACTATGGACTCTGAAAAACAACCAGAGGGTTTTGAAGGGGCGGGGGGGGTGGGAGGTTGAGGAACCAGGTGGTGGGTAATAGGGAGGGCACGTACTGCATGGAGCACTGGGTGTGGTGCAAAAACAATGAACACTGTTATGCTGTAAATAAACAAATAAAAAAAAAAAGAATTTGACTTACTGGGCTTAAAATTAAGCCTAGCCAGAGTTCATTTTATCCAGAAAGTCCTTTTTTTTTTTTTTTTTTTTTTTTTTTTAGTGTACATCACGTTGGGGTTCAGTATTAGAAATGGCGAGACTGACCTCAAGTATTAGACAACAACTCAATATTTTGCCCCTCTCTCCTTTTCCTCTTTCCATGTTATTTTTTTTTTTTAAAGATTTTATTTACTTATTATTTCACAGAGAGAGAGATCACAAGTAGGCAGAGAGGCAGGCAGAGAGAGAGAGGAGGAAGCAGGCTCCCCGCGGAGCAGAGAGCCCGATGCGGGGCTCGATCCCAGGACCCTGAGATCATGACCTGAGCCGAAGGCAGCGGCTTAATCCACTGAGCCACCCAGGCGCCCCTCTTTCCATGTTATTTATAAATGATTTCTCCAACCAACTTATCTGCCATACCCACTGCCACATGTCTGGGCTTTTTTTAGGCATACATTTTGCACCTTCATTCAGCTTTGGCTGTAATCCCAGGCCTCTGGCTCAGATTTGCTTCATGGCCTGGCACGAAGGGCCCTTTGAGGTCAGGGGGCCTTGTCAGGAGGGGTAAAAAGCAGGGAGCCTGGAAAGACAGGCCAAAGGCACTGAAGGCCTAAGGGGACAAGCTTTTCTTAGATTCTGACTTCCATTAAGTTTCCATGCAAAATGTAGCAACTCACACCAAAGGTTGGTGAAGACAAGTGGGCTTTGCATAGTGAACTCTCCTAAAAGCATACATGACATTCCTTTCGTGTTCAGCCTTTCAATCCCTCAGTTCAACTGTCCTATTCTATCACGGAGCCAACTTTCATATACCATCTATCATCATCTATGAACAAAGAGACCCATCAATCAAAAAGTTAAGCCCATTTCTTAAGAAATAAACTTCCTGATTCATAAAGCCCGTTACTACTGGACATAGGTATACTTGGCTCTCAGAAAGCTTGGTGCCCTCCAAAGAACACCTCTCTTCTTTTCTTCCAAACATTTTTGCTGAAAATTCTAAAGTTGTGCAGAAGAGAAATAGGAGGCAGAGGTGGAGTGGGGAAGGCAAAGGGGGCAGAAGAAAGGATCCCACCAGACCGAATGACTTCCGAGCTCTCGCTCTGTAGTTATGGAACAATAATATCTTCTATCTCTTGACCACTTTTGTGCTTAATAGGCTTGAAAGCTCTTCACACGGTTCAGTTGATTTAATCCTCGCAGTAAGCCTGTATGCTAGGCACCATTATCCACTTTTACATATTAAGGAAACTGAGGCACACATTGGTGAAAGTTGTAGAGACAGGATTCAGAACTAGTCTGTTCTCTGAACCACTCTGGTTTACCGCCTCCACGTTCTATGGATGCCTACGATACTGGGCGGCTTCACACCCGCGTTCTCTCCCTTTTAACCTTACTAACTCCTCCACTCCCTCCTTTTCAAGTTTGTTACAAAGATTACCCTTGTACATTTATTTAGTATTTTTTCGTCAATAAAATAAAGAGATGGTGATATTCCTTAGAATCCTGAAACTTCAAATGGTCAAAATTGGGGGGATAAGGTTTTTTAAATTTTAATTTTAAACAAGTAAGCTATGACAACAGTAATAAACTGAAAAAGTGTGCACTGAAAGGCGCAGAAAGGTGTGTGAAAGGTGTGTGGCTGTAATTCTTACACCCTGCAAGCTCACAGTCATTGAGCTGCAGGAAGGAACCACAGGAAGTTGCATGGAACATTCCAGAATGGGAGTCGGATAATGACTGACTGCCTAGAATTCGTCCTTCAGCTATCAAGTCAGATGTGCCCTACACCCGAAAACTTGAACACACACACACACACACACACACACACACACACACACATACTGAAATGAAAAACAAGATGTCATTATTTACATAGGCATTTTTGTTCCTTTAGCCATGCTATGCCAGTGTAGTGCTTCTATATAGGCTATTTATGAACCAGAAAAATAGTAAGACAGAGAACCAGATTGAGGGAATCCTCTCATTGGAGTTCCTATCAGAAAGGAAGGCAAGCATCATTCATGCAAGCCCATGGAAAAGCTGATCCAGCCGACAGCTACTTAATTTTGATTAACATGGTTTTCATTTACCCATTCAGGGATTTCAATGTTGCACAAAGTGTTTAACTGAGCCATGCATGTCATGTTATCCTGGGTTGACGGGCAACTGAGGCTTACAGTTATTGTATCTCGCCAAGGTAGCAAAGCTTAAAAATGGTAGGAGGGCAGGGAACTGGAATCCAGATCCCAAGTCTTATTCTTTCCAGGCTACACTGTTCATCCATAGAGTACAGTGTGGGTCTAGGACTCAAAGCAAATTCTCTTAACTACACGGGTCTATGTGTTGTATGACAATATTCCAATAATAATGATCATCTACAATGGTAAGAAAAAGTATCAGCCAAATAAAATCTTCTATTTGTGTTCCTTAAGAAAAAAACTATATTAATAAAAGTCACTTACCAAGATATTAACAATCAAGGAATAAAGAAGAGGGAAAAACTACCATCACAAAAGGGGTAAACTCATGCTGGTCAATTAATCAGGAAGGATCTCGTGGGAGATGAGATATGTGGGTACACACACACACACACACACACACACACACACACACAGGGTGTATCAGTGTTTGGCCTAGGAGTTCTGTTCTGCTGGTCCATGTAGATAACTACATGGACTTTCCTCAAAGGAAAGTCTTTCCTTTCCTTTGAAGGCTTTCCTCAAAGCCTGCGGGAGAATATAGCGTCTACTGTCTCAGCTTTGCATCAGCTTTGTGGCTTTTGCTGTTTTGCTGACCCAGACTTCCCCACCTGCCAAGATCCTCTGCTAAAGTACTCTCGATGCAAGTGTCCTAGATTGTTCAGAGACATGTGGATCATTCAACATTCACTAAAGAAAACCTGAATGATTTTACTATGAATATAGTAAGTGTCCATTACACTGTTAATGCTGAGTTCATGTCAGTGCCTTTCACCTGGTGACTGGGAGCTTCTAAGGCGTCATGATTAAAAAACAAAACAAAAAACCAACTTTAATTTCTTGTAAGATTTGGAAAACCCAAAGAATGGGGGAAGTAGGGATGAACCACCTCCTTTCGCAAGAGGTGGAATTTGGGTAAATGATAGAAGAAATGGGGAGAAACAGGCAAAAATATCCCAAGGATCATCTTTCCCAGGTTGATTTCTGAAATCTGGGAAAAAACCCATAAAAAAGATGGCAGGGTCACTATAGAGCTCTTCTCTAAATGTAAAATGTGTGCAAACAGTGTCCAAACAGCTTGAGGCTTGCCTAATGATTCCTCTCATAGCTGTGGTCTGTGGACAGCCCCATGGGGAGCTGCACTGACCCCTGTGAGGCTCACTCACTCAGACTGGTCAACCCTGGGCGCTGGCATTGAAATATTTTGCTGCTTCTCAGCACGTCCACTAGAGGGCAGCAGGTGGAAAGAAGAGATGTCCACGTGGATTAATGTGGGTGCTTGGCAGTAACAGCTGTGGGGGTGGGAGGGTAAGTGCTGGGGGTTCAAGGGAACAAGTTAACTGAGTGGAAAAGATGAGAGCCTGGGTAATTAGTGGTTTTCCGTTTCTAAGTGAAGACAGGGATGGCAGAAGAAGGGATGGCAGGGATTCAGCATTAGTAGGAAGTTGGAGCAAGGTTTCCCAAACTAATAATCTTTAGATTCACGTTCGTATTTTCCTAAAACAAACACAAACATATAACATGTAAACAAATTCCACATCACTCCAAATCCTCAGAAACTCAAGGTAGGGAGCTTATGAATCTCAAACACTTCCCAGCTTTTTCTGATTGGTTTCCTAAGGATGTCTGAGGTCCCTTTGAACTCTCAGAAGACAATTTCACTAACGACAAATATGCCTACAGCAACCTTCAAAATAATGGTAACCTTGTCTATCCCTCTGGTAACCTGTCTTTAGAGAAAGAAAGGGAGGAAGTAACCGGAACGGCTAGTGGGGACCACACTTACGGTTGACGCCTTCTCTCTTAACCTTCGAATCCTCACAACAAGCCTGTAAATAGGAAGACTTAAAGACCCCATTTACGGTCAGGGAAACCGAGCTCCAGAGAGGCTGTCTCAGGCTGGTAAGTCTAGAAGCTGTGCCTGCCGACTACAGTTCATTCTACTTCCTTATAGCAGGCAGTGCCCTGTCAGCTCTGTTCTTAACCTGGATTTGTAAACAACCTTGTCATCAAATGATTCGGTGGAGCTCTAAGAATGATGGCCAAGTCCAAGTTACATGCAGAAGAGAAACAGAGTCAAGACAGGAAGAAGAGAAAGCTGGGAGGGAAGTGCCAACAGACCATCTCTAACTGTGTCTTGGAGCTCCAGGAAGCGGAAGGAAAACAATCAGTGATAATTTGTGAGCAATAAAGATGAAAGAGGGTGCATGAATCAGGGCTCCCGCTTCCGTGGTCGGCCTGCCCCATGAAAGAGCAGAGTGATCTCATAAAGGTCTGGTCTCTCCCTCTGATTCGTCCCTCTCAAAATCTCTCTGCTGTTGCCCTCTGTGCCATGCGGGTGCCACTCTGCATGCACCTTAAGACATGTCCAACTTTTCAGTGTTTCAAAATAGATTTTTCGAGTAGATTCCATCAACGAGGTCTAACCTGTGGAGGAATGCACAAAGGAGCAGAAGCTTGGGTGTTGGCCCTACTCCTGCCAGTAACTGCTAGAATCTCAGGGAAGTTGCTTAACCCTTCTGGGCCTGGGCTTGCTCACCAGTAACCAGGGGCTGGTGCTACAGCTTCCACACAGACCCTGAGGATAAGTTTAGTGTCGAATTATTTTGGATTGGTTTCTAACATTTAAAACCTAGGAGATTCACATAAAATACTGAAGATCAACTTTGGTGTACACTCCTGTGAGGAACAAATGGAGTGGTTTTCCACAGCCCCTTCTAACATACTAGACAATTATTTTGTCTTACTACTTATTTTAAGTATTAAATTACTAAAAGTATAAAATTTATAAATTATAAAATTATAACTTATAATTATATATAATAAAATTAATTTTATATTATATATTATTATATTATATATGACTATAATGATAAATCACATATATAATAAAAATTATAAAAATTATACAAATTGCAAAAAGTATTAAACTTAAGTAACTTATTACTCTTACATCTATCATCTGCCTCACCCACCCTCATGCCCCCTGCAAATATACACATACCCTGTGAAGGAAAGCCCCAGGACAGTAGGAGTTTTTCTCTTTCTTGTTCACGGAGGCACTCCAAGCACCTAGAACCATGCCTGGCACATAGTAGATGCTCAAAAAACATTTCTTTGAATGAATTTGTAGCAACTTTATGGAAAGTACAGTGTTTTCCTAGTGAGGGAAGATGAATATAATCTGTTCAACCCAGAAATAAGACATGGATATATCTAATAAATTTGGATAATTTATTATATAAAATATTATATAAAATTTATTTTTATAACAAAATATTATATAAGATATAATCATAATTATAAATGATGATTTATAAATCATCATACAGACTTGGTTTTCATGAGCTGCTAAGGACTAGCAATAATACATTTATGCTTATACGGTGTGTTTGGTTTCTTACACATACAGCCAAATTGAGATTAAAAAATAATGTTGGTGAAGTTTTCACAAGGATTCTGAATGTACCACGAGATGCACCTGCCAGCTGTTTGTCTCCCTTGTAATGCTTAGAGAAACAGCACGGCACGGTTATTCTACAGGCATGTGATGGACAGCTCGGGTACGTGGAATGTTCTGTATTAGTGTGACCTTAAATATGAAGATTGATTTCTCTGGTGGTAAAAGGCAGGTCTTAAACCGATGAAATCTAATCTCACACCAATTATATTAATTTCAACAGCTGGCTTTGAAGTGACCACACTCTCCCATGTTTCTTTTAATAAACGCTCACGGATGGCTCCCTGTCCGCTCCAGCAGCCTTTCATTCTCAAAGCGGTGGAGGGAGAAGTGACAGGAAACATTTGCTGGAAGCAGTCAGATGTGACCGTGCATTCATGGGGATTTGTCAGCCAATGTTTAAGTCGTTGGGTTCCTCATAAACAAGCATGAGTGACAGGCTTTAAGGGTAATCTTCCAAAACAAATGTGACTCATAACCATTAGTGCAGGCCATGCTACCGCTAACGACTCTTGTTCCATCCAACCTGTGAGTATCTCTGGAACATGAAATAGGTGGTTTTTCACAGGAGAGGTTTAGGGTAAAATGCTGCAGCCTTTAACGCAAATTTGGCCTCATCAGGCACACTAGCTTTTATATGGAGTTTCCTCGCCCATGGCTATTTAACTTAGAACACCTTCGAATGAATTTGGACATGCTGGTACTTTCATGGTGGTCAACCCTACCTCCTTGGTACTAGCAGGACATTATTTAGGCAGACTTATTTATTTTTATCCAAATATACAGAATTTCTGTATAATTGCCAGATTTTCTGTCAGATTTAGAGTTTAAAACGGGTCTTCATGATGCTAAGAATGTTTGTTTTAATCAAGAGACTGAAAATGATCAAGGTCCACCTGAAGAATATACTCAGGACAGAGCTTGCTGGTGTTTTCTTGCTAGGGCTTCTGACACCTGTGCTCTACTGAAGGAAATCTGGGTTGGAGTTTTTAGCTTTATTATTTTTGTTTGCTTGTTTGTTATCACTGGAGCAAGTTGAAAAAAAGTTGGGAAAACAGCAGGTTTCTGTGACAACTTCAGTTCTTTAGTTGCTCATTTAAGATTTCATACCAGTTTAACAGAAGCCCTAAGAAATGATAATACCTTCATCTGTGTTACATATTGACTGTCAGCAGGCATCTCAAATACTTCTGGCAAAACTGCATAAATTTATGGTATCATGGAGCGCCTGGGTGGCTCAGTGGGTTGAGCCTCTACCTTTGGCTCAGGTCATAATCTCCGGGTCTTAGAATCAAGCCCCATGTTGGGCTCTCTGCTCAGCGGAGAGCCTGCTTCCTCCCCTCCCCCCCACCACTGCTGCCTGCCTCTCTGCCTACTTGTGATCTCTCTCTCTGTCAAATAAATAAATAAAATCTGTTTTAAAAATTTATGGTATCAAAAAAAAAAAAAAAAAAAAAGGGCGCCTGGGTGGCTCAGTGGGTTAAGCCGCTGCCTTCGGCTCAGGTCATGATCTCAGAGTCCTGGGATCGAGTCCCGCATCGGGCTCTCTGCTCGGCAGCGAGCCTGCTTCCCTCCCTCTCTCTCTGCCTGCCTCTCTGTCTACTTGTGATCTCTCTCTGTCAAATAAATAAATAAAATCTTTTAAAAAAAAATTTATGGTATCATATGAAAAAGAATTAGTTAATTAGCAATTACTATCACAGAGTTTCAGTTGCATAGTCCAACTCATTTGCTATGGTTTGGGTCAAAGGCAGCCCTTTCTTCCCTGGGACTCCCACAATATTTTGTGCATATTATATATGTACATTCATTTTTGATGTCTCACATGACCTCTCTTTTTCTTTCAACCTCTTTGTTTACTTGACAAACCATAACGCCTCTCAAAGTTTATTTATTTATTGGTTTCCAGCACCTGGCCCCCAAAACCTTAGAAGAATGAACATCGGAGCCAGTGAAAACACAAGAGATATACTGTGAACAAATGTGTAAAGATTTTATTTTTAAAATAAGGACTTCAACATGCTTTATGTAATTTGACTCCCAGAACAATCCTGGGCACTATCTGTCCAAAAAGAACTCACCAGATCTGGACCTGTGGTTCCCAACTGGTGTGGGGGGTGGGCACGTACCCTCCCCAGGGAAGGCTTAGCCATGACTGGAGATGGTTTTGGTCGTTACAGCTGAGGGTGGGAGGGCAGCTCCTACCACCTGCTGGGTAGAGGTCAGCAGAAGCTGCTAAACACTGTACAACACATAGGACAACTCCCACCACACAAAAAATTACCTAGCTTAAACAGTCAGGAGGCCGAGTTTGAGAAACCCTCATTTAGGCCCTCGGCCTCTGAAAACTAGTGTCACTCTATGATCTGTGAAGTCCTGTCCAACAATATTTTTCTGATTAAGTATATCCTATAAGAAGTTATTCAGTATACCATATAAAACTACCTCTTGCATTCAGTCATCTTCTTCAAAAACATACAAACAATGAGCCAAGATACACGGGACGAGCAAATGCATGGTTCGAGTCCTAACTGTTGAGCCAGGAATGTCTGGTTCGTCAGCTCTGTTCTTTCAGAGAAAGCACTTAGGTGTAGTGAGTACCTGGATACCTCCGTGTACTTCAAGAAGAATGAATTCAGAACATGTACAAGTTCAGCTGTTTCTCACAATCAGAGCTCCTAGGAGGACAGCTAGAGAGGACTAGGTGGGTTTAATTATCGGCTGTTTAAAGGAAACTTCAGAGTCAAAATGCTGGCAAGTGAATTCTACCTTTTGCCTTTGAGAAAACCATCCCTGAGCACGTGGGAGTCCGCAGGAAGTGATGGTACTCCTGAGAACTTTGGAGGCAGCCAGAAAGCCCTTTTGTTTGTCACAGTGGAGTATCTTTCTATAACTTGCAAAAATGATTCCCTAACATAGTGGGTGTAATGGAGTAACACATTCGGATCTTTAATAACTTCGTCTCCAGCAATAAACTATAGGTTTCAGTAAACATTTATTTCAACAATGCAGAAGACCACTGATCAGGGAGAACAGAGAAAGCTCAGGGATCATATTACCCAGATTTTCTGCCTATTTTAATTTTTCTCATGTATTCACATGAAATCATACCTGGAAACCTACTGTGTAATATCAAAATGATTTATGATGTGAAGCTGTGTTTGAACAAGAATACTGCCCCACAGTGCCTTGGCAGGTTAGCTCCAAACTCCCACACCTTAACCCCAGCCCTCTCTGACCTATTTATTCATCCCACTTCGGGATAATTACACTTGGCATAGAGTTCTTTCTTGAACATCAACCTAATTGTCCCTGTTCTTCCCCTTTTGAAGAAAAGGTGGACAAAGAGGAGATTAGGCTTTTCTGAAAACCTGAGTCTTACAGGGAACCCTGCCACCTACTTAATACGCTATCTTGTTTGATTCTCATGGATAATTTTATGAGCAAGGATTATTATCTTTATTTTAAGATGAGAAATGGAAGTCCTGAGAAAATAATTTGCTGAGATTTGCAGAGTTGAAACAGGCTGAACTGAAATTCATACATGCATATGTTTGATTCCCAAAGTCTGTATTTACGGTATATTACTTTGCCACGCTATAAAAACAGAACTGGTTAAAGCCCTCCTCAAGACGATAAAACAAACATCTTTCCACTGCCCCTTCATCACTCTCAGACTGAAAATCACTAGTTCCTTTCATGGGATCTCAAGAGTCTTCACCATTAAGTCTGTTTTGTCCTGGTTTGTCAATATTCTTCTGAAATCTTTGTGTCTGAATTCACCAGATCATTCTAGATATGTTGTGGCCAGTGCAGAGCCCAGAGGACTGATGCTTTCCTTGTTCTAGACCCTCTGTTTCTTTTTTAGATTTTTATTTTTCAATTTTTATTTATTTACTTGAGAAAGAGAGTGAGAATGAGAGATCACAAGCGGGGTGGGGGGGGGAGGGTAGAGGGAGAAGCAGACTCCCCACGGAGCAGGGAGCCCCAAGTGGGACTCAATCCCAGGACTCTGGGATCATGACCTAAGCCAAATGCAGACACTTAGTGGACTGAGCCACCCAGCTACCCAGACCCCCTGTTTCTAACAAAGCAGCCTGAACTTCCTTTGGCAGCGACATCAGAATAGATTAGTTACCTGTACTTGGAATTGAACTAAATAACCAAGTCTTTTACAAAGGACTTGCAGTAAGCCAGGAATCTCACGTTCTCCAATCGTGAAGTTAAGTTTCTTAAACCTAGACACAGGACTTTACATTTATCCCTATCAAATTTTATCTTGGGGGGCGCCTGGGTGGCTCAGTGGATTAAGCTGCTGCCTTCGGCTCAGGTCATGATCTCAGGGTCCTGGGATCGAGCCCCGCATCGGGCTCTCTGCTCTGCAGGGAGACTGCTTCCTCCTCTCTCTCTGCCTGCCTCTCTGCCTACTTGTGATCTCTCTCTCTGTCAAATAAATAAATAAAATCTTTAAAAAAAAAAAAAATTTTATCTTGGTAGTTCTGGCCCCCTACTGTAGGCTGTCAAGATGCTCTGAAGCTGACGTCTGTCATTCAGCACATTAGATATCTTTAGCTTTCCGACATCTGCAGATGTGATAAGCCTGCCTGCCTTGCCTGCACTCTAGCCACTTATGAAAAGAAAAGTCTGGAAGAAGAAGGTCTATCACAAAGGACTGAAGGTAGGGCTTGTTAGGAGGGAATCTGTTCCAAAGTACCACATCCATATCTAAGAAATAATAGAAAACCTAATTTTGGAGATGAAATGGACAGATTAGATATTTTTTCACTGAAAGTTCTATTAATAGACAAGCAACTGAATTTAAAGAAATTAAGAGCTTTTGCCCAGAACCACAGAGCTGATTACTGATAGAACTAGATTCATGACCCGGGTTGCTGATTAATTAATGTGTGTGTGTGTTTTTTCCCCCATCACACCATTAGATGGGATCACTAATGGCCAAGAAGACACCCCAAATTTGGTTTAAATAGTTTCTTGATACAATTTTTCTTTTCTGACACCTTGCCTTTTTCTCCTAAGAAAGCAACACAGAAGGAAGTTCCAGTGAACTGAAGACTCTTGTTCTTATAAACTCAGTTTCACCACCACGGACTTACAGGGAGAAATCCTTTCAGAAAAATGGCATACGAACAATGCTCGCCCAACATAAGTCCTATCTTCAAAATAGGGCATGCTTAGCTCATGAACAGCAAAACTTTGGGTAAGAGAGGGTAGATTCAGAAACAGGCAAAAATATATGGCATAATAGTGTCTGTGTGTGTAGCATAACTCCAGAAACATGTTGGTACAGATGGGAGAGAGCTTCCTTTTCACTTTGACAGCTTCTGCATTCATAGAGAATACATGAAAACCCATGAATGACACAGAAGAGAAAACCCAGAGCTGATTTCATAAGCAGTCCTTATACCTCCCTACAATGATGAGGGGAGAGCCATGTGGATAACCAGACTGGACAACATGAGAAGGGGTTGTTCACTGACCCAGGAGGTACTTTTCACAGAGCTTTTTCCCAAAGGAGAAGAGGCAATTCCTGTCCCCATAAACTTTGGCTGCTGATTTAGCCTCAGAAGAGATGCCCATTTGCTTTGAGAAAACCACCCCCACCTCTTCAGAAGTTATATCAATTTATAAATATATAATTTATATTATATATGAAATAATTTCTATTACATATATAATTATAAATGATAAATAAATGTATATTACATATAACTTATATTAAAAGATTATATAAATATATATATTATATAAATAAGTTATATTAGATCTGACGTAATGTGGTCTAACATCGGAAGTCTAAGTACTGCATTAAATGTAACGACCCTGAACCTAAAGGACTTACTGAAGTAGTTCCTGGAATCGCCTCCTGTCTTTTTGACATAATATAACTATGATTCTTTCACAGGCTGATCAGGTAAACCAGCAGCTTCCAGCAAGGACATGGGATTCCCACAGAGGTATGATAGTTATTTAGCCACTGGGAGAATCCTGGGACACGAGAGGCAGTGTTGTGTGTGCTCTGGCTTGGGACTCTCACTTTTGCCCTCATTACCTCAAAACTAATTACGTAATTATTCTTGGTGTTCTTCCCTAAGGGTAATAATGGAACTTGCTCTTAGCATTGCTGTGAAGAGTAACTGAGGTAATACATATAAGGTACTTAAACTGGAGCCACTCGGGGCGCCTGGACAGCTCAGTCAGTTAGGGCATCGGACCCTTGATTTCAGCTCAGGTCATGATCTCAGGGTTGTAGGATCAAGCCCCACCCCATGGAGCACCAAGTCAGGCTCCGTACTCAGCATGGAGTCTGCTTGTCCCTTTCCCTCTGCTCCTCCCTTCCCTGCTCTCTCTCTCTCTCTCCCCACTTCTTGCAAATAAATTAATAAAATCTTTAAAATATAGAGCCACTAAAATGGTTCTATGTAATTATTACCATGAATTTGTTTTAAGTTGGTGTCCCCACATCCCTAGTTCACCGACGGACTAATCCGGGGACCCGGCCTCACTCCCCCGGACATTGTCTGCCTCACAGCAAACGCTCAGTAAGCGCTCACTAAACTGAACTGACTTCCCCAGTATCACCACCAGCGTCAGAGCCAACTCACTAGAGACCCACCTGCAGACTCGGTCAAATTTAATTTTATTAAAAATACAGGAACTGGGGCACCTGGGTGGCTCAGTGGGTTAAAGCCTCTGCCCTTGGCTCAGGGCATGATGCCGGGGTCCTGGGATCAAGTACCGCATTGGGCTCTCTGCTCATCGGGAAGCTTGCTTCCTCCTCTCTCTCTGCCTGCCTCTCTGCCTACTTGTGATCTCTGTCAAATCAATAAATAAAATCTTTAATAAAAAAAAAATACAAGAACTAGAGCCCTATAGTTTTTTAAAACAAACTTATCCTCTGAATATTCATTGTAAAAACGATCACTATAGAAGTGTCTCATTTAATAAAAGTCTACACTACAACATCGGTTCTGCTGTTGAAAACCCCTTAAACATTAGAATCCTCTTCTCAGCAGTTTCCTGAAGGCATTATTATAATTAGCTTCCCAAACTTTCTTGTGCAAACTGCACTGCTTCTTTTAGGCATACATTGTTACTCATAAATGGCACAGCCGCGTTTCAAACCCAATTCTGACAAAGTTCAAGATCAATACTCTGAAATCCCTAACCTGGACTGCTTCTCCTTATCATGAGGGAAGAAAGACATGGGAGTCTGATACGACTGGTACGGAGACTTGCTTACCGACCCTTCCCCTCCGAGCACCTCTGCAGGCTCTCTGAGTATCGGCCAAGGCTGCCTGACCAGCCTCTCGTTTTCTCAGGGAGCTTCTTCCCAGGCTCCCTCAACCCTCTCACAGTCTAAGCCTCTGGCTGGTTGTTGCTCCCTCAAGGAGGTGAAAGCCAAGGCGAGATGACAGCACCCGAGGGGCATCTTGCATAACCAAATCAAGTGCAAATCCAACTGGGTCCTACCAACTACATAACTGAATGGCCACTGTGGGCTGGGAGGCAGCCGGTCTCATGACAGCCTGGAGTTTCAGTCTTTTCCTTCTACCTTCTGCTTTGAGGCATCGGTTGCCTCTCCCCACATCAGAAGCTCTGACTCTGGATTCATAGCAACCCACTCCCAATGAACACATTGGAGAAATCATCCCCTACATTCAATAGAGAAGAGTTCTATTTTAGATACATTTCATGTTAGAGAAAGTGCTTTGTATTCTATTTTTTCCTTAAGGTAAGTTTTTTAGACCCAGGAACCTAAGTTTTTAGCACCCATCCATGGAAATCAGACAAGACAGTCCAGGCATAGAGGGAGTAGCTACACTTTTGCCTTTCACATCCATAATGGCTAAAATAAACATGAGTCTGCCATATAGATACAGCCTGGGTATGCTCGGAAATTAATCTGGCTCTTCTGTTCCTCGATCAGAGCTTTCCAGGAAGTCGGGCTTAATGATGACAGCAAAGGGTGGGAGAGTTAGTCAACTGTGCTTATGAAGTTCAGAGCAAACATCCAGAGAATATGGTGCTGGCACAGCTCACATGGGCAGCTGGGCACAGTCATACACCAGTTTGCGAGCCCAGCCAGGGCTGTTGGAGCATGGCCCCTTGAGGACTTCAGTGCATTCTACTCCTTGCTAGATCTGGCTGAACTGCCCTGTTGTGGAGCAGGGCTCTTGGACGGACTCCTGCCCATTGCCCTGTTCTCCTGTTCCCATCACAACACATTCTTCCGCCATCATCTGTTGTTAAGAAAAGCATGGTACATCTTGCTCCAACCAAGGAAGCAGCTGGGTCAGTGGGTGGGTAGAGAAGGGAGGATATGTCCTAAATGTTAAGAACACAAAATGGCCCTTTCCTTAAAAAATGACCTCTTGTGTTTGGGGAGGCCAAAGTTCCCCCAAGTACAGAGTGGTCAACAACACCAATTCAATCTCCCACGATGTGAATCTGTTAATTCCTACACATAGCACATGACTATCCAGAAGGCAAATGCTCTAAACATGATTTCTTGTTCCACAAATTTGCAAGATTTTATTAAAAGGTCAGAGAATACAGAAAACACCAGTTTTTTTCATGTTCAGAGATCAAGAAACTAAGGATTTTAGCAATATAACTTTGAATTTTAATTTTGAGGGTTTCATACTTCAAGATGGGTTCTCACTGGAAGATTGGACAGACCTGATATTTAAGGAAAGGAACTTGGAAAATTGATCCAGCTTTCCATATAATCTCTAATCAGATTTTTCGTAATCCAAAGGTCAATGTCCAAAGGGGCAGAGAAAACTTGGATTTGGGATCTGCAGGATACCTTTCTATGTCTGTCAATATTTGAGGTGATTTGATCAGGTCGGTGGGACACTGATAATGTGGTGTCAGAGGTTTGGTGCTGGATGACTGGTTCTTTCAATGTAGGATATTAGCCAGTTGCTGGTGCATGGGGTACAGAGTTCAGTTACCTGGGAAAAGATTGGCAAGACTCAGGAAGGGCATCTGGCTCTTAGGCTTCAGAGCATAGAGCAGAGTTCTGGCCTTCCTGGCATGTGAGATATACAGTAGAAAAATGAGATCGTTCCATCCACAGAGAAAGCCTAAAAATCAGGGCTGAGGCATGGGCACGGGGATGCTTGGGGCTTCTTGAGGCCTCTAGCTTCCACAGCTACGCAGCTATTTCCAGACCTTTCCCACTGGAAGGGGGTCCTAATTCAGCCCCCACTCTGGTTAAAATGAGATAACAGAGTACTAGTAACAATTGTGGGCTATGACCAGAGACGTCCCAGCTCAGAATTTACATTCTGATTCATTCATTCACTCCACAAATAAATCCAGTGTATGTGACAGAATGCCAGAGGAGGGGGATACAGGGATGAACAAAACTTCCCTCCTGGATATTAAGGTTTAGTGAGTTTTACATCCATGATACACAGGGGTCATTTGTCCAGTCATTTGAAAACAACTACATTGCCCATTTCAAGCTCCATCCAGACTTTGTCACACAAGTTGAAACACAGACGTCATTACAACCTCACTTAGAAGAGGGACACGCAGCAAACAGCACTTCTCCTATGCCCTGAGTCTACCTCCTCCTCCCACCGCTTTGTTCAGCCTGCTGGTGAGAGATCCTACTACCAACATCCTGAAACCTTTCCTCCACGGTTGGGACATCATCATCCACGTTCTAATACCTGCAAACCTGCCAAGAAAATGTAATGAATACACTGTCATTTGTTAAGGTAAAGGATTAAGGTCAGCGAGGTGTTGTATAAACAGAAAGAGATTCCCAATAGATGCACCTGGGGAAAGCCTGTGGATTCATTCGAACAGGTTTGAAAAATACTGACCAGAGAGAACTCTGATTTGCAGCTGACACCGTAGAAGGGCTCCAAGCCCCTGGGCCTTGCAGTGTGCACTAACTGCCAGTCAGGGCACCCCAGAATCCTCTCTTTGTATGGTCATTGCATCAGATTTCAAAGTGTGCTTGTGTTACACATCATTACCGCCTTTACGCTGCTCATTACAGATCATGAAGAAGCGTCTCTTTGGGTTCGAGAATGACATTGTTGACAGCATTACTTAAAGACTCATGCAAGCGCTGGAAAAGAACAAATAGGAGGGCAGAAGGTGAGGGTTGTGGCTGCTGGGGTTCGCCTGATGACAAGTTGGAGGCACAGGATCTGGGTAAGCTGGCAGGTATAATGAGCAGGGGTTAGGCTTAAAAGATGCCTTCATTGATGGCTCTGAAATGCCTAACATTTTTTTTTTACCATAGAGAGATTAAAGTGAAGGTTTAAACTGAATTAACTCTGGGAAAATAACTCCTTGACTTAAATTCACAGTGACGAGAAAACCACCAACCACAGGTTCTTCCCAAGAGGGTTTTCTAGGGAAAAGGTGCTGGGCGGTTGAGGGATGCTGGATCCCATGTCCTGGAGGATGATCTCCCGGTCAGAGTGGACTCCTGCACAACCAAACCTGGGTTAGCCTCTGACCAGAGGCAGAAAACCCAGTGTGTCCACATGTTAACCTCATTCCTGTTGACACCCCATAACAGGAGCCCCAGTTTAGGCCACTAAACCAAAGTGACAGGGAGACATTGTGCAGAGCAGGACTGGCTCATGCCCAAAGAGTTGGGGTCCAAGGAGTAAGTAGCAGTATCCTAGAAGTATCCTAGGTCACTGGCATGCATGAATTCGACATTCAAGGTTAGGCTATTCTTGGGTGGTCCCAGTCCTCTTATTTACTAATTAGCTGAGGCACAAACCTAATCACTCACCCTGCCAGCTGCTTTGCAGGGGTGAGTCACTTAGCTATGTGTAAGCCTCACCGACCTCCCAGATTCTGCCCAGCGCAAAGCTTTGCTGCTGTCAACTTATCCTGCATATGTTTTATTGTGCTCCATGAGGTAAGTACATACTCCAGTGATGATACAGGATCTGGGGGTACGTTCCAGGTCTCAGGATTGAGTCATGAATGTCCAGAGAGGACACGGGGAGGGAGCCAGGCCTTTGCTCCGCTATGGAGCCCGGAGGTACAGTAGCCTAAGCCATACCCCAACCACACTGCAGAGGTGGGAAGACAGCCGTGGGACCCGAGCGAGGACAGGCAGGAGTTCTGGGAAATGGCCCACGGCTGCCACCTGTCTCAGCACATCATCTCCCCGACAGAACTGCTCCCTGCAAGGCCCACTTTACGGCCACTGGGCTGAACTGTGTTCTGAGATCTCACTGTATTACAAGTGAGTCATCGCTGAGGTTGCTAACATTACCTACAAAGATGAGAACTTAGAAATGGATGAAGAAAGCTCTGACGGTTCCTGAAGTCCAAAACCCACACGGAACTGAACTCCATGTACGGATGGTTCTGTCTCGATATCCCTGTGATCTATGTTTCACAACGGTCACCATTACATCGTCTTTTCTCTTGCCCTATTACAATCCTCTCCCTCTCCAGTCATGTCTCTCAAATCCACGTTCATCCTATCACCAGGATTATTTCCAAAGTGAAAACCTAACAGTATTCTTACTCTGTTTAAAACTCTGTAATAACCTAAGGGGATCAGAATTACATTGACTCGTCTGTCTTCTCTTCTATAAACCACGCGCTCTCTAAAGGTAGGAAAATAAATTTAAAACCCATCCTTGAATCCAGGAAAGTGCTCAATAAAAACCCAACGGAAGAATGTGTTGTGTCACCACCTGCAAAGGTCTGTTCTCATCCCCTCCACGGGCACCATCTGAAAAGACAAGACCGGGGCTCCTCACTCAACCTGACCAGCTACGTGTTGCTGAACTCCAGTGTTGAAGTGGTCAGCGAGCCCGCAAGGACCCAGTGACACAGGGTTGCTGGTGTTCACGGATTCAGGCCATGGCATGAGAACAGACTGAAAGGTTTCTTCTTGCTCTTGGTGACAGTAAAGACCACAGCAGTCTAAAGCTCTGGTGATTTTCTTCACTCCCAGTACGAAGAGAAGACTAGAACTATTCCTCCTTGAAAACATGTAACAGATACACCATTGACTGTTTACCAACTATAACCATGACTCTAAAACTTGCTTGATATCTATCCTCTATGTATTGGCAACTTGTCAGGGCTCTGTGGAACCTCACTATAAGGGGGTAAAGCTTTTTTTTTTTTTTTAATATAATATTTCTTCCACTGGGTCATTATTTCCTATCTGTTAGCAATAAGAACAGAGGTGGTTCCCCCCACCCCAAAAGTGCTGTATATATTTGCACAGGTGTATAAAAAATGTTCAAAGATATAGAGACAACATTATTTTGAGGATCCTGATTCCTTTAGGATATGGCATCTTATTCCCAGTGTAAATTTTTAACTTGACTGATACAGAAGGATGTAGTACCTTTTAATCTTTGGAGTGGATTAATTATGGGCTCTGCCCACAAGCCATGCCATACATATGTGTATATATATACACACATATGATAGCCATTACACACAAATATTATATATGCTATCTATAAATATTATACACACACACACAAATAATGTTCTACCATTAGCACTTATGCCTGGCCTACAACTTTGGAAAGAACTATGACTTGCTGGATATGCCTCATACTTCTCTCTCTTCTCTTCTTCTCTAAATACTATCTTCCCTCTCCAAGGCCCACAAAGACCTGCTTTTTCCACAAAGCTTTTGCCATCTCTAGGCCCTTCTACAATTTAACTAAAATCTACCAACCTAAGTTGACTTCCAAAGTGAATAATTACAGATCCAGTGCTCACGTACGACATACTCTGGCAAAATGAATCCTATGCCTTCTACAAAGTAAGTGCTCAAAAAAATATCTACCAAATGCCAAATACGTAAAACAGAGCCGCTCGTTGCCTAGTACAGTGCCTGTACACAGTATAAACTCAGAAACTGAATGAGCCGTTCTCTACGTACACCCCCTAGCTCTACCTGCGAGCTTCTGTTCATGTTGTTCATCTACCACATGAGTCCTTTCTGTAGTCACCTGCTCTTCTCAGACTTTCATTTTTTATTTATTTATTTTTTCTTCTTCTCAGACTTTTAAAGTCTTCACCTAGTATTCTAGGTCTGCTGAAATAACCCTGACCTCCTTCAGGAAGTTCTCCCTGATTCACTACAGAAGATGACTCTCCTCACCTCCCTCCTCCCAAACAGTGTATTTCGGGCCACTATTTTGATAGTTAATGGACACTGTCTCCTATGGTAATTCTTTGTGTAGATTCCTGATCTCTTGGCGCATGCTAAATTCCTTGAGGGAAGAATCACTATTTTCCTTGTAGCCCTAAGTTGAATCTTTGGAAAACAGAAAGCTCTAAAATCAATCAATCAATTAATCAATCTGTACACTGAATGTGAATTAACTTTTCCAGTCCACCTTGATGTATTCTTTTTCTGAGCATCGTGACCACTTATATTCATTCCATAATTTAGACCTTAAAGCTATACAGTTTCTCATTAATTTCTAGAAGTTTCTCATGTCCCAACGAGACTGGACTTCAGGGCAGGGGCCTGTGTGCTCCCATGTTAGGTTGGGAGGTCAAAGAGGATGCTCAGTTGTGGACTGATTAAAATAAGAGAGGTATGACCCAATTTATAATAGGCCCTCCTCTAAAGAGCATTTATAGCTGTCTCCTCTTTATGCACATTTCTCCCTAAAATCATCATCCCAGAAGCAGTAGTTCTGATGTAACCAGATGACAGTTTGACCCGGTAAAACCCTCTGAAAATAAAGCATTGCTGGCCACTCCCAATTGGGGAGTAAGAAATTCTCCCTGAGATGATGTCACTGGTCATGGGAGCAGGTGTAGGGACTAACACTATGGATGGAAGACAAAGAGACAGCACCTATTACAACACTTGAGCTAACCACAATGGTGTACTATTTGACGTTGGGTTCTCATTAAATTGCCCATGGGGCAATTAGGTGTATATTTATTACGTGTATATTAATTTAATTAGGCATATATTTAATTTAATTAGGCATATATTAAATTGCCCATGGGGCAATCAGGGCCAGTATATTTCTAACCACTCATCTGCCCCAGCAGGAAAAACCCTGCTCCAGGCTTCAAGTGCCAACCTTCCCTGGCCATCTAGTTCTGTCATCCTTTCCCAGCTCCTGGGGGCCTCTACCAGGTCACACCTTCCAGATCCCTTATTCCGCATTGTCATCTCCTTCCCCCACCAAACTGAATTCAAATGAATGCCTGGTAAAACTACAGTAGTGTTTTGTTTTGTTTTAAATCCTTACCTATATTTTCAGTCGGCCTTATACAATGGGAGAGAACATTAAAAAAAAAAAAAATTGGCTATAGTCGGGACCTGGCAGAAAAAGAACTGCAGTGCCTCTGAATGTCATCTGAGATTCAAGCCGTGTTATGTCACGTGACCACTTTGGCAGACCTCACCAGATAAATGGCCAGAACTGGTAAACACACTCATATGTGTGCACGCTCATGTTCAAACACGTTCCTCCACACCTTCTGATGGAAACACCAGACTCATCCTTAACAATCCTGGGCCATCTTAAGGTAGAACTCTGGAGTAGCCACATATTCCAAAAGAATCTGGGTTAGCCCACTAACTTAGAAAAGAAAAAAAAAAAAAAAAGGAGGAGAAAGACATTTTTTTCCTTTGCTAAATTACTGTGTTTAAGTACTGGTCAGCTACGTGAATTGTTTGCTGTAAGCCACTGCATTTTCTTATCTCTGCTGCTCCCAAACAGACAAAACGAACAGAACACTACCAGAAAGCAAAACAAAAAGCAAAGAGAAAACCAGTTAATGGTGTTGTTTTCTCCACTCTCCTTATGAAGTTAAAGGTTTATGTCAAAGCTAAAATGTCAAAGCAGCAAAAATAGATGCTCTTTGCAGAGCCTCTAGGTCTAAATGTAACTTGAGCTCTCGTCTTGCAGCTGGGGACACATTTTTAATTTTCTATAAGATTGCCTCTGCCATAGTTTTCATTTCACAGGTTTTTTAAATTCCTCAAGCCTAGCCCTTTGGAGTGAAAGCCACCTTAACGAAGAAAGTAGAGATTAAACCACCATGACTCTGGAACAGCCGAGGATCTCAGCTGTAATTCTTTGGCTCAGAACCAGGATCTAAAACCAGCCATGGGAAAACTTGCTGAAATGGAGCCTGCAATTCTCTCCATGTTTCACTTGCATAATGTTGACATTATAACACCAGGGAGACCCAAAAATATTTCAAACAATTAAGACTTCTTTTCTACAAATATTTTTAAATTGCTTTAAAAGATAAAATAACATATTTTGCCCTTATTTTATTTATTCATCCTTTCTTTTTCTTTCTATTACTCTGGTTGTCCTCAGCAGTTTACTACTACAGATTTATTTTTGGCACAAAGGTCAGGGAGGACATCTTAAGGCACTACCTCTGCTGGTTAAACTGTGTTTTCCAGCAGGAGTTGCCCAGTGAGTAGGGGAATCAGCTGCTCTTAAAGCAACAACTGAATGTGGTGACACAGCACAGGAGAAATAGATTGTTTATTTCTCACGTTGGTGACCGAGCAAGGAAAAAAAAAATCAAGTACTCAAGACAATCTTTTAGGAGCGCCTGGGTGGCTCGGTGGCTTAAAGCCTCTGCCTTCAGCTCAGGTCATGATCCCAGGGTGCTGGGATCGAGCCCCATATCAGGCTCTCTGCTCAGCAGGGACCATGTTTCTCCTGCCTCTCTGCCTCCTTGTGATCTCTGTCTGTCAAGTAAATAAATAAGATCTTAAAAAAAAAAAAAAAAAGACAGTCTTTTATAAAAGTCTCCCGCCCCTTTAAAAGCACAGTTTCCTTTCTGGACAGAAAAATCCTTTTTCTCATTCCCGTTCATTACTCTTTCTCGTTCCAGTGATTTGTGCCATGACACATACGTTTGAATGTACCGAGACTTCCCCATGAGGAAGATGGCATAAAAAAATTACAGAGACGGCCCAGGAACTCATGAGTTCTGAGTACATTATTCAACTATTATCTGTTATGTCTTCCTTCAAACTTTGCCAAACAGTAATCACCCAGAACGTGAAAGGTGAAATTTATTTGAAATCTACCATTTCCACTCTCAGAGACTCTGATTCAGAGACCTTAATTCTGAGCTCTGGAAACAGGGGATGATATCTTTAGTCACGGCTCAGCAGAGTGATCAGTAGGTTAATAACCAACCCTCAAGTGCCATTTCAGTGTCTCTCCCTGGACCAAGAGACCTGGCTCACCTTCACTATAAATGCCCTCAGCATGGTTTGCAGCATTTATTTTTGATGTGCAAACATCAGATGCCAAAGTTGTATTCCTCTTAAAACATCCATGGGAAAGTCCTCCTAGCTTATAATTTTAAAGCTAAGACAAGTTTCCTATTTGCTGTTACTTAAAACTTACCCCCTTTAATGAAATCATCCAAAGAACTTAACATTTAACGAGTAATGTTCAGTGTTATTTCAAAACACAGGGGGCAGGAATGGGAAAGCAGAACTCACCTTCACTCCCAGAAACAGCATTGCCCGAGCCTGCCACTGCCAAGGTCAACAGCACCTGCCAGAGATCCATACCTGTAGGACCTGCAAGCACACAAAAAAGAATCAGACATAGCCAACTAAAAGCAGACCATTATCACTGCACACTGTTTAAAAACTGGCTGAACCATGAATGAGCAGACGTGCATGTCAGTTCTTGAAGGAGTCCTGGTACGTCTTTCGTTGCCCCAGAGTCTCCTCCTGCTGTACTTCTCATGAGGGCAAACAGTAGGTTTATAATAAATTCCACTTCCACGGGAGCTTGCATTAGGAAACAGCATGGACACTAGAGAGTTTCACACCCTGGCCCACAGCCCTAGAACCACCTCACCACAAAGGAACCCCCCACCCCCACCCCCACGCCCCCAACACACACAACTGCTTCAATAACAGGGCCAGTGCGGCTTCACTTTAACTAGATCTAGAAATAGAAAAACTCGTCAGCAGTATCACCAAGCACAGGGCCTTGAGCTGGACAAGCCATAAAAGGAAAAACACAAGAACGCGTTTGTAATAGTAAGACTTCTCCAGTATGCTTCCCAGTGGATGAAAAAGCTCAACCACTCGTTTGAAGACCGCACTGACAAGCCTTCACGGGGCGGTTTAGCTAGAAGACAGCAGAAAGGAGAAGACGAGAAGCAACATACTCGGAAGCATCAGTGCTGCCTAAGTGGCCTCCTCAGGACACCTGGTGTCCTGGGCTCTCTGTTCTAGAAGGAGAGTGGTCTCTGAAAGCCCAGGAACATGACCACCCCATACTCAAAGAAAGGTCGGTTCGCAGCCTCGCTAGCTATTTGGGATTGCAAGTGTGGCCACACCTGGATCCCTTCAGTTTGATGAACAGGGGAGATAGGCCTTAGCCAGCACAAGCCATTATCTGGAGGAAACTGGTTCTTTGGAACCAATAATCCAGGTGTCCACTTCTAGATCTCTGAAGAGACAAGCCTGGGCTAGTTTAAAATGAACTCAGCACACTGTCCTTTGGGCTGCGGATACCTCTGACAACCAAAGCCAGCTACCTTTCAAGCTCAGCCGTACGATTTGCATAACATTACATGACTTCCTCATCTCTCTGGCACACCTGAACATCGCCCTGGGCTCTCCACCAGGGCCTCCCTCCGGCTTCATTTTCACTATTATACATCCTTGACAATAACAAAGCAGCCCTTCTCGTTACCCCTAATCAGGCTAAAATGATGAACAAGAACGTTTGTTCTCATGGGACTAGACTGAACGGTGTGGTCCTTGGTCATTCTGAACAAGCATCAAATGTGATGTTTCCTATCTTCATTTCCAGATAGTGGATGGCCCATCATTTTTTTTGTTGTTGTTGTTCCATATGATTTTATGTTCTTTTTTTTTTTAATATTTTATTTATTTATTTGCCAGAGAGAGATCACAAGTAGATAGAGAGGCAGGCAGAGAGAGAGAGGGAAGCAGGCTCCCTGCTGAGCAGAGAGCCCGATGCGGGACTCGATCCCAGGACCCTGAGATCATGACCCGAGCCGAAGGCAGCGGCTTAACCCACTGAGCCACCCAGGCGCCCCTGATTTTATGTTCTTAAAAAAGTCTAAGAATACCCACCTCTGCATAAACTGAGCATCTCCCTGTGTCTGAATACGCACGTGTGTGCTGAGTGTGTAAGGAACGGCCTCAAACCCTGCCTCCTGGGGTCACTGGCAGAACTGAGCGGGGCACTGCACAGGAACACACCTGGCCAATTACGAGAGTTCACGCAAATGTGGTTACGGTTATTGCAACATCCGTGTTTTAAATCCCTCTGAGCTAACGGCCTTGAATCTTCGTCAACTTTGCAAACGTGAACCTCAGAGCATCTCTCCTTAGATCCTTTATTCGTAGGTGAATAGGCCGTGTAATCCAAGCTTGATGCTTCCCAAAGAAATATGTAAAGAGGCTAAAAATAAATATGCTAAAGGCTGAAAATGCCATCCTGTTGGTAACTGGATATTTCCTTCTAAAATTTATTTTTAAAATATTTTTTTTTAAGTTGGAAAAGCATGGAGGAATTGGGTTATATGCATAGTGTTTTACTAGCAATCACCCAATGCACTTGGTGTCAGGTAGAGAAACCTCCCTTGGCACGTGCTCTGTGGATATCAAGGTCGTAAAAGAATTCGAATTCCCAGGCAGGGCTTTTGGCCTCCCAACTGGATAAAGATATAAATACGTTTGCATGGCTCAGAAGGCTGCTTTCTCTGGTTTGGAAGTTGCCTCTTCAAATATTTCAAGGATACTCGGCAGATGCCCGACACGAGTGAATTTTGCTTCAGGTGGATAGTAGTTGCCTCCTCCTCCCATGCCTAAACTTTTGAAGGCTGCTGTCTGCAAAAGAACTTCACAACTCTTCCAAATGATCACAACCTAGCTCCAAAGCACGTGATCTATCTCTTACAATGAAACAAACAAATCAGAATCTTCAAGCAAAGTCAACCAGAAATCTATTTCACACTCCCACAGCCAGAAGAGAAGGTATTTAAAACTGCCATTCTCCCACAGAGGAGCTGAGAACCTGTCACCACACTGAGAGCATCGCAAACTGCCCCAACTCGAGCGCCAACTAGGGCACCGAGAAGAGGATGGAGAGCTGGAGCTGGATTCAGGAAGAGCTCACTGCTTCATCCACAACTAAGTTCCGCTTCCACAGCTGCTGGCTCAGTGGGGCTGACTGTGAAAGCTGTCCCCTAGTGATCTGTCCCAGGGCCAGCACACAGCCGGGTTAATGGACACTCTTCATTTGACTGGAACCTGCCCTCTTCCGTTTTGTAGGACTCCCTACGGCAGCTTCTAGGTAAGAGGATCCTTCTTTACTAGGTGTTCGCTGGTAGAAAACTGCCCCAGGAGAGGACAACATGCCAAAAACACACAGTGTGAAACTTCGGGGTCGTCTGTCAATAATGCGCCAGATGTGAGCAGGAGAAAGTCCCATTAGTTCCCTTCCCCAATATAAGTCTCTATGTAGAGACAGGTACTGTCCAGAGGAATTTACCAAACATATACCTTGGCTGATTGGGTTTTTAAGTTTGCAATAGTTTTCTAGGAAAAACCTCTCTAAATTTCTGCTGATATTTATGCATTCTTGGGCGATAGCCTCATGGCAAGCTTTTTAATTTGGGGTGGGGTGGTGGTTGGGTGGGGGAGACAAGCTTCCATTCTTGCATAATGGAACTCACACCATTTCCACTTTCAAAGCCTGAGGCATTTTGCCTGACCTCCCCCACCTCCCCCCAACTTCCTCAAGGGAGAGCCCATTGAAAAGCTGGTGTGAGTTTTAATTCTGTAAACTGCCCAGCAGAGGAGCCTCTGAATCACAGTCAGGCCTGTGATATACTGCCTTTTATTCCTGGCTATAAAACAGTAATAAACACATGAGAAGAGATGGAGATTAAACACCAGATTTTTCCCAACATGTTATAACCAACTCCAGGCCAAGAAAGCAATTAGTTCAATTCTCTTTATTTTTAAAATTAGCAAGTATTTGTTGAACTCCTAGAATTGTACAGGGCACACTAGAGAATACAACAGCCATCAAAATAATGGTTTTTTACCCCAGGAATTAAAAAAGATAGGCAAATCAAATTGGGAAAAGAGGAAGCATACCTGAAAATGAAATAAAGATTGGGTTGGCTGGGCGGGTGGGGACACGACAATCACCCACTGAACTGAAGGGCTTAAAATTAGATTTAAATGACAGAGAAGATTGTGATAGGTAAGGAAGAGTGAGGGGTGATTATGGGTAAACACTCAGATGGTACCAACGTCCTGGGTTTGGCTCTGGGTCTGATTAGTTCAGAGTGGTAGTTGGAGGTGAGAGACAGAACAAGGTTTGAAACTATGAATAAAGGGGAATGAAATTAGATGGTAAGGGAGGATTAGGCCAAAACAGCAGTTCAACTCATATATTTTTTTTAAAATTTAATTAATTAATTAATTAATTTAGCATGAGGTTGAGGGGAGGAACAGAGGGGAAGGAAGAGAAATCCTCAAGCAGACTCCCCATTGAACTTGGAGTTGGCGGCGGGGGATGGTGGAGGCTCGATCCCACCATCCCAGTTCCCTGAGATCAGGACCTGACCTAAAATTAAGAGTCAGATGCTCAACTGACTGCATCACCCAGGGGCCCCAGCAGTTCAACTCACATTAACCAGAAAATCACCTGAAGTTTTAGGATAGGTAACACATGTGTAAAGTGGATTTTTCTTAGGATAAATCTGCCCCTTATACTTTATTAACTTGGTATCACTGAGAAATACTGACAAGATTTGGAGATGAGTGGATTCAGGAGATAATAAATAAAATGTGTCTATCACAAATGAATGAGTATATAGTTATACGTGTGGATGAAAGACGGCGATATTGATAAAGATCAAGATTTTGGGATCTGAGTTGCTCAGGAATGAGAAGATTACATGACTATCTTGGGATTTGGGGTATTAAAGTAATTTAATAGTGATTTAAAAGGCTTGTAGAAGTGTAAGATATGTCTGGTGGGAAGTTGAAGGTAGGAGACCCAGACTGAATGAGAGAGGGAAGTCATTACTGGATTTTGGATCCAGTAAATTTTGGATATTTACATAGAGATGATGAATACCAGATGAATTTAATATGAAGAGTAGGCTATTCCATGAAGAGTCCCCACATTAACTTTATTAAAAGTAATATTATAGGGGCGCCTGGGTGGCTCAGGGGGTTAAAGCCTCTGCCTTTGGCTCAGGTCATGATCCCAGCATCCTGGGATGGAGCCCCACATCCATTGTGCTCTCTGCTTAGCAGGGTGACTGCTTCCCCCTCTCTCTCTGCCTGCCTCTCTGCCTACTTGTGATCTCTGTCAAATAAATAAATAAATTCTTTAAAAAAAAAAGTAACATTATAAAGTATATTAAGCCATATGGGGGAAAATGTGCTCCTATCTGAATTGTAATTTGACAAAGACAAAAGGAACCACCACCTAAAGCCACCTACACCCCCTGATTTGTATAAGGTATTTAAAAGGAGAGTGGTCAACAGCATCCGTAGAAGAATGTCAGCATATTTATAGGTAGAATAATATGACAGATTGAGGAACTTGTAGTTTGCCTTAACAAAGGCAAAATACCAATATGGCAGCTCAACTGATAGAAATGATATTTCCCCAATTTTTTGTTTTACTGATCTAGCTATCATGATATGAAAAGGGCTGATTAAAAAAAAATCCTCACAGAAGCAGAATCGTTTATATCGCAAAACCAAGACTCTAGTTAGACAACATAATAAACGTGTACTTTCGATGCAGGCATTCCTTAGTAATGAAATATTGCAAAACTGGATCTAGTTGATTTCCTGGCGAAGCTGCTTTAACAATTCGACATCGAAAAACAGGCGAATCCAAAACGGTATTTGAAATGACCCATTCTAATTAGTACCAGGCATGTATTTGACTAGTTTGCATTTGTTCATGTTATTACCCACTTTTTATGGTGCTGTTTATTTGAAAATTGGTCAGATCCAAACTGCCTTGGGTCAATTTCTTTCTTTCCAGTTAGGGAGAGAGAAAAAGTTCACAGACATTACTGACATACCTACTTTCACTGACATTTTTTCCCTTCTCAGGATCCAGGGGGGAATACAGGATGGGAAATTATTTTAAATGTGTAATGTATGAGGGAAAAAAAGGCCTTTAGGAGTAGTATATATAATAAATCTCCTTTTTTTAATAAAACATTTAAAGCATAGATCATATGTACCCAAGGTGACCAACTGAGTTATCACCAATCATCAGTGGCCACTGAACACTGCAAATGTGGCTAATGCAACTGAAGAATTAAATAAGCTAAAGTTTTATGTAATTTTAATTAAGTATTTTAATTAAGAATTTAATTAAGTATATTTGAAACAGGTTGTGATATGAATCTAGTTTTTCAGCTGTGGATTTTTACTAAATCCAAACAGATCAAGTATCTTTGATGCAAATTTAGAATTCAAATTAAGATGTGTTGTAAGTGTAAAACATACATGGGTTTTGAAGGCTTGGTACAAAAAAAACACAAGCAAAACACTTCAACAAGGTCTATGTTTACTATAAGTTAAACTCATATTTTGGATTGCTGGGTTAAATAAACATATTATTGAAAACTAACAATCCCTATTTCTTTTTATTTTTTTAAACATGACCAGCAGGAAATTTAAAATCATGTATATGGCCTGCATTATATTTTGTATTTCTCATTGAAAAAAAAAAAAAAAAAAATATATATATATATATATATATATTATATATATATATATTTTAGGGTCTGTATGTCTGTACTTGCATTCAGAATCATTAAACACTTACAGTGGGAATATATGTTTTTGTAAAAAATAATAATATGAAATTTTGTACTTTTTTTTTTTAAGATTGTATTTATTTATTTGACACAGAGAAAGCTTGCACAGACAGGGGGAGTGGGAGAGAGAGAAGCAGGTTTCCCACTGAGCAGGGAGCCCGATGCAGGGTTCTATCCCAGGACCCCGGGATCATGACCTGAGCTGAAGGCAGACACTGAACTGACTGAGCCACCCAGACACTCCTAAAATTTTGTACTTCTAATGACACAGAAAATCTTTACAGTTACATTTTAAGAGCTCATCCAAAATACAAAATGATAGGGACTGAAGAATTAGGCATGATTATATTTGTAGGGTCTCTTTGGGGGGGGGCGTACCCAGTATGCCTCTGTTTACCTTTAGAAGGGTGACAATTCAAACTGTATCTCTCCTTGAGTCATAGCCAGTGGTGCACTGATAAATGTGTAACAGCTGTCTCTCTGGAATTAAAGAGAGAGAAAAAGAGAGACAGAGAGAGAACCACGACTGGTATCATTTACCGATTTCCGTGGTGTAAAAACCTCCACCAAAGCTGATTTTAAGTCACCGAGTCACCGACCCTGGATTCTCTGAACTCAATGAACGTGGATTTGCAACCAGTACAAACGACCCAGCACACCAGCAGCTGGGGAAGTGAATGATGCTATCTGGACTCCATGTAGGCAACAGGTCCAAAGATGAGGCAATCTGCTGACATTGACAGAAGATGTAAGAGACAGTACCACGGAGTGAACCCTGGACACTTGATTTCATTTGATGCCATCTGTTCCACTGTTAGCTGACCATGTTTAGTTAATGATCACTAACAGACACTTTCCCAAGTCTTTAGAAATTAACATCAGCCTCTACCATAAATGCCACCCTTCATCTTCATTTACAGAGAGAGTGAGCTTGGGGTTCAGAGCATGGATCGGGGAGTCGGAGAGAGCTAGGTTCAAATCCTAGCTTTACCAAGCCTGTTTACTTTTCTTTAATATGAGGATAAGAATATTATTACCTTTTTCATAGGAAAATCAAGAGGAGATTAAATGAGATGATTTATTCAAAACATTTAGCATGCCCTCTGCATCTATCCAATAGATACGTTATTAGACTCTTTCTGATATCAGTAATGAATAGATGATGTTTTATAATATTCCTGTGGGGGTAGACAGGGAGGGGGGCCCTCATTTATATACCATGACATGGAAGCCTAGGGAGGTGGTAAAGCAATCAGCAAATGTGTTCTTGGGTAGCCACAACATGTAAGTAAGACTCCCTTCTTCAATCATGCACTATATCAAATAAGGGTCCCAGGAAAAGGAAGAATCATCATAATGTAATGTGTGTGTCTCCTAGGCTAAGGCAGGAAGGTTACTCAGTTTTGCTTAGGTGTATGGGCAATTATGCACCTTTGAAACAGAGGCCCGATTGTAGGAAATAATCTAGAGGCTGACTTCACTTGTCATGATGATCCCATCTGCTTTAAGAAAAGACTGTGCTGTTGTTACTGGGTCCAGATCATTTACTTTGTGAATCATGGATTTCTAGAGCTGAAAACTGGGAAGATGAATTCCAGTGATAAGATGCTTGGCTTGAAGCTGGGACTGTCCCTGTGAGAATACAAAAGACAGCTGGAATATAGGAATTTAGGTCTTCACCTCTTCCTTTCTGGAGAAGTTAAAAAACAAAAACAAAAACAGGCTTTTTCAGCACTAAATTCTCAGTGCTGCTCCCATTTTGGTGTGCATGGGTATTCTGCTGGGAGTGGTTGTTCTCGGCACATGGGGCATTCTGTGGGAGTTCAGTAGGGCTCAGGGGCCCTCTGCAGTACCTCACAGGAGCAACCATCCTCGTGGCCGGCCACCAGATCCACCCAGCCTGATTTGCGTGGCGCGCCCACCGATTCACAAGCAAGAGTGACGATCCCGTGAAAGAGAAGTCCATTGCATCCGTGCTTCTTTGAACAGCGTGTTCCTTTGCCACATACTTGACATCACTGCACCTACCAAGTCATTTTTTTTTTCCAAAACAGAATGTGAAAAAGCAAAACTCTTACTGAATTTCTGCTGTTTCTCTTTCCGCAAGTGGTTCTTTTTCAAATCTCTTTTTTTATTGCTGTGATAAATCATATAGAACATGGGGAATATGCATTAACCAAAGTC
This sequence comes from Meles meles, assembly GCF_922984935.1. Classification (NCBI taxonomy): domain Eukaryota; kingdom Metazoa; phylum Chordata; class Mammalia; order Carnivora; family Mustelidae; genus Meles; species Meles meles. Next base: position 150,211,744 of record NC_060068.1, read on the forward strand.
AAAGACGTTGGAGTTTCTTTCAAACTCTCAGATGGAAGCTGGCTTTGCTCTCCCTCATTTAATAGGAAATACATAAGCTGTTGAAGACATGATCTCATAGAATGAAGTCTTCAAACACAAACGTTACTATCTCAATGAGAGGGTAATCTGACAATGCTTAGTACAATAACTCGCAGCGCGCTAAAAGGAGCTACTAGCAGGCACAGATAACACAGAGCAAGGATGGGGAGAAACTCTTCATTCCTTTTATCAAGTCCAAAACGAGCTTGTTCTTGTAAGGTAAATAAGTTGGGAAACCAAGAGTGAGGCAATGTGATCTTCTGGATGAAATATTTCTAGAGAGGGAGTCAGCCACCCCGTGCCCAGGTGCCAGCCAGCCCAACACGGCCTGACTTGGTAACTCAGGCAGTCGTTTATCACTGTGGGTCTCAGTTGCCCCGTCTGCACCCCATCCCACAATGATTTTGTGATGAGGCAGATCCCATGCCGTGAGGAGTAATGAAAGTGGCCATTCACTGAGGACGCCTCCTTCCGTGACGTTGCCAGGCACCTGTCCTTCTTTTCTTCCAGCTGTGAGCAACGGGGGGCAAGAGGTGAGTCTCACTCACTCTCTCACTCACTGAATCCCCACCAAGCAGCCTTGGGCCTGACCCAGGGTAGACACCTACTCTAAAATCTGCCCGATGAATAAGTCGGTCCGGGTCTTACTACTCCCCTTGAAGTTTACACAGACCCTGCAAAAGACAGCCTCATTTCAAACTGAAAAGTAAAAATGTAGAGGAACTTTGAGGGGTTAAGCAAATCCCCAGACAGTTAACCATGTTTGACGTCTCCAAGGCCTGCCTTCCCCTTCCCATGCTTCGTCATAAATGTGAAACTAGGCTAAGCACGTGATTAGGGGGAGGACCAGCGAGGCAGGAAAAGCTAGAGACAGTAAGAAAAAGAGAAGGAGTAAGGTCTGGATTTGAATTACGGACAGGGACAGACACCAGGGGTTTTCGGTGCTCTGGACCTGTCAAGCACAGTCATAATTCATAAATGCTGACACAGCAGTTTCCTTAGGAGTATCGCTCAAGGGATCTAAGATTCATCTCTAGGCCTTAGGGTCTCCAAGAGCACCTGGTCCACTTTTGGGTACATTACTTAAGAGCTATAAAGTGTGCTCTTTCCATGATGTGGGGAAAGTATTCCCCCCCATTCCCCATCTCCTCTAAGACTATACGTATAAAGAGAAAGTTGTCTATTTGGCCAGACTGACTGGCTGCCAGAGAGATGGTCGACATTGGGCAGAACAGTGTCACATCTCAGCTCCAGGAAGTGTACACTAAACCACTTCACTCTTCCAGACCATGGGAGATGTCATGGCTTGGACTTGGACTGTTCCTTATTAACAGCTTGAACAGAAAACGCCCTCTAGAACAGTGCTGTGTCACAGAAAGATACTGTGAGAAGCAAGGGCCAGCAACGTATGTACTTTTAAATTTCCTAGTAGCCATATTAAGAAAGAAATGCAGGGGCGCCTGGGTGGCTCAGTGGGTTGAGCCTCTGCCTTTGGCTCAGGTCATGATCTCAGGGTCTTGGGATGGAGCCCCGCATCGGGCTCTCTGCTCAGCGGAGATCCTGCTTCCCCCTCTCTCTCTGCCTGCCTCTCTGTCTACTTGTGATCTCTCTCTCTCTCTGTCAAATAAACAAATAAAATCTTAAAAAAAGAAATACATAAAATTTATTTTAATTGTATATCTTATTCAACCCGATATATCCAAAATATTATCATTTCCTCCTACAGGTGATATGAAAGGTATTGAGGTATTTTACACTCCTTTTTTCATATGGAATCTTCGAACCTAGTGTGTATCACAACAGGCGCTAGACAGACTTTAAGTGTTCCAGAGTCACACGCAGCCAAATGGCGACCACATGGGAGCATGCAACCCTGGGAGATGGAGACACTGTGGATATCCACGCCGCCAGCTCCCTGGCTAGGACAGAATGTATCCATATTTATTACTGGTCATGAGCAGCTTCTGAGAAGGGACCTTTCAACCATTATTTTGCAAGGTCTAATAGTTTCTACAAGTCCTGGAAAGAAATAGTCTTGCTACCCTTCCTTGCTGCTTGTGACACTCTCACATTCATTTTGCATGTAATTACTGAGCACTGAAACCTACATCGAGTTAAATCATAAACCTTTTGTTTGGGGCACAAAGCTGGCACAGAGCACCAGCGCTGTCCCTAGTTACGAGACTTTAAGCAAATCATTTCTCACCCTTAGACTCGGCCTCCTTATCTCCAAAACAGAAAGTTTGGAGCATATCAATAGTTCTCAGCCTTGACTGCAAATTAGAACCATGTGGGGAACTTAAAAAAACATGACCTGGGTTTATAGATAAATTAGAATCTCTGTGGTGGGGCCTGAGTATTAATCCTTTAACATTTGTTATGTGATTCCAAAGTGCAGTTAGGGCTGAGAATCACTGACCTAGTCCAAAGCAAATGTACAATGATTTTTCAGTTTGTGAAACTGTGCTCAGACGCCCTAGGGAACCTTCCTCAGCTGAGTGGAGGGAGAGGGGGAAAAAAAAAATCAATCTTTCCTATTTAGTCAACCAACAAGTGTAATTTTTGCAAAAGAGGACTTTCTTTGCCAAGTGGTTGAAATACTAAATATAAAGGCAGGAAAAGAACATATTACCCCATGAAATGGCAAGATAAAAAGAATACACATGGGGTGCCTAGGTGGCTCAGTGGGTTAAAGCCTCTGCCTTCGGGTCATGATCCCAGGATCCTGGGATCAAGCCCCACATCAGGCTCTCTGCCCAGCAGGGAGCCTGCTTCCTCCTCTCTCTCTGCCTGCCTCTCTGCCTACTTGTGATCTCTGTCTGTCAAATAAATAAATAAAATCTTAAAAAAAAAAGAATACACATGATGGATGAAATCAGCCATTCACAGATAAGATCACTCAAGGAATGATAAAACATTATTTCAAAGTGTTACTCACAAGGTCCCCTCAAAATGATCACCCCTGGTTTTTCAAATGCTAAGTTAGGTACTTCTCCAAAGAAACTCTGCAAATGTAATTAATCAACTGATTTTAAAACAGGGAGATTATCCTCGATTACTGAGGTGAGTCTACGTAATTAGCCTATAAAAGCAGAAGTAATCAGTGAGATGTGGCAAAAGAGGAAGTCAGAGAGATGAGAAATCTGAGAGAGGATCTGACGTGCTGTTGCTGGAGGGGGCGCCACAGAAAGCGTTGAGGAGCACTGCAGGCAGACTCTGGGAGCAAAGACTGGCTCCTCGTGGACAGTGAGCTAGGAAACAGAGAAGACGGTCCTCCGACGTCAAGGAATGAAATGGGTTAGCAACCTCAAGAAGCCTGGAAGCAGGGGCGCCTGGGTGGCTCAGTGGGTTAAGCCACTACTTTTGGCTCGGGTCATGATCTCAGGGTCCTGGGATGGAGCCCCACATCAGGCTCTGTGCTCAGCAGGGAGCCTGCTTCCCTCTCTCTTTCTGCCTACCTCTCTGCCTACTTGTGATCTCTCTCTGTCAAATAAATAAATAAAAATCTTAAAAAAAAAAAAAAAAAGCCTGGAAGCAGATTCATCCCCAGAGCCTTTAGGAAGTAATAAAGCCTTAAAAAATATTTTGATTTCAGCATTCACTAAGCAGAGAATGCAGCAGAGCCATGCACGCTGTACCCATGCATCTTACCTACAGAACTGTGAGGTAACAAATATGTGTTGTCACAAACCAATATATTTATGATAACTGGTCAGGGAAGCAAAAGAAAACTAATACAATCTCTAAAAGTCCACAACAGAGTCCAAGGTTGACTTCCTAAATGTTAATCAGGAAGATTATTATCAAGTCACCATTGAAACATGTTCACCTGGAGAAGGGCTTTTTAACAGAACATATAAATTTGTGACTTGACATCAAGACAGTATGGTACTGGCACAAAACAGACACAGAGATCAATGGAACAGAATAGAAAACCCAGAAATGGACCCACATCTGTATGGCCAATTAATCTTTAACAAAACAGGAAAGAATATCCAGTGGAAAAAATAGTCTCTTCAATAAATTATGTTGGAAAAAACTGGACAGCAACATGCAGAAGAATGAAACTGGACCACTTCCTCACACCATAGACAAAAATAAATACAAAATGGATGAAAGACCTAAATGTGACACAGGAAATCATTAAATTCTTAGAGAACACAGGCAGCAACCTCTGTGACCTCGGCCACAGCAACTTCTTGTTAGACATGTCTCCAAAGGCAAGGAAAACAAAAGCAAAAATGAACTATTGTGACTTCATCAAGATAAAAAGCTTCTGCACAGAAAAGGAAACAATTAATAAAACTAAAAGACAGCCTACAGAATCAGAGAAGATATTACAAATGACATATCTGATAAAGGGTTAGTAGCCACAATCTAAAAAGAACTTATCAAACTCAACACCCAAAACACAAATAATCCAGTTAAGAAATCAGCAGAAGACATGAATAGACATTTCTCCAAAGAAGCCATCTAGATGGCTAATGGGCATATGAAAAGATGCTCAACATCACTCATCATCAGGGAAATACAAATCAAAACCATGATGAGATACCACCTCATTCCTGTCGGAATGACTAAAATAAACAAGACAGGAAACAACAGATGTTGGTGAGGATGCAGAGAAAGGGGAACCCTCTTATACTGTTGGTGGGAATGCAAACTTGTGCAGCCACTCTGGAGAACAGTATGGAGGTTCCTCAAATAATTAAAAATAGAACTACCCTATGACCCAGCGATTGTACTATTATGTATTTACTCAAAGGATATAAAAACACAGATTCAAAGGGGTACATGTACCCCAATGTTTATAGCCGCATTATCAACCAGAGGCGAACTATGGAAAGAGCCTACGTGTCTATCAACTGATGAATGGATAAAGAAGATGTGATACACACACATACACACACACACACACACACACACACACACACAGACACCCCATACACAGGACTATTACTTAGTCACGAAAAGGAACAAACTCTTGCCATTTGCAACAACATGGGTGGAAATAGAGTGTATTAAAATAAGCAAAATAAGCCATTCAGAGAAAGACAAATACCATATAATCTCACTCATATGTAGAATTTAGGAACAAAACAGATGAACATATGGGAAGGGAAAAAAAGAGAGAGAGAGAGGGAAGCAAACCATAAGAGATTCTTAACGATAGCGAACAAAGTAAGGGTTGATGGAGAGAGGTGGGTGGGGGGTGGGCTAGATGGGGGATGGGGATTAAGAGGGCAGTTGTGATGAACACTGGGTGTTATATTTAAGAGATGAATCACTAAATTCTAATCCTGAAACCAATATTATGCTATATGTTAACTAACTCAAATTTAAACAAAAATTTGGGGAAAAATGATTATAGGCAAAAAAAAAAAAAATGTGACTTGAGAGGCAATCTAGTCCAATCAATTAATGATGGATAAGGAATCCTAAAAAAATTAGACAGTATGTAATCTGTGACTTTGTCTCTTCTAACTACCCCTGGCAAGACTGCTTTAATCAGCCCATAAGAATGTCTCAGTACAGAAACGGCTACAATAATCTCTCAGAGTCTGGTGATGTTCTCACCTGAAGTCATTCAGTTCCCTCTATTCCAACTCTACAATTGTCAAATTACCTTCTGATTCTTATCTTGCTTTCTGGGTGTCCTTTCTTTCTAAAAAACTAGTACAATAACCAGCTGAAATGAAATTGCTTGACAGCAGAAATGGAGAATCAATGAATGAATAGGTATTCTGGTATATTGGCCCACCTCTTAAGTTTGGCTAGTACAAACTGGGCCCCTAGAGTCTGATCACCTCTCGGTCAATTGATGCAACTTGTTTTTTGAACACATAAAACTGGACATGAGATGATCTCAGGGAAAGTGAGAAAGACTGAGAGAGCCCGTCTTAAATCAGTTTGCTGGTCTCGCTTCTCATCTCAACCTCAGATCTAACCAGGGAATTAAAAAACAGATGATGTGTCAATGAGAAGGTAAAAAAAGACCAAGGTAAAAATCTACAACAGAATTGGATGTGGGAAGAGAAGGACAAGCAGCGTGTGTTTTATGGAGGAAAAGGTGGTGTGGAAGGGGGAAGTAGAGTCTATTTTTGTAACATGTCCTCATATCTAACATCTTGGCTCAGGAGAGCTTGTTTTCAGTCCTTTGAATTAAACATTCAATTCCCAGGAGCCTTACTGTTTACTACCCAATGGGACCACCACAGAATAACTCAGGAAACTAAGTTCAGTGACCTGGCCATGTTTCTCCTAAATCATTCGGCTGGTGGATGATGACTGGAATGAGCAGGCTAAGCCAAACTGTGAACCATTTCCCAGAGACTGTCCACCTACCAAAACATCAAAGAAACAAACACCTCAGTACTTTTTACTATAATCTATTACAGCGATTTCAATGATTTCACATCTTGGAGAACAGCAATACAACATTCATCTTTCAAATTAAAAAGGGATTCAGATGAATTTTTTTTTTAAGATTTTATTTATTTATTTGACAGAGAGAAATCATAAGAGAGGCAGGCAGAGAGAGAGGAAGGGAAGCAGGCTCTCTGCTGAGCGGAGAGCCCAACGTGGGACTTGATCCCAGGACCCTGAGATCATGACCTGAGCCGAAGGCAGCGGCTTAACCCACTGAGCCACCCAGGCGCCCTCAGATGAATTTTTTATATCCAATCACTTGTGATCATGTTACCAATGAAAACTTTACTTCCCAGTAAGGAAGGAAAGTTCCAGGGAATCCCCAGGGCAGCTGTTTACATGGAGCCTCATGTGAACACTAAAGAAATAGAGAGGAGTGGGTTCTTCAGGCACAAGGAATGACACCTCAGGGTGCCCATAAGCAACTAAAGTAACTGCTGTCCGAAGTGAAGTCAGCGTCTCCTACCTGCCCCCAGTCCGAGCCTCAAGAACATACAGCCTCATTCCTCACAGTTCTTTATTTTGCTTGATGAAAGGAGGGTTTTGCAGCTACCTGAACTAGACGCTTTGGTTACACCATCCTCCTCACTGGTAACTTGAGGCTGTAAGAGAGTGATTCTACCTCAGAATTCTCTCAGGAACGTAGCTCCTCAGGCCTTAATCCCCAATCTTAACCCCACTGCCTCTTCTCTGCCTTTTCTTTTCTTTCTTTTTCTTTTTTTTTACACTTGAAACAGCCTCCCTCATAGTCTATCTTCCCTTACTTTCAAGGCTGCTGCCAGACAAATAACAAACCCACTTACACTTAAAAAATATGCTCAAACATTCTCGCCTCCCTGAAGCCTTCTACACTCCCCTGAAACGTTAAGCGTTCACCCTCCTGTGCCTCCACAATTCTGCCATAAATCATGTCACAGTATTGAAATCACAAGATGATGAACCATTTGTGGAATAAATGAGTTCTCAGCCTTTTAATCAAAGCTAACAAGAAAGGCACAATGACCTACAGTCCGGCTGATATTCCAGAAATGGAAGCTGGATTTTCATATGGTTTCCTCCGGGCTCTACAGAAAGAAGTGTTTAAATTTCCTTTTTCATTCAGTCATGTGTAGAAGCAGACCGTATTATACTAATTTGTTTAAAATCTGTCGGAGAAGGTAGGGTTGAAGGTGGAATATGGTGAATTTCTTGGTCACAGCTTGGCGTGTCTTTTTTTTTTTTTTTTAAAGATTTTATTTATTTATTTGACAGAGAGAGATCACAAGTAGATATAGAGGCAGGCAGAGAGAGAGAGGGAAGCAGGCTCCCTGCTGAGCAGAGAGCCCTATGCGGGACTCGATCCCAGGACCTCAAGATCATGACCTGAGCCGAAGGCAGCGGCTTAACCCACTGAGCCACCCAGCGCCCCACGGCTTGGCGTGTCTTAATGCTTACCTTCTCAGTCTTGCTGCTTTCACTTACATACTATGGCAAAACCCTCCCCCAATTGGTTATATTCTCTCCTGCTCTCTCTCTCTCTCTTTCTCACACATAGACACACACACACCCCTGGTACCAAAAGAGTAGATGAAAGGACACAACTCATTGCCTCACACAACCATCCCCACCCGCATCGAACTTTGCCCAGAACTTCTTTGAGTTCTGCCAACTGCAGTGAAAGTCAGGCTGGGCTGGAGCCTCTTGAGACCCATCACACCACCATAGCAGAGCCAGCCGGACCAGAGGCGAAGGCAGCCAAGCATTAGAATTTGACAAAGACTATGCGTTGGACAGACAAGAGAGAATGACTGGTGTAACCACCTCTAACCCCACGGCCTCTCTCAGGAGCGCCAGAATGACAGCTCTCGGAGGCAGAGGCGTCTATCCAGTGTTTCCACTCACGGTGCACAGAAGCCTCCCAAGTGCCCGAGGTGTAGACTTTGAATATTTGTTAAATGCAGAATGAATGAATTCCAAAACATGAGTGCCCATTGGAAATCTTAACATGTTAACTGTAAATGTTTAACCATAGTATCAGCGGGGCGAAGCAGTAGACTAGAAAATGGTCAGTACTGCCTACATACTAACTGGATATTTATCTCATTAATAGGATATTTTGGTTGACTGCACAGGAGGATGCAACACTTGGATCATGTGTTCTTTTTCCTTTTTAATTAGCTTATAATAAAGAGAAGTAGGTGTCTCTATAAAAAAAATCACAAGTCAACAAAAGGAGAAAAACATTAAACATTTAGTGAATGATGTACACAGCACAAGAAACAAAATGACTGCTCTCTAGTTCTAGAGCTTTGCATGTTTTTTGCTGCTCCTTACATGGTTAGAACAATCCTGATGACTGCCAACACCAAGGGTGGGCTGAGTCATGGTAAACACAAGGCTATGTGACCAACATTCCTGTGTGAGACCAACAGCTCCGGCCATACTCTCCACATAGGAAGGCTGCTCCTGATTTACTGCCACAGCCAGAATCAGCAAGACTTTTTACTGGTTAAGGCTCCCTTCTGCCCGGCTGGCTTTCCTGTGACATGTCATCCATACAAAGCCCTGCAATAGAAGAAACCCTCGCGGCGGAACATTCATTTGAAAGGGTTAATTAACAATGACTAGATAGGAGTCTCACTGATTGTGAGTTGGGGGTTAAATTATTTTGAAATCATATTTGGACGCGTAGAAACAGCCTGATCGAGGTCTCTAAAGCACATTTCCCAAGCTGAATTCAGGGCTCCAGAAACACTTCATTCCTCAACCTGGTGTTCCGGCGGCATTTGCGACCCAGGCCAGACTCCGAGAAACCACCTGACTGTCCACCACCCCGGCCCCCATCACAATCTGTTAGCATGACCTCTTCAGCAACTTTTGAGTTCATGTCACCCCCTTTATCCTCTTACTGACACCCACGAAGCTCCCTCCAATCTATTTTTCACACAAAAATTATGTTTTGAGACACAATTTATGATTATGACACCCTTCTGAATAAAACTCAAATGATGTTCCTTGTCCACAGGATTCATTCCACAGTCTATAAGGTGATCTCATAGTTACGAGTTGTGCTCAACAGTCACTCATTCTTTCAATTAGTAACAGAATCCAGTGCAAGAAGACGTGTCACAGCCAAGCGTGCCGTGAATTCTGGTCACAGAATTGACTCAGTTCTGGCTAGAAGGATGTGAGCGGGAGCGGCCAGGGCTTCCTTCGGGGAAACACAGTCCCCTCTGCTTCCCCTTCTCCATTCTGCTGGCTTGAGTACTGATGTGCTGGGTCACCAAATACACACACGAGAGCTACCTAGGTCTGGGGAACACTTCTGGAACTCACTGTGAAGCTGGATCACAGATACTGTGGGTTTGAACATTGGCCAAGGATCAACTAGCCAGTGGTTTTCTGACCAGCTTGTTTTCACCTATTTTTTTAGGCTCAACTGTAAGAGTAGAGTTGGAAAGAGTAATCACAGAGGACTTGTATCAAAACACAAGCTGGAATTTTATCCTTAATAGCTACAAAGAAAGAAAATTTACCTGAATGTGTAACATTCTGAGAGGGCTTTTTTATGAGTCTGAAGAACTAGGCCCTCCTTTTTCCCCCCTTTTTTCTTTTGTGAGTTATAAATCCTATTAGTGCGCTGGAACCAGAAGCATTTTTTACTTTAGACTTTGTGAATGGTTTTATCTGGGGAGTGATTAAGGCCATCTAAATGGCGATCCCAGACAGACAGAAATATTTTGATCTAATAAGAAAACAGGTGACACTCTATCCCACCCTGTCCCAAACCAAATTTCCATACCACAAGTTAATAAAAAGAGATAATAAATACTGGTTACACAAAGAAGAGCAGAAAAGGTTAGGAAATTAGGAAGAGGAGGCTGGCCTATTAGTGGGTTATATTTTTCCAAGTTTTGGCATCTACCTCCCCCAAACCAAACCGTACACTGAGCAGTGTATTCTGAAATGGTGCTACCGGGACAAGTATTAGGCTTTCTGCTTCAAACACAATTTTATTCACAGACACTTCATATTTGTACCAAGAAGATGAGCTAAATCAAGAGTAGGAGTAGATGAGGCTGGTGTGCAAAATGACTGTTTTCCCCAAAGCCAATTTTATTCTTCTGATTATAAATGCACAATACTTCTTTCCAATAGAATGTCTAAAGACAGATGAAAACAAACCCTATACAAAAAGCGGTCTCCGTTTTTGATTTTTCTTTTTCCATTTAATGTTAGCATCTCTTAAGTAGGAAATACAGGTTTTAGCAATTCTTGTGGATTCAAATGAAATCAACCTGCCTTAGCTAATATGCACTGATTAGATTGAGAATAAGGTCCTAATATCAATGGCTGAACAACAGGAAATACCTGACATGAAATGTTGGGTGACCCGAACAGATTTTATCAGCTTGGAGAAGTTGAACTAAGAGGATACGGAGCTTGAGGACATTATAAAAGAACCCATGAAGGACCCATGATGTATTGAGAGATATATGAGAATGGCTATGCACAGCAAAAGAGATGTGATGTCATTACAGTAAATCCCCACTACATGGAATTACATGAAAGCAACCTCTTCCTTCCTGGCTAAAGGAGCATAATACCCCCTGCCCAACCCCCCTCCAAAAAACCCCACAAAAACTGTGAATACAAAATTTAACGGCTGCACTAATTAATACTCCCTCATATTCCTATTACTGGCCATTCAATTCAGTGTTTTTCAAACTGTGAGTCGCGACCTATTACACTGCAGGATCATTTTAGTGGGTCAAAACCAGATTTGTTTGCAGGTTTATTTAAACAAATAGAATGGTGCTACAGGGCTGAATGTTCATACCCCCTGCTCCAATTCGTATGTTGAAACCTTGTCCTCAGGATGATATTTGGAGGTGGGGCCTTGCAGGAGGTGATCAGGTCATGAATGGGGTTAGTGCCCTTACAAAACTGGTCCCACAGCTTCCACTATGGGAGGACACAGTGAAAACAGCTGTCTATGAGCCAGGAAGTGGGCCTTCACTAAACATAGCATCTACTGACCTTCATCTTAGATTTCCCAGCCTCCAGAACTGTGAGAAGTAAATTTCTGTTGTTTATAAACCACTCAGTCTATGGGATTTCTGTTCTAGCAGGCAGAACAAACTGAGACTAATGGAGATGAGAGGGGAGATAAGTGTTTAAGGAGATAAGTTTAATGGAGATGAGAGGGGAGATAAGATAAGATAGTTTCTTCACATGAAATTTGGTGCTGCCCAACATGGCACCGTAGGCTTACACTTTCAACTTCCTCCTCTATGCCAACTACTGCAATGGTAGGTTTATTTATTTATTTTTTAAACTAAGACAGTAGTACTGGGAAATGTGAAAGAGCAATTACAAGTCATGGAGGGCATACTGAGGAATTCCAAGACATATAAGATGGGAGATCCAGAAGGACAGAATTTAATTCAACTGCAAGAATCAGTTTTGGAAAAGGTTATTCTTGATAATTTCATAAAATTAAAAGAATGGAATGAGTTTTTGGAATCAAACACCACAGTCATTATTGAGGATTATAAATAAAAATAAATCCACAATAGGGCATCAGGATAAAGAAAAACTCTTTAAAGGGACTTCAAACAAGGGGCAGATTATCCACCAAGGAATTCAAACAGACCAGCACCAGATTTTCCCTCAGCAACAACAAATGCCAAAATATAAATGAAAACCCTTCAGTGTTAGAGAAATAATCATCCATTTAGAATTTGATATCTAGCTAAACTATCAGTAAGTATTGTGTTGGGTTGGGAATGAGGGGGCATATTAAAAACAGAGTTTACTACCTAACGATTTTAACTTCTTTTGTTTGTTTTTAAGAGAGAGAGTGAGTGAGTGTGAGTAGGGCTGGGGGAAAAGGGGCAGAGGGAGAGGGAGACAATCTCTATAGGCTCCATGCTTAGCATGGAGTGAGTGATGGGGCTCAATCTCATGACCTGAGCTGAAATCAAGACTCAGACACTTAACCGACTGAGGCACCCAGGTGCACCAAGATTCTAATTTAAATTGTGACGAAAGGAACTATTTTTGCAAGAAGACACAAATCATTTTAAATACACACCGAAAGTCTTCTTAAAAAAGTTCTTTCCTGGGGCGCCTGAGTGGCTCAGTGGGTTAAAGCCTCTGCATTCGGCTCAGGTCATTATCCCAGGGTCCTGGTATGGAGCCCCACATTGGGCTCTCTGCTCAGCAGGGAGCCTGCTTCCCCTCCTCTCTCTCTCTGCCTGCCTCTCTGCCTACTTGTGATCTCTGTCAAATAAATAAAAAATCTTTAAAAAAAAGTTCTCTCCCAACTATTCCAGATGTTATCCCTGTAGTTATTGATCAATTTCTCGGCTCCCCATTTAAAGCAAAACTTCTCAAAGGAACTGTATTAGACTCTTATTTTCAATTCTTCTTGTTCACCTTCCTAAACCCACGCAAACCAGGCCTTAACCTCCATCACACAATGAAATAGCTTTTGCCCTGGCCACTAATGACTTCACCTTGCTAAATCTAGTGATTACTTCTTAATCATCTTGAGTTATTAACATACAACATAATGGATGACTCTTTGAAACACTACCTTAATTTGGTATTTGGACACTATTCTCCATTGATCTCCCACCCCACTGGATGTTCCCTCTTGGTCTCCTTGTCTGTGGCCTCTTCATTTTTGGTACCACGTAACATTGAAATACTGCCCCCCCTCCTTGTTTTCTCCACCTACACTTACTCCCTAGGTGCTTTCATAAAGTAATATGTCATTAATATCATCTATATAATTATGTTCTCCAAAGACATAATGTTAATACAAACTACAGGCTCATAATCCAACTGACTAAATAGTCCCTTTGGGTATTTGACAGGAATCTCAAACTTAGAAATCTATAACCAAACTTCTGATTTTACCCTCTTAACCTGCTCACTCCACAGTCCTGGTCATCTCATGTCAATATCACCTTCTTCCTTCCAGATTCTCAGGCTTTTCAGTCATACTATGAAAACTAATCCATTAACTAATTCTCTCAGATGTACCTTCAAATTATATCCAGAATGTGATAACTTCCTACTATCTCTATCTCCCTCATCCAAGTCACCAATATTTCTTATCTGGATTATTTTACAGATTATTGTATTATTGTTATACAGATTATTAGAATAGTTTCTTAATTAGTCTACATGCTTCCGGTCTTGAAACCTTATCCTCAAATATATACGCCACACTTCAAGGTTTTGCTAAAACAAGAACATGTCAGTTTTTTGCTCAGAGGGCATCCCATCTCACTTAGAGTAAATGCCAAAGTGCTTATAGTGTTCTGAAAAACTACTTGATCTCCCTTGACCCTCTGCTCCAACAGTGGACATTTTGATGTTTTTTGAAGACCTCGTACAGCATATGCTATTCCCTCTGCCTGGGATACTTTTCAGCCAGACTTTTATCAAGTATCCATTAAAATATCATTATGTCTTTGAGTTCTTTCCTGACTATCTAGATCAATAATAACTCTTATACCACATTTTTCTCCATAGCATTTATCTTTATTTGATATGTCATATATTTACTTATTTACTGGTTTTTATCTCCTCTTACTACAATGTAAATTATATAAGTTCAGAGATTTTGTCTACTCTATTCACTGCTATATTTCCAAGCACCAGTAACTATGGCAGACCAATAGGAGACATGCAATATGGATTTATTAGATGACTAAATAAACAGTGAGGAAAAACAAAGGTAAAACTGGATAGCCAATTCAACTAAATATTATTTGTAAAAACAATGTGGGCCAAATTTTCTACTGGTCAAAAAAGGTGAAAGAAAATTTTATACAATAAAAACAAGGAAAATAGGTGAAATTATCTCAAACACATAAAATGTGCTAGATTTTCTGCTTTGCTGGGGAGAAGGATAGATAATCTGTGTCAAATGGAAACACTAATGTTGCTTTATGTGGCAGTGAGCAGCCTGACTGAGGGGGTGCATGGGTATGGGGTAAGCACCAACAATGTCATCACTGCAGCCTTCTGCTGCCTTAAAAATCAGCATGGTTGCGGGTGGGGCGGTGGTGGGGACCACATCAGGGAAGACTGAAAAGATCACACTATGACAGACTCTAGGAAAGAAGAGAGAAGCTGAATATAATCATACTCTTAGAAAAGTGATAGGAATCACATAGTTTAGGAATAGAAAGTGGAGATGTTATAGGCTTATGTTCTGTGGATGTTTTTTCTCAATAGGCAGAAATGGAGAATCTTTAATGCTAGCTAATAACTGTATTTGAAAAAAAATGGAAAAAAAAACCTTTGTATTTTTAGCACTGCCAAGAAATATTTCTGAAAAGTAATTATTTAAATCAACACCTATAAAAAGCAAGTCTTCCAAAATATGCTTTAAGACTTTCGGGGAGGGAGGGGGCGGCAAAAATGAATACAATAAAACATCATGTTCAAGTAACATTTAGACAAGAATGTAAGGATAGTTCAATATCAGGAAGCTCCAGCAATATAATCCACTGCATTAAGAAATCAAATGATTCTTCTACCATGCAGAAGACCTCTGTTTATAAATTTAACACTTATGATAAACTCTTAATAAACTAGAAGTCCAGGGTTTTCTGAATATGACAAAAATATGTCACCCAAAAATCTGTACCTAATGGCATACTTAAAATGAAACTTTTGAAGCATTCTCATTATGATGCAGTATAAGAAAAAAAGGGCTTATTATAAAAGTATACTATTTACATGGCATGGTACTTTGTAAGGATAGGAAAGTTGAGATCAACAGAAAAAAAAAGTCCCAAAAGGTCCAAAGCTTACATGAGATCTTGCTACACAACAGAGAAGGCAGTACAAATAAGGGAGAAAGAATGGAGCTGCTCAGTAAATGGTATTGGGCAACTTGCTTTTCATATGGAATAAAAACAGATCCATGCTTGACACTACACATGCCAATTAATCCACGTAAACTCAAAGTCTATCCATTTAAAACAAGACTTTGAGAAGCAAATTAAAGCAATTTAGAGTGTAGGAGGAATTATATATAATATAACCATGGAGGAGAAAGTGATTTCTTAAGAAAGGCACAAAAAGCAGAGTAATAAAAGAAATTTAATGTTATCAAAATTAAAAATTATCTGTGTTAATAGATGACATGAAAAAAATGCAATCAACAGACAGGATGCAGAATTTTCAATATATATAACAAAGTATTAGAAATATATATGAAATATGAATACATACATAGATTTACACATGTTTTTGTAAATCAATAAAGAAAACAGACAATAAAAGAATAACGAGTAGAAAGAGGGGTGTCTGGATGGCTTAGTCAGTTAAGTGACCAACTCTTGACTTTGGCTCAGGTCATGATCTCAGGGTCATGGCATTGAGCCCCACATCAAGGTCTGTACTCAGTGGGGAGTCTGCTTGAGATTCTCTCTCTCCCCCTGCTCCTCCCCCATGTGTACATGCGTGTGCTCTCTAAAAATCAATAAAAAAAAAAAAAGAGCAGAAACAGATAATTCAGAGAGGAGGAAATCCTAATGGTCCTATAATGATGATGTCCCATTTTATGAATTGGAGTAATGAAAACTAAAACAATGAGACAGTCATTCATATCCACCAACCCACACATAATTAAATTGGATAATGAGTGCTAGCAAGGGCCCAGGGACGAGAGGGTTCTCATATACTGCTGGCAGGAGTGTAAACTGGTATGAGCACTTTGGAGAGCAATCTGGCAATGCCTACCAAACACGAAAATGCACATATCCTATGACAGGGCAAGTCCACTGATACATACTCCAGAAAAACTATTATACATGTCCTAAGGGAAAAGTAAAAGGTTATTTACCTCAGTATAACTTATTTTGGTAAAACAACTGAATCAATTTAAATTCTGATCAGTATGGGAATGGATAAATTGTGACATTTTCTAAGATGGAATAATATACAGCAATTTTTTAAAAAAATGAACAAGGGTAACATGACAACATAAATTCTGAAAATCAAATGTTGGACAGTAAAAGTAGCAATTGCAAGAATACCACATTCCATATTTAAAGTAAAATACATGAAAATACACAAATAATAGGGCACCTGGGTTGCTCAGTGGGTTAAGCCGCTGCCTTCGGCTCAGGTCATGATCTCAGGGTCCTGGGATCAAGCCCCGAATTGGGCTCTCTGTTTGGCGGGGAGCCTGCTTCCCTCTTTCTCTGCCTGCTGCTCTGCCTACTTGTGATCTCTCTCTCTCTGTCAAATGAGTAGATAAAATCTTTAAAAAAATACACAAAAAATTTGTGTTTCATGCATATAGCAAGCATGTTTCATATATGCAAATATATAAATTTTAAAGTATAAAAACAGGACTGTACCAATGTCCACGCGTGACAATTGTTTCTCTGGGGCAGCAGAGGGTACAGGGTGAGACTGAAAAAAACACTGAGAACTATATTATTTGTTTCTTTACAAATAGTAGCTAGGAAGCACCTGGGGGAAGAATGTTTATGTCGGAGGTATTCATCTGGGTGGCGGGTCCATTACTGTAGAATCCTTAGCATGTTAAAAAAAAAATAACCGTATTAGAGAGCTCTCAATCTATTTCCCTGCTCAGAGTCAAAAATAACAAGCCCCTACAAATGTGTTCAGATAGAAAGATAAAGAGAGGTTCTGATAAAGAGCTCATATAGTGCATTTACTCCGGGACAGGGGTGGACTGGAATGGTTACCCAGGTGAGTTCCAGTCACTGAATCCATGACTGGCATCCCCATATCCACCCAACTTACCCCTCATGGCTCACCAGAAATAGTGTTACATGACAAGGAGGGGGAGCTTTCTCAATCCCGGTTTCTAGGCTGAGGAATATTTTCTTCACAGATTCCAGAGGAAAACCACAGAGCGGACCTTCCAAGAAGAACAGCGAATCACATGAGATACTGCACAGGCTATGTCCTGTCCCAAGACTTCCCAGAATTCTGGTGCCAGCTATGGCTGATTTAAAAAAAAAAAAAAAAAAAAAAGCTGTATTTTTCACTAGCCTCAAAAAGCAAGCTAATTTAAGCACTTCAGTACTCTAATGAAAAACTCTGATTTGGGGCACAATGATGAGCAAATGGTTCTCAATCTCTCTCCCTGAAAGTCACAAGCGCAACCCATAAGCCCTAGGTAAGCTGGACAGGGCGTCTGGTTTAGTCATGGCAAATTGCAACAATTTGGGCGTGCCAAGGCGGGTTCATTGTACCCAAGTGGACCACTGTGAAACCTGCTGGCAAATACCCATGAAAAGAAGGACCAAGACATTTCACAGACGACAATGTGTTTCAGTTGGCTCAGAAACATCAAAACGATAAAAAGGTAACCATAAAAGGGCAGCACAGGCAGAAGCCCGGTACTGTGACGATCCAGGCGGAGCTTCACACATCTGTGGTCATCTCACTGTCCACGTGCAAAAGCACCAGAATGCCATGTTCTTGGTCTCAAGTGATTGCAGAAAATACCCCGGGAATGTCCGTAATTCATTTTCTTTTCCTGCTGCAGTAACCACTGAGAACGAACTCTGAAGGTCCTGCTGAGATTTCCTTAGAAAGAGAATCACTGGCTTCACTAAAAGGATTTTACTCTTAAAAAATACAATCGTTCCAAATAGGCTTCCATTTATAGTTCAATGTATGCAGAAGTATTTTCCCTATATATTTATTCTGCATGTTGTATTGTAATAGCCTTTGCAAACATTTTCCACAGAACTGACCCGAGACACCTCAAGTGCTTATCGAAAAAACACTCTACTTAGCTATTCTTCTCACTGAAAAGATGAAAAACCAAGAAGACAGACGATTTAGTTTGTGCCAATATCAACCTCTGAATATGACAGAGCTTGTGCAAGACTGGCACTCCTTATATTTTCATAGAAGATTTGGCACTGGCAGTCAGTTCTATAGCTGCAATCAAGTTGCATCAGTATTTAGCAAATTTAAAAGGCTGTGACTTTACATCTCATCTTTTCCCCTGAAGAGGTAAAGACTTTGTATTTTCTGAGTTAATATGGTACTCGGTTTATGGCAAAAAGGCAAAATAGGCAAGAGGTAACAGCACAATTGTCGCTCCGTGTTGCATGATGGCTCGTCTTGTCCTTTTAGCCAACCTGACAAAAGCTAACACTCTAGAAGACAGTGTGGACATTCCCTCCTGTGTCACTCATTTCAGAGGTTGAGGGTCCCCATTCACTCACAGATGTTTGAGGAGGTTTTATTGTAATCACATGCAAGAGTGGATCTCTTGGCTCATTTTGGGGACGATTACCACATGGTCCTCAGTGGTCTCCCTGCTGTCCGACTCTTAATGTCTCCAACCCATTATTCACTCTGCTGTCAGGAATCGAAAGTCTGTCTCCAAACATGACATTTTCTTGTTTCATATTCTTTAATGATTTCCCATTGCTTAGGACCTTGAGTCCTTAGCTGACCATCAAGGCCCCAAGCAACTGGTCCTGGTCTATTTTTCAAACCATATTCCCCTCTACACCCTACTTCATTAACTTTGCTGGATGGATTGGCCCCAACTCTAACTCAGTATGTTCAATACCATCTGGCATACCTTGTAATTCCCTTCTCCCCACACTCAGCTCTTTTCATCTTTTAAGATCCACCAAGCTCTCCAGGGCCACCCCAATTGTCTCTTCCCCAGTGACAGTTGTCCTTAGCCACTGAATCAGGAGGGATTTTTCTGGCTCTGTAGTTCTGTTGTCCTTTCTCTGTCACCGAGCTCACTCAGGTTATCGTGGCCTGTCTAGGGTAATGAATTATAAACTGTCTTCTCTTTACCACACTATCAATGCCCTTTGGACAGGAGAGGCTTAATAAATAAAATTTGGTGCTAAACTGACATTGCTTCATATTGGAAAACGTGCCTGTCTGATCATGTGGTTTACAAAACAAAATCAATTTTAAAATGATCTAGAGCTTTTCAGTTCTGCCCTCCTCATTCCTCAGGGCCCAAAGGGAAATAGAGCTGACACTTCGGAAGCAAGACCTCATCTCTGCCTCCTCTATTATCTTGCATAATGCCCTTAAAATCAAGAGCCCTGATAAAATGCTCTTTTTCTCCTCTAGTAAAGGAGGTCTGGTTAAACAAAAGCAGAGCCAACATTTCCCCACACGGTGCACAGCTTTGGGTTCTGATCCTCTTTCTTACAAGGGGACAAATAACCTTGGGAATGAGAAGAGTTGCCCAACAATGACAACTCACCTTGGCAGCAGAAAAAAGTGATAATTAGACACCAATTTCTTTTGTAGGACGAGTTGGGAGTAGTGGGTGGGGGCTTTTGGACATGTCATTTCTAGATCAGAGAGAAATATTTTTATATTTAGCAGCTTTATGTTGATCACCACAGCTAATATTGTTGCCAGGGTGGAAAAGTGGTAAAAAGATGGTAAGACTGAATTTATCTGTATTCACACTGTCACTTTTAAGCTCCAAATAGAAAATGTCTTTGATCAAGAGTTTTCAACAGATTGAGGAAAACAGAAAGTTTCTTCTGGTAAGTACTAACATGCATAAATTTCTTACATAATAGATGAGAAAAAATTTTTTTGATATATGTATGTTTTTTTCTTGTGTTGACAGAAATTTGGCAGTCAACTGTGCACCACCCTTTACACAAAAAGTGGCTCAATCAACCACTGGCCTTTTCTTACAAATCTGGTAATCTGTGTCCCCTTAATAGAATAATGATAGGGATGTTTTCCTATTTGCAGTACAAAACTATGGAACAATGGAGTGTTTATTTTGGCCCAGTGACTTTGTACAAAGGTCCCATCTAAGTTTCCCCTTCAAAAAATCTTGCTTATAAATTCCTAACACCCAGAAAGTCAAGCTGAGAAAAACCGTGACTTTAGCATTTCCTTTTGGCCAAAATCTTTAATTTGGAGAATGCAAATAAGTCTTTCAAAATTATTTTTAAGTAGCTGAGAGGGCCCAAGAAGATGCCAAAACCTTTTCAACCCAAACTATTTCCAAAAACTGTCTGTCCCATTTTTGACTAAGTTAAGAATTAGAGAAATACATTTTATATAACTCTCAGCCCGAATAACAATCTTCACTTTTAAAAAGAGAAGTCAATTTTTTTTCTCTTCCTTTATTAACAGGGTTTCCCAGCAAATAAGTAAATAAATAAATATTTTTAAAAAATCAACTTCAGTAATATGAAAAATATGTGCCAAAAGTGTCTTCAGCAATCTGCTTTTTAACTAGACAAGTTCTTTGGCAGATGAAAATCATTAGCAAGAGGAACTGTGGGGCTTTTAAAATGTGCTGGAAAAGTTTCAGAGAAGATCTACAGCATAAATAGCTTTATAAACCTGAAGCAACGCTCCAGAAGACACCTGGTGCATCAGGTTATCTGAAAGGCCTAGAATGAGAAATACGAATTAAATCCTGAAAGAAGCATAGATAAGTATGTTTCTCGTGGCCACTGCTACACAAGGAGGGAGGAATGGGCTGGAGCTCAGGCAGGGGCACCTGAAGCTGTTACTGATACTGAACCTGATACTGTTGCCAGACGTTTTCTTCTGGCAAAGAGCATAACAGGGAGGCAGACCATTTCCCGCGGCCTCTAGCCACTCACACATTCAATTAGTCATTCAATAAGCATGCATGAGTGCCTATCCTACGCCACACACTTTCTGGGGCACTCAAAATCAGTGGGAAATGTCCCCTATTTCATGGAACTGACATTCTAGTGAAAGAAAATTGACAAAAACCCCAAATAACTGGGGGAGGGGGGGGACATGCCAGATGGAATAAATGCTATAAAGAAAGCAGAACAGGGTGATGGAGATGGGAGCCGAGGGCTGACTCATGTTACTGGGGTCACAGAAATCTTTCAGCTGAACTGAGACCCGATGACAAGAGGAGCCAGCTATGCCAGAATCGGAGGGCAAAGCATTCCAGGCAAGGGAACAGTCAGGTGGGTGCACGAGGGAACAGAAGGAAAGTCGCTGTGGCTGGAGCTCAGTCCTCAGTTTGGTCATCTACAATTGTGCACACTTAGGTCGCTGGAACATGTTCTTCAAACTTGGGGCAAAACAAGGAAATCTAGAGACAAAAACATACCTACGCTATAAAAGCACGAAGAGGTCTTAAAGTGCTTATGTACCTAATAATGACCCTAAGGACCCGATGTCAAGAGCCTGAGCTTTGTTCTGGTTTATTTTCCAGCACTGATAGATCTGGTCAGTTTCTCATGGTTGAAGGCAGGGACAGAGCGTGTAAGGCTCGTAGGATTGAGGAGTTCAGGATGTGGCCATGAGAGGAACTATAATTGCTTATCTCATGGGACCTTTAACCATCAAGGAAGTACTTTTCCTGATGCTAGAGGAGATCTGCACAAGGTTAACAAGACATCTTGGGGTACAGTGATCACTCTCTTGCTTTTGACTCCCACCTGACTCTATTATATTTGACCGTATATCATAGTCATTTCAGTGTT
Organism: Meles meles; assembly: GCF_922984935.1. Classification (NCBI taxonomy): domain Eukaryota; kingdom Metazoa; phylum Chordata; class Mammalia; order Carnivora; family Mustelidae; genus Meles; species Meles meles. The sequence goes on from NC_060068.1 coordinate 150,233,718, forward strand.
GTCTTCTTGCCATTGTGAACCTCTAAGGGACTTTCTGGCAGAGACTGTCTTACTGATTGTTGTCTTTTCAATACCTAATACAGTGTCAGGCACATAAGAGATGCTCAATAAGTGATAAATTCCCTGCGATTGGCTTTGGCTTCATTAGCCCAATATTTTAATTACAGGTCCAGTAATGGTGCCCAAATAATGTAGTTGTTTTTGTTTTGCTGGGTAAGCAGTAAATCCTTAAGAATTTCTGTGCTATCTGCCAAAGCACAGATGGGTTCCCAGCAATGCTTTAGCATAAAGTAAATAATGATGCTTGTTGAATGTATGCACGTATATCGGAGTGGATAAACCTGTGAACAAATTCCAGCAAGGACAACCACACCCAGAGCCATTTTATTCGATCAGCAACGGGTTCTACCATATGCTCAGCAGTGCTAAGTGCTAAGCTAAGCCAAGTGCTACAGGAACAATGGTGAGTAAAACAGATGGCCCCATCACAATGGAGCTATCAGTATGGTAAGGGAGCACACTGAAGACATTGTGCACGTACGTAAGTATAAGACCCAGAAAGGGTTGATGATCAGAGAAGGCTTCTTGGAAGGCTACCGGAAAGACCTGATCAATTTTATTCAAAATATCAATGCCACCACATAATCATGAAGTCTTTTTAGAAACCAGGCCTGTAAGACATAGAGCAAGTGGTCAAGAAAGATGACAACTGATGGTAGCTAAAATTGCCTCTGGTAAGTGGGGATGGGTTACTGAGAAAGTATGTGGAATCTTCCCTTTTGGCCATCTTTAAAATGAAACTAGAACTTTTTTATGTGTCCTGATCGTGTGTGGTCTTATTTAGAGACAGAATATACCAAGCAACCTAAAATTGTCTTTTGCAGGCATTCTTTACTATACCATGATTCTTTTGTTAAATGCTTTAAATGTAGCGGCTCAGCTATTTTTCTGAGGTATACCAGGACAATCTAAAATTTATTTTATGAGCTAAAAAACAATGCGTAGCCCTTGTTCTCCCATCATTCAGGAAAAATAGCTAAGTGAAATTTTGGTCAAACTTTCCAAAAAGCCTTGGGCTGAGGACAAGCATGGAAAAATTCAAGCCCAAAGGAGAAATTTCCAGAAATTTAGAAGCAAGTGAAAACAGGGGGTTATAACAGTTCAGTACTTGCTGCCAGGAACAAAGTATATACGATATTATTTATTGCTGAAAGCTTTTCAGAGAGGCAGCATCTGGTTTCAGTGAGGTCTTGCTTTTTCATCCCATCCAGCAGCTGGACTGAGCGCCACAGCACAAGGAGATCAACCAATTGGCCAAGGTGACACGGGGAGTTAGTGACTCTTTCCAGATTAGACCACAAGAGCCTCTGGCTCCTTGAATGCCAAGAATAAGTCACATGACAAATGGAGAGTTCAACACTTTTTTATTGACTGGATTCTTTCGCTTTAATTTTCTATTTGTGTTTATATTTTCAGAGTCCTAGAGAATCATTCTTTCTCCCTTTTCTCCAGTGGACAGATCAGATATCAACTTGGTTTCCTGTGAATGCCAAACCCACCCCCCTCCGCCCAACCAGGAATTATTCATCTCGGCTGAGTGTGCTAATGGCAAGAAAAGTCAGAAATGGTCATGCAACGTTCCACTCACACTGGGAAGAGGAAGATGGAGATGGAAAGGCCAGCCAACTCTCAGCAGAGAAGCTGGGTACTCTGCTTTGATCCTTCCAAATGTGCCTCTGAGGCAGGGGAAACGCTGAAGGTGAGGTTAATCTTCACAGGAGAAAACGTCAGAGGCTTTTACTTTTCTCCAAGCCTTTTTCCCTACCAGTGTTATCCCTCGCAGAGCCGCAGCAAAAGAAAACACATCCCTTCATTCCACTTGCATATGTCTTCCACACCAACAGGAGAAAAGGAGGCTCTGTTTCCTAAGCCTACATATCTCCCATATCCCCAGAAAACTATGTTATTTGAGTTGCAAAGGGAACAAACAAGCAACAACAATATACCCCCATGTCTTCAAAATTTGTTTAAGAAGAAACTTCATATTAATATGATACCCATGTGGTACTTAATTATTCTAAGAAGCAACGTCAGTTACCACCCGTTGTCATCTTTCTTGACCACTTGCTCAATGTCTATGGGCTTGGTTCCAAATAACAGCACACACATCCGTTAAGAGTATTAGTCTTATACTATTAATTAAAATAATTATTAATATTATTACTAGTTTCATGAAATCAAAACACTACTTCTAGAGAAAGAAAGGGAAGGGAGGGCAGTGAAGGGAGAGGATTATAACCATTCTTTTTAATGTTGAAACTTCTAGGTGGTGGATAATCTAATAGGAGAAGACTAGAGAACTCAGCCAGTGAGTCATGTGAAGAAATGTGACATATTCTAAAATGACCAAAAGAATATCAGGGAGGGAATAAGGCCTAATCTGGTTATCAGACTCTGCAACAGCAACAGGGCCCAGCAGCAAGAGAAATCTTGCAAGCTCTTGGAGTATACAACTGTGCCCAGAAGGCATGCCATTTTCATAACATAAAACTTATGTCCACTCTGAGTGGCAGCAACCTAATTTCACTTTAAGTTGGAATGAACAATACCACGAAGAAACATATGACAAGTTCAATACTATAGGAGTTGGGGAATTTTTACTTACAACTTACTGCAGATGTCAAACACAATAGAAATAGAAGATTTCATTTTGTTTCCTTTATATCACAAATTTCTCTTAATTGGCACAGATGAAATAATTCCTGACCATAAAGAAGTGATGACTTTTCAAGCATGAGAACTTATGTTCTGTCTCACATAGGCATTCTATTCCCCTTTAACTTATTATTGTTCCAAAGAACAGCCATGATAATATAAACATTGTGCTCATACATTCGGTATTTACTGAGTGCCTACTATGACCTGGGTACTGATTCAGGCCCAAAGGCTACAATCATAAACAACACGGACACATCCCTGCCCTCTTGCAGCTTCTAACTTGGGTAGTTCGGTCTTATTTCAAAGTTCAGTTATTATTTCGATAAGGCTCACTTCAGGTTTTAAAAAGGACACCCCCACTCTGAGGAAAATTCTCAAGTTATGACTGTCTTTCCAAAAAGTACTTTCTCAACTCTCCAGTTAGTCCATTGCTATTAAACTCAGAGATACAGTCATTCTTTGGACATGATCAAGGGTTCTTTTTCTTGTGAAGATAAGTTTCTCAACTACAGATGTCTAATGGTTTAGCCAGTAGGTTCAGCCGCCACATGTCAAACTAAGAAATAATCACAGAAGCCTGGATAGGCCAACTGAAAAAGATGCCTCCAAATATTCAACTTAATCCTTTCTCTGCCCAAACCTCTAAACTGATATCCTTAGCAAGTGCTGGTAAATAATTACACATTTTGTCAATAAACTGCAAACGACCGGGTTAAGTTTGCCCAAAACCTGTCCACAAGATCCTTTGGGCCAGCAGTGATCCATCTGACCACAACGGGTGCCAGACAACAGTCTAGGACGTAAGGCACACAGGTCTACACTTCTGCTTCGGTGTAAGTGTGAATGGTGATGAGCACTGAAGTGTTTCATAGCCACATGAACACACCTAAATGTCTCCTCTTAGAGGAAAACAAAAAGTGGCCATTTAATGTTTGAGATTCTCCTACCTGGTTTCTTTAGCTTTCTCTCGCCACCTCCACCTACTGCCCCCCAGCCTTGCCTCCTTTCCCCCTTAACATTTCTCTCCTACTGTCCCTACAATAAGGTGAGACACTCTTCCAGCTCATTTCATGAAGCGCTGCAATCATCACCTGTCACAGGAGGGGACCCTGAAGCCCAAGGTCATACAGCTGCGAGGTAGCCAAACCAGGATTCCAATGAGCCCATCTGATTCCAGAGTCCTCGACTGCTTTGCTACACTGCCTCTTTGGTGATCTCTGGCTTAAGTCTTCACGGGAAAGACGGGTTGTTTTAGGCATTAAGTAGAAGCGCAACAGTGAGACATAAGAAGTTCGTATTAATCTCTGCTATACTTGAGAAAAATCCAACAAATTTGCTGAAGTACTTTAAAGGTGGTAATTAAGGGAGCAATTTATTAGGGTTATACATCTCAACTGCACCAATTTCAGGCCTCTTTTTCCTCCAGTTTTATTGAGAAATAACTGGTGTACAACGCTGTATAAGCCAAACGCACACAGCGTGATGGTTTGGTGTACATACACTGTGAAATGATCACCATGCCACGTGCAACTAACAGCCATGCTCTCGTACAGATACAATTAAAAAAGTTCTCCTTGTGATGGATTTACTCTCTTACTAACTTACCTGTATATGCAACAGCAGTGTTAGCTATATTCATCATGCTGTACACTCCACCCGTGGTACTTAATTTATTTTATAACTGCAAGTATGTACCCTTTGACCACCTTCCCCCAAGTCCCCCTCCCCCATCCTCTACCTCTTTTTTTTTCTAGAAGTGTTTGTTTTAGATTCCAAACATAAGTGAAATCATGCAATATCTGTCTTTCTCTGACTTATTTCACTTAGGGTAATACCTTCAAGGTCCAACCATGTTGTCGCAAATGGGAAGACTTGCTCATTTTTTTAATGGCTGAATAATGTTGAACTGTATACCACAACTTCTTTATCCATTCATCCATTGATGGACACTTAGGACTGCTTCTAGGACTGGGCTCTTGTAAATAATGTTGCTAAAATATCTTCTCATATCATTCTCACATAAAACATCTTCTCATAAAATATCTTCTCATATTAGTGTTTATATTTCTTTTGGATATATTCCCAGAAATGGAACTGCTGGATCACATAGTATTTCTACTTTTAATTGTTTTGAGGATCCTCCATAATGTTTTCCATAGTGGCTACGCCAATTTACAATCCCACCAACAGTGCACCAAGATTCCTTTTTCTCCACACCCATGCCAATATGCACCATCTCCTGTCTTTTTTGATGATGACTATTCTAACAAGCATGTCAAATTGTGGTTTTAATTTGCATTTAATTTGACTAATGATGTTGAACATTTTTTCATGTACCCATTGGCCTCTGTGTATCTTCTTTGGAGTCAGGTCCTTTGCTCATTTTTTAATTGGGTCATTTGGTTTGTTTTTGCTATTGAGTTGTGTAAGTTCTTTATATATTTTGAATATTAACCCCTTATCACATATGTGGTTTGCAAATATTTTTCCCCCATTACATGGGGTGTTACTTCACTTTGTTGATGGTTTCTTTGCTGTGCAAAAAAAAGCTTTTTAGTTTGATGCAGTCCCATTTATTTATATTTTATTTTGTTGCTTACATTTCACGTTTCATATCTAAGAAGCCATTACTAAGACCCATGTCAAGAACCTTTATTCCTATGTTTTCTTCTAGAGTTTCATGGTTTCAAGGTTCTACATTTAAGCTGTTAATCCATTTTGAGTTAATTTTTATAAGTGGCATTAAGATATGGGTCCAATTTCATTTGTTTCCATATGAATATCCAATTATCCTGCACCATTCATTGAGAAGGCTCTCTTCTCCACTCAGTATTCTTGGCTTCTTTGTCAAATATTAGTTGACTTTATGTGCTTGGGAGTATTTCTGGGTTCTCAATTCTGTTCCATTTGTCTGTTTGTCTGTTTTTATGCCAGTACCATACGGTTTTGATTACTATAGTTTTACAGCATAGCTTGAAATTGGGAAGTGTGATGCCTCCTGCTTTGTTGTTCTTTCTCAGGATTCCTTTGGCTTTCATGTTTCCATATAAATTTTAAGAGGTTTTTTTTTTCCCTAGCTTTGTAACAACAACAACAACAAAAAAAAATGCTTTGGGAATCTTGTTAGGGGCTGCATTACATCCAAAGATGCTTTTAGTAGTAGTGACATTTTAACAATATTCATTCTTCCAATCTATAAATGCAGGATATCTTTCCACTTATTTGTATCTTCTTTGATTTCTTTTACCAATGTCTTATTTTCAGAGTAGAGTTCTTTCAGCTTCTCACATTTACCTCTAAGCATTTTATTATTTTCATATTATTGTAAATGGGACTGATGTCTTTTTCAGAAAATTCATTATTAGTGTACAGAAATGCTACTGATTTTTATATGTTAATTTTGGATCTTGAAACTTTACTGCATTCATTGATTAGATCCAACTATTTGACTGAGTATTTAGGATTTTCTCTCTATAAAATCCTATCATTTGCAATCAGAGACAACTTTATTTCTTCCTTTTCAATTCTAATTCCATCTGCCTCTGTCTATCTGTCTTATTGCACTAGCTATTACTTCTAATACTATGTTAAATCGGAGTAGTGACAGTGGACACTGTTTATATTGTTCCTGATCTTACCGGAAAGCTTTCAACCTTTGACCGTTGAGTATGATGTTAGCTGTGGGTTTGTCCTATATGGCCTTTATTTTAAATTTTTTTTTTATTTAAAGATTTTTATTTATTTATTTGACAGACAGAGATCACAAGTAGGCAGAGAGGCAGGCAGAGAGAGAGGAGGAAGCAGGCTCCCTGCTGAACAGGGAGCCCAATGTCTGGCTCAATCCTAGGACCCTGGGACCATGACCTGAGCCAAAGGCAGAGGCTTTAACCCCCTGAGCCACCCAGGTGCCCTATGGCCTTTATTTTATTGAGATACATTCCTTCTATGCCTAAGTTGTTATGAATTCTTATCACAAATGGATGTTGGATTTTGTCAAATTTTTTTTCTGCATCTACTGAGACAATCATACGATTCTTTTCTTTCATCCTACTAAATGAGGTGTCACATTGATTAGTTTGCGTATGTTGTACCATCCTTACATGCCAGGGATAAAATCCATTTGGTCATTGTAGATGACCCTTTTAAGTGCTGCTGAATTTGGCTTGCTACTATTTTATTAAGAATTTTTGCATCTATATTCATATATATATGCATGCATATATATATTGCATCATCTGGGATAATGGCCTGTAGTTTTCTTTTCTAGCAGTGTCCTTTTCTGGTTTTGGTATCAGGATAATGCTGGCCTTATAAAATGAGTTTAGGAGTGTTCTCTCTTTTATTTATTTTTTATTTTTTTGAAGAGTTTGAGAAGGATTGGTGTGAATTCTTCCTTAAATGTTTGGTACAATTGCCAAAGAAGTCATCTGGTCCTGACCATTTCCTTTGGTGGGAGATTTCTGACTACTGATTCAGTCTCCTTAACTAGAAATTGGTCTTCTCAGGTTTTCTATTCTCTTCTAATTTGGCCTTGGTAAGTTACAGGTTTCTAAGAATTTCTCCATTGCTTCTAGGTTGTCCAATTTTTTCATAGTAGCCTCTTGCAATCCGTTGAATTCTTTATTATCAGATGTAATGTCTCCTCTTTCATTTACAATTTTGTTGATTTGGGTTCTTTTTCCTTTTTACCTTGGATAGTCTAGCTAGGAGTTGTTTTTTTTTAATCTTTTCGAAGACCAACTTTAGTTTGGTTATTCTTTTCTGCTGTTTTTCTGTTTCTTGTTACTCCTCTAATCTTTATTATTTCCTTTCTTCTGTTAATTTTAGGATGTTGGCTCTTCCTTTTCTAGTTCCTTAAGGGCACAGACTTAGGTAGTGTATTTGGGATCTTTCTTGCCTTTCAATGTAGGCATTTATTGCTATGAACCTCCCTCTTAGAACTGTTTCTGCTGCATCTTATACAGAGGTATGCTGTATTTGCAATTTCATTTACATCAAGAAGCTATTTTATTTCCCCTTAACTTCTTTGATCCATTGGCTGTTGGGAGACTGCTGTTTAATTTCCATGTGCTCATGAATTTTTCAGTTTTCCTCTTGTCATTGATTTCTGGTTTCATGCCATCGTGGTTAACAGAAGACACTCAGTATGATTTCAATCTTCTTTTGTGGCCTACCACACTGTCTGTCTGAGAAAATATTCCATGGGTACTTGAGAAGAAATGGTGTTGGACTGAATGTCCTGTATATGTCTGTTAGGTCCATTTGGTCTATAATGCTGTTCAAATCTGTTGTTTCCTTACTGATTCTCTGCTTGGATGACGTATCCATTGTTGAGACTGGGGAATTAAAGTCCCCAACTATTATTATATCACTATTTATTTCTTCTTTTGGCTTTGTTAGTTTTTGCTTTGTATATTTAGGTGCTCCAATGTTGGGTGCATAAATATTTGCAATTGCTTTATCTTCTTGACGTATTTCCCTCTTTATCATTATATAATGACATTTTTTGTATCTTTTCACCATTTTTGGCTTAAAGTCTACTATATATGTATAGCTACCCCTGCTTTTTCTTTTTCGTTTTTTAATTTTTTTTGTTATTATTTGCTTAAAATGTCTTTTTCCATCCCTTCACTTTCAGTCCATGTGCGTCTTCTCTAGGGATAAAGCAAATGTCTTAAAGCCAACATATTGTTGGATCTTGTTTTTTGTTTGTTTGTTTGCTTTAAGTACATTTAGCCATTCTCTGCTTTCTAGCTGGAGACATGAATTCATTTATGTTTAAAGTAATTACTGATAGGTACAGACTTACTGTTGCTATTTGTTGCTTTTTGGTGTTTGCAGATTCATTATTCCATATTTCTTATCCTGTTGTCTTTGTGTGTTTTGATGTCTTTTGTTATCAGTATACTTTGACTTCTTTATCATGTTCTTTTGTGTAATTATCATTGGATTTTCCTTTGTTGTTACCATGAAGCTTACATAATAGATCTTAAATTTGTGACACACTATTTTAAACTGATAAAAGCTTCAATAAAATACATAAACTTTACACTTTTACTTTTCTTCCCCTTATATTTTAAGGTTTTACTGTTAAAATTTACATGCTTTCATACTTATAGCTAACTATTTATTACTGTAGTTATGGTTATTTTTATTACACTTGACTTTAAGTTTTAAACTAGAGTTTTAAGTGAATCGTGCGCCACTATTACCATATTGTACAATATAACTATGACTATATATTTACCATTACCAGCGAGATTTATGTTCTTATGATGTTTATTTGTGCCCTTTTGAAGCTATAGGATGAGCTCCACAGTTGCCTGGATTCTCTGGTCAGGCTTACGAGATGGCTGGGACTGAGTACTACATGCAGTAGAAGATGGGGCAATGAATTAGCTTCCCTGCCCTGCCAAGACAGCAGAGCCTATATAACTTGTTGGTTGAGGACCCAAATCAGTCTAGACTGTGCATTCAGTTTCCTGGTCAGGTGAGACTACCGACTGTGCTCTGCAGTCGGAAAGCCACGGGCTGTACTCTCTGTTCAAGTGCCACTGTAGGCACAGCTACAGAACAGGCTACGCAGCTTCCCACGTGCCCTGGTTAGGCTCCCTGGTTTGACAAGCTAAAATCTGCATTTAGCAACAAGTGGGGTTATGAATTAGATCTTCTGCCTGGGCACAGCAGGAGAAGCAGCTCTAGAGTTGGTAAAGCATTCTGCTGGCTGTCTTAACTCAAGCAAATCTGCATCCCAAGTTCCCTCACCGAACAAGGCCACTGGCTTTGCCCTGCAAAGTATCAGCTCTGCCTGCTCTTGGCTCAAGGGCCACTGAGCTGCACAGCTTCCAGTAACTGTCTCCAGCCCTTCTGTCAGATGGAGCTGGAAGATACTCTCCACAGGTGGGGCTGTCTCAGCTCCCTTGCCTGGGCAAGAGAGGTAGGAGCTGCTCCAGGCTCCTGTCAGTTTCCCAAACAGGCTTCCTGACTGGGAGGGGATGGAGCTACCCTCAGCCTTGGCTATGAATTACTCCCCTGCCTATGCACAGCACAGGAATATTCCAGGCCTGGTATGATTTTGCTCTGGGGATGATCAGCTCTGCCTGCGGACTTCTCAAGCTCAAGTGTTGGTGAGCCACACTGCTTCTAGAAGTTGTTTCCAGCCTTTCTGGTCAGATGGGCCCAGAAGACATTCTCCACAGTGAGTAGGACTATGATGCAAGCATCTTGGCTAGGGCCAACAAAACTCCTCATTTGAGGATACAAATCAGACAGATCTGTACTCCACTGAGTTCCCTGGTTGGAGTACACCGTGGCTTGGTGCCCTGGTTGGAGTACACCCTGATTTGGTCCCTGGTTGGAGTACACCCTGACTTGGTTCCGCAGATGAGCAAATCCTCCAGCTGAGATTATTATTTGGGCACTGTGCGCATGAACTTGGTCTGCCAAGATCCATGGCAAGTGTGGGTTGTTGCAAGTCCCTCCCCCTTTCTCCATCACAGTCCTATTCCCAGGGGCTAAGCCCCCCAGATTTCCCTGAAATCCCTATAATGTAAGATCGGAGTAGGGGCTCCACCAAAGAAACCCACAATGCTGGGGATGGGGGGTGCTAACTGTCCCTCCAGGGTTCTCCTCCCACTATAGAAACTGAAGGCTCAAGGAACACCTCTTCCTTTGGTGCTACGCCGGACTGGGGGAGGGGCAGTGGTCAGTGGATAGCGGCTCCTCTTACCCTTCTCACCTGTCTCAGTCTCTGTGGTGTAGGGTCATTCTCCAGTGGCACCCTGTGTTCTAGGATTCCCTCAGTGACATCCTGTTTTTGAACGGCTGTTGGTTGTTCTTCTTGTGAAGGGGAACAACCTACGTCACCTTGGTGATGTTAACCCCAACTTTAAGCCTTTTGTCTCTCCCATGTGGGAACACACCGACAAAAGTCAAGAACAAATACCAGTTAGAGGGTACCATGACCCACAGGAACATACAAGTAAAAAACAAAAATGTACCCTATAATGTCACAATTATGCTCTATAACCCACTCTAAAAGCAAGCCAAACAAAGCCTTTGTTTCTATTAACATTTTATCTTGTTGTAATTCATTTTCCGGGTCCGGAAGGGCATAGTTCTTTGATTTATACTAAGCAGCTCGATGGAGAGAAAGCTGGAATAGCAGCTCCCACAAGATCCACACACCTAATGCACTCATTTACAGGCCGTGTAAACACTGACGACATGGAAGGATTCCTACTGCCCTCCTTTACCAAAGCTTTTACAACCCAACTCCGTTCTTACTGGTTAGGAAGGCTGGACCACCCACTAAATTTTATCCAGCTAAATAAACAGCTACAGTTGAGAGAAGTACAAACTTCTGGGCTTACTGTTTTTAGATCCACCCAGTGTTCACTCAAGACTGAGTTCTAGCAGGTTACAGACAAAATCCAACAGAAGAAACTCGACTCTTAATTAAGCCCTACCGCCAAATGCATGAAATCATTAGGTTAGTTCTCGACCTGTGTCTACCATCACTCTTCTTTCCACTGGACAAACTGCCTGGCTCACGGAGGCTAGTGCTATTTAGATGAAACAGAGCATAATAACATGGATTCTGTGGAAAAAGAAAAACGCAGCAGCTTATAAAGTGAGTTCCATTAGTGAACTGGCAGTATTTAATGACAGAGAGACAGTGTACCAGGAGAAGAAGAAGGAAAAACATGATAACAACAGCTGTAAACAGTAGCTGTCTGCAAGAAAGAGACACTAGTCTATGCCAAAATAAACTACAATGAAAAGAAAACTGTTTTTACCAGTAAGGCAAAACTGCTTTCTGGATTTTTAATCATTTCCCTTTGGAGTCATTCTTTGGTTTTCTGGAAGGGACCAGGTTGAAGGTCTGTATGGAATTCTGATGAGATCAGGAGAAGAACCAGCAGCTAGTATGTACTTAGCAAACATATATTAAGTGCCTACTGTATGTAAGACATTGCATTTTGGTGAAGTCTGCCTCATGCTTTCTGCCCTTGTAGCCCAAGTACTCCCGGCAATTTCAGTCTCTGTTCTTGACAAAAGATGACTGTCCCCTCCTGGCCACCTTTTATGGGATTGTTTTGAGACTCAGTTGTGCCCATCACCTGCCCTCATTGTTCTTCTTCTTCTGAGATGTCACAAACTCCTAGTAAAATGGTCTTTAAAGGTCTCATTGGTCTTTAAAAGGTCTTTAAATGTCCCACTGGTCTTTAAAGGTCTAATCCACTTCCAGATGACAGAGGCTAAACAGGAAATCTTACATAGCTCCTTTACCAAATGGGACTGGGAGCATACTACATAGAGGGACCTTCCCATAATCTTCTTTCCATCCTCCTCTCTCATTTGGTAATGACCACGGACCTTCACCAAAATTTTCACCATGGCAGAGTTCTAGAGACAGGCCTGGGTATTACTTCACCAGAGATCCCAGTGTATTTACTGCCCTAGCCCCTCCTCTGACTTAGGCTCTACCCCAATTTCCCACTTCTACTTCTCAAACCCACACCTGGTTCTACTAGCTCTGTACTTAAACATTAGTCTCAGGGTATCTTTATCTCTCTGAACCATTTCTTGCTTCCTGCATCTACAACCATTTATGGCCATGATCATAGATTACTGGGAGTTTGCATAAACCCAAATAAAACTTACTTTTTGAGGATAAATTTTAACAGGAAGTTAGACAGGCCTGGCTCTTAGAGAAGCAAGGCTGGAGATCCCACCCAGTAGTTAGAGTGTGAATTTATCTTTCCAATGTGGAATCTCTGGGCCTTCCTATCCAAAGAGGCAACCCTGCTCATGGTGGATTTACAGAACAAATCTGGCCTCAGGACCTGCACCCAGAAGCCACACACAAGCAATCAAATTTCTCCACGCAGAATCTACAACATAGGTGTTCAGATGCATCCGCTGACTTTAGTAAATCTTTCACTATAATTAGACACTCATCTTCAAGACCAGTTCTAGTTCAAGAACTTGCCTGACTTATTCATCTAGGAAAAATAACATTCTGAACATAGCAAGTTTTATTTTATTTTGATTTTCCTGTAAGTGATAAGATCATTTTTTCAAGGACCTACAGGATCTTAAAGAATTTTCACATTGGCCTCATTAACGTCCATAACCAACTCATGCTTAATCACTAGAAAAAAGGAAGAAGGTAACATATAGAAGCTAAAGTCACAGATAATCCCCAAACCTCTTTAATCAAGTTTTAACCTCTTCCTACTAAGCCCTTAATCCGAGCTGCAAAGAAATAACCAATGTGACATATTTAAGCTTTATCTCATCCATTTCCTCTCCCTGGCCTCTAGTTGGGCTGCTAATGAGCTGTGAAGTGGCCGAAGATAGCTGTCCGTCCACACAGGAGGGAGAAGACTACAAACTGGGTAATTCATCACAAAGTTACTTGGATACTACAGGAGAAGCCATGTACCTCTGATTCCAGCCCTGGGAAATACAGCGTCAGAGGCTAAGCGGGCATTTTTCTCCCAAGTAATTGCCCCATACACAGCTGAAGTCTCACCGAAGAGGCACGTTCAGTGTGATTGTTTAAAGTATTAGGTCTCTAGTCACCATTTGGTCATGAAAATTTGGCTTCATTAGTCTACTGAGATGCAGAAATGGGGAATAACTTGTCAGTGATAGAGAACCTATTCACGGTGGAGCTGGGCAACGGCTTCCGGCAGGGTAGTTTTCATCAGGAACCTCACTAACGGTCTCCCTGATTCAACCTTATTTCTTTGACCATTAAACTTTTTTTCTCCCCCCAGAGCCATGAGTTCAGGACACCAAAGTGAGAAGCTTAAGGTGTTAAAAAATGTTTGGGGTGGGGGGAACACCACTACAAGTCGAGAGATGAATCAGAACTGGCAGAATGGACCTAAGAGATACCTGGCAAGAGGATGTATCAGAGCTCTTAATTTGATTCAAAAACTATTTTGGAGAGTTGTATGCTCTGTTATTTTTATTAATTAATAGTCTTATATAGTCAGTTGCTAATGGGCAGCCTGTTATCCAAGTGTAGGGCCCTCAAGTATTTGGATACACAGTAAGTTTTGCTGTAGAAAAACATGCAGAGGGACACCTGGGAGGCTCAGTCAGTTGCGTCTGCCTTCGGCTCGGGTTGTGATCCCAGAGTCATGGGATCAAGCCCCACACTGGGTGAGTGGGTGGGGGGAGGTCCCTGATCAGCGGGGAGGCTGCTTCTCCCTCTCCCTCTGCCTGCCACTCCCCCCTGCTTGTGCTCTCTCTCTCTCTCTGACAAAAAAAATAAAATCTTAGCCAAAAAAAAAGAAAAGCATGCAAAAACAAATATTGATGGTTCATTTATACATATACATAATGTATACATATATACATATACATTATACATACACATAGTTCATTTATACATACATACACATACATATATACATACACACATATACATAAATGAATATACGTAAGTATAAACATACACACATATGTTCATGAAATAGCTTCACAAATCAAATCGGAGAAGAAATAAAGGCAGACGGGCCATTCTCTAGGTAAGGAGGATGTTCAGATGAAATCTAGAAGAATTTGAGTTTCATTCATCACAACGACGGAGGAAAGGCCTTGCATATGCTGGGTCATGCTCTAGGCACTGAAGATACAGCAGAGAAAAACAAAGGAAGCAACTAAAACAGAAACCACACAATCCTTGCCTTCACAGAGCTTATATACTCAGGCAATAAATGAGTAATATGGATCAGATGATACGTACTATGGAGAAAAATAAGCAAGGACAGGCAGGGAAGAAGGGGGTGAGAGAGCTGTACAGGGAAGGTGACACTCTGAAGGAAACATGTGAAGAGAGATCTGAACGAGAGGAAGAAATCCAGGAGGATTCCTGGAGGGAGAGCACTCCAGGTGGGGGGAAGGGCTAGACGCATCTGAGAAAGGGCCAAAACGATAGTAAGTGGGGACAGGCTGTTCTGTTACAACATGTGTTTCTGCAACAGCAATTAGCTCATAGATTCCTGGTAAGTAGTGGGATCGTGTTGGTAGAATATGGAAAGAAGATTTTTCTTAGGCCAAAGGATCCAGAATAGGAGTAGAATTCTAATCTCAGCAGGAAAGGAGAAAGCCCTCGGCTTGGCTGCTGCACAGGCTAGAGTGATTTCAGCTCCATTTAAGAGAATTCAAAACGAGCACCCGTGCCAGAGCTATCTCCCCAGAAATGTGCCCCCTCCTCCTCACTGAGCTCTCCCAAGCTATCCCTCACTGCTCTGCTCAGTGCTGGAGGTTTTAAGTTATGTAAGATAGGAGAGGTCTGCTCCAGTCCAGATTTTCCCATAAGCCCTGTTATTTTTAGAGTACATTCTGCAGAACACAAAGTTTTACAGGACACAGAGAGTGCTATAGCAGAAACTCTGTCCCAGTGAAGGATTACAGAGAACCAGACCACAAGGGGCCGCAGAGGCCACTATGAAATGGGGAGGCTCTGGAGGGCTTGGAGCAGAGGCACGAGCTGATGTAATGTGCTGAAAACAAGCTGGTGTGTGTGTGGGCGGGGGGCAGGGGGGAGGATCATCGGAGAGAGGAATAAGCAAGCATAGAAGCAAGTAGACCTGATAATAGCCTCTTCAATAACCCAAGTGAGAGAGGATGGTGGCCTGGACCAGGAAGGTAGGAGAGGCGATGATGAGAAATGGTTAGGATTTGCTGACGAACCAGCTTTGGGCAATGAGCAGAAGAATGGAGAAGCACAGAGCTCCAGCATGTTTCAGCCTAAGCAACTGAAGGACGGTGGTGTTACCACCTCAGGTGGGGATGACTGAAGGCTGATCCTACGAAGTTCGGTTTGAAGGCTGATCCTACGAAGTTCGGTTTGAGTAAAAACAATTCCAAGTACCTTACATAAGCATTCAAATGGAAATTTTAGCATGTCCAGAGCCCCGGGGAGATAACTTTTCAGTGTATAGGTATTATTTAAAGCCACAAGAGAAACGTATTCACATTCCTATTAATAATGGACTTCCCGGCACCCCACCGGCAGCTAGAGTACATGCTAATATCTACAAAGCTTATGGACTTAATTTTAATTCTTAGTGCAAAAGCTTGGACGCTAGGAATGGGAGTTGGAAGTGCTTATGGTAGCAGAGCCCCCCAAGCAGAAAAAGGTCTAAGGCCTGGTTCTTGGGTCATCGGAACGGAGGTTGGAGTAAGGAGCAAAAACAGCAAAGAAAGTTTATAAGGAAGACCTGTGAGGTTTGAGGGCTATCAGGACAGTGTGGTGCATCCCCGACACCAAGTGAAGAAGGGGCACGGTGATCAGACAGGTCAAAGAAGATGAATACTGAGGATTTGCTACTGAGCTAAACAACCAAGATGGGGTGAGCAAATGTCCCTGGGGCCAAGCACAGTTCCGGTATTCATCTGCCCTCCCGCAGTCATCAATGGAATACAGACAACTCTCCCAGGGACATTTTTGCTGAAAAGAGGGATGAAAAACTAATGGGGCAGTGGCTAAAGACACAGGATCAATACCTGTTCTGTTTATTTTTTTAATAGTAGGGGGACATTATAGCATGTTTTTATGGTGACTGGAAGGATCCAGTGAAGAGAGAAAATAGGTCACACAAGAGAGAGGGGGAGAATCGCTGGGGTCCCATCCCTGAGTAGAAGGCAAGAGGGAAAGCCAAGTATCTAGATTGTCTCAGCTCTTTGCTAGCAGGAGGGAAGCACAGCATACGGGCACTGATGCTGAGAGACGATTTGTTGGTGGAAGCTTGTCGATTCTCTCATGATTGCCTCTGGGTCCATTTTGCTTTGCAGTAAAACGGGAAGATCGGTTATCTGCACAGAGGTGGGAATGTGGGAAGTTAAGTGGTAGAAGCTTGAGGAGCCAAGCTTCTCAAGTGGTATCAGTTTGAGAAGGTGTGAAATGGTTGTCTAGAGAAGTAGAGAAGTTCACGGACTAGGGCAATAACGGGCATCACCAGTCATTCCTAAGGGCTCCGCGAGGTTAGCGGCTGTGCATTGAAATCCACATTTTCTCCAGCGTCACGGAGCTTGCGGGTGCAGGTGAGGTGGAGGCGGAGAGCTGGACATGATCTAGGGTGGGATTTTGCCAGACATAAGTATGATGAAGCAAGAGAAGGATAAAAGATTAGAATAATGAAATTCTAGGGTTTGAATGTTTGTGTCCCCGCCAAAATTCGTATGTTGAAATCCTAACACCCAAAGGTGATAGTATTGGTAGGTGGTGCCTTTGGGAGATAATGAGGTCAGTAAGGGCCGAGCCATCTGAAGGAGATTAGTGCTCTTATAAAAGACATTTACAGAGCTCTCTTCCACCATGTGAGGACACAAGCAGTCTATGACCTGGAAGAGGGTCCTTACTTGACTGTGCTGGCGCCCTGATCTCAGACTTCCAGCCTCTAGGACTATAGAGATAAATTTCTGTTGTTTGTAAGCTACCCAGTCTCCGGTGCTTTGTTAGATCAGCCCAAATGGACTGAGACGCGAACCATGGACTATGGGGTGTGTTAAGCTGCAGGTAGAGAGCTCACCAGTGCAGGCTTCAAGCAGTTGTCATATAGCAAATGACCATCCACAGATACACATTTCATCACACAGTGGTATCTTCCCCCCCTTCCTTTCAAGCTGGTGAAACGACAGTGACCTCATATGCACGCTTCCTGCTGGAACATGGGTGAGATGTGTGATATCACCGTTCATACCAAGAGGAGACATCTCTCTGAGGCTCACTACTTACAATCAAGAGTCCAACAACCCTGCCCTCAAATGAAGACTCTAGAAGACAGTCGAGGGGAGCGGGTAGCAGGAGTGTGGGAGAGAACATTCCCATCTAGCTGTGAAATCACATGCAAGTCATTCTTGTGCGCATGCCTCCTCCAGGCTCCCTACCACTCTTATCCCATCCCTAATCATTCTACTTCCTGGAGAGATTCTCAAGGACTTTCCTTTTTTTGTCTTCAGACCTTCACCCATCAGTGAGTTATAGAATCAGCCCTCCCAGTCCCACCACAACAGACAGTCTTGAGGAATGAGACCGAGACAGGCTGAACTGACCAGTGATTCTAGTCACTGTCAGGCGTTTACAAGTGTCTTTGCAAGAAAAGTATCAGAGAGTGGATGCTTACGCAAGATCAGATGAGGTCGGGCCTTGAATTTCTTTTTTAAAGATTTTATTTATTTATTTGACAGACAGAGATCACAATTAGGCAGAGAGGCAGACAGAGAGAGAGAGGGGGAAGCAGAGGCTTTAACCCACTGAATCACCCAGGCGCCCCCTGAATTTCTTGAATATAGCATTCATTTGGGGCAGCTTATTATAGACTCGAAAATAGCATTCACCCTCTGGGCTGGTAATTCTCTTTAGCCTTGCTGGCCTAGCAGATCCTCTCTAGGTCTTTCTCTCTGCTTACACCTCAAGAGGCTTGACTGGTGTGGGCTGAATCTCCTGGCGCACTCGCTAGCTGACTTCCTCTTGGGTTTTAAAGAGAGGTCACAGATGATTTCCCCACAATCCCTGTGTTCTCGCAGAACCTAAATCCCTTCAGGACTCCAGCTTCTGTGACCTGCCCCTGCTCTGTGACGCCTGCTCTTCTGGTACTAGAGTAACACCATTTCCTCCCACGGCTGCTCCTGGTAGAGGGGTGGTATGTGCCCCCACCTTGTGGCTAGAGTCCGAGTGCCCCACATGCCTTGCTGGCACTTCACCTCTAGCCCCCTACTTCTATGTCTCTCCCCTTCATTAAAGTCTCTTGAAACTTCCAAGTTAGGCCATTTCTTGCCAGGACCCAGCTTGTCACACCATTTCAAACTGCACCATGTGTAATTTTCCAACTGCATTCATGCGGAAGCTGCTAGACAGAGGAAGGAAAAGCAAACCCCAAACCTATGTAAGATGTTCATTCATTCAGTCAGTCAGTCAGTCAGTCTAGGTAAAGACGCTAACACCTACATCCTGTTAAAACCAGAGACAAAACCTTTAAGAACCTCAGAATGACTTAAAGGGAAACAGCTCCACAAATACCTCTTTCCAATGAAAGTTTCACTTCCCGAATCAAAGGTTACTTCCAAAGGCGACCACTCGCCACAAAGGTCTACAAAGGCCAGTGGTCACCCTTGTTAAAACCTTTTTCTGGGGCGCCTGGGTGGCTCAGTGGTTTAAGCCTCTGCCTTCTGCTCAGGTCATGGTCTCAGGGTCCTGGGATCGAGTCCCGCATCGGGCTCTCTGCTCAGTGAGGAGCCTGTTTCTCCCTCTCTCTCTGCCTGCCTCTCTGCCTACTTGTGACCTCTCTCTCTGTCAAATAAATAAATAAAATATTAAAAAAAAAAAAACCTTTTTCTATTAACCTTGAAACTACAATCATTTTTCACAACAGAGCTGATTTGATACTGTAGGTAGCTGGTTATTAGATCGAGAGGTTCTCCTAATAAAAGCCCCTAAGCTTGTTTCAGAGAAAGAAACATAGGGAATAAAAATTTTAACATATATTAAAAAAAAGAAGAATTTTAACATACTTCAAAAATTTCTTCAACAGTAACAACTGGCCCATTTGATAGCTAAAATTTGTGCTAAATGTCAGCAGATTAGGAATGCAATCTTGTATTTATCCAAGATTAGTAGTTTAGCTATAAAGACTGAGGTCAAAGAATATTGCTGTCATTTTTCAATAATTTTGCTTAATAATCAACTGCTAACAACTACATCCCTCTTTCCTTGTAAGGACCTAGGATCCTGAAAGTCTCGGGAAAAATCTGCTGTTATTACCCAGCTGAACTCAGGTCAGGGTGAAATTCCTAAAAGAGATCTAGGAGTCCAATAGTTCCTTATCTTAAGGAAAATAACTTTTCATACTGACCAATGTCACCATGAAATAGACATCGACATTTCATTATGGTTTCAGTCTGTAAAGTCTGGCTAGGACGACTAAAAATGTATTTTTGTTAAGAATTAGTAAATACGGGACGCCGGGGTAGCTCAGTGGGTTAAAGCCTCAGCCTTCGGCTCGGGTCGTGATCTCCGGGTCCTGGGATGGAGCCCCGCATCGGGCTCTCTGTTCAGCAGGGAGCCTGCTTCCCTTCCTCTCTCTCTCTCTCTCTGCCTACTTGTGATCTCTGTCATATAAATAAATAAAATCTTTAAAAAAAAAGAATTAATAAATACAGTTCAATCTAGTGATGGATCAAAAATGTTTTGTTGTGGAAAAGGAAGAGAACAAAATTTATATGTTTGCAACTTTTTAAACCATTCGCTACTATAAAGTATGTAAAATGAGCAAAATCAGACAAATCTCAGTTCAAATTCTGGCTTTGCCTGTGTTAGTTCATTAATCTTGGGCATTATAAATTCACTGCACTAAGACCCAGCTCTGTCATCAAAATAGGAAAAAATATTCATTCCCTTGCTTCACAGGTACCATCAATCACGAGATGTCCTATCTCACTTAGAAATGTTTTTTGGGGGAACAAAATTACCATATTAAATATACTTATTATATAATGTATCCTGACTTAAGAAATATTAAACTGGATAAAATACGGCTTAGAAGACAGGACACAGGACAAGTTTATCCAACTTACTGAGTATGTCACATGGAATAAATAACAAAGAAAGTAAAGAACCCAGGTGTCTCCCGGCTCCAAAGCAAGTCCTCTGTAAATACTGATGATTTCTTGCCAGCATTAATATTACAAAGAAGCATCATCCATTGAGATTTTTACTCAATATACTCTAGTTCAAAATAAAATGGAATTGGGGCACCTGGGTGGCTCAGTCCATTAAGGGTCTGACTTCTGATTTCTGTTCTGGTCATGATTTCATGGTCGTGGGATCGAATCCCACATCAGCAGGCTCCACACCTAGTGGGGAGTCGGCTTCTCTCCCTCTCCCTCTGCGCACCCCCTGCTCACATGTGCACCCTTTGCACACGCTCTCTTTCTGTGTCTAAAAATAAGTAAGTACATACATCTTTAAAAAACAACAAAAATGGCAATTCACAGACGTGTACCCCTGGGGATAAAAATACATTATATGTTTATTAAAAATTTTTTTAAAAATTTTTTAAAAACTCAAAAAAACCCCAACAACAACAACAACAACAAAAAGACAAAAAAAAAAAAAAAAATAACGTGTGATTTTGGAGGTAAAACACATTGTCCAGAGAATGTTGCTCCCTTTACTTTATAGATGATCTACACATGTGGTATGATCAAGTGACTTATCAAAACTCTCTGATAACTGCAAATCAAAACTAGAACCCTGATCTACTATTTGCCTGGCTAGAGGATAAGTGCTTCCTATGGGCCAGGCGCTATACTAATTGCTTTCTGTATAAATTATTGAGTCACGACAGCAACTCAGCATGACAGTGCAATGGGTATTATCATCCCATTTTACAGGAGAAAACGCTGAGGCCCACACAGGATGAGTGAATCTCACAAGGCATGCTCTTGGTCAGAGTACTGATCCAAAACCAGGTCTACCTGATTCCAAAGCCTGGACTCTTTCCACTGAGCTCATGCTTCCTGCTTAGCTTCTCACTTGCTCCTTCTTGGATTTTTAATTTTATTTTTAAAAATTAATTATTTCATTTTTCCTGGTGGAAATCTTATCTTTTTGATAAAATGATTAACTCCACAAGTGCAAGGATAGTGTTACCGAATTCTTTCAAACAGGTAGGACACAGGACTGCATCCTGGGTAGATGCTCAAGAAATGTTTTTGGAGGGCATGAAAGAATTTTTTTAAAATTATGACTCGTAAAACCAAAAAGCCATAAACACTGAAGCCCTTGAAACTCACAGACTGTGGATGAAATTGCTCAAGTAATGACTTGTGTCTGGCTGCCATCCCTTTGAAGGAAGTACCTCCTTGCTGCTTTAATCAGTCTTGATTCATCAGTCCAAGGACTGGGCTTGAACAGAAATTCTCTTCAGCTCCAAGTAGAATTCCAGCATATTCTCCTGCTGGTCCTGTGCCAGTCCTGCTTTCTTTAACAGTCAACAACTCCCAGCACGCATGCTCAACAACCCTGAAGGCAAGGCGAGACTGGGAGGCACACAGGTGAAATGTGACTGTCCTTGAGAACTGGGAAACCACTTCCAACCGGCACATGTGACCCCACTGGGTGGCAGGCATTCGAAAACCTGGAGCAATTCTTAGCTGAAAGGGGCAGGGTTCACTAATGCCTCTTTTCAGGTTTAAGATGAATAAGGACCCTCTTGAGATAATGAGATGTAGAATATAAGGTAAGAACTTCCTAAAAGACTCTTAGAAAGGTGATAGTATTAAAGTCCTTGGCATCCTTGTCCTGGCCTGGAGAAGAACACTTTGCTCCTACTGATACCCACGATAAGGTGGGTCATTTGAGGGATGTGAAGGCAGCGTGAAGCTACCTAACACGGGATCCTTACCCATACTCTTCTGCTTTTCCTCCTTGAAACTGCCCTGCCCAGAAAGACGTCTTCCAACTAAAAATCAGGCACAAAATCTGGTGAAATAGACAAGGGCCCAATAGTGAGACACAATCTGGTTTTATTACTTCCCAGCCCAGATTAGTAACATCATCTACCCTGGGCCATGTCTATGAACTACTGCTTTTTGAGTTAGTCTAAGCCTTGCAGGAGAACTCAAAAAGACAATCCCACGTTCATTAAGACTTGGTTTATACGAAGACCATGATGCTTAATGGGACTATGGGCTGAATGATGGACAAACACATAATTCAGTTTTATGGTTTGTCTAATCAGTATCATGCATAAATTCAGTGGATACAATTGGTGTATCCCTACTGCTTTCCCAAAGCTCTCCCTCTTATCTTCCCTCCTTTCCTTCTAAGCACAGAGAGGCCTGCTATTCTGAATCCTAATAAATTTTCGGTTGGAACGTTAATAACAGTTTCTGATATCTTCCTCCAGATACGCATAAGGCTCCCTGTTTTACTTCCTTTAGTTCTCTGAGAAAATGCCACCTTATTAGACAGGCATTCCCTGACGATCCCATATAAAATACCAACTTCTTCGTCAATCTGCTCCACCTACCCTCTTCCCCTATTTCAGTCTCCCTATAGCACTCATCTCCATGTGAGACAAGTCATATATTGGTTTATAGATGGCCTCCTTTCACTCAATGTAAACAATGACTTTGTTTTGTTCATTGTATAATCTCTACCACGTATAACAGCGACGAGTTCATAACAGCCTCTCGGTATTTTGTTAAACACATTAACAGTCTTCAAAGGGCTTCTTCATTTCACATCATTGCCAAAAGCTGACAGTGTAGTCTACCACGGTTTCACGGTTTAGGTAAAAGTATCACATCTCTTTCAACCGCCTCGCTCCTAAAAATCTGGAATAGATTGCATCTCCACCCCCTACCCTTGCCCTGGCAAAGAAGCATTACTTTAAGTGAATCACGGGCTTATTCTACTAGCACATTCCCTATTTCGACACTGTACCTATTTTTGAATCAGATTATCCATGAGGTCCAAAAGAGGTCAAAGGCATTTCCTCAAGTCTTTCGACAACCTTTATACCACATTATAGGAAGAAGTTTTCCTTTTATTGTTTGGGCACAGGGAGAAAATTGGAGCATGGCCTGAGAAAACTTGGATCCACACCTGACCTTGGAGAATTCAGTTTCTGAGACCCTGGTAAACACAAACTAAAGTTAGACAGAGCCTGGGGCATGACAACAAGCATGTAGCAAGAGTACACCTTGTCATCCAAACTTCTACATACCAGAACGGGTTGTACCTTTCCTTTGGGGATGTTCTCGTATTCCAGTTGAACACTATGTAAATCTGATAATTTTCCCCTATGTCCTTTACATCAGGAGCGGACCCCGTGCACAGGACATGAATACTACATATTCTTATATATAACACAGTATATTCCTCCCATTTGTGAAAGAAACTTGGATACAGAGATGGATAGCCTGTATCAATGTGATGCATTTGTTCACATCACCTTAGTTTAGAACTGTAATTTGTGTGAAGACGATAATGCCACACCGAGGTGGGAAGAGAGATGGTGAGAATATGTGGTCTGACTCAAGGACAAATGAATTTTAAACCGTAATTTCTTTCAAGTTCCAAATAATTTAGTAGACATAATTTATAAGCATGATAAGGCCAATTCATGGAAATCTACCATTCCCAACTGGTTGATACTGTGCAATCATGTGTTATAAAGAGAAAACAAATATAAATTTGGCAATCCTGAAGCAAAAGGTACACTGATGGTATCTTTAATTTTTTGAATTTGAAAAACATTTTAAAATTTTATCTCTGGTTTCTCTTAACTCCTAAAACCTTGAAAATGGATGTAAGAGTATATTTTTAACATCTCACTCATCAATAATTCTGTGTCTATATTGTTCTATACTAATTATTGAAAAGTTCAGGATGCTAGTGTCTGAATCATGGAGGTTCATCGTAATAAATTATGTTGCAAACTATTTTCTGGACCTCAGTGCCTTGTCCTATAAACCATAAATGGACGTGAACTCTGAGGTCCCTCTCTATTTTATGAACCTCTAACTCCCACCAAGTTTTTGTATGAAATACCAGTGGACAAGCAACACTCAATGTTTAGAAGTCTGGATAAATACTTTAAGGGTGATATGGATGATCTGGGTGACAACTCACCCTTCTAGACTGGTTAGTTTGATAGCAATTAACACAAAGCATGGGAAAGCTGCTACAAAGGAGGCTTAGTAAAATCACCCACTTGCCAAACACGATCCTTACAGGATTTTTCTCTAAGCATTTTGTCACATAGCTTGCAGATAGGCTCAGTGAAAACCTTTCTATCTTTAGGGCCTTTTTGTCATATACACACACATACACTCACACACACCAACTCGTGTTTACAAACCCGAACACTTTTCCTAGCCTAGAGCAGTGGTTCTCAACTGGGAAGATCTCCCCAAGGTGGTATCTGGCAACGTCTGGGTCTTTTTTTGGTTGTCACGAACTGTAGGGGGTTAGGGGAGGGGGTATTACCAGCAGCTAGTAGGTCGAGATAACGGACGCTGCTGAACATCCTACAGTGTGCAGGGCAGCCTCGCCATAAAGAATTATCTACCCAAAATGTCAACAGCAGTAAGAATAAGAAAGCCAGGTCTAGAGAGAACAGCCTCAGACTGACGGAGGCCTGGCCAGGTCTACGTGAAGGACATAAGAATGGAATTCCCCAGGGCAATCCTTGTCTTTTCAAGTCTCATAGACACTCTTCTTATTCGTTTAGGGCTACATGAGTGTTTGAGGGAAACTTAGATATTAATAAAGTGAGAGAAAAGTTAACTTAGTTGTAGGTAGAACTCAACTGGTTCTTGGATGTCTTTTTCTGTTATATTATAAAGTAAGTTGATGGCTGCCTCTTCTTTATAACATTATTGAACACTTTGATATGACTGGACCTACAAGAGCAACACTTTGTCTCATTTCAACCCACACCCTTGCAACCAGCCCCAGATTCACTGGAGTCAGAGCTAAGTTACCACTATTTTCTCACGACAGTCTCCATGATGGGAATCAAGCTTTTAAGCAGAGTGTGACGCCTATCAGACACAAACAACTGTGACCATTTTTCATGACAGAGTATCGACTCTCTGGCCCGGCCCCAGGAGAAGGGGCCAGTTTAGAAAACCAACTCAAGTAACTAGCACATGCCTTTCAAACGCCAACACTTCTCAATTCTTTCCCGTGTAAATTATTCTACCATGTATCCCGCACACCTGTGCCTTTTGCCACAGATGATGCTAAATTTAATCTCTTCGTAATGGTTTTAAGACATCACATGGATGTCAGTTGTAACTGCCTTATGCAGCGAGACAGAGACAGTGTTTCAAGCAAAGTGTTTCCTTCACTAAGGTTCTTGTGGTCCGAGAAGGCCAGCTGGTCAGTAAGGCTATTTTAAGCTCCCTGCCTTCACAAAGTCACCAGAGAAAGAGCCTCAGCATTTTCTGTAGAAATAGGAAGAACTCCCGAATTCTGAAGTGCACCCTCTCATCCGTGTCAGATGCCGTGACTTCTCCAAAACTTAACTTGCAGAGATGGGCCAATGAATGTGCAAGAGTCTGTTGTTTTTTTTTAACCTGACTCTGATATTGACTAACATTTTTTTTTCCGTTTTATTTTTTTTTTCAGCGTAACAGTATTCATTCTTTTTGCACAACACCCAGTGCTCCATGCAAAACGTGCCCTCCCCATTACCCACCACCTGTTCCCCCAACCTCCCACCCCTGACCCTTCAAAACCCTCAGGTTGCCCCAACCTCCCACCCCTGACCCTTCAAAACCCTCAGGTTGCCCCAACCTCCCACCCCTGACCCTTCAAAACCCTCAGGTTGTTTTTCAGAGTCCATAGTCTCTTATGGTTCGCCTCGCCTCCCCAATGTCCATAGCCCGCTCCCCCTCTCTCAATCCCACCTCCCCCCAGCAACCCCCAGTTTGTTTTGTGAGATTAAGAGTCATTTATGGTTTGTCTCCCTCCCAATCCCATCTTGTTTCATTTATTCTTCTCCTATCCCCCTACCCCCCCATGTTGCTTCTCCATGTCCTCATATCAGGGAGATCATATGATAGTTGTCTTTCTCCGATTGACTTATTTCACTAAGCATGATACGCTCTAGCTCCATCCACATCGTCGCAAATGGCAAGATTTCATTTCTTTTGATGGCTGCATAGTATTCCATTGTGTATATATACCACATCTTCTTTATCCATTCATCTGTTGATGGACATCTAGGTTCTTTCCATAGTCTGGCTATTGTAGACATTGCTGCTATAAACATTCGGGTACACGTGCCCCTTTGGATCACTATGTTTGTATCTTTAGGGTAAATACCCAGTAGTGCAATTGCTGGGTCATAGGGTAGTTCTATTTTCAACATTTTGAGGAACCTCCATGCTGTTTTCCAGAGTGGTTGCACCAGCTTGCATTCCCACCAACAGTGGAGGAGGGTTCCCCTTTCTCCACATCCTCTCCAGCATCTGTCATTTCCTGACTTGTTAATTTTAGCCATTCTGACTGGACAATGAGATATCACCTCACACCAGTCAGAACATTTTTATGCTGCCTGTGAGCTACACTCTGAATGGCTAAGTGCATTTCAGGCATTATTTCATTCCAACCTTGTAACAACCCTTAGGTAGGTCCAAGTAAGTGTCCATTTTACTCAGGGGGCTGAGGCAGAGGAATACTGACTAATTTGCCCAAAGGATGGAACCCAGATTCGAAACTAGGCAGTCTGAGCCCAGAGCTTTGTTTTAACCACAACCCCAGGGGCTGCAAAATGATAGACCGTGGGCTAAATGTGAACCATAATATAAATATTATATAAGCCAAACAAAACATAACTTCTGGGGCCATGTCTAACGTCGGGTAGCGGCTGGGGCGCCTGGCTGGCTCAGGCAGTAGTAGAGCATGAGACTCTTGGCCTCGGACTGTGAGTTCAAGCCACACGTTGGGGGTAAAGTTTACTTAAAAAAATAATAATAAAATAAAATCTTAAAGTTGGGCAGCTTGTCCCTGGCCCAGAGGGCTTGGCCAAGGGGCAAAGGATGGTTGATATTCGGCCCACACTTGACTAGCCCAGCCATGGGTACCGGTGTGAAGAGGGGGGAGTTGCCATTTCCTAATTTGGATGAAGAAGGCAGATGAGATAGGGGCAGCTCTGGCCTCAACGCTAACAAACTGGATTATTCACACAAAGCTCCACATTTATGGCTTCTCAGGGAAGGGAAGAGGAATGAAGAAAGAAGAAAAGAAAGGAAGGAGAGCGCTAGAACTAGCATTTCTCTGCGGTAATCATTTCTCGAGAAGGGACACACGCTTGCCTGGGTGCCCCCTGGCTCACTGACACCTAATGTTACTACCAAGACGCTATAGGCTTTCCGAGTTTGTAACCTCTGCCCTACACCACACTTCTGGCATTCTGTTTTACCATCCCCTCCCTTCTCCTTCTGAACAAGGCTCCAGTCACCGGGCTTCCGTTGTGTTGCCCCCTCTGCGGAGCAATGTCAAAGTCCAGCTCTCCTGAGCTGGTGGGGATCCCCTCAGGTGACCAAGCAGGGTGACTTCTGTTTTTCTTTGCAGGCTGAAATTCTTGTTTTTTTAGGACACACTGTTCTCTTGAGGCTCTCTGCCTGACCGAAAACCAAAACCAAACAAAAACACCCCCCACTCCCCCACAAAGAACACAGAAAGGACTCTGTTGTGGGGAGCCAGGTATGGGGCAAAGACTCACGCATTTGATAACTGCTCCCCTTAGAGCCCTTCCTCATCAACGTGAAGGGGAAAACTACCCCCACGAGTGTTTACCTTTTGGAGGCATGACTTCTTCTCCTTACACCACAGCAGGTCTCACCCGGGCTTGGGGCATGTGGGCAGGGATCAAGGAAAGCCGCAGGGAATGGTGACTGGAAGATGAAAGCTAACTGCTGACTGAGCAGGAGTCACCTGGAGGACACCAGAGAGTTCCCCATCCAGCTAGCGCTCCGACATATGCTACGCTTGTCTCTGCAAGCTGATGCCATCCAGCCGTTCCAAGTGGCCTCCCGGTGCCCTCACCAAAGGGACTGCTGGCTGGTCTACACAGACACCTGTTGCTAATATATAGCTAGCAGCCTTGGAACGTCATCACACCTCCCCACATTTGGCTGCGGACATCAAGCAGTCACCACTCCGCACTGGCATGCACCTTGTTTTAGCATGGAAGCCAGAAGGAAGTAATTCTATCTGTTGGATCTCTGTCTTGTACCAGGGGATTAGAGAAGGGCAGTAACCTTTATTCTATCAAATTCATTTGAAATGAGGAAAAGCAAGACCTAGGAGAGTTTAGACCAGAAATGTGTCATCGTTCCACATATCAGAATGACCTCTTGAGACAAAGATTGTAAACGGCCTATTTAATAACATTTCTCCCCCACTGCCATACCTACAGAATGTATTTTTATGGGAGTGGCAATGTGCCCAACTTAAAACAAAATGAAACAAAACACACTGCACGTTTTCAGGTTCCCTTGCAGAAAGGATGGCCCTGTGATGCTAACTAATGAGATGTAAGTTGAAATCACCACATAGGACATCCAGGAAGAAAAACAGATGTGGCTAGCTTGTACGTTCATTATCTTTTGTCCCTTATCCTTCACCTTCTTCTTGCCTGGATAGATGGTGCCTGGATCTCCAAACGGAAGCCATTTCACGAGTGTGAGGAAGAAGAAGGCAACAGAATAAGGAAGAAGACGAGCATGGCATCTGCTGATAGAGACTATAATTCTAGAGCATGGAAACTTTGCAATTTACTTCATTTTTCTGAGTGTCAGCTTCCTAAAGCATATTACCTCCCTTGCAGGGGTTTCTATGGGTGTTTAAATGAGACAATATGTGTCAAATTGCCTCAGTCGACAAATCACTCCTTTGTCCCTTCCGATTAGATCTCCAAACTCAAGAGAAAGTTAAGCCGGACTGATGTACTACCCGTTGACACTTTCAAAGTCAGCTTCTGTGTGAAGTGTTTTTTTTGTTTTTTGTTATTTTTTTGGCATAGATACGACTGAGTAAACAAGGCCCTCGGCAAGTGAAAGATTCCCTTCAAGGTGAGCAGTATGAATCCAAGGTAAGTAGCAGATTGGGCCTGGCCAGGCTGGAGCAGAGAGAATGTATGGCCCTTGCTCAGTTTAAAACCTAAGAATGTCTGAGAGAAAGCAACC
Source organism: Meles meles (assembly GCF_922984935.1). Classification (NCBI taxonomy): domain Eukaryota; kingdom Metazoa; phylum Chordata; class Mammalia; order Carnivora; family Mustelidae; genus Meles; species Meles meles. The sequence goes on from NC_060068.1 coordinate 150,263,169, forward strand.
ATCATGAAGTATACCAAATCCCCTTACAGCCCAGGACATTCATTCCTCAAGGAAATTACGGCAAAATGAAAAAGTAAAAAGGGAAAGAAATCCACTATATGACCTGGGGCCTGAAGACCTTCATACAAAGAGAAGGCCTGTCATTCCTTCCCCCAATTACAAGCATACACGTTGTTTTCATACCCAAGTGCATGTAAGGCACCTGTGAACAGCGACTTTTCTGGTGTTTTCCACTTTTAAAGAAAATTATGGATTTCCACAATTTTGCTTTTCTAACCAATGGTTCTTTGGTACCATATAAATCTGATAACTTCTTTCTCTTTCAAACAGCCATAAGCAAACTCTTACTGTGAAGGGCCAGAGAGTAAATATTTTAGGCTTTATGATCTGTTGCAACTACGCATCTCTGCCGTTTGGTGAGACAACACTGGTAAGACACGAAGGAACGGATGTGGCTCGGTTCCACGGAAGCCCCGTTTACAAAAACAGGTGGTCTCTAGCTTAGTGGTTACTGCTTTCAAGGACACTGAAATCGTGCAAAAATTAAACAAGAAACATTCAGTAATGGGTAAGACTCTCTCACCGGTGATCATCACCATGAAACCAACCAGAGAGCTTGGAGGAAAGACCAACAGAGAGAAAGGAATGGAACGGGAGAGGCAGGCATTCCTACGACACTGCAAACAGGGGCGACCATGCAAAGCCAAAGACTCCAATGTGCCAAGGTTATTGCAAGTTGTGATAAGGAAAAGCAGAGAGTGCAACCTGATGGCATCAAAAGGTGAAGATAAATATTCAAGAGAACCAAACAATCTGTGGACCACACGAATGAATGAATGAATGAATGAACGGGAAACACCATTAAGAATTTTAGCCATTGACTCTCTAAGCACAGAAGGAGGACAAGAGGCAGATACAAGGTGTGGGGTAGAGGCAGTAGCAGAACATAAGGCCCAAACAGGCGCCCTTCAAACATGAGAGGCCCCCTTCCTCCCGGCCCCAACCCTGCTCAGCGCTTCGCTTTCTTCCCTCCTTACATGCACAGTGTTCGTATCATGAAAATAACCGTGCGTGGGATGGACTGTGGAGAGAGAGGAGCAAAAGAACCCAATGATGAAAATCAGAGGAGGCTCATCAGGCCTGGCACAGCTTTCAGGGAGGCTGGTCTTCTGGCTGTCCTATGGCCATGGGCTTTTGTTTCTACTCTTCTCCATGCCCTGAGCTCCCCTCTGCCTTCTTTCGTAACTAACAGCTCATGCCGGTCAAGTATGAGGGTCATGCCCATGTTCCAAGCACCCTATATACACGTATGTTGCTCTCTTGAGCCTCGTAACCCTGTGAGGTAGGACTTATTATTGTTCTCATTGAACAGAGGAGAAAACAGAAGCACAGAGAGGTCAAGTTTTCATATTCCCAGGGTGATACAGCTCAGAAGTGACAGAACTGAGGTTGGAACCCAGATGGTCCGGCTCGAGTCTACATTTTCAGCCCCCACTTTACCCTGAGTTCAGAGTCTCCCTCCTCCACCTCCCCGAACCAGCCCTGACTGGGCACCTCACACCAACCACTCCATGTTACCCTCCCGTGACTATCAGGATGTGTTTTTGTTTCTTCATTTTCTCGGGAAAGTAATTTAACACCACTTTCAGAGACAATATACCGATTTTTAGAATGTAGAGAGAACAGAAAATCCTATCAAAGGATACCGTAGGGAAACAATCCGCAAAATGCAGACAGGAGCAAACTCTCCAAACAGCTCAGTTTCTTCAACAAATAAATTGCAGATACTAAGAGGCAGAGAGAGAGAGCGAGAGAGAGAGAGAGAGATTTGGAACCTACAGATTAAAAGGGACTTCAAGATTTACAACCAATTGTGGCATGTGAAAATTATCTGAAGCCTGATTCAAACTATGAAAAACAAATTATGACATTTGAGACAATGGTAATTTGAACACTGGGTATATATTCAGGGATTTAAAAATGCTTATCTTGTACTAAGTGAGGAGATGGCTATGTCTGTTAACTAGATGGGGGAATCCCTTCCCTAAGCACATGCATAGCAAATCACGACAATGTATACTTTGAATATCTTACAATTTTATATATCAATGATACCTCAGCAAAGCTGGGGAAAAAGAGGGAAACATGCTCATCTTTTAGAGATTTATACCAAAATACTAATGCGTAAAATTAAATGATATCTGGAATTTGCTCCCACATAACACAGGAGGGGCGAAATGGCGGGGGTGGGGGAAGGAGATGAAATGAGATTGCCAACATGAGTTGCGAATAATGGAAGCTGGCTAATAGATATTTAAGGGTTCATTACACAATTCCATCTACTCTTATAAACTTGAAAATTTTAGATAACAAGAGCTTTATAAAAGTTTGAAGGGAAGACCTACTAGGGCTTAAAATTAGACTTCTGTCAAGGAGGAGATTCTGGATTTATTGGTGTTTCATCTGGATTTATTGGTGTTTTCATCTATGCATCTGTATATGCATAGCTTTTTTTCCCCCTCTCAGTGGGGATTTTAAAGTTTAGAGGAAGAGTGTAAGGGGAATGCAAGCAGGGGAGTAAACTGTTCTTGTTCCCGAAAGCCTGGGAGATGCTGGGATAACCTGCAACTTAATTTCTTAATGAATGAATTTCTTGAATGGCACTAAGGTACTCTCACAGCAATGAAACTTAACCCTCTGCCACCCCCTGGCCAATACTTCATCGTGCTGCTGACAAACTCTGGGTACGAAGTATGAGAAGGAAGACCATCGCACCCAGAGGTCCCAGGATTGGAGGATGAAAAGGAAATACTGAGTGGAGGGGATTATGGGACAAGTGCACACGCAACTGCGGTCACACGGGGTCTTGTTCAAAGCACCAACCCGAGAGACCTAGGTTTCGATCCCAGCCCCACAACCAAATGGCTGAGCAATCTCGGATGATCATTTCACCACTGTGGTCCTTGACTGCTTTATTCGTAAACTGAAGAACTTGGACTAAAATTCTTAGGAAGATCCATAGTCTGAGAGAGAGAGAAAGAAAAAAAAAAAAAAACCAACTAAGGATTTTGCTCTTGAAAGCCAGCCTGAAAACACCAGGCACTACACATTTACCTAGTTCTAGTCCAGTTGTGAGCTGCTTTGAAATGTCACCACTGAGCCACAGAGCCCTGGCTTTTGGACAAAGAAACAAGGTAAAATCAGCAAAATTACAAAGAGACCATATTGGAGTAAAATGGAAAGTGAAAATTAATGTGCCCTACCTTGGGATCAGTGCTTAACGAAGAAGAGAAATGAAGGATGAAAATGACTAGTGAGAATAAATGAGTTTTCTGGGTATCAACCACCCGTGGGTGCCAACTGTCCTGAAGGCAATCTGTCCTTCAACAACAGCAACTTATGTTCTGCTGCACAAGGCACACCTGACACTTAGGATCGTCACAGGCCAAATAACACAGGCTCAACTTCCAGAAACCAGGCCCCCACAACCCAGCGCATGGATTTCCACTTGACACCTCAAGCTCAGGCCCATTTCCAGATCTGCACCACAATGCCGAAGCATCCTTCACACCTGGCCTTAAACTCTCGCCATGCCATCAGCTCTCCAAAAAGATCTGAAGAAAATTGGTCCGGTTTGCTAAATGACCTTCCGAGTGAAAAAATGTCATTGGAAATGCTGAAGAAGCTTGGCACATTGAATTAACAGACAATACTTTTTGACCTTAACTTGCAGGAACTGTTCACTAATCAAGACAAATGAATTCTCTCCGCTCAGAGTGCCAATTATTTTTCTGCTTCGGCTTCCCCTTCCAACCTAAAATATCTCCTCACAAACCAGGTAGGTTTCTGACTGCATTGCCTCGACCGGTCTTGACAAGAGGAGAGATGAATCATAAGAGCCTGGCAATCAGAAGAGCCTGGCACCATCTCAACTTGTAATAAGTCTTTACCAAGGGCTCAATCATAGCTGCCTAGATCCTGGGAGCTCTTCCTTTCTTCCTTTATTTATTTAATAAGAAGAGGGGCATTCACCAAGGATCAGTCTTACTTGACATCATTAGGAGAATCACTGGTGAATTAGCAGACAGAACTGTTGTCAAGAGTGGATCTACGCACACAGTGAAGGCAAGCATGGACAGGACTGACCTGATCTTCGGCAAAGCTTGTTGATGGCCCCCAAACTAATCTGTAGCAAGAAATGGAATCGTCAACATAATCTCCCACATAATGAAGGTGGAGAGAGCTGACTATCTCTGAGCATCACCTCCACGCAAGGTGCCTGAAAGTACTTATTAGACAGTCTCTAAGAACTTAGTTGACAGGTGGAGTGTCCTGAATGTGACATGGGCATATTTTCCTCTACCCATTCTCTTCTCTTCTCTTCTCTGCTTGCCTATAAAAGTAACAAGTGCCTTCCAGCAGTACCTGCACCTTATAAATGTAACCTCTTTTCCTCCTCAAATAAATCAGTAAGTAAGAAGTGGGAGATAATGTCATTTAGGTCCACACCCATGAAACAATAAAATGTAGATGCTGGTAGAGTGCCTCAAGTAAGATAGCAGAGATTCAGAAACGCTGAGAAACACTCGGAAACACCAAGACGTGGGAGCTTTCATCACTTATCCAAAGGGGGTCCTAGGTTAATTCCAACCATTTACAAGTTTGGCTCTCATGGCTGAGCACATGAATTCATGTATTTTTATAGCGCAAGTGAATACCTTCATTGCAGTTCATTCATCCGTAAGAAACAATGATCAGAAATAAAAACCCAACATTTCAAGAAGACTCTCTACTAGACTTTTAAATTCTGCCTGAGGACGCCATCTGCCTACGGTTCAGTATGCGACACATGTAAGTTGTATTTAAGGCAGTACGTTTTCTCTCTTGTCCTCCCATGCCTGCTAGGCTATGCTTGAAGGTAGACAGAACTGTCTGACTTCCTCATTGCAAATTTACAGAAGACAGAGTGCTGGATGAACACTTAGGTTTCTAGGATTCGCCTGCTGGACACTGAGAGTTTCAGGTACAGTCATCCATGCTTGATGGTGCCAGAGGAGTTCTAGACAGAACACAACATAGGGCTCTTCCTTTACCCCCTAACAAGTCTTGAATACGCTAAGTCACTTTCTCAATATTAGAACTTTAAACAGGGCTCCCTTACATCTTGTACTATGTTCCTAGGACCCAGCAATGAAGATAATGGGAGTGGGGAGCAAGAACTTATGTACGACCTCTGCCTTCCCCCTAAAAGAGACCATCCCACCCCTTCCAGTCAGTCAGAAAATGGTTGTCAACTGTTCCAACAGGAAGAGAAGTGTTGTGTCAACTGGAGAGTCTCAGGGCCTGGTGTTGGTGATGATGTTCCCTTTAGTGACTGTGGTTCCTTTTGAGCTCCTAAAATAGTTCAGGAATAGGCTTTACGGAGGGTTTGGTCATGAGACGCATGACGCATGAATAAAGTACACGTTGCTCTATGGGACTTCTACTCTCAAGCATTTCCCGGGCATTCATTTAGAACACCCATTCTCTGCTGCAGAGAACAATATTCCCAAGAAAGTTTAAGATTCGCTTTCTGGGGGCACCTGGGTGGCTCAGTGGTTAAGCCTCTGCCATTGGCTCAGGTCATGATCTCAAGGTCCTGCTCTCTGCTCAGCAGGGAGCCTGCTTCCCCCCACCCCCTGACTGCCTCTCTGCCTATTTGTGATCTCTCTCTCTGTCAAATAAATACATAAAATTAAAAAAAGAAAGAAAGAAAAGATTCACTTCCTGTCCTCCAAGTACTCAGTATTGGTCTCTAAAAAGGCTTCCCTATGTTGACTACGTAAAACCATGTTAGCTGACTTCCAGATCACTAGACCCACAAAACCACGATGGAGGGTCTGCAGCATGACCACGATGTAGGCAAGATCAGGAAACTGTACCCATCTGGTTGTATCTTACCCATATTATCAGAGTCTGTCTTGGCCAATGAAAGCTGGAAGAAATAGTTCAAGCCTAATACATGTAGAGAATGTATATAAAATTGGTAATTGGGTATGTGGATACAGAAGCAGTATTCCTAGAAATATTTCTTTGGTTCTAAATTTATAAGCATTAACGGACTCTGAAAGTTTAGTTTCGTTTCTGCTATCACTGTATATGATCCGACCAGCAAGAAACAGACAATGCATGATCCTTATGGGATCCTCCACAAAAATCATCTCTAATTGGAGACCATGGTCGTCTCAGAAAGTCATATTCAGTTCTGAAACTACACATCTTGCAAGCCCATGTAACTACAAAAAAATCTTTTTAGGCATGCAACCTTCTGTAGAAACAGCGTTCCTTTTTTTTTTTAAACTCAAAGCCTGGAAGCGTTTAAGTATTTAGGGAGTTGTTTGTTTGTTTGTTTGTTTAAACAACTTGGTAACCTGATAAAATTTTTAAAGTCTAGTATGAAAAGAACATTTCCCCTAATAGGGTATACTGAATTCCTCCTCCATTCTTAAGAAATGCTGGCTTTCTTCTGAGCAACAGCTTTCGCTGAACACAGTGAGTACTCCCGTCTCCCCATCTCCAGTGACCTGCTTGGCACCAAAACCCGTTTTCTGCCTACAAAATCCCTAAAACTAGAAAGCACCCTCAGACACTCATGGGAGAGGCGGATACCGTAAGCCCTTTGAAAACACCATTTCCATTTTACTTTAAATGTACCGAATAATGGAGTTTCTACGCAGTAAGACGACTTCTTCCTGACAGTGAGGATTCTGACTTCCCGTTACACATTCCATTACTTGTGGAGACCTAAACTGCTTTTGACATTCTTTGATGTCTCCAAACTTTACATGCCTGTAGGCTTATCTGTGTTTTAAGTTAACTGTTGCCCCTTGTTTGCCAAAGTTCCACTGAACTGTCAAAATCTTTACTCAGACAGCACAGTTTTTGGTTCCCTTATCTTGAATTCGAATGCACACATAAGTTGCCCTTTCAGGATGGCCCATTTGTAAAAGTTCCCTCTTAGGAGTACCTTTAAACTGGGATAAAGAAGTGGGTTCCATAAAATATTTAAAACATTCTCAATATATTTCAGCAAAGATTTTTTTCCAAATCATCAGCAGCAGCAGCAAATAGAAAATCTGGATTCTAAACATTTGCAAGGGTGAGTTTGTGATTTAGCATTAATTTTGTTTAAAATCACTCTTTCCTCTACAGGGAAACAAAACCTCAAGCCAAGTAGAATCACAGCCTCCTCCACTCCCGGGGTCGCCCCAACTACTTCTGCCTACAGCAGAAAGACTCAAGACTCCTTCCCATTCTCAAACCAACAATGGGAACAGACTCCCGTTTCTAGCTACATGTATCAGAAACCGCGCTCCATCGATCCATTTCTATATGGCTTTAATCTAAATCACAAGTAGTTCTTTCCCCATATTTCACTTTACTTCTTACTTATTTCCATTATACTTCGCTTTTCTCCATCCCAACCCTCACATTCCTCACCATTAGCCACTCATTGTTTCCCCACCACTATCCGCTGTCTGCATCTGCTAGCCTCATGAACTCAACTGCTTTTTGCCTGATCATTAGGGTCACCATCTAGTAGTTTGAAAAGCTTCACGGGGACCATACAAATGCACACAAAAAGGGATCCCTTTCTGCAGCTCTGACTTCTTCAAGTTGTTCACAGACACAGAGTGCAAGGAAAAGCGGGACTTGCTGAACATGATGTAGACAAGAGGGGGAGCAGAGGAGAAAAAGGCGTGTGATTTTTCTTTTACTCCAGCTAGTCATCCCTCTTCGATGAACCCTTAGTCGGCTTGCTGTTCAAGATCCCCATAACCCGTCATATCTAAAACTTCCTAATCTTTTGCTCTGAAAATGCTGCACGCATTCCAGTCTTCATGCCTTGGCATGACCCGCACCTGCTTTCAGGAATGCCCTCGCCCTCTGCCTGCTTAGTGACATCCCACCCACATGTCCTGCCTCAGCTCCAGCCCACCCCTTGGACAGCAGAACCCTCATCCACACTCCCTGTCTCCTTGAGGGCGCAGGGAATTCTCTGACTGTATTCACTTAGCACTTTTCCTATTCTGCCTCATAGAACGTATAGAAAAAGTTCTATCTGTTCTGGGAAAACAGCAAACAAGTACAGATCTAGGGCTAAACATTTCATATTCTCAAAAGAACTCTGTCACATGGCATCAGTATCTATATTTTAGAGAAAAGGAAAGGTAGCCTCAGGAAATCTAAGTGATGAGCCCAGGACCATACCAGCCTCTGAAACCCATAACTGTTTCATTTTGCTAATTGCCTCTACTGCTCTTGTGAAAGGAAATGCTTTAAAACCAGACCTGCGTCTAGTCTGTGAGCACTTAAGGAATATTCAAAGAAGCTTACAATCAGAAGAGATCGCACTTCCCGAGTATACCACTATAGAGGAGGAGAGCCAAGAGGCAGAAGAAAGCAAGTGCGGGATTAAAATTCCCGCAGATAATCCACCAAGTGAATGATCCACGGGCCTGATAATCCAGTGTTGGCTACATTTCCAGTTCCCAGAGGTCTCCTGCTTCATTTCATCATGTCAGAGCACAAACACCGGCATTTACTTCCACGGCCATTTCTGCTCATCCCGTGAACTTTGCTGGGCCTGGAATTAATCCTCGGTGGACGTTAGAAATATTATGACAACAGCTGGCGCTGTCATTTGCAGTGTCCCAAATGGAACGTCCATTTTTCTATTCCCCGAGGGAGATTTATGGGTTTCTTTTCAAGTACCAGGCTTACTTCAAAATTAAAATATTCACTTTCCCCTCAACAGCTGGATTCTTCTGATTATTTAAAACAAAGAAACGGGCTTTCTGACATCATGCTGGCCCCTGTGTTATATAGACTGGGATATATTCATGTTTTACACCCAGAGTAATGTTTCTGAGAAACGTGTTTCTGATTGTGTGCAAGTAAAAGGTATGATACAAGTGGATACCACCATGGTGCTTTTCAGAGGGATGGAGAGTAGTTTTTATGAAAAAAAGAAAGAAAAAGAGAAGAAAAATGACTCAGTTTTTTTGTTTTTCTTTCTGAAAATCAGTCATGGAAACTTCGGTCGAGAAAGACCAGGCAGGGCATCGGGGGCCAGGCTGAGGCTGAAACACTGTTCACTGGGGCAGTGACCTCTGTGGAACATGGGTCTCCTGACCACATATTTTACTTTGCGTTCACAGCCTGGGCACAGCAAAGCGGCATGTGCCAATGCAGGACATCCCAGCTGTCACAACTGCAAATATGATCAGGTGAACTTGACAAAGACCCCTGCCGAGATCATTCAGATTTCTAGACCCGGGTTATAATCAGTTTCTGCAATTTTGAAATAGACTGAGATCCTTCCACACCCCAGTACACACTATTTATAATGTCATTCATGTGGTGATCTCATTACTGAGATTAAATGTGGTCTTAGGCAGCGCACAACCTAATCTTTCTGGAAGAAATAAGGTAGAAGCCACGGGAGATCATATAAACCATTTCAGGGCGTCAATAAGCAAGTATTGGATCTCTGGGAACATTTCAATAATCAGAACTTAGCCACACCATTCCACAAGCTCAGAAGTTCATTCCATGTTTCTCCTTCCAAGTTCTACTGGTCAGCTGCAAGCACTTGCCCAATTTCTGTACTTTTCCATGTGGGAGTATCTCTTACCAAAACGTCCTTGCTATATTTTTCTTTAGAATCTACTGTGATTGTTAGGGTTTTTTCTTTTCTTCCCTTCTTTAGAGAGAGAGAGAGAGAGAAAGGAGGGTGTTTAAATGAGATTTAGAGTTCAAAACTAAACAGAAGTGCAGTTTGTCTAGCTGGGCATATCCAATGCTGCATCTCACATGTTTATTTTATGGCTTTGTCCTACTTTAAAAGTCTTATTTAAAAGATGAATGGCCATGACTTCAGAATTTGGAGAGAAAAGCAAAATGCTTAAGCTTAGACAGCCAAATGAAACTCCAGTGATAATTCATATCAATGTACAATGATCTCCAAAGCAACTCACCACACAACAGAACAAATGAAAGAAGGCCACATGATGAGCCTTATCTATGCTTCTGTATGATAACTCAGATGACTTTGTAGTTGTTGCTGCATGGCTAAAAATATGTTGCTCAATAAAATGGCAATCAATGCGTAAAACAAGGGCGTGTGTTTAAGTGGTGCCTGATCTACAGACTTAGAAATTATGTAGCACAAGACATTATGGTCACTCATAATTAATGTTTCTAAGGAAAAAAAATAAATTCTTTATTTCAACCCCATATTCTACTTTTTTTTTTTTAAGATTTTATTTATTTATTTGTCAGAGAGAGAGAGAGAGAGCATAAGCAGGCAGAGTGGCAGGGAAAGGCAGAGAAAGAAGCAGGCTCCCCGCTGAGCAAGGAGCCTGATGTGGGACTCGATCCCACATCCTGGGATTATGACCTGAGCCAAAGGCAGGGGCTTAACCCGCTGAGCCACCCAGGTGCCCCCATACGTTACTTCTGTTTTCACCTAGCTAATTATCATCTTATATGATAACAATTAGTACCAAGAAAGGGAAGAGTCCATGATTAGGCTTGAAGCTGTTTTTTGTTTGTTTTGTTTTTGTTTCTAAGATTGGTAAAAGGTTATAAAAATGAAAGGAGGATCCCACAAATGAGCTGGGAGAACACTGGGAAGGCACGGGATAGGAGCGAAAAAGAAAAGCAAGGAAAAAGGAAGATGGAGAAGACTGAGCAGGTGGGAGGGGAAGGGTAGGGAAGGAATTGAGGAACAGGAAGGACAGAAGGAAGATTGGAAGGAACAGGCGGTCGGGAGGCCGAACTCAAGTGCGCTGGGAGGGGCATGGGGCAATGCAGCATTTGGAATCTGATATTGGACAGAAGCAAGCTCTCCCATGGTGTGACTGGATGAACTTGGGCAAGTCTCTTCACCTTGGGGATAACAACATAATCCACTTTACACAGTTCCTGTGAGAGGATTAATTGAAATAAGCCACGCAAATGTTTGGTACAGGGTGAACACTGCCTCAGTGTTAGCTGTAGCCGCTCTGGTCAGGTATGTAGTATGGGCTTGGCTCCACAGAGAGGCCCTCAATGGGCAGCTTACCATTACTCTCCAGCAGAAAATCATATAAGGAAGAGAAAACATGTGGACAAAAGAATCTCTGTTATGTAAAAAGAGAAACAGTTGATGGGTCTTCAATACGAACACACGCACAGAAAAATTCAGAACATTCACACGCTGAAACTCTGCCAAGTGAAAAGAACTGAGAAGTTAAAATAGCGAGCAGGTGGGATGTGATGTGGGGGTTGCATCAGAGTCGGGAAAAAGGGATGCGACAGCTGTGTAGTAGTAGTTAAAAGGGCGGGCGGGCCTTAGAAGCGCATAGACCTGGCTCCAGTGAAGCTGTTTACTTAGCAGGTGACTCTGAACATGGTACTTGTTTCATGGACCTCTGTTTATGCATCTATAAAAGGAGACTATAAATCCCTACCTTATGCGATTGTTATGTGGACTCAGTGAGGAAATATATAAATTTAGCTCAGTGTTTATATGATAAAGATGATGTCATTCTTCCTTTATTAGGGTTTAGTACTATAGTTAGAGTTCATCACAGATTTAGAGAATATTTTATATGCGAGAACTAAATACATCCGGCTAACTAAGCTTAAAGAAAAGAGGACGGGAGTCAGAATGCAGGGCATGGGGAGTAGACGGGGTACATACGCCACAGTGGGCGGTGGCGGGCAGCAGTGTACGCACCTTAAGGGTGGTATCAAAGGAAAATAAGCAGTGGTTCTCACTTTCTGAGATGGCCAAGATCAGCCTGAAAGAGTTTGAAGTTAAATGTTGGCAGAAACGTTTCACGATACGCAAACGTTCAGAGCCATGACAGTCATCCTCCGCAGATTAAGCTTCCTTTGGAGGGTTTTTAAAATATACAGGCAGTTATCTTTCCTAGGATTTTAAGTACTATTCTGCCTGCAGGGTGATACATGGAATAAATAATTCTCTCAGTAGGGTCTTCTCCTCTAGGAGACAAATCACAGTAGAAATGTACTTTTGGTAGGTGTCATGGAAGAAAATGGAACAAATACAGCCCAAGATTGTGAGAAACCACATCTGACAATCCGGTATTACGGCAGGTCACCTGTGTTTGATTTGTAGCCACTCAGCAATCTGTCCACAATGGCCTGTTTTACTGATACTGTATCTTGTGATCTCTATTCGTTTTAATCCTACTGATGAACAGGATTGTAGAATAATCTTTATTTAGTAAATTTGGAAACTGAGGCACAAGGAAGTTAAAGCAGTGTCCAAAATAACCATGGAAGATAGTGCTTTGTTCAGCCTAAATCTACCTGTCAAAGCTTCATTTAAAAATAACAGTGAATTGCCAATGAGTTATTAGACAAAGAAAAAATATTTCCCATACAAAATACTGATACTTTAAAAATATATTCAGGATTATATTCTATCTGATAAAAGTGCTCTACCTAGGAAAGAACCCTTCCATAGCTCTTAGAATCCGAAACCACTTTGGCCCCTTAATGGGAGGAGGGTTCAATCATCAGAGTTGGCTGAGATTCACCATGAAAAATGATGGTCTAATCCTATGAAATTTCCTGAAGAAGATCAATGTCACAATAGTAATAGCATATGACAAGGAGAAAAAAATGAACACTGAAATATGGAGCTTATTAAGGATATCATTATGTAGAAGACTGTTATCTGAGAATTCGTTAAGTGATGATTTGGAACCCATCTTATAAATTAAAAATAAAAAAACTATTAAATAACAAGAACCAGAAATTTTTATAAACCATGCAGAGAAAGAGGAGGGAAATCCTGAACAATTTCACAGCATTAAATATTTATTGAAATAGCATCATTTGAATTCAAACAAATGAGACTTTTGAAGGATAAAGTTAGAGGTTTATATTCTTTTACTCATGACTACCACTCTTTCATTCGATTGGCACTGATTAAGCTCAGAGTCCTGTATCAAAATGTTATTAAAGGTTCAAAAGGAATGAAAGATATGGTCTTGATTTCACAGAATATATACCTCAAATAGAAGACAATGTTTCACTTAGTTTCTGCTAGATAATTTAAAATCTAGAGTTCTAAATAAAGATAAAGTTGCATGTGTTTTAGGAATATAACCCGATTTTAGAAAATGAATAAAGCAAGTAAGTTTCTATTTCTTTTATATATCTTGCCTACATGTTTTATCTAATTCCTATGTATTCTAAGTAACACCAGTATTGAATTAGGAAAAGAGCTAACAGTAAGAACACAGGTGGGAATGAGCTGTATAAACACCATTGGGTAAGACTATGATTCATTATAAGTGATCAAGATTAACAAAGTGAGATGAATACAAATGAAAAGTGTAAGTGACCATCAAAGGAACAGACAAAGCACCCTTATGCAGCAAAGTTCTTAAGTAAGGAGAATAATCATTAGAATGCAAAGTTTGTTGTGAAATGTTTCAAAGTACACTTGTCCTCTCTTCTCCCACCTCCAACAGCTTAACGCAAAGCTGCAATGCCCCAGAGAGGAACACATTTGCGTCAATGAACCAAGATTGCTACTCAAATACCTAGAGGAACCATCCTTATTAGAATATAGAATGTAAAAGTTAATGCTTTGGTGATGTGTCATCAGTCTCTTCCATCCACCTCCATAAAAATAAGCACGGCTTAAATTCTGCTGTCTTCAAGCTACTTCCCAAATTATAGTAGCTCAGTTTCTTTCTTTCTTTTTTTTTTTTAAGACTTTATTTATTTGTCAGGGAGAGTGTGCACAAACAGGGGGAGCAGCAGGCAGAACAGGCAAAGAGGCTGACATGGGATTTGACCCCAGGACGCTGGGGTCATGACCTGAGCTAAAGGCAGACCCTTAACCAACTGAGCCACCCAGGTGTCCCAAGCAGCTCAGTTTCTAACCAACTGAATTGAATCTGAAATTGTCCTGTATTCTTTTTTTTTTTTTTTTTTTTTTAATACTTGAGAGAGAGACCACGAGCAGAAGCAGGAGGGGCAGAGCGAGAGGCAGAGACAATCTCAAGCCGACTCCACATGGAGCACAGGGCCCAAGGTGGGGCTTGATCTCACAACCCTGAGATCAGGACCTGAGTCGAAACCATGAGTTGGATGCTTAGCTGACTGCACCACCTAGATGCCCCCAAAACTCTCCTGTATTCTTACAGCAGTAATTTTGTTTATAACCATTAAGCATATGAATATATTTTAAATACCACCCTGCGAGAGGAAATTTAAACAGTTGTGTTAGTAAAGAAGTAAAGGCCATAGAATGAGTGATATAAAAGATACACAGAGAGATGGGCTATACGTCCCGAAACAGACAAAGGGAGCTGGGATAAATGCTGTTGTTAAGAGGGATTGGCGTGGGAAGGGAATAATGCTTCTCTGAATTCTCACTCCCAGAAAGAGAGGAAGGCAATGATCCAGAGAGGTTTTGTATGAGACAAGACGCCCCATCACATACCATGGCCTACCTAAATCACTGTTTTGTTTTGTTTTAAAGTTTTATTTATTGGTGCATGTGGGTGGCTCAGTCGGTTAAGCATCTGCCTCCAGCTCAAGTCATGATCCTGGGGTCCTGGGATCGAGCTCCGCATTGGACTTCTTACCTGTGGGGAGTCTGCTTTTCCCTCTCGCTCTGCCTGCTGCTCTGCCTGCTGCTCTGCCTACTTGTGTTCTCTCTCTCTGTGTGTCAAATAAATAAATAAAAATCTTTTTAAAAAAGTTTTATTTATTTAAGTAATCTCTACACCCAACATGGAGCTCGAACTCACGACCCTGAGATCAAGAGTCACAGGCTCTTCTGACTCAGCCAGCCAGGCACCCCCTAAATCAGTGATTCTTCAAGTGTGGTCCTCAGGCAAGCTCCACGGCATCTGTGAGCGTGTGAGAAAACAAATCCGTGAGCCCCACCCTTGACCTACTGAATCAGAGTCCCTGAGGATAAGGCCCAGGAAACTGTTCCAACAAGCCTGCTGTGCGGTTTTCTCCATATTAAGGTTGGAGAACCACTGACCTAAATCATCCCAGGGAGAGCAGATCATCAGCTGAGAACCAGAGGGTGGGCTCAGGACCTCAGGGAGGAGACTCACAACAGCCGCGAGGAGGAATGTAGGAGGATGGAGGGGAGGAATTAATGAAAGGCCAGCCGGCTAGCATCAGGAAGCTACTTAGCATATCCTCATGAATTTATAAATCTTGTGAGAGGACTTCTGCGTCTGTCTTCTCTACACAGTAATAATGAGTCTATGTAAAACTGAATTCCGATTATCACATAACTATGATTCTGGAAAGAAAGCTTCCTTATGACTTAGGGATTGCTATATATGGCACATATATATAATATACACATGGGTGAGGGTGTGTGTGTGTGTGTGTGTACACACATTTGTGTACACACACACAAAATGAATAAAATTAAACAAAAAAGAAGAAAGTCTCCAGAAGACAAGAAGAGAAAATACATTGGAACAACAGACTCAGAATGAAGCCCATTAACTCTTCTTTGTGACCCTGGGAAAATTATTAAACTTCTTTATGGCTCATTTTCTCATCTGTAAAGCTGAATCTAGCATTTCTTGTTCAAACAAGCGGGGGGGGGGGAGGATAGTCCATTAATAACCACTGCACAAAGCACTATGAGAAAGGCGTTGATGGGGGTCTTCATTGATAGTTATAGAATTTCTTAGAGAACAGTGAGGAATTACTAAATAAAATTAATAAGTAAAATTAATTCTAAATAAGGAAAACAAGGAAGCCTTCACACTGAAGAGACTGTGAAGCTAGACCAGGAAGAACAAGAGAACGGCAACAGATGGAAGACCATAAAGGCAGAGAGTAAGTGCTGGGCACGCACAGGGCACGCACAGGGAACAGAAATAGCCCAGTGTGGATTTGTAGACATGAGGCCATGCTGAGGGAGGGAGAAGGTCTCTTCTAGCTCTCCAACTCATTTTTTTTTTAAAGATTTTATTTATTTATTTGACAGACAGAGATCACAAGTAGGCAGAGAGGCAGGCAGAGAGAGAGAGAGAGAGAGAGAGAGAGAAGCAGGCTCCCCACTGAGCAGAGAGCTTGATGCGGGGCTCGATCCCAGGACCCTGAGATCATAACCTGAGCCGAAGGCAGAGGCTTAACCCACTGAGCCACCCAGGCGCCCCTCCAACTCATTTTTCAAAGATTTTTTTCAGCAGCCTGAAAATAATGGGCACATTTGATAGTGTACTTTTAATCAACCACTTTTTTCACTTTTGAACAGTTCATAAATACTGAACTTTGGGTAAAAGCTTCTCCAAAATTCTCCCTGGCTGGCTTTAAAGTAAAAGAATCAGGGCTGTAGACTGTCACAGGAATGTCCAGCCCTTCCATTTTCCATCCCCGTGGCATGGGGATCACAGGTACTCCCGGGGCCACTTGGCAGAAGGACTGCTTGCCTCTTTGCAAAATCTCGCAGCTCAGAGGCCAGAGCTTAAACGGATTCCACCATAGGAGAGGAAGAACACACTGCAATGAACTTTTGACTATCCTTTTATAAGCAGACCAATTTTTTATTCTCGTAGTAGAATTTGTATATTGACTCTCTGGCAAAGAGCCCTTGCTAAGCACCCTTTTCTTGTATTTGGTCAAGTCTCAGGAGACCTGAGTGAGCAGAAAGCAGTTGTCCTCTTGAATTTGAAAGCAGTTCCAAGCTCTCCCCGGGGTAGCTCAGCTACACTGGAGACAAAAGAATCGCAGGCTCTGAATTTCCGGAAGAGAACACACACAAGAAAAGACCTGACACCAGTTAGAATGGCCAAAATTAGCAAGAAAGGAAACAACGTGTGTTGGAGAGGATGCGGAGAAAGGGGAACCCTCTTACACTGTTGGTGGGAATGCAAGTTGGTGCAGCCACTTTGGAGAACAGTGTGGAGATTCCTGAAGAAATTAAGAATAGAGCTTCCCTATGACCCTGAAATTGCACTGTTGGGTATTTACCCCAAAGATACAGATGTAGTGAAAAGAAGGGCCATCTGTACCCCAATGTTTATTGCAGCAATGGCCACGGTCGCCAAACTGTGGAAAGAACCAAGATGCCCTTCAACGGATGAATGGATAAGGAAGATGTGGTACATATACACAATGGAGTATTATGCCTCCATCAGAAAGGATGAATACCCAACTTTTGTAGCAACATGGACGGGACTGGAAGAGATTATGCTGAGTGAAATAAGTCAAGCAGAGAGAGTCAAGTATCATATGGTCTCACTTATTTGTGGAGCATAACAAATAACATGGAGGACATGGGGAGATGGAGAGGAGAGGGAGTTGAGGGAAACTGGAAGGGGAGATGAACCATGAGAGACTATGGACTCTGAAAAACAACCAGAGGGTTTTGATGGGGCGGGGGGGGTGGGAGGTTGAGGAACCAGGTGGTAGGTAATAGGGAGGGCACCTACTGCATGGAGCACTGGGTGTGGTGCAAAAACAATGAACACTGTTACGCTGAAAATAAACAAATAAAAATTTTAAAAAAAAAGAAAGAAAAGCATCTCTTGCAGGGTGATCGGATTTCACGATTCTAGGACAGAGCAGCAGGCCGATCAATCACAATCCCATACCTCCTCTTCTAGAATATATTACTTTCTGATCAGTCCCTTTTTACAACTCTGGAAAACCTTCCAGCTGCCAGACTGCAAGGGCATCCTAATGGTGGACAGCGATCCGTGGTTCTACTTCAGGAAAGAACAAATCGTATTTTCAGTTAATGAATTGCACACCAGGCAGATGAGCCTTGAAAGTTTAGTCCAACGAACAGCATTTCACTAAGTTCAAGGTTTCCGTGGAATGAGTCACATGCCTGTCTATAAAGAGCACTTCTCTGGCCTCTTTAAGTCTGCCCATGGTCTGGAAGCTCCCAAGGGAAACACCCTCCCCAGAGCACCGTGACTGGTTGGCAGGCTGACCAGAAGATACCATGAAGCACCTACTTTGTGCTGAGCAGAGACAACATTGGTTGGTTCTAAACACACCCCAAAAAATCGGAGTCATATCCTATCCCTGAAATAGAGCCCAGAATGTTACAATGTTGGTTTTTAATCCTTTCTCTGACCACACTGTCAGAATGGCAGTGAATTTTGAGAGTTCAGATCGGGGTGAACTGGTCAGACGACTCTTCCTCTTTCTTTATGTTAATGATAATGGTTTGAACATGGGCCAGGCTTTCCCTTTGTAAGTTCTTCTCAGCTCTTGCTACAACACTTGGCCTCATTAAATGGGTATCAGTTCCAGACTTGGTCCCCTCCCCGAACACGATAACTAGGTATCATTCAGGAAATAGCTGATATCATGAATGATTATTGCTTTCCTTAATCATCCTTATCATCATCCATACAAGATTCGGGATACTGTAAATAAACAGGTTTGTCTTTTGTTTTTACATGTCCAAATAAAATGAACCTTTGAGAGCTCACAGAATCGTAAACCAAAGGACGGGGCTGAAGGGAACTTTTATTCATTAAGCACAGGCTCCTTGGGCAGAGTTCTCATTTGCAAGTGGTGCTGACAACTTAAAAGAGAGTAAGTGTGAATGCCAGCAAGAACCACAAGTGTGTGTGAGCAGAGATGGGATGGAAGGCAGGAAAGACAGACCATGGCCTCCCAGGATTTCCCTGACAGCCCATCAGAGACAGTTACGCTCTGAAGCACAGTAAATCGTTGGAACCTCAGAAGCCTCCAATTTCTGTTGAATTTCTTGGCCGTTATTTCTCCCTCAGAAGGGAAGTTTGAGAAGAGGCTTTACAATTATGTAAAATGGCAGGGGGCGGGAGAAGGATACAGTTTTCAAACAATTTTTCTCTTCAGTCAGCAGTTGTCTCACCATTATTTTCACAATTAACTCAGTCTGCATTATTTTTAAAAATTCACGACTTTAAAAATTATTTAATCGGATGTATTTTTCTCAACTAATACGTGAAATTGTTTCATGCCAAGGGTGTTTCTGTTCAAGACAGACCCCAAAGACAAGGATAAAAAGCTCTGTTTCCCCGCTGTCAAATATCGGTAGCAACACGGATTCCTATTTACTCTCCCTCACGGCATCTCGCCATTTTTATTTCTGACTCTGATATTTTGGCTCTGATTCACAGGCAATTTCCAATTGTTAGCCACTCCATCCCTATACCGGGGAGGATCCATGTTTAAAACACCTGAAGCTTCCTCTCTCTCTCTCTGCCTGCCTCTCCGCCTGCTTGTGATCTCTGTCTGTCAAATAAGTAAATAAAATCTTTAAAAATAAAAAAAAAATTTTAAAAAGTTAAAAAAAGGGGGGGGGGGCGCCTGGGTGGCTCAGTGGGTTAAGCCTCTGCATTCGGCTCGGGTCGTGATCTCAGGGTCCTGGGATTGAGCCCCACATGTGGCTCTCTGCTCAGCAGGGAGCCTGCTTCCTCCCTCTCTCTCTGCCTGCCTCTCTGCCTGCTTGTGATGTCTGTCTGTCAAATAAGTAAATAAAATCTTTAAAAATAAAAAAATATAAAATAAATTTAAAAAAGTTTTAAAACACCTGAAACTTATGCAATGCAAAGGATCTTTTTTAAGGAAAAAAAAACAAATAATGAATATAAAATACCCATGATCACTTGAAGGCCACCCAGGAGAAGGAGAAGCACAAAGGACGGAAGTTGAATTCGAAAGTGACATCAATTTTAACAATTACAGTTGAAATACAGTGTCTTTTACATTTTTACAAAAATATGCACTATGACAATACATTTCTAGGCCCCTCCCAGGACTCTGGAAGGGGCTTGTGCAAATGAGCAGCCTGAGGCTTTAGCTTCTACAGTTTCACAAGAACCTGCCTCAGTCCTCCCTTCCAATCTCCATCTCCACCCTTATGCAAAGTGGGGAGTTCCAGCCCAAGAATAATCCTAACCCCCTTTATTGGTTTCCCTGAACCCAGAGAAAGACTAAGCTCTGGAAAGAGACATAGTTCACATTAGTGTTTCATTTTTTCTCAGGTAAATACCCAGAAGTGGAATTACTAGATCATAGGTTACTTCTATTTTTAGTTCTTTGCGATCCCTCCATACTGTTTGCCACAGTGAAAGCACCAATTTACGTCCCCACCTATAGTGCACATGTTTCCTTTTTCCACATCCTCACCAACACTTTTTATTTCTCATCTTTTTGATGCTAGTCTTTCTGACTGGTCCATTGATAGATACATAGGTAAAGATGTGAGGTGTATATACACAATGGAATATTATTCAGCCATAAAAAAGAATATGATCTGGCCATCTGTGAAACATGGATATCCACAGAGGTTATTATACTAAGTGAGATAAGTCAGACAGAGAAAGACAAATACCATATGATTTCCTTTACATGTGGAAATCAAAAAACAAAGAGCCAAAAAGAAAAACAGACACCTAAATACAGAGAACAAGCTTTTGGTTTCGAGGGGCAACGTGGGGAGGGGAGGAGTTGAGGGGTGGAAGGATAGGCAAAACGGGTGAAGGGGATTAAGAGGTACACCCTTCCAGTAAAAGTAAGTCACAGGGATAAAAACTACAGCATGGGAAATAAAGTCAATAACCTTATAAGTTTGCATGGTGACAGATGGTAACTAAACTCATCACAGTGAGCCTACAGGAACGTATATAATTGTCAAATCACTGTTGTACACCTGAGACAAATATATGTCAACTATGTTTCAACCAAAATAATTTTTAATTTAAAACGGTTCAAGAATTAAAAGTGAAAACAGAAAAAAATATTGTAGAAAATTAAAATACCATTCCTAAATACCCTGATTTCTCCTCCTCAACAGACTACCCCCGCCTCCTCGGTCACCTTGTCCAAGCAGCCTGCGCTCATACAAAGCACATTAGCATTATGTTCCTCTTCATGGAATATTATATTTAGTAATCAAAATTTACTTCTCAAATTCCCCCCTTCCCTCTCCCCACCCCTAACACACTTTTTTTTTTTTTTTTTTAAGTTCAAACAGGATCTTCCATTGTGGTTCCTGGCTCAGGTCAGAGAGAGATGCTTTATTCAGAAATAATTTGCCAAAGACTTCTGAGGCTTCTGGGACTGTTTGTGACGACTCTCACAGAAGGGGTTTTATAAAAGTCCAGTGGGGACTGTGTTCCAGCAAGTGACTGGCTCCTCAGATGGTGGCTCAAGCTCATGGCCATCCAGAACGAGGCACTTCCACAGTCAGAAGACGGGCCTCTCCGAAGCACATTGGCAGACAGACCCACTGTAACAGACCATTCTAATTCATTTACCAGCTTTCCTGAGCTTTGCCAGAGAATAAGGCCTCATCTTCAGAAGGCACAGGGTATGATTCACCTAATTAGGTTCTGGTTATGACCTACTATGTATCCAACACAGACCCAGAAAACAAATTCTTTCTAGCCACAGAGAAATCTTATTTTTGAGCCATTCATACCTCTCCTCCTTAAAGCAGTTTCATTCTTAACCTCGGCTGCTTACATGGCAAAAATCTCATGCTGATGGTCACACAGCAATTCACCCCATCTTTAGTCATAGTTGACTTTTTTTTTTCCAGTTCTGTTATTAACTGTTTTTTGTGGAAGTATAATTAACATACAGTGTTACATCAGTTTCAGGTACACAGTATAATGATGCAACCATTCTACACATTGCTCAGTGCTCCTCAAGAGAAGAGGGCTCTTAATCTCCATCACCAATTTCACCCATCCCCCACCCACCTCCTCTCTGGCAACCACCAGTTTGTTCTCCGCATTTAAGAATCTGCTTTTGTTTATCTTTTTTCCTTTTCCTTTTTCTTTTTTTTTTTTTGTCCATTTGTTTCTTAAACTCCACATATGAGTGATATCATATGGTCTTTCATACACGTCTTTCTCTTGTCTGACTCATTTTTCTAAGCATCCAGGTCCAGGTCTGTCACTACCCAAAGGAATCTACACATTTAAATGCAATCCCTGGGCGCCTGGGTGGCTCAGTGGGTTAGGCCGCTGCCTTCAGCTCAGGTCATGATCTCAGGGTCCTGGGATCGAGTCCCACATCGGGCTCTCTGCTCAGCAGGGAGCCTGCTTCCCTTCCTCTCTCTCTGTCTGCCTCTCTGCCTACTTGTGATCTCTCTCTGTCAATTAAATAAATAAAATCTTTTAAAAAAAATAAATGCAATCCCTGTCAGAATACCAATGTTTTTCACAGAGAATACTAAAATTTGTATGGAACCACAAAGGAACCCAAAGAGCCAATGCAATCTTGAAAAAGAATAAAACTGGAGGTATCACAATCCCATATTTCAAGACATACTATAAAGCTGTGGTAATCAAAACAGTATGATCCTGGCGAAAAAACAGACACATACATCAACGGAACAGAACAGACAACCCAGATATAAACCCACATTTATATGGTCAATTAATCTACAACAAAGGAGGCAAGAATACACAACAGGGAAGACAGTCTTTTTTTTTTTTTTAAATTTAAAGATTTTTATTTATTTATTTGAAAGACAGAAATTACAAGTAGGCAGAGAGGCAGGCAGAGAGAGAGAGGAGGAAGCAGGCTCCCTGCCGAGCAGAGAGCCCGATGCGGGGCTCGATCCCAGGACTCTGGGATCATGACCTGAGCCGAAGGCAGAGGCTTTAACCCACTGGGCCACCCAGGCTCCCCCGGAAGACAGTCTTTTCAACAGATGGTGCTGGGAAAACTCGACAGCTACACGGAAAAGAATGAAACTGGACCATTTGCTCACACCATACACAAAGTCAACTCAAAAGGAATTGAAGATCTAAATGTGAGGCCTGAAACCTAAAACTCTTGCAAGAAAACCTAGGCAGTAATTTCTTTGACATCAGTCATAAAAACATTTTTCTAGATAGGTCTCTTCAGGCAAAGGAAACAAAAGCAAAAATAAGCTATTGTAACTACATTCAAAAAAAAAAAAAGCTTTTGCACAGTGAAGGAAACCATCACTAAAATGACAATGCAAACTAATGAATGGGAGAAGGTGTTTGCAAATGATATATCTGATAAGAGGTTAATATCTCAAATACATAAAAAACTTATATAACTTAGCACCAAAAACAAACAAATAATCCAATTAAAAAATGGGCAGAGGACCTGAACAGAACATTTTTTCAAAGAAGACACCCACATGGCCAGCACACATGAGAGGATGCTCATCATTACTTCTCATCGGGGAGACGTAAATCAAAACCACAATGAGAGATCACCTCACACCTGTCAGAATGGTTAGAATCAAAAAGACAAGAAATAATAAGTGTTGGTGAGGATGCAGAGAAAAAGGAACCCTCATGCTGTATTGGTGGGAAAGCAAATTGGTACAACCACTGTAGAAAACAGCATGGAGGCTCCTTAAAAAATTAAAAATGGGATTAATATATGATCCAGTAATTCCACTACTGGGCATTTACAAAAAGAAAATGAAAACACTAATTTGAAAAGCTATATGCACCCCTATGTTTACTGCAGCACTATTTACAGTAGTTAAGACACGGAAGCATCCCAAGTGTCCATCAACAGATGAATGGATAAAGAAGAGATATATATATATGTCTCTTCTTAATCTTATATATATTATATATTATTAATTATTATATATTATATATAATTAATATTACATATTATATATAATATTAATATATTATTATATATTGATTAATAATAAATAATCATTAATTATTATTTATTATGTAATTATCATATATTAATATATAATATAATTATTAATATTACATATTATATATTATCTTTTATATATCTTATATATTAGATATATATGTCTCATATATATATGTGTGTATATATATATAATAGCCAGCCATAAAAATGAATGCAAAATTGCATTTGCAACACTGACTTAACATTAGAGTAACAAGCATAAGGGCAGCATCAGAGGAAACATCCAAGTCATGAAATAACAGAATACTGGATTTTTAGAATACCAGGAACCATCAAAGTGATCTGGTTGGACCTCTCATCCAGCAGGTAGGAGTCAGGTCCCCAGAGCTCAAAAGCTTGTTCATCTGCCTGCAGCTGAAGAATCCACTCACGCAGTGTCGGAACACAACCCGGATCCTCGCCAATGTGACTGGGGTTATGTTCCAACACGCAGAGCTCCTCCTCTTACGTGGCAGGCAGTTTCCTTAGGGATTGATTTTAACATTTAGAAATACCTCCTTATATTTGTTCACTTCTAGGCCATAGTCCCCCAACTACCACGCCTATTCCAGAAGCAGCCAAGAATAACCCTCCTCTTACTCTACCAATGACAACCCTTTTAACTCTTATGAGCAATATACCGAGTTCCACTTAGGCATCTACTCCTCTTTCTACTATTAATCATTTGGCATGGTTTCTTGCCCTTTCACTTTTCTGGCCTCTGCTTCTTCTTCTTCTTCTTCTTTTTTTTTTTTTTTCAATTTTTAAAAAAGATTTTATTTATTTATCTGACAGACAGAAATCACAAGTAGGCAGAGGGGAAGCAGGCTCCCTGCTGAGCAGAAAGCCCGATTCGGGGCTTGATCACAGGACCCTGAGATCATGACCCAAGCTGAAGGTAGAGGCTTAACCCACTGAGCCACCCAGGTGCCCCTAGCATCTGCTTCTAAATGTTTTCTAATTTGTCATATCCCCCATGAAACATCTCACCTGGACCTAAAACTATTAACCTAGATGTGGTCTATGCACATTTGTATTAGATATTTCTATTTTTGTGTAATAGCATGTAAACAGTCCACAATCAAATTAACTTTGGGAGTTAATTGTGCCAAACTCTTGGCTATAATTAAGCTCATGACCAAGTACATTTAAAACCAGAATGTTCTCTAAACTAGATTCTCTAAGAAGAGACGATCATATGCCTCTAGAGCGAGTTAAGCCATCTTACAGTGATCATCTTCCTTGATGTTTAAAGGATGGAATCCCATAATAATCTGCCCCGCCCCAGCTTTGACCCACTGCAGTTTGTCAGCCTAAGGTCAACAAACTCATCTGCAAATTCTGCCAAATGTCTACATGCTTCCATGCTATATAAAAGTTGTCTTGCAATTAAAGACTACAGACTTGTCAGTGGAATGGTCATCAGCCCTAAAAAAAGGTCACCTACCCCAACCCAGGTTAGGTAAAGCTCTATAAACTTCTTATATTTTTATGACTATCACCACAACATTGATAGCGTTCCAAGGCCTATAGTGAGC
Source organism: Meles meles (assembly GCF_922984935.1). Lineage (NCBI taxonomy): Eukaryota > Metazoa > Chordata > Mammalia > Carnivora > Mustelidae > Meles > Meles meles. The sequence goes on from NC_060068.1 coordinate 150,288,419, forward strand.
ATTAAGTTGTTATTTACTAAACCATCGGATAAATGAACGATGAGTTCTCCTGCTCTCACCCTCTCTTTAATAACATTGATTGGTTTTCAATGTATTGAAATCTAAGGTAACAGAATCTGCCATTGATAGATCCTGTTACCTTAGAAATACGTGTAAGCCTCTTGAGATCCTTGTTTCTCCACCTGAACAATAACCCCAACATTCGGTGTATTTAAACAAAGTCGGGTAGTACATCCTATGGACCAGGCACAGTTCTAAGCACTTTAAAAATAATAATTCATTTGGGGCGCCTAAGTGGCTCAGTGGGTTAAAGCCTCTGCTTTCGGGTTAGGTCATGATCCCAGGATTCTGGGATCGAGCCCCGAAACAGGCTCTATACTTGGCAGGGAGCCTGCTTCCTCCTCTCTCTCTCTGCCTGCCTCTCTGCCTACTTGTGATCTCCGTCTGTCAAATAAATAAATAAAATCTTTAAAATAAATAAATAAAAATGAAAATAATAATTCATTTAATTTTCAGGAAAACCAGACTGAAGGACAGAAAGGTTAACTAATTTTGCCAGGATCCTATCATTAGCAAGTGGTAAAGGTGGGATTTGAATCCAGGCAGTCTGGCTTTTGCATGTGGTCTCTCCACATGTCTAATGGCATAAAGTTTGGGTAGTAAGGGAGAACTTGATCTTCCTTGGGTAGTCCAGAAATGACCGATCACACTGCTTACCTAATAAGTGAATCTCTTGATATAGAAAAAGATACTTGATTTTTCATTAGTTCCTCAGAGAGTAGCTTCTTCTGGGTCCTATTTTTCAAAGTTACTAACCAATGGAAAAATCACTCAAAATACAGTGCCTTGAACACAGAATGGATGCAAATGCCTTGAACTGATTTGGATTCCTTCCAGTCACCACTGTTATAAGTATTTACCCCAATGTTAAGAACCACGAGAGCTAGTTGACCTATAGCCAGAACAACAGCAAATCAAAAAAGTGCTACGCAAGGCACCAGGAATCCGAGGGAAAAGGAAAAACGCATTTCCTCAGAAAGACATCAAGGTACAGATTCTTCCAGAGCTGAGCACTGGAGCACGGGCCCAGCTGAAGGTACCAACAGAAAGGTATTCCGATACCCGCAGGAGTTTACAGTGGCCTACAGAGTGACTTACGGCCTCACGGACAAGCACTTCCCACCTCGCTCCAGGCTTGTCCACATCCACACACTCCCACTCGGTAAGTTCACTATGGTTCAGGGTTTCCTGGGGACTCCCTCCTCTCGGGGCTCTTATCCCAAAGGGTTCAGGGCAATGGAATTTTAAAAAATAATTAAAGCCACTTCACGAAAGCTATAAACAAACTCTTTAAGAATGTGGGCTGATAGGAAGAGAAGGAAAAACTGGAAGGGAGAGCAGTCACAGAAGCAGTTCTACAGAAGGGCATTTTTTTTACTCCAAATTTCAATTCGAACTATTCCTCCAGCTGAAGAAGCAGCAGGCTATACTGCACAGAGCGGAGCCCTGAGGGGGATGTTTCTGTCTCACAGCAGACTTCACAGAAGGCAAGATCCTTCCACCTAGGACTAGGGTATGTGGCAAAATAGTCTCTAAGTACAGAAGTTCTCTCTGAAAAAGTCTCCTTCTGAAGGGAGTTTATGGTGACCAGCTCTCATCATCGGAAAGACAGTGACGGGACTCTGAGTGACTAAAAGTCACACTTCAACTGAATGAAGCAGCAGGACAAAGCAACACAACACGTGCATCCAACTAATGTTGGAGATGAAAGGATCCACCAAGATTCTGGAGGGAATCTTTTGGGAATACAAATATGAATGCGGATTTTTACCTCTGGCTGATCGAAGTACCCTGACATGGTAGATGAAGGGAAGAAAGAGCAGTTAACCACTGCAAGATAATTCGAAGCAAATCCTGCATACATATGCACACTCGTTCACACACACACACACACACACACAGAGCTACATTCCTCTTCACCCCTTTTAGGAGGTGAGACTGTTAGGTTGTTGAGATAGGCTAATTCTTCACATGCTTTTCTAAAAGATAAAATGAATATTTGCCCCCGATGAGTAAGTGTTCCCGGGAACTTTCCAGAAAGAAACTCTACAATGTGAAAACCAGTAAATAGAAGATAGAGCAATAGCCCAGGTAAAGTTCAAATTTGAGGACTTGAACACAGCCCGCACTTCTTCTGGTACCAACGGCTCCATTTCCCATTGAGGACGTGACACACTGAGCCCGGAAAATGCCCTGGGTCTCTGGGTCTGCTTTCCCGGCGGGTCTTGCCTGGGTACTGGGCTGACTATCTTGGGAATTAGGGGTCTGGGTGGGAAGGTGTATGATCGCTGGCCAGAGGAGAAGATCTCATGGGAGTCTAAGACAAGGTGTTTGGACATGACTTCCAGAGGCAAAGGTGGGCCGCAGCTACAGCAAGGAGAAAGCAGACCTTTCTCCTGCTACCATGAGATGCTCTTTCTCCCTCTGTCTCTTCCGGCATCTCCTCTAAGACAGGCTGAGGCAGATAACGGACTGGTCGATGTGGAATATTGGACATGAACAGATCCAAGCCTCAATCTCCTGATCTGTAACCTGGGGATAACTATACTGTCTCCTCTATCTCAAAAGCTTGCCAGAAAAATCCCAATGTGTACGATCTACCTGCTATAGACTGAATAGTTTGTGTTCCCCTCAAATTCATATGCTGAACCTAATGCCCAATATAATGGTATTCAGAGTTCAGTCCTCTGGGAGGTGATTAGGTCACAGGCCCCATGGATAACATTAGTGCCTGAAGAGAGGCCCCACAAAGCCCCCGGCCCCTCAGTCACATGGCTGTCCATGACCCAAGAAGCAGGCTCTTGCCAGAGACTGATTTTGCTGGTGTTTGTTTGTTTGTTTTTAAGATTTTATTTATTTATTTGGCAGAGAGAGAGAGAGACAGTGAGAGAGGCAACAGAAGCAAGGAAGAGGGAGAAGTAGGCTTCCCGCTGAGCAGGGAGCCCAATGCGGGGCTTGATCCCAGGACCCCGGGATCGTGACCTGAGCCGAAGGCAGAGGCTTAACCCACTGAGCCACCCAGGCGCCCCTGCTGGTGTTTTGATCCTGGACTTCCTAGCCTCCAGAACTAGGAGAAATTTCTGTTGTTTACAAGCCACCCAGTCTATGGTATTCTGCTAGAGCAGCCCAAATGGATGAAGACACTACCTTACTATTATATTTCCTTCTTTATTTACAGCTTATAGGCCATACAAATATAAGGAATAATTTCCCTCCTTTTCTCACTCCCCATCAGGCTATCATTAGACCTGGACCCACCTTTCCCAATTAAAAAGTGGGGAGATGCCGTTTGTTAGTAGTGAGTAATAAAACAGACAATACTTGCCTTGTCTCAAGCTCTCACATTGCCTCTTTCCCAGGACAAGAGAACTTCTTTCAGGAATAAAGTTATTTGGATCCACCATTTAATTTATCATAAACTCATAAGAAAATATGACTCCATTTCATGGACTTCAAAAAACCAGATTGAAATTTACCTTGCCTGACATTTACGGACGTACTGAAAACAAATTTGTTCTTCAAAATCACCATATTCAATATAAGAAAAACAACCTCTGTCCAAAGTTACTGTTCTGGCTTTGCCAACCTGACGGCAACCTCCGGGCCCAGCTGTTCTCTTCTTCCCCATTGACTGAGATGCTCATTACTAACCAGTGTATCCCAGTGCTTTTCATTGTATCTAATTTAGATGACAAGGAACTGGGGTCTGTGTCACACTGAACCTATAATGCAAACACCTTTTTGCGGGGGGGGGGGGTAAAGATTTATTTATTTATTTTAGGAAGAGGGAGAGAGAGAGAGTGCTAGCAAGGGAGGACGCATGAGCAGGAGAGGCAGAGGGAGAGAGGATCTCAAGCAGACTCCCTGCTGAGTGCAGAGCCCAACTCAGGGCTGGATCTCACCACCCTGAGATCACAGCCTGAGCCAAAACCAAGAGTCGGAGGCTTAACCGACTGGGCTACCCAGGTGCGTCAGTGCAAGCACTTTTAACAGAATGATCATTCTCTGTGTTCAAAGCCACAGAGTTGCTCAGTTGGCAACAGGAAACATTCCACAGAAGAGAATCTCCTCCTATTTCTTCATTATTTTCCTGCAAATAAATCTATTCCAGCACACTTTTCTCAGTCAATTTAATTCACTCACTAGGTTCACTATAGCCTGGTCACTTCTAATCTGGGAAGAGTCTGATTCTCTTCCGTTATCTGTGATGGTGAAGATAGAAGATGCTCATAAGGACAGACATTAGCAAGTGCACTGTGTGTATCTGTGCAGACATTCACAACTGAGAATATGGACTCTGCCAAGGATCTCAGGGATCCCCTGGCTCAACCCTCTCTGACCCCCTTTATAACTTGACAGAATGAGATAACAACCGCTTCTGGGCCTTTTGGCTAGGATCAAGTGTAGAACAGAGACAACATGGCTGAGGCGTCCCTTCCCTTCTGCTCCTTCTTCCAATCCATTGGCCCACATCTGCAGACTGGATTCACAACCTTCCCACCTTTCCTCTGCTTCCCACTTGCCTCTTTCTCTCTCTTTCCTCTCAACTAGGTCCACTTCTCTCAGGCTGCCACCGATCCATCAGCTACCACCTTCCAGGGACATCATTCACACCATGCCTTCAAGCTTTTCACAAAGGTGTTTCTGAGCACATATCCCCACTGCCAGTTCCTTAAAAATTCAAAAGTAAAAATAAACTTACGAGCAAATGCTGCATATCAAGCAAAAGGGCAGTTTCAATCAGAACAAGAAGAGAGTAAATCACTTGTTGAATCCGGAACATGAGCTCCCAGTCACCATGACATCCCCCGCACCTGGAGCAGAACTAGCACATCGTAGGTGCTCAATAAACACACACTCCACGGTCCAGTCAGCAGCAGCCAGAAGACCATAGAGGCAAAGTGCATTAGAAGCCAGGAGACCTAGGATCAGTACCGGCTCTGACAAAAATAAATTATGTGGCCAGGAGCAGATTTTTTCCTTGGTAAAAAAATCAATGGATCACCACTAAATTATTTCTAAGGAGTTTTCTATTTTAAAAATTCTATGATGATAAAATGTATGAATTGCAGCTAAAGGTTGAAGGGCTCTGAAGAGGTTTGTGGCCGAACTACCCACCTCTTGCCTTTATTTTGTATTTCCAGAAAGATGATACACTATCCCATTTGGAAAATTTCCAGGAAAATATCTGAATCTCCTATTGTCATCTACTCTAAGATTTTAGTAAAAAAAAAATCATTCTCAGATTTAACCTAAAATCCATTTCTATGTTTATATTGCTGTTGATCAATTTAGGACTTAACTATCCAATTATAAAATTCCACAATTCTCATAATCTTGGAATGTAATTTTATTTCCAATGCAAGTATTAAAAGATATGGCCAATAAGGCATAAAAAACATTTTCCCTGAAGTCTTATCATTGACTAAATCATTAAGCTTGTCTACTGTGCTTCTCTGTAAATATACATTTGTAGCAGGACTTGATTAGTTTTCTACCAAGAAATACATGTTTATTAAATTATATCTCATGTACCGGGACTCCTTATTTATCTTAGTAATTTTTAATGGAAAAGTAAATGAAACATTATTATATAAATGCTTAGAGAGATGACAGTAATTTTATTCTAAATTAAATAAAGAAAAGGTTAAATAAATATTACAATCTTTCAGGAATTACAGTATAAGCCTTAAAATCATAAATCTCCCACTTACTTTTTTATAACTTATGCTTAAAATATTTATCAGTGTAATACTGAAACGAAGTTCTCATTAATTATTTCCTGGCAATTTCCTCTTTTTTCAAAATTTAAGTTAGATGACATGTCAATTCCCATTCAGATCTTAAATATTATATTTTTAAACACATTCTAGCTTTCCATTTTAGTAATATATTTTTATGCCACTGGAAATACTGACATTTCAACCTTTTATCATAATCTTTGGATTTGAGGGTCTCCTTATATATACATATGTTCTCAAAACACACACACACACACATTTTGTTGTCAAATATCTAAAACAAAGTACTCAGTCTCATAACCATAATAAACCAGAGACAAAGGAAGAAGCTTCTTTCAGTAATAAGGAATGGCAAATATCTAGATAATCTCATTATCTATTTGAAAATACACCTTCTCCTTAATAAAGAAATAATAATTTACATATTATGACAAAGTAGTTAAGCATATATGTGGATTAAGAAAATCATTAAAGTCTAAAATCCCCTCCCACCTTGCATCTTTTTTGGATACAAAGGTAACAAACAAAATCCCCAACAAGTACTATTAAATTTAATTTAGCTTCATTTTTAATAAGAAGTGACTTCATAATTCCCATAGCCATGCTGAAAAATAGAGCCCATCTCTGACTCAGAGAGTCTGAGCTGAGAAACATTAAAATAACTCTTAATGGCAGAAACACAGCCATGACCCGTCACTGACGAGAGAAAACCAATAACTCAAAGAAGCTTTAAGCAGAGTAATTCCCAGTTTCACATTAAGGTCAGTGTCTGTATCTGGGTTGGAAATGCAAACATTAGATCTGACGCTCATTTTTAAGACCCTCCTTCCCCAAATGTGGCTCTGAACAGCTTCATCAGAATTCGCTTCTTACGAGCCAGCTTCTGGTCCCTGAGGACTGGGTCTCTGACAGAAGAAAGCACACACTGGAGGGATTTGGTATATAAATTCTTAGTTGGGGACATGGAGGTGGTCTGCCTGAGATGAAACTGAAGAAGGTAACACTCATTTTCTTTTTTTTTTTAATAAAGATTTTATTGATTTATTTGAGAGAGAGCACATGTGCATGTGAAAAGAGCACAAGAGAGCATGAGCTGGGGGGGAGGGGACGAAGGAGCTGGAGGGGGGAAGCAGACTTCCCACTGAGCAGGGACCCCCGACACAGAGCAGAGCTCGAATCCAGGACCCTGGGATCATGACTTGAGCTGAAGGCCCACGCTTAACCGACTGAGCCACCCAGGTGTCCAGTAACGTCTTCTGTGTTTTTCCACGCTCCTCAACTAGTTCCCACCAGCCTTTCCTGCTAGTACCCCGCTTGCCTAAGGTTAGGGGCTCACATCTCACCTTCCCTGGATAAATCTTCAAGCATTTCCTTTCCTCTTTTCATGTTCCCTTCTATAAAGAGTAAAAGTGCTCTGGTGATGAACCCAGCACGAAGCAAGGTGCTAAGGTAGAGCTGGAACCAAAGTCCCACACAGCCCCATCCTCACGGAGCTGACGGACTACCATGGGAAGATGAACACAATCAAATAATCATGCGGATAAACATACAGCCAGCCAAGGGGGGTGCGGCCACGCCTCCCCCAGGAAAGGACAACTGAGCGGATCATCATTACGAAAGGGGGACACAGTGCAGAACAAATAGTCTCATGACCTGAAAGATGACAAGGGTGGCCACTGCCAAAAAGGAGGATTTCGACAAAGCTGGAGAGGCCGTCAGGTGCCAGACCGTGTGGCTTTTCAAGAGAGAAAGTAAAGATGCATTCTCACAGCACTGGGGGACAACTAAAGAACTCCCGGTCAGGACCTGCCCTTCACTAGTGTGGGCTCCTCTTAGAAATCACCTGTGGCACTTGGCTTTCCGTATCGGCAAAGAAGGAAAATGCCCCTCGCAGGAACGGAAGCATATCCCAGATATGAAATACTCAAGGGATCGTCCTTCCGGTCTTCAGCTACGTGACCGATGGTGGGGTGCTGGGAAGCTACACACCTTAGGACACATTCAGGAACGTGGTAGAGCTTTCATGCCTCTCACATGGTACTGAATGAGGTCCTGGACGGTCACCTGAGGAAAACACACCAGAGTGTAATTTTGCCAATTGGTCTTCATTGATTAATAATGAAAGACAGCTACTCCTTACTGATGGGTACTCTAATGAGCATTTTTTTCAATTTAGCCTGCATGATTAAACATTTGGTTTCTTTCAGATTCCCTATTAATCCATCAATTATTAACAAACATTCTGTATTGCCTTTGGGTTGATCAATGGTATTTGCAGATTTAACACCCTGCAGGTAAAAATGTTAAGTTTAACACGAAAAAAATTATCGCCATCAGTCACAGGACGATTCCAACAGAAGGTGAATCCTTTGCAAAGAGGAATAAGCATTCCCAAAGACAAAGGCTGGCATGATTAAGATCCATTCCAAACTTCCCTGACAATAAAACTAACGTTAAGTGCCTACTATGGGTCAGCACTATGATAAGGCATGTTATGCGATTTCATTTAAAACTCACAACAGGGGGCACCTGGCTGGCTCAGCTGGTAAAGCAAACAGGGTCCTGGGTTTAAGCCCCACGTCGAGTACAGAGATCACTTAAACAGTTTTTTAAATTAAAAAAAAAAAAAAAAGAAAGAAAAACCTCATAACAAAACCATTTGGCAGGTGAGGAAAAAGTAATGTGTCTATACAGCTAGTAAATGCTGGAGCAAGGATTTGAAATTTACCTACATAGTAAATTTAAGCAACCTGCTTTGCGATGCATTGGTTTGCTCAGGCCGTCAGAACAAAATACCACAGTCTGGAGGACTTCAGCAATAGAAAGTCATTTCTCACAGTCCTGAAGGCTGGAAGCCCAAGATCAAGATGCTACCAACTGGGTTCCTGGGGGGAGCCCTCCTCCTGTCTTGCAGGTGGCAGTCTCCCAGCAGTGTGCTCTGGTGTCCTGTCCTCTTCTTGAAGGCCACTAGCCCTACTGGATTAGGGCCCCACCCTTATGACCACATTTAACTTTTATCACCTCTTCATAGGCCCCATATCCAAACACAGCCACACTGGGGGACAGGGCCTCAACACAAGAATGTGGGGGACACAGATATTCAGCCCACATATAACATGTGGCTAGACCACAGTAAGAGCAGGAGTTGAGCAGAGGCCTCAAACACCCGTGATCACTCCACTTCTCAAGTTGTCCCTCTCAAAGCGGGAGGGGGATTTGTTGAAGCTTCAAAGAGCTAGACGTCATTGGTGCAGTAAGACAGTGGGACGTATTCATCAAGTCTCTAGCCCGCTACCCACATGAAGTAGCTCATTCATCTCACTGTCCAAGCATCACACTCATTAGTCTTCCATTTCTTCTTTACCTTGATCACAGGCTCTTAAAAAAATGAAACTGAACGAAAATTTTCACCATTATACCGCAAACTCCCCTGTTGAGCATTTCACCCCAGGGAGCAAAGTTTAGTAAAGACCTTTGACTGAAACACAGGGTAACAACAACTGGCATTTAGCCTTTGAAACTGAAGTATAAACAAGCAGATAATTCATTATGTTGAATGTAAGTCAAAAGACTAATTTATTAGTGCCAGAAAACAGGTATTTGGTGGTGTGATTTGCATAGCTTCTCTAGTTTGGCATCATTCTCTTTCAACTTAGACATTACTCAAGAGGTTGGAAGGAAAAACCCTCTTCCTTAAGCAGAAATTCACATTAATGGAGTTTGAACAAATAAGAGTTATAACTTGCATTAGTAAGTAGCCCTTAAAAGTTAAGACTGAAACCAACAAACAACCTCAAAATACAGACATTAAAAAATTAAAACTCCTAAATTTCCTTTCTGTAGATCTTGAGAGATTAAAGAGTTCAGAAACATTTATCCTTCACTATATTTATAAGAATTAACAAATACTGGGTTTTATGTGTGAGAGAAATTTATGAGAAAGTTGTTTTAAAATATTTATCCTATCCTACAATATGAAAAATAAGGAGTTTCTTGGGCAGCTAAAGTATTTACTGGGGAAGGTTATATTTCCTGGCCTTTTCCAACTTGTTGTCATGGTTGAATTTACTGCAGTAATTACATGTAGTTTTCAGTGTAGTAAGCATGCACGCATCCTACCTACATATATAAGCTCATATTTATATATACATGTCTGTGGCTGTATATACATACCGACATATGTACACACACACAGGGACTGGGACCCACAAAGGACATAGATCCCTGTTTTCAGCTTTTTCCTTTTGTAAAGGCTGCTATCTGTACCATAAAATCAAAATCAGTTATGACGAGCACACAATCACACAGGACCGCATGAATGAAAGGTTCAACTCACAATTTACTTAGTAGATGAGAGACACTGTGCCCCCCCTTCCCCGTCCACCCCTGGCAAGTCCTTTCCTGACCAGTTAGCATGAGCTGTACAAGGAGAGGCGCACTTCCCGCGTCAACTTACGACAAGGCTAATCACACACAGAAGCAACCTTTCAGGACAAAGAGTATACAGGCCTTCAACAGGAGGAAATAATCCATCACATTATCCATTTGCCCTGAAAACAGGTTGGCAGGAGTTGCCTCAAGCTGGCATGGAAGGAGACTGCTGTGGGAACCATGCAAGAATGAAATCAACTTTCAGCTGGGGTTTCAGAGAACCCCCCCCACCAAAAAAAATCTCACTGTCCAATCAATCCGAATACCTTGAGTGGGATTAAATCTCTAAAATGGAAAAATCCCCCTGGATTACTGTCTCTAAGCACAAGTATGTCCACTTTATATTCTCCATCAAATGAATGCATCAGTAGCTAAGATACAGATGGACATCTTCTAGGCTTGAGGAACGACATTTTCATTTGTTACACACTTGATCCTGGAAACGTCCCTGTGGGCTGAGGTTAGGCATATATTATAATTCCCATTTTCCCAACAAGGAAACTGGGGCAGAGAGGCCCAGGGTCACGTGGTTAATAAGTAATTCGGTTGGGTTACCAGTGCAGTGCAGGCAGAGAAGCAGGCAGAGAGAGCGGGGGAAGCAGGCTTCCCCGACGCAGGGCTCGATCTCAGGACCCTGGGATCATGACCAGAGCAGAAGGCAGAGTCTTTAACCCACTGAGCCACCCAGACGCCCCTAAATTGAAGATTTTTGAAGTTACATGGAAATCTGTAATCTACCACATGTGAACAGTATCAACAACAGATAATAAAAGTATGTCCACTGAAGTGAGAAGAGGAAGGTGGGGGCATTTAACCTAGAACAATGTGTCTTGTCTTTGTCAAAAACAATACCAATACAATAACAATACAAACATACCAATACAATACCAATACAATAAAAATACAAACTGCTAAGAGAGGTCTGGTTACACAGGTTAATGATCTCACTCTGGCTTTGAACTACAGGGAATCAAGTAACTGCTTTGAGCCTCAGTATTCCTCATCTGGAAGGCATGATAATAACACGTATTCAATGTCATTTTTATTAGGGTCATCACATGTAATATACCACAAAGTTGATAATGTAAGTTTTTCTTAACAGAACAAGGCACAAAGGATTATCTTCACTTTGGGGAAGAGGTCCTGCACAAATCAAGTGCGTATTTTCAAATCCTATTAATTCAAATACACCCCCACTTAAATCTCATGCCAGGCAGCTGCCAATTAACCACATAAATCAGTCTTCTCTCCCACCCAGGTGTTTGCTCTCGGGCAGACCCAGCAAGAAAACATAAGGAAGCTGAGGGAGGGCAAGAACCCCAAGAGCCTTCCGCAACCCAGCACAGGAAGAAGGGAGCAAAATCTCCGATAATTGCTTCTTTGCTCCCTAGGGAAAGCCAGTCACATCCCAACTAATGATCCCGCTCCCAAACAGGAAAGAATGAAAAAGAGGAGAAGAGGAAGCTTCATTAAAAATCACCGGAAAATGAATTAATACTCTGTTGCCTCCCCTTCCCCTTGCCCCCCGAGTCGGTGTCCTCTATCTAGTAGTACAGGGAGTTCTGCTGTTAACAAGATGCCTCTCCCCCTCCACGGACCCTGGGACTTTTCCACCTTCAAACATGAAGTTCTCTTTGATTTTATACCACTAGTTTATACGTAAAGGGGTCATTTGTTTGCTATCAGTTTTCTGGCTTTGGAAACAAGCAATTCAAATAATTTGAGACGTTAAGACAATCCAGTTCCGTTTCACAAATGGAAATGCTTTCAAGAGCTAGGAAAGTAACACAAATGGATGAAGCCGGCTTGGCGGAAACTGGTTTACTTTGTTGAAATTTTTGCCATTCAAAAATATAAACTTAATTATTGCCCAATCTTGCCTTTTTTTTTTTTTCAAGAGAAATTGGACATGTTGAAATGTTAGCAACAAATTTAAAAAATAGTTAAGCTCTGTGCCCATGTTCAGAGAAAACTCACTTATAGATTTCCAGTTGGGACCTCCAACCTAGTCCAGCTTCAAAAGGAAACAACAAAAAATAGAAACACTAGGAGCTTTAAAAATATCCATGCCTGCCTCCTCCTCCAAAGGCAATTCTGACTTCATTGGTCCAGGGTAAGCTTTTGGGTGATTCTATTAGACAGCCTTGGACACCACTAACCTGGTCTAAGCTATTAGTGCTACAGATGCGGGAACAATGACCCAGAGATTAAACCAACCTGCAGCTTGCAGGGGGGCAAGAACACAAGTTCTCAGACCCTTATGCTGTTAGCAAAACTCTGATACAAATGCAACTTTCTTGCCAATGAGTGCGAGTTTGGGTTTCAACAGTCTATAAAACATTTTAAATGCTTCCCCAGCAGAAGTGTTAGTTTTTGATGCTAGAGGTTCCCTTCTCCCCAAATCCAGTGACTATCATGCAATGTTTACGTGGACTATGAACTTCAGGAAAGCAGAGAGCTGTCAGCCCCTCCCTCATCTGTGAGGTAAGTCAGTCTCCATAAACACTGAGTCAATGGATGATGTTATTAGGATTTTCAAAATTCTATTCCCACATAAATGGGGAATCAACTTCCATGAAAGCTCAAAAATTAATCTCAGGTCCGTAACTAAGTCTGATTCAGAGGAAACACATGGCCAAGTCCTGGCTTTAACAGGAAGCTCCCTTCCATCACCCGACAGAGAGCCATGGACAGCAAACAGAAGACCAGCAAGCTTTCCACGGGAACCGTATCACTGGGTTTAAAGCTTCCTTTCCCTGCAAAGCACAAAAGGCACAGACAACGTTACTTAGGTCACTCTCACTACCACTGACTCTGTGTCTTTATTTTCCCTGGAGCTGAACCCTTGCCAAGACCAACAGCCATCGCTTAAATACCCTGTCTGGTTTCCTGACTGCCGCTGCCAGGGGCTTGCCGCGTCCTCTTGACTGTCTGCACTTGAAACAGTCCTCTGCCCGCACCGCCGGGGCCCATGGTCCGCAAGCACCAAGTACCACAGCCCCAGAGACATAGTGATACATACCAGGCTTTCCTTTCATCCTCTGAAGATGTTGGCAGCATCCGACTCATTGTGCAAGAATAAGACAAGTTATTGCTCATTCGGTTTATTAAGAAAAATACACCTCCGCCCGCCCTGTCAGTTACCACAATGCGAGCGTCTCTCCCTCACGGGGAGCTGTCTTTCTCCAATAACAAATCTGATCATGTCACTTATCTGCAGAAGGTGTTCTGGCGTGGCTCCCTACTGGGCCCCAGACAAAGCCCAAGATCCCTGACACAGCCGAGGAACCCCATCTCCTTTTCTAGCCTCGTTTTCTCCCGCTCCCCTCAAACCACCCTCTAGTCCAGCCAGTTGAAAGCGCTCCTTTCCCTAACACACCATCTTCTTTTATTTATTTACTTATTTTCAAAATTTATTTATTTTAAAGATTTATTTATTTGGGAGATGGAGCAGGAGGAGGAGGGGCAGAGAGGGAGGGAGAGAAGTTCAAGGAGACCCCCTGCTGAGTGCAGAGTCTGGAGCAGAACCCAAGAGGCAGAGGCTTCCCCGACCGCACCACCCAGGTGCCCCCACCATCTTCTTTCATATTTCCCTGCTTCTGGGTTGTCTCTTTAAAGAACACAGTTTCCCCTGTCCTCAGCCTAATGGCCTCTTCTAGAACATCCAAGAAACACCTCAAAAGGTACATTTTCCGGGAAGGCTTCCACGACTCCTACAGGAGTAATGAGTCCCTGCCGCCCCATCTCTGGGCCCCCAGTTGGGCCAGCTGTGAGGGCCATGTCATGCCCCTAGGCTGTGGTCCCCAAAGCCCAGGTCTGCTCTTGGTCCCATCCCTGGGGCCTGACTCATGCAGGCGCTGAGTTCACCCTGCTGCTGCCATCTGACCTGTGTGGGGAAGGCAGACAAAGGTGGGTTTCCTGGGCAGTTCTGCCTCCTGTGGCAACTGTGGCTTCTGTCCACAGTGAGCCTGCTGGTATCTCTAGCTCTTTACTTTCACTTCAGTTAGGAATCTTATACGTTGGCCCCATTTTGAGTCTCTTGTAAAAGAAAAATACCGTAAGCGCTCACTTACACATGGAATCTGAAAAAGTCCAACTTGTAGAAACAGGGTAAATTGGTGGCTACCAGGGGGGCTGGAAGGTGGGTGAAGTGAGGAGATAGTCATCAAAGGGTAAAAACTTTCAGTTATAAGATGAGTAAGTCCTAGAGACCTAACGTGCAGCATGGACTATCGCTAACGATACTGTAGTACATACTTGAAAATTGCTAATAGAGTAAATCTTAAATGCTCTCATCACACACACACACACACACACACACACACACAAATGTAACTATATGAGGGGATGCATGTATTAACCACCCTTAATGTAGTCATTATATACCTGTGTATTACTGATACATGATATATACATCAGGTCATCTCCGTGTGTTCCTGAAGCTTACACAATGTTGTTGTTAATTATATCTCAATAAAAACCTTAAAATACATGAAAACTAATAAAAAAATTGGCTCCCTTCTTTAAAGTACATGGAGCTTTAGTCAGATGCTCCTTATTCGGAACTGTACGTGACATATGGGTAAATGTTGAATGAGTACATTTTTCAAATCAGAAGACAGACACCATAGGCAATCTCTGTTAATATTTATCCAAAGCTCTTTTGCTGTGATTTACACTAGGAGACACCAAGAACATTTTCACAAAACTCACCACCAGAGATTGGAGGAAACAGAAAAGCCCACTCATGTCAAGTTCATAAATTAAGAAACATTTTTTTTGAAACCACAGTGATTACCAGACTACCACAACTTTTCCCGAGCAGGACACACTCCTACTGTTCTTCCAGGACACAGAGCTGGCTGTGGGTGCTCTCAGGGTGGGGGATCTTCTAGTGACACCGCCACCCACCAACAATATAGAGTTCGATGGTGGCACAATTCTAACAATGAATCTGACTTATGACTGATCGAGTTTTCTATTTCCTGGGCTGTAAAAGATACCATAGTTCTCTCACTACAGGCATCGGCAATCATGTTGCCTTTTGAAATCTGTCTCATCAGACCAAGCCTCGTTTAGCCTGAGCGCACCCAACAAACTTTATCAAATACGGAACAAATCCATTAATTACTAATTAGTGAATGCCCACTGTGGGCTCACTGCCTAGCACATTGCTAAGTACTGTGGAAGATAAGCAAGAAAGTCAAGGATATGATGACAGATCATAATGAGGCTTTACACATTTGGTCCTTTCCTTTAATTTTCTCAGCAAGAACTTACAAAGAGCTCACCACGGGTGAGGTGCCCCAGGGAGGCTGCTGGGAGCTTGCAACATCGATCCTGGAGGCAGCCCACGGAAGGTGAGGCAATGCCCACAACCAGCTCACTTGAGAGTCTCAGTAACTGTACCAATGAAATGCTAGGGAAAGGAAAAAGGAGCTTGTTGCTGGAAAGGCGACAGGGAGGGACAGGGGAAGGGTCAGAGCAGACGCTGTGGAGTTGGACCTTGCGGCAATTGAGCTCAGCCTCCAAGGAGGAGAATGAGAGCAGGGCCTTGGTGGAGGGGACAATAAGCATAAAACGTGCCGGGCAGAAACAAAGGAGATATTTGGAGGGCAAAGGGGTAGTTCCATTTGAAGCTCAGTTGGGTTGGGGTAGGTTGGGGTAGTATCACAGGGCTGAGTACCAGGTTAAGGGATCAGAAAGTCCATCCGTAAGCTTGTAAGATGATTTTTGAGAATGTGAGTGGATGAACAACATTCAAGATTATTTGGCAGCCGTGAGACAGAATTGAAGGAAGCTACAGAAGGACCGCCGTGGCTGTTGGTCCTGCTCCAATCCAGGTGTATGAGCTGGAAACAGCAGTGAACCTTCTGGTTAATGTTTACAGCTACTGCCAAATTGAGATCTACTAACTGCTGTGGTGTCTTGTTTCACAAGGCTCTGGCTTCAAACACATCTGTATGAAGTCACTTGTCACTGGCCCTAAGCAGTATGCATGCTTTCGATGTGCACGGAGCTACTCTAAGTGGTGTGAAACAGTGCCGAAAAATATATACAGAAAAATACTCGCCGTCTCAAAGACCAGACTTGTGGTACGCATCTATACTCTGCATAGCCACCAACATAGTGTTTCTACAAATGACACACTGGATGGAATTCAATTCTGTTGTTGAATCCAGAGAAGACAGTACTATAACTCTGGTGTGATGGTTAAAGTTTGTGTTAACCTGACTGAGCCACAGCACCCAGATAGAAGGATCCCCCACTTTTCCAAAGTTCACATTAACACCATTGCACTTTGTGAAAGACCTACATTAGCCCTTGTTCTCGCCAATGGAAGGAAATCCGAAGAGGATTTTTGCTTTTACGAGAACAGGGGAAAAGTGAGAATAAAATGTTTAGCTGGCCATTCCTGAGGCAGTGCACACCCCAAATGGTGGGGGTGGCCCCACCGTGCTCCTTCACCTGGAGCTACACTCAGCATCTCAGCCGCAAGCCACCACGGCTGTGAACTATATCTGTGAGCTTCTGTGCTTAATCTTGATTTCTTTCATGCACCTATTAGCAAGATATGTCCTATGGGATTAGAAAAGCCTAAAAGAGGTTATTCTGGGGACACCTGAAAATTTTTCCATATAAATTAATGGTAGCTGCTTCTTTGTTTTATGCCATTTTAGTGTACAAAGGTTTTTACAGGAATGCTCTACTTTCAGATAGTGGGGGAAACCTGTATGTGGTCAAACATAATTCTGTTTCTGTGAGGATGTTTTTGAATGAGATTAACATTCAAATCAGTAGACTCTGAGTAAAAGCAGATTTCTCTCTGGAATGTGGTGGGCCTTATCTCATCAGCTGATGGGCCGAACAGAAGAAAAGACTGACTTGCTCTGAACAAGAGGGAATTTTGCAATAGACAGTCCTGAGAACTGAACTGTAGCATTTGTTCTTCTCTGCCAGCCTATCAGCCTACCCTGCAGATTTTGGAGTTGCTAGCTTCCATAATTGTGTGAGCTAATTCCTTAAAATAAGGACACACACACACACACATATTGGTTCTATTTCTCTGGAGAAGCCTGCTAACATACTGGTAAAACATACTAATATTTTTGGGGCGCCTGGGTGGCTCAGTGGATTAAGCCGCTGCCTTCGGCTCAGGTCATGATCTCAGGGTCCTGGGATCGAGTCCCGCATCGGGCTCTCTGCTCCGCAGGGAGCCTGCTTCCTCC
This sequence comes from Meles meles, assembly GCF_922984935.1. NCBI lineage: Eukaryota > Metazoa > Chordata > Mammalia > Carnivora > Mustelidae > Meles > Meles meles. The sequence continues at coordinate 150,305,880 of NC_060068.1, forward strand.
TCTCTCTCTGCCTGCCTCTCTGCCTACTTGTGATCTCTCTCTCTGTCAAATAAATAAATAAAATCTTTAAAAAAAAAACCATACTAATATTTTTACGTAACTCCATTGCCCCCTGAATCTTCTTATGATGGTCTTCTCTAGGAGATGACCTTGATCTGTACAGTGGCCGTCTATTTGACAAGGAAAAAACAGAGATAAGGTTTCTTGACAGAAGCACCTAGCAATAATGATCCTTGTCACTGAATTCAGGTAAAACCTTAACAAACCTTCACAGTGATTTCACTAAGTAGAATTCTCAATTGTTCCAAGATGAGTAGACTGTAATAGAGCCACCAAGATCAAGAATCTGGGCTAACAGAGGGCCAACCAGGCCCCAAACAGGGACCTGTGCCACACACTCAGACCTCTGCAGCCAGACACTGTCTGTGCCAAGCGAGCCACGAGGTGCCCCTCCAAAGATACTGTAGTCCACAATTAGTCATCATCATGCTTCTCCATCTAGTTTCCATCAGCCAAATCTCAAAGCCTCTAGCCCCCAGGTAATTCATCCTGAGTTACACCATCATCCCCATAATAAACTTTCTTCTTGGCCCTGGACATCTAATATCAGAGAGAATGAGCAAGAAGGCAAGGGTTACGACTTCAATCTGTAGAGAAGGGAAGGCATAGTTTCAGTCTTTTTGTTTGTTTTATTTGAAAGGCACAATTCTTTGCTTCTTCTTTTCTGTGTTTTCATTGAATTCACACTGCTAGTATCTTTTGCCATCCTGGGCTTCGTAACAATTACATCGGCGTGGGAGGTCCTTTTTCAAAAAAGCACCGGAATCACCCCAGGAGCTGTAAATAATCTAGGCACCCCACTCCCAGAGACTTGTATGTAATTGGTGTGGGATGCCGAGTCCTGTTCTGGTCCCTGACTTCTACTCCTACATCACCTTTAATCAAGTACTCTCACTACAACCTTCACACAGCTCTCTCCTCCCTCCCTCTCCTGTTTCCTTTTTGCTTAACTGGCTTTGATTCCTGATTTATCATTTTCATGGCTCCCTTGCTACTGCCATTTTTCCATCATACCTCTATGTCAAGGCCCTAGGCCTAGATGATCCCACTTCCTCTGTACCTGACGAACTGTGGAACCCCTGCAGAAAGGGTCACGTATATTGCCCCACTCTCAACAGTGGTACCAGCCTGAATTTGTGATCATCAACCTCAACCAGGCTTCCAAGTAAGGACGAGCAATCCTACGAAGCTTTACTAATGTATTCCCTTTCCCGTGCTAGCTTTTTCTCTCTTCAAATATCTGAAATTCTCTCCTTTCTTTTCCAGTACCGCACCTCCTTCCTCTCTCACACCTGACTACCTTCCAAAGCAGATAGAGGCCATCAGACAGAAACCTTCAATTTCCAGCTACCACACCTTGGCATGCACACACAGCCTTCATCCTTCTCTCCCAGGACAGAGGGGCTGGAACCCTTTCTCCTCTCTAATTACTCCCATGTGCTCTGGACCCAATCACTCCTATCTTCTCAGGAACCCTGCATGATTAAGCATCCATCCTCTGCGTATGTCCAAGCCTCCCCACTGCTTTTTTCCATCAACCTTTAAACATACTTGAATCTCCCATCTTTAGAAAATCCTCCCTTAACTGTTTCCTTCTCCAGTTAACGTTCCGTCCTTTCGACTAACCCTTGCCAGTCAAATGTCATTTTTTTTAAAGTTTTTATTTATTTGACAGAGAGAGAGCGAGCATGCACAAGCAGGGGGAGCGGCAGGGAGAGGGAGAGGGAGAAGCAGGCTTCCGCTGAGCAGGGATCCTGATGCGGGGCTCCGTGGGGGGCTCGATTCCAGGACCCCAGGATCACAACCTGAGCTGAGGGCAGACACTTAACCCACTGAGTCACCCAGGCACCCCGAGAGTCGAATGTCTTGAGTGACCTCTATCTGTTGTCTCCTTTGCTTCCCACCCACTCTCCAGGACGCTTCACTCTGGCCTCTGCCTCCGCCACTGCACCAGGATAGCTCTCCTTAAAGTCCTGTAAGAGATCGACTCTACTAATGCAAAGGACATTTGCCGGACTTTCACTTTAACCTTATCAGCATTGAATGTGTTCTCTCTCCTTGGCCTCTCAGATGACATGCTACCATCTATTCTGTCACATTTTTCACTCTTATTTGTCATCTTCTCCTTTACTTAACCTTTAAATGTTGAAGTCCTTTAGGGCTCAAAGCATGCCTTCTACTCTGATTCCATGACCCCTCTGTGATCTTTTTTGTGGCTTCAAGACGGTGTGTACACCACTAACTTCCAAGTATCTCCAGATACCTCCCCAGATTAAGGACCCAAGACTATGCTTCCCCGTGGAGGTCTTAAAATGGCCTCCATTCAAGATGTCGCCAAACTAAGCTACTTTCTCAGTCTATACCTGGTGTCCCTCCAGTGCTGCCCATTCACATTAAGAAGCCTGACACCTGGGAGTTAGTCATGATATCCCTCACCCAGTAATATCTAAGTCAGCACTAAGTCCCATCTACTCTGCTTCATAAATAAATGTTTGTTTGTTTATTTATTTATTTAACAGAACATCAGCCACAATTAAATTTGTTTCAGTTAGCCTGAGGTAATTAATCCTTGTTCTCTTGATCATGGCTTAGTTAGCAGCCTTTCTTTCTTTCTCTTTTTTGACAGAGAGAGCAATCATAGGTAGGCAGAGAGAGGAGGAAGCAGGCTCCCCGCTGAGCAGAGAGCCTGATGTGGGGCTCGATCTCAGGACCCCGAGATCATGACCCAAGCCGAAGGCAGAGGCTTAACCCACTGAGCCACCCGGGCGCCCCAATATTTATTTATTTATTGACAATTACTTATGGTCAGTAAATCTACTGACCATAAATAATGACAAATCTAGTTACTTCTTTCCATCTCTCCCATCACTACACTGGTCCAAGCAACCAGCACCTCGGCCTGATATAATCTATCCCCTGGATATCTCTTTCTATTCCTCCTCCATTCATTCCTCATAATAGAGCCAGGTAACCTCCTTAAAATGCAGACTGATGATGTTACCCCTTGCTTCAAGACCTTCCATGGTTTTCTGTTGTTCTTTTGATACATAAAGATGATAACACAGTCTGCAACACCATGTAAGATATAGCCCCTTCTCTGGCCCCTTCTTAGATCACACTCCTTCTTAATCTCTGAACTCTGATCACACTGTGTTCAGTTCTCAAAAGTAGCAGATATCTTCCTGACTCCTGTTCCCTCTGCCCAGATTGCGTTTCCATCCCCTCCCCTCAACACATGCTTCTACTCTTTTAGATTTCATAGGTCTTCTTTCAAAAGCCTTCCCTAACCACCACGCCCTAATCAGATCAAGTTGCCTTATACTTTGATTTCACATAACTTAAAACCAGTTTTTAATTATACTTGGTCTATGTCTTTTTCCATCCTAGACCATGAACTCCGGTAGGAAAGAGGTTACTTCTGGGTTGTTTATCAGAGTATTCTAGCAGCCAGTCCACCATTCCGGGCAAAGTGTAGATTAAATTAATGAGTGAACCTGTGAGTAGGTGAGCATGTGAATGAATGATGGTGGGGCTAGATTTTTGCACTCGATATCCTCTTTGTCTATCGATATTCCTCTTTATCTTCCCCTGCAGCACAAACTCATGAAGCAAGGTCAAGCATATACTATCAAGTTCAGTTCAATATAGAAAGTGATTCTGAGAACTCGGGATACAAGCCGAGGGAGGGAAAGAACACGGAAAGGGAAGGACTCGGAGAGTCTGATCTGTGTTCTCCAGCTTAGTCAAGGAAAACCAGCATCTCTACCTTATTTTCATTCTGAATACCAAACAAGAACTAATCTTATCTACTCCATGAATGGATTTCTTAACTCTCTCTGATCGTCTTATAAATATATAGGAAAAAAATAACTTCCACATAATTTTTTAAAGGACAATCAACTAGGATCTTCTGTAAGGACTTAGTGTACTCCAAATTCAGTACCTCCGCATGCGCTAAAACCAATAGTAATATACCTCCCTCCAGCTTTCAGAGTCCATCTTTAAATAAGTTCATAGTACTATATCCCCAAGTCTTATATAAATTCCTGGTCTTGAGCCCAAAAGATATTAATCAAAGTCCAAGTCATTTATTAAACTGCAAGTGGCCATAAAGTAGAATTAATGCAATTTGTCAGGCAGAGCAAACCAAGAAACGACTTGACCTCTGAGCTTTTAGGACCCTCTTTGAAAAGCTGGGTAAAATCACCAGGGAAAAGGTTAAAATTCAACTTTGCTTTATGTCCCTCTTTAAATCATGTGAAGTGCAAGCATGGTCCTGACAATTTACGATTATGAGTGATAACTTACCAAACAGAATACTTCCTGAGTTTTCCCATAAGGATTTTTTAAAGTTCAAAATGAACTTACTTCGGCAATGTAATTATTATAAATAGCCTTCCTCTTCAAATCACAGATTTTTAAAGCAGCTGCTATTTGAATTACAAAATCCCAAATCCCAGAGAAGTCATTGTAATGATTATGCTAATTGGGTACTAATATTTTACTGCTTGTACTCAGCAGCATGTTTGTTTGTTTGTTTCCTGAAAAATTCCTCCTAGCTGTGTATTTCAAAATTTAAGATTGAATGAAATTAAGACAATTTCTTATTTATTTTTATTTTTTTTAAGATTTTATTTACTTGTCAGAGAGCCAATGCTGGCGGGGTTGGGGGGGGGGGGTGGTAGCGGTAGGCAGAGGGAAAAGCTTGCTTTCCCGCTGAGCAGGGAGCCTGAGGCAGGACTTCCTCCCAGGACCCTGGATCATGACCCAAGCCAAAGGCAGATGCTCAACCAACCAGGCCACCCAGGCGTCCCAAGACAACTTCTTTTATAAAAAATAATCAAGACAGTGTTAGGTGACCTTAGTTATCTATTGCTGCATAACAAATTAGCAGCTTGAAACAACAAATCTTTGTTATCTTACAGTCTAGGGCAGGGACCTGGCAGGGGTTTAGCTGGGTTGTTCTGGCTCAACATCTTTCATGAGACTGCAGTCAAGCTGTTGAGGGGAGGGGGGCTACAATCATCCTGCAGGGGGACCGGGCCTGAAGGCTCCACCTCCAAGGTCATTCTCATGGTGGTGGTTGTCAAGATGCTTTAGTTTCATAGTAGCTGCTGGCCTGGGGACCTAAGCTCTTCATTCCACACTGGCTGTGGGTCTGCCTCGATTCCCTTCCATCTGGGTATGGAAGGGCAGCTCAAAACATGGCAAATGCTTTCCGCCAGAGTGAATGATCCAAAAGACAGAGCAACCAAGACAGAAAGCACGATGTCTCTGAAGGAGGTAGTCTCCAAAGCTGCACAACTTCACCTCTACTTGACTCTGTTAGAAATGAGCCGTGAAGTCTAGCCCGTGCTCAAGGAGCGGGAACTGGACTCCACCTCTTGAAAAACTTGTGAATGGTTTTAAAACTACCCTATAGTGTGGTTAGAATGATTAGAAGCATGGGGGTTAGAGACACTTGGAGTCTTGTCCATGCGGCTTGCCAGCAGTGGGTCCTTGCACAAATTAGTGAAACTAGGCCACAGTTCCACCAAATGTAGAATTTGGTTCTATGTGGGATTAAACAATATAACATGAAAAAGAACATTGTAGAGCCCCTGATGGTGGTAAGCACTTCCTTAATGCTACCCCCACACCAGTGATCGGTGAAGCAAACTACTGCATGTCCACGAGGTAGAGAACAGGCAGGCAGTGCTTTCCCCTGGAGGAGCTTATAGTCCAGGAGCTTGAAAGTAAATCCGAACGTGGACATATAACAGCTAATGAGATTTTCCTTCTTGTAATCGGAGGGCTTTGCAAAAAGAGGCAGTCAGAAAAGCAGATTCCACCTAAGGAAATTGATAAGGTGTTAAAAACATTTTTGAGGGCTTGCTCTTTTAAAGAAGAGAGGCAGTTTCTTCAAGTTCAACTTTTTCAGTGTGTCAAAGCCTGGCATCTCGCAGGGGTGGAGGCCTGTGGTGCAGCCGGCCTGGCCCACTCTTCCGGAGACCCTGAGAGCCGGGGTGAGCTGGCCGAGCTCAGCTGGCCAACCTGCATGAACAGACTATGCCTGTAATTGCATATACAGAGGATCAAAGGTCACGTGCCACATAACCCATCACATAAACCCATGCCAACTTAAAAGCAGCCATTTAAGTCAAGAAAACAGTCTGACACATAGGTTCTGAAAGGTCATGGTTTTTCTCCTTCAAAAATGTGCAGTGCTCTGAACATTAGAGCCTGAAGGGATTACCTTTCAGTCAACCCCTGCTTATTTCTTCTTAAAAAAAAAAAAAAAAAAAGCCCATTTTTACATGATTGTCCCTTTGTATCTTCTTAGAAGTTAGATTTCATAGTGAGCCAATAATTTGTGTTTTACACAGATTGTGTTATTAGATACTAACTCTAGGCTTCCAACAACTTGTAATCAAAGTAAAAATAAACAAAAACCCTTAAAGCATATTCTTTTCTGAATGTAGAATTAGAGGTTAGAGAAATTTCAGCATTGGTTAGCTCAGATATTCATGTTGTTTATCTTCCCAGAGTCAAAGCCCAAATAATTTATAAGAATTTTTCCTTCTGAATTTCATGTCCTGAGTTCTAAGGCAGCCTAGACAAATTTTCAGTTGGGCCACTGCAAGTATAAAGATTAGTCAAATATTTCACTGAATGCGCCATATCTCTGATATAACACTAAAAAACAAACAAACAAACAAACAAAAAAAACCCCGATTATGGAAAGGCAGAGAAATGGAGGTCAACTATCCAAACTCAAAACACATTATAGGATAATACAATATTTTAGTTATTACACAACATCAATGCCCCACTCTTCAGAGATGCTTGCTTCCAAACCTGTTACTAGCCCTATATCAAACTCCATTATTGGAGTATGGGTGACTTTCTGCAGAGCTCTGCGGTCAATGTATGTGGCTATCAAGAGAACAGGTTTCACAATGGTTAGGTAGGCTTTGAAAAAATTCACAGATCCCAGGCTGATGCTTCAGCCAGCTCACCCTGAAATATACGATGCATCCATATCCATTGCGGTTTGGGAATACAGACTTATGGAAGACTGCATGCCTAGGAGAAGGGCACCCAGCAGTGCTAGGCAAGCAGAGAAGAATGGTAGAAACTGAGTACCAAAGAGAAAGAGTGTAGGCTCTGAAGGCAGAAGACATGTTTTTCACCTCAGTGGTGTCATTTACCGCCTGCAGAGCCTGAGACAAGCAGCTTAGCTGCCCCGAGTCCAACAGTCTCAAGGCTCTGTGATTCACAGTCAGCAGAATTAACTACGCCACGCACACATGATGGGAGGCACACCGGAAGGGCTGGGTCATGTCTGATTCAGGGGGTCCTGCTCCACACTTAATGATTAGGATACATGCTGAAAATCCAATTTCCTCCAAGTCGTCACACCTTTATGGGCATTTCTCAGTTAACTGAAGGAGGCTCAGCGACACATAGGTCTACGGAATATAGTTTTGTTCTTATTGTTGTTTTGATACATTTGTTTTGTTTTGAGAACATAACCTTGTCTAAAATGATGTCGGATGTTGTCGATGTCATCGTATTTTTCACTCACAGAGCTTCACCATTATAGTTACAAAGACTACTTCAACGTGAGAAGGCCCCAATACGAGAGTGTATGCACAGTATTTAAATATCGTAGGGCCACGTGGGCAGCCCAGGCAGTTAAGCATAGGACTGTGGATTTTGGTTCAGGTCATGATTTCAGGGTTGTGAGACTGAGCCCTGTGACTTGGTCCCCGCCCAGCACAGAGATTCTTCAGATTCTCTCTCTCCCTCTCCCTCTGCCCTTCTGCCCCCCTAAAAAGTAGTAAAAATAAAAAATAAAATAAAAAGTGTAAAACTAAATGCAATGTGAAATTCTGAATTGAATCCTGGAATAGAATAAGCACATTAGTTGAAACAAAATATGAATAAAGTCTGGACTTTAGTTAATAGTTTGGTACTAATATTTGTTTCTTAGTTTTGATAAATACGCCAGGGTTATGGATATTAACGTTAGGGGGACATGGGCAAGGAATATTCAGGAACTCTACCATTTTTCTTTGCAAATTTCTGTTAACCTGAAATTAGTCCAAATAAAAAGTATATTTGAAAAATAACACACTGTATTATTCGGTGTAAGTTGCCTGGCCCCTTCCCAGCCACATCCCCTCACCTCTACTTTGCCCTACCTAATTCCTAACTGCTAGCACCAGGTGTTTCTTTTCCTGAAGAGTTCTTTCTTATCTGAAGACTGAATGCTTTGCCCTCCCCAGCATGAATGACCAGGAACTGATGCCTGATGGAAGTTGGTGGGTGACTGACTATTCAGACCTTTGAATTCTGGAATGAGAGGACTCTGAGATATATTTTGCCTGGGCTCCCAAAATCTCTCTAGGAAAATCAAAAACTCCAGTTGCCAAAGGAACTTGCCTTCATTGGCTCCTTTCCCTTCCTTATTTCACTTTCCTAAATAAACTTTTACCTGCATCCTTATCTTATGATCTGCTTCTGGGAGAAACCCAAGCCAAGACATTATTCCTAACTGTGTTCGCTGACAAAGTGGCTACTGGATATATCGTTTTTAGGGTAATTTATAGGGAGATAGTATAGCTGTCCTGGATTCTCTTTGGTCCCTGGAAAGAATGCCTCACTCCATAGCATGAGGAAAATCACCAAATTATAAATATGCTAGGAATTGGCACATGAAAGCCACACATTTTTAGATGTATAAAAGAGAAATGTTTGGAAGAATGCTAACCAAAACTTCTATTAACTACTAAAAGGCATTCATTCATGTATTTAACCAAAAGTAACTAAGGATTTTATATGGGATATAAAGTGATCAAGACAAATAAGGTCCCTACTATAAAGTTTATATTTTGTTGGTGGAAATGGACAAAAAACAGGAAAATAAATTAATAAACAAGGTAATACCATATAATGATAAGTGATGTCAAAACAAAACAGGATCACATGATAGAATGACCTCACTAGAACCTCAATAGAAGGTTACTCTATTAGACTGGGATCAGAGGGGTCCTGTCCTTTCTGAGGTGACATTTAAGCTGAGGCCTGAATGACAAGAGAGAAAGAGTCCTCTGAAGATAGATACACACACACACACACACACACACACACACAGATTGATTTTACTTTGTTGGGCCTCCCCCACCAACATATCACAAAGTCAGGCCTGAAGAGTACAAAGTTGTCTCATAAAGTATTCTCTCTCTATCCCCATAAAATATAGACTCTGTAGTTACCAAAAAAGGCTTACTTGATAGACATGCATGCTAAAGTATTTACACCTATAAATGGAAAGACAAGATGTCTGGGGATTGCTTTAAAATACTTGGGGGCAGCATGGAAAGATGAAACAAAATTAGCAAAATGCTGGTGAGTCCAGAAGACAAAACTGATAAATTATTGAACACTACATCTGAAACGAATGATATTAATAAGTTGGCTAGTTGAATTTAAATAAATTAATTTTAAAAATTAAAAAAAAAAGAAGCTGAAGAGGAATGGGTCCCTGAGGCTCGAAATACTATTCTCTTTATTTTGTATGTACTTAAAATTTCCCATAATGAAAAGTTTTTAAAAATAAAGCATGTATTTTGGAAAGATGGAGAATCCCAAAGACCACACAGGAATCCCACTTCTCCAAACATTCATCAGTAAATTAGAGAAGTTGGAGAAGGAATGGGCTAGTGGAATCAGAAAGGTATAAGGAAAAACCTTTGACTTAGAAATGAGAAAGGTTACTGGATATCCTTTCAATGGAATGCTGACGTCCCAGGGGATGAGCTGATCCTATGGGGATCCAAGCCTTTGTCTTTGAGGAGGCGATTTTTCACTCGGAGGAGTCAGCAGTTAACTTGCAGAAATGAGCCATAAAAATAATTTTTGTCCATGTAGTGTAAGTCAGTTGTGTCCAGTGCAATGTAATCGATTACTGTCCTGAGAATGGACAGATTGGATTCTGAAATTCTCTTCAACATTCCTTTATATACATTTGTGGTTCTCTGAGTTCTCCTTTGAAGTGGCTAGAATATTTTTTCAAGTTACTTCATTAATTAATATCCGTATGATTTTTACATCTGTTCATTTTATATCTGTAGGAAAATCATCATTTTACCTTTTTGGAGGTGCCAACAATGGGAAAGTGTGCACTTAGAGTGTGTCAAAGTCTGGATATTTCCTCAAAGTCAAGGACTGAAACACCCTCAGGATTTTGTGTGCTTTCCTCCAGGTTCTTGTATCTTGTACCACATCACCATAGGCTGTTCTTTACCCACAAGGGCCTTTTACCACAACACGATCCCCCCAACTGGCCAACCTTCAATTCTCCCTGAACTTACAGACAGTATCACCTCGCCTAACGAGGGTCTCCCAGCACCGGTAGAAATCTCCCTGACAAACACATCTATCCAGATATAATTTAATATTGTCTTTCAAATCCAGGTTTCAGAAGCTACCAGTAACCGATGTGGGTGTGTGTGTCATTTCTGTTGTGCGGTAATAGTCTAGGCACACTGCCAGGGCAGCCGGGATTAGAGAAACTAATCTCTGGCCAGTAGTACTCTTCTGAAGGAGGGACATTTCAATAGTTCAAAAAAAAGAAACACTTCAAGGACTCACTGAAGCCCTAAATTTGGGTGAATGGGGAAAGGGGGGGGGGGAAGCAGCAGTTGATACCAAGTGATTTTTTATGGGCAAAGGTATTAAGTCCCTGGGCGCCCAGCCTCTCAGAAGGGTGCGCACGGAAGTCTTCTCTTTCTGCAGCATCCAACATGGGCCAGTCATTGTTTTGACTTACTTACACTACAACAGCTTGGATTTTTTCCTCTCTTTTTTTATTATGTTCAATTAGCCAGCATATAGTACATCATTTGTTTCAGATGTAGTGTTCAGTGGTTCATTAGTTGCGTGTAACACCCAGTGCTCATCACCACACATACCCTCCTTAATACCCATCACCTGGTTACCCCTCCCTCCCACTCCCATCCCTCAGTTTGTTTCCCAGGATCCACAGTCTCTCATGGTTCATCTCCCTCTCTGATTTCCCCCCTTTCAGATTTCCCTCCCTCCCCCATGGTCCTCTGTGCTATCTCTTACGTTCCATATATGAGTGAAACCGTATAATTGTCTTTCTCTGCTTGACTTATTTCACTGAGCATAATCCCCTCCAGTCCCACCCACATGGATGCAAATAGTGGGTATTCATCCTTTCTGATGCCTGAGTAATATTCCATTGTATATATGGACCACATCTTCTTTACCCATTCATTTGTTGAAGGACATCTCGGCTCCTTCCACCGTTTGGCTAATTGGAGCTGCCCAATGACCCGGAAATTGTGCTACTAGGTATTTAACCCAAAGATACAGATAGAGTGAAAAGAAGGGACACATGCACCCCAATGTTCACACAACAGCTTTGTAACATAAGAATCACTTATCCCCATTTTGCAGATAAAGCTCAGAGAGTTTAATTAACTTGCTGAGAGACGTAAAGGTAGTAAACGGCAAAGCTGGCTTCAGACTCCATCAGACAGGCTCAGATTGTGTGATTTCAAAGCCTGTTCCATCCCCTTTCCAGAACGCCGACCTGTCTGTAAACTATCACAGTGGCTGATGGGTTAGAGGGCATCTGCCGGCCCTGATTCACAGGAAATCTCAATGTGTTCCCAGGGAAAAGAACTAGTCAGGTGTCATTTGCCTCAATTCACAATCCACCCACTCGGGTAGTTAACAGAGCTGTCAGCCTCACATATGGACGACAGAGGTAAATACCACACTGTTTCATGGTTAAAGTCAATGCTTGTGGGTGGGAATGTGGTTTAGCAGAAAGTCCTGGAAAGAATGCTAGACAAGCTGGGTTATAAACCCGTCACTGTCATGGTGGAGCTTTAATCCTAGAGAAATCTTGTCACTTCTCAGGGACTCCCATTCCTCACCCATAAATAAAATAAGGATGTTGGCATCAGTTTTCAGCAGCAGTCCACTGGCATTTGAAGACAGAATTCTTCCATTTGCAGGGCTGCTCCTGGCATTACAGAAATTAAGCACCCTTGACTCTGGGCACTAAAAAAAGCCTGTAATTCCTTTTTTAAAATTCCAGTTAACAGACAGTGTTTTATTAGTTTCAATCAACACCGTGATTCAACACGTCCATACAACACCTGGTGCTCATCACAACGAGCCCCCTTCCTCCTTAATCCCAACCCACCTCCCCTCTGGTAACCACCAGACTGTTCTCTACAGTTAAGAGTCTGTTTCTTGGTTTCCCTCTCTTTCTCTTCTTTCCCCTCTTTCCTCAATTGTTTTGTTTCTTAAACTCCACATACGAGTGAAATCATATATTCGTCTTTGACTTACTTCACTTAGCATAATACTCTCTAGCTCCCTCCAGGTCTTTGCAAATGGCTGAATAATAATCCATTATATATATAGATATACAAATACATAGATAAATCTCACATCTTCTTTATCCACTTATCAGTCGATGGATCCTTGGGCTGTGTCTATAATTTGGCTATTGTAGACAGTGCTGCTATAGACCTCAGGTATATGTGTCCCTTTGAACTAGCGTTTTCCTATTCTTTGGGTAAATACCAAGCAGTGCCATCGCTGGGTCGTAGGGTAGCTCTATTTTTAACTTTTTGGGGAACCTCCATACTGTTTTCCACAGTGACTGCACCAGTGTGCGTTCCCACCAGCAGTGCAAGAGGGTTCCCCTTTCTCTACATCCCTACTTGCTGTTTCTTGTGTTGTTGATTTTAGCCATTCTGACAGGTGTGAGGTGATCTCTCACTGCAGTTTTGATTTGCCTTTCCCTGATGATCAGAGATGTTGAGCATCTTTTCATGTGTCTGTTGGCCATCTGGATGTCTTCTTGGGAAAAATGTCTATTCACGTCTTCTGTCTAGAACTTTTTTTTTAGTCCCTGTTACGATCATATTTCCAAATACCCCTAGGCACAGCCTAGCAGAGAGTCAGTGCCTTTGTTGAGAAACACTGATGGATGATTGCAAGTTCCATAAGGCCCTCTGACTACTGGGCCAAAACTGTCATTATAGCATGTGGCAGGGAAATGGGGGTAAAGGAGGGAATCACAGGCCAATTCTACCATTGCAGGGTCCAATTAGGATCATGTTCTTGAAAGGAAGCCATACTGTTGGTATCTTTTATTGATCTCCTGGAACACTATTAAAAAAATTTTCAAATTGAATTTATATAATGTTCATATAAGATAAGTATGCAGAAACGTTCTGCAACAGTCACCCCCTTCCTTCCAGCAAGGACTAGGTTTAGGATGGCCATCCCAATAGCCCCACCCTAAGGAGAGATGTATACACAGCATTAATGATAAGCAACAAAGAAGCCTTCTAGTGTAAAACAAATCCACTGCCTGGTCCACCCTGCCTATCCCTTGAGCTCCAGTGAGCTCCAGGTAGGTCTCCTGGTGCTCAATTCCTAACCTTCTCACACAAAACATCCAGCTATCAAAACAAAACAAAAAACAAACCAAATAAACCCCCCATATTTAAAGTACTGGCTCAGAAACCAGTTTGCCCATAAGCTCTTGCCCCGAATACTTCAGCCCAAACAGATCTCCCTTCTCTCAAAATAAATATAGCATTTGCGGTCTGTAATTGAATTTTTCATTAAATTGTAAAATTGTCAACTGTTCCTTAATCGCACAACAAACATTATTAGTGTTGACTTCCTAGCTTGACTGCTAGGTCCCAGAGTCAAGGGTCATGTCTTATACTACTTTTATATTCCCCAGAGTGTCTAGCACATTCCTGGGAGCACAGTAATGACTCAATAAATATGTGATCTGTCTTTGATTTTTCACAGTGATCCCAAAAATACCACTAGCTTGGCCAAACTTACATCCTGCAGGCTAATAAAAAATTTTATTTATTCAGCATCTTTTCCCAAGTAGTTTTCAAAGTACTTTTCAGATGACTTTCCTAATTCTCACATACCCTACATGTACTATAAGGAATAAACACACCAAAGTTTATAAGACAAAGGCAAAGAGAATTAACATTGTCTGCTCTTTGATGAGGGACGTACTCAGAACTGGCAAACTGGATATGTCTCCCAAAGACCACTGAGTCCCACAGAAAAAAATTTCAACATGTCTCCATCTTGCTTCAGGTACTAAAAACTTCTTGACTTTGCCAAACCCTAAACAGGATCCATCTGGGAAATCCAGAAATCAAGTCTAGGTGTTATCACTAATCTAAGGAGAATAATACCAAATTTGCATTTCGAGCTTAGGTCCTAGTCTGCACCTGACTCCATCCATATCCTTTCCCACCCCCACCCCCAGCTCGCCATATCTGTCTTACCAACACTTCAATTTCTCTGTTTCACACCAAACTAAGGTCATGAAAAAATATTTATTGAACAACTTTTCTATGACAAGCAAAGCACTGTGGTGCCAATGTCTCTAAAGGAAATAAGACGCTATACTGAGAGCTAATATAAAAGAAATCATTCCTCTTCATTCTCGCTCCACTTTCTGTCATCTTTCTGACTTGCAAGGCATCAAAGTGGTATCTTTTCTTCATTCATCATCATCTTACCCAAGGATTCTGGTATCTTCTTCTACCCCCAGGGCAAGAAGCCGCCTTGAGGCTCTGTCTTCAGTACTCTTTTTCATAATTTATCATTCGCATCGGCTTTCCAAGACTGTTTTTCACTTTACTTTGCTAAACTGAGGTTTTCTGGGATAACAATAACATAGCTTGCAGGTGTCCAGAGAAGCAGCAGAGAGGGTGAATTAGGATCACAGGCCATCATCCTGACCAGGGACAAAGGCTGCCCGGCCAGGGGCAGTCAGAACTGGAAGACGGGCGGCAGCTTATAACCAGCCATCGCCAAAGTTGAGATAAACCATTTAGTGCATCACTGGTAGCACCTTTTGTTTCAATAAGCATGGGAGGAGAGAACTTTGGATGTCTATTTTGCAACGGCCACATTCTACTTTTGTTTTTTGGTACGGCAACCCAAAGGAAAAAAAGATAGCTACAGTGCCTAGTATAATATAGTACATTTCTTAAGCAAGAAAAAAAAATGAATTTTCCTTTGGACCCGTGACGTTATGGATAGGAACAGAGTTCCTATAGTTCTTTAAAGTTTTTAAATAATATACTGTAAAAGTTTGATTTTGTAAACAACTGCGGAAATAATCGAGGAGTTACCAGAGCAAATGTCTAGCCCAGCAGGCTGTCCACCGTAGGTGAGTACATAACAGCGCCCGTTCCGTTTGCAAACTCCTCTGGTATTCTGGGGCTGAACGAGGGCTCTCTCAGAGTCTTCTCGGCCGCCTGTGTCAAGTCTCCGTGAAGCGAGCATTTTCCCTGGGACACGCTTTTCCCTCAGAAGCCCAGCCAGCTGGAGACAGACTTGTTTATGTTTAAACAAATTCACAATCTAAGAAGTATAATTCATTGGGATTATAATGATATTATTCTAAAGAAAACTGACTGAAGTCTTGTCCGTCACAAAAGCAGCAATGCCTAATCAAAGCGATACACACATCTGGAAGTTTTAAGAACTCTGTAGGAGAAATTATCTACTGATTTTGAAATGGAGCATTTGAAAGTAGGTTTAGATGCTAATTAAAAAAACACAGCCCAACAATTTCTGAGAAAATCACAGCCTTCTTATGAACCATTATTCAGGAAAATTGGTTCCTGACCTAAGGCTTCATTTGCCTCTATTAAAAGGTAGTGAAAAGCACTGACTGAAGAAATAAGTTGAAACTAAACAAGGATCCCTTCTGTCCTTCTTTTAAGAGTCTGGTAAACCTCACAGAATTGTCTTTCCCTTAAAGCGAAAACAACAAAAAACAACAACAAACAATGAAAGAAAACTGCTTCCCAAGGACTTTCTGCTTTGGACCATGATGAGCTGGTATTGTTTCAGGAAGCACCGCCCTGATTACTCTTTTACCGGTTTTACTTAATTGATTAAAAATATTAACGGGGGGCGCCTGGGTGGCTCAGTGGATTAAGCCGCTGCCTTCGGCTCGGGTCATGATCTCAGGGTCCTGGGATCGAGCCCCACATCGGGCTCTCTGCTCCGCGCGGAGCCTGCTTCCTCCTCTCTCTCTGCCTGCCTCTCTGCCTACTTGTGATCTCTCTGTCAAATAAATAAATAAAATCTTTAAAAAAAAAAAAATATTAACGGTGGGAGAATAAGAAAAGCACACACTATTTCTTGATGCTTATATTGAAAACTGTTGTAGCTTGTCAAATACATGCTCTGAATTAGAGTTCGACTATCCAAAGCACTCCGTGTTAATTAGACTAACACTTTTTTTACGACTGCTGTGTTTACAAGCTTTCAGTAAAGAGTGGAAAAACATAAAAATGAATAAAATTTGTTCCCTGTTTTGAGGAACTGTTCCTAGCAAGGAAGACAGATATGGAAAAACAGACCAGAAAACTGAAAACAAATGAAATAGGTGTTCTTAGAAAGTTTCAGTTGAAGTCCCAAAGGTGCTGAGAGAAAAGAGAAATTCAATAATTAAATGAACGCGAATCGTAGCCCCCACAAAGAATCCTAAAAGGGCATCTTGTTTATTCCTCGCTTTTGTTTTTATTCTCTGTTACTGGCAGGTAAGAAATACGAAGCTCAGGCAAGTTCAATAGTTAACAAAAATTACAAGCCCGCAGGTGGCAGAGCTCAAGGGGACCCAAGTTCCCTGACACCAACTTTACTATGGTTTCATATTATGCCATCTCGACTTCAGGGTTTCTTATATCAAAGCAGAACTTTGGTTTGGAAATTCCATGTCTAAGTACTTGTCGGTGGGTCTGCCATAACTTTTTTTTCCCAGAGGGTGGGGGGTAGATAGAAGATAGAGAGTTGTGAAATGAATTTCTGAACTTTAAAAAAAAAAAAAGGCACTTTATCATTGATTATTTCCTTCCTTTCTATGAGAACAGAATAAAGTTCAGAAGCAAATGTGACAGAGATGGGGATCATAATGCAAGAGTATAAGTGAGGAATTTTACTGCAAACACACACACACACACACACACACACGAGGGGGGCAGCATGAACAACTGCATCAAAGGGCACAGACTGTCACTGGCCCCTTGCTCTGACTAAAAGTCCATGTGCACAGGAAGACCTTCTGGTAGACCCAGATGTCAGTCCGTATCACAGGTTGGTTTTCTCTCTATGCCAGGAAAAACGGCTCTTTCTTTCACATTCAGCCTTGCTGAGAAAAAACATCGTCATCATCATCAACCAAAAATATTTCTTGTAAGAAGACAGAAGATTCTCAGCTGTGGCAAATTCTCAGCTGGTAGCTGGGGAAACATAACTTAGCTGGGAAGCCCCAGACAGGCACATAAAAGGGCAACCCATCGTATCGGGCAGGTGTCTAATGAGCAGTAGAGGCCATAAACGCTACAGGGGCTATGTGTCAATACCTCAGCCCTGGGTGTTAAGCATCATAATTTTCACCAAGGAGAAAAGTGAGTCTCAGAGGAGCTAACACGCATGTTGGTGGTAAAGCTCAAATTCAAACTGAGGTCCAATGGGCCCCAAAGCTGTTTGCCCTCGAACCACACCCTCCCTCCCCAGACACCCCACCCCCGCCTTGTATATACCAGTTTTGCTTCTTTCCTCCAAGAAGGCTAGAATTTGGTCAGTGAAAACCATCACAGCCTGTGTCTGACTTGGATCCAGACACACAACAGGAGGCAAGAACCTGTCTTAGAACCAACGCAGTAATATGTGTGCTTCTGAATTGCCTGCGATATGACGAGCCATTTACCTCCAGAAGAATGGGCTGTTGACTCAGTCACATCCTGTGTATACATCTTCAATGCCAGTCGCCTGAGGAAGCATTTCTGTCAGATGTACTGTCACTTCATTTAGTGCCAGACGGCATATTCTCTGAGACTTGGAAAGGATGAGCCTTCAGTAAATGCCTGATTGCTAGGACTGACTCATGCTTGTGGAAGCAGACACAATAAGGTCTAGGAAAAGAATACCTCATGGTCCCTACCTGTCGTGAGATGCAACTTCAATTTTTTTGTCTGCAGAACATTCTACATCTGGTTTTTTTTTCTTTTCTTTTTTTTTTGGCTTGGTGTTCCTTTGACAGAGGAAAATTAAGTAGTAGGATTGTATGGACCTCACAGTATGACACCTTCCATAGATAGATAGGACACTGAGGAATGACAAAAAAATTTTTTTGTTACTGCAGTACAGTTAACATGAAAAATATTTTGAAGGATTATAATGTCTTGACTATGGATGACTAATCTAAAAAGAGTAAGTTGCTATCTCGTTTACAACTTTGAAATTAGTGAACTGTGTAATGAGATGGTTAAAATAGTTCATGAATATTAAGCAGCTTGAACAGATGCAGAAAGTCCAGAAATAAGGATTTCACATCCGAGTTTTAGGTGACAAACATGACAAGGGATGTGGTGAATGTGGACTCTGGGGCATGTTGTCAGGGCAGGGAAAGGTAGGACCCCACTGTGGGTGAGAAGAGCTCCAAGGATAAGAAAAATAATAATAATAATTCAGGAAGAAGGGGCATAATGTTTGTTTTCAAATATAGCAGTTAAAGGGAAGAGAGATTAGATTCATTGTGTGTTGCTCCAGCAACTGAACAGTAGGTCAATAGGTACAAGAAAATGTTGATTTAGTGCAAAGCAGAACATTCTAATAATGAATCTCTTCTAGAATGGACTGGCCAGCGAGGAAGCAAGATTCCCAGATAATTATTTTCAAGAAGAGGTGGGCTGGCCCATTTACAGAAAGGGCTGCTAAGGTGCACGTTCATGCATCTGCTAGGTACCTCCTAAATTGGTTACCATACTCATCAACCATTGGGCATGTTATTAACATTATACTGTTCAAGGATGAAAAAAAAAAATCCCTTGCCAAAAAGATACCCTCATTGCTTTGTTTACACAATGAGCAGAGGGCTGACTCAAAAGCCTTACCAAGCTTCCATTCTTATCAATTCAACGTTCAGAAAGTGACTGGATGAGTTGAAATCTCTTATTATTTAAATCATTACCACAGAGATTATAAAGTTTTCTCTTTTTTTAAAAAAAAGTGAGGGTTTTATGGACACATGTGAACACGCTAAGTTATTTTCATTATTGACATACTTTTAACTGTTCTCTAAAACTAAACCAAGTCCCCATTACTGTGCAATTTACCAGTGGAGTGACCAGAGAAGTTTAATCTTCGGGTTAGCAAATTTAATCAATATAATCCACGCCTGTTTTTCTAAGTTAAACAATTTGCTGTGCCACATTCTCACTGTATCACTCAGATTTATCTTTACATTAACAAAGCTTACCGATAGATAGCCAAAAAGCTCACCAAGTTGGACCAACTTCAAGGTTTGTTTGCATACTGGGGTATTTCATGCACTTGGCATAAGCAGGCTGCAACTGGGGCTCCATTTATTACATTATGCTATAAACATCATGTCCTGACCTAATGAAATACTCCACGTGATAATCCCAGAGGTAACCAAGCACCTTAAACATCTGTTAAACACAAGCACCAGAGATAGCATAGAGAAGATGCCTAGTATCCATTTTAAGTGGTTTATGATGTGGAGTCTGCTGTTTACACACTAATAATAGAAAAAAACACAGCCCCAAACTGCCTAGAACAAATATTTGCAAGGCAGAGTTATGCTCAGTTTGGAAAAAAAAATGCACTGGAAAGTCATGGCTTTGTCACTACATTTATAGAATTTCATTTCACACCTTTGCCTATTAAGTGTCGGCTTTCCATCTCATTCAGCCGACCAAAACTATAATTTCACTGTGATATATTTACTCCAAATGAAAACCTGAATGCTGACTTACCACTTCCCTTAGACGTATGTGAATCAAGAAGTTTACAAGGGTGGAAGGAGAAAAAGGATGAGGTGTGCTTAAACTACAAATAATGTTTTCCAGGGGTCTCTGCATGAAAACACATCCTTCCAGCATCTGAAGTCCATCTGAAGAGAAACTATAAATAACTAGAGACCCCTTGGAATCTAATATGGGAACACCAAGCTTTTCTCAAAAGGAAACAGAATTCCCAATCACAGAAAAGACAGAACCAACAACCCTGTCTACTAAATCATTTTATTTTGTTTCTATCCAGCATTTTAATTTCTGGAAACTATTTCACACTAATTACCTCCAAGGTCTATATACCTTGGCACCCCAGAGAAAAGGACTTGTAGGGTGACCCGGGTGGAAAGTGGCCTAGAACACCCATTTCCCACAGCACAGCTGCCACAACATGTATGAAGAAAGGTGAGTGCCTTTCCAGGCACACGTGCCAGGGATTCTATAGGTAAACACCCCAGAGACCATCTAGTTTCTGGACTGTGACTAGCGGCACCCCAGGAAACTCAGATCTGCAGCTCCAACTTGGGTCTGGACCTCCAGGGTTCTGTACCTACACATACACCCACGTCTTAAAACCGTCGTCCTCCATGCCAAGTCTCCGGAGAGTTCCAGGAACCTCCACCTCCAGCCCTCAAGCTCCTCAAAGGCAAGGGGTTTAGTGCTTTCAGAGTCCGTGGTATTTAAATCCTATGCAGGACTCCTGCGACTTCCCAACCCTCTGGCCTCCCGTTACCTTTCCCTGTCCCTCAAGGTCTCCTGGCTGCACAAACGGGCAGGCGGCACCTCTCCGGCCTCCTCCTCCCCTCCACCTCCTCCCTGCACACTCTACTGGCTCAGGCGCCGACACGCCTCCCCAGACACACACACACACACACACACACACACACACACACACACACCCCACCCCCCGCACGTACACCCGTACACACACACACACACACACACACACACCCCACCCCCCGCACGTACACCCGTACAGCGCACAGACCCGGAGCCAGGTTACCAACTCCGGCAGCCACGCCGGAGGAGACGTCCCCACTCGGGTTATATATAAAGCACTCACCCCAAAATAGACACCCCCACGCACCAGCGAGCGTGCACGCCGCCAGCACCCTCTCCCCAGACGCGCGGCTCCCCCACTCACCCGCAGCTCTCATGCCTCGGGCAGTTCTGTCCAAACTTTGAGCCTGGTTGATTTCATAACCACGAGTGTGTCAGGGGCTGAGGGTGCTCGGCTCGCCACGCTGTCTACCCACTCCAGCTCCCGGGGACCGGTGGCCGCGACTCTACTGACCCCAACTCCGCCGGTGCCAAAGCGTGGCTGCAGTGTGCACAAACGCGCAGAGGGCGGTGCGCTTTGGGGAGGAGCGCGCGGTGTCGACGCGCACAGCGGGACGACCTCCCCTCTCCTCCGGTCGCGCCGCCAGGGACCTCTCCCCGCTCGGCGGCCGCAGCCTCAGCTGTTCGTGCCCCAGCCGGGCTGACATTGTCAAAGAGCAGCACTCGCAAAACTTTTAGGACTTTAACAATACTGGCTTCAGAGGAAGCCCCTCCAGGCACCGCGAACACGGGTCACAGCAGGCGCCAGCGTGGGATGGTTCGCCTATCGCCCCCAACTCCCTGACGCCCACCACCAAGGTCTACACACACACACACACATACACACACATCCACAGCGTGGATCGGGTTACAACAACCCACCCGTAGAAAACAACTTCTTCGCGAGGAGGAGGAAGGCACAGCCAACCCCCAAGTCCCCCGGGGTGGGGGGGGGGGGGAGATTCGTGTTAAATACATAAGCCAGAGCCCCACTTTCATAAACAACTGGTCCACTCCCAGGCCCCCAGGCACAAGGTGGGGGGGGAGGAAGAACCCGACTCCCCGAGGGCCCTCCTCTGCTCCAGTACCTCCGAGTCTCGCCTCCGGATAGAGAGCGCGGGTTCGCTTCCGCGCTGGGGCCGAGGGCGCGGGGGCCTCCGGCCTGCGCGGCCCCAGCCCGGAGTCCCCGCCGCCGCCTCGGCTCAGCAGCAGCCGCCGCCACCGCCGCTCCAGCAGCCGCCGCCGCCGCCGCCGCCGCTCCCTAGACCGCCTCCTCTTCCCATGGCTGCGCCCTGCTTGGCAGCTCGCGGGCTGTCAGGCTTGGGGAGGAGGAGGGGGCGGGGTGAAACGGGAAGGGAGGACGGGAGGGGATGGGTGGGAATCGGCGGCCGCCGCTCACCAGGGGTCACGCCGGGCCCGGCCCGCCGCCCCCGCGACCCGGGCTGCAGCGGCGAGGGGAAGCGGGAGTTCGGGGCGACGGGTTCGAGAGCCGCTGCGGAGGCGCGGAGCGCGGTCCGGGCCAAGCATTCCGAGGAGCTGGGATGAAGCGTTCCCCGCGAAGGAGTTGGAGTTGGTGCGTGTCACTCTCTTCTGGGCCGCGCGGCTCCTCCTAGAGGAAAGTATTGGTAGTTGCAGGACGCTTCCTTCCTCTCCGCCCACCGCTGTTGCCAAAAAGGCAGGACCTAAAAGAGCATTAAGTGCAGCCAACAAATGGAAAGGAACACTTAAAGTTAGCTATCTGCCGGAATGGGGGAAATAGCGAGCCGGATAGCTTGGAAAGCGTGATTAGCCAGCAGAACCTTGCCTCTCTCCACCTGCAACCGGTTTCCAAACGCGTGCTCCCCGGGTGAAAAGATAGTTAAAAGGAGGGACGTTAGAAAAGAGAGATGTAATTTGCCAAAAAACCCCGAGGCATGTGAAGAGAGACGTTATGTCCCGAAGCCAGAGCGCTAAGGTGCAGGGTGTCCAGACACAGGCCTCAGCCAGAGGACTGGCCGAGTGTGTGCCCTGGGGAATTCCTTTTAACTGTCCTGCGCGGGGCACAGCTCATCTGTCAAACCTGAGCCTGTCCCCCTCGTTCCACTGTAGGGAAATAAAGTGAGAGGAGAAGTGCTCAGAGTGTTTCAGAAAGTTAGTATCGTTGTGCAGAAGCGTGTCATCTGGGAAAGCCTCCCACTCCCAGGCACCTCATGCTTTTCTCAGCAGAAAGTACAAAAGTCCAGTTCCAGGTTGCGGTCTAAAGGACCAGCCAGTCATGCTATCTTTTTACTATTTACTTTACTACTGACAGCCAGTTGTAATGCCATTTATCTAACAGCTTCTAACAGCTTCGGCTTACTAAATGACTTTTTTTATTATTGTTATTACAGGGCTCCCAGACACAAAGCCAAGTTTATAACCAGAGAGAAATGTTTAAACAGCTATCTAAAGAAACTAAGATCCTTAGCCCTGGAATAAAAGATTCCCGGGTGTGGAGAGAAGCACATGAGAGTGGTTCGTGGCAAGGAGTTAGGAAGGAGCACGGCCGAAGATGGGGGGGCAGCAGATGTCACATAAGAGACTCCCGTTTTTTTAATTTTTAAAAAAAGATTTCATTTACTTATTTTCTCGAAGAGTGCACACGCCCAACCACGGGGAGCAGGAGGCAGAGGGAGAAGCTGGCTCCCCTCTGAGAAAGGAGCGCAATGTGGGACTCCCAGGATCCTGGAATCATGACCTGAGCCCAAAGCAGATGCTTAGCTGCCTGAGCCGACCAGGCATCCTAAGATACTCCTATCTTTTTTCCTTCTTCTTCTTCTTTTTTAAGATTTATTTATTTGACAGAGATAGATCACAAGTAGGTAGCAAGGCAGGCACAAAGAGAGAGAGAGAGAGGAGGAAGCAGGCTCCCTGTTCAGCAGGGAGCCTGATGCGGGACTCGATCCCAGGACCCTGAGATCATGACCTGAGCAGAAGGCAGAGGCTTAACCCACTGAGCCACCCAAGCACCCAGATACTCCTATCTTTAAAGGAATCAAAGAAGCAGAAAAGAATCCTTTCAAAGAATCCTTTCTGAGTCTCAGCTGTGGCTCAACAACCCAATTGTTCTAGGCAAAGAAGGACAGAATGACCAGAGGAGGAAAGATTCTAGAAGGGCTGTGTATCATCACTTTCCTGTACTGTGTCAGGTATCCCATGGATGTTGATTTTGAACTGGTCCTATTCTATCCCACCTGAGTATAAGAAGGCTTTCTTTCCCTAACATCCTTCCCCAGTCCCTGGTTTCTGGGATTTTCCAGGCTTTGCTAGAGCAGTAAGAGTGCTTCCTGGTGTCTGGAGTTTTTAAAATGGGAGTTGCCACACAGAGAAAGATTAGGACAAAGGCAGGCAGAACTCCAGCAGGCGGTCAGAACGCACCACACTGACCAAAAGGGCAATAGTGACAGGAGTGGAGACCAGGCACTGGAATGGAATGCTGATGCCATTCTTGTCTGACATGACCTTCCAAGTTAGCCTGTTAGACTCTGGCACCACCACATTCTCTCTTTATGTCCTTTCTGTGCCTTCTCATCCTCTTTCCCCCACCCTCCAGCCCAGAGAATCTTGATATAGTCTAGGAGGTAGCGGATGGACTCACAAAATATTTTCTAAGTTCTGTTGTTCATGGCCTGAGATGATTTAAGGGCCATGCTAAAAAAGAAGGATTGCCTCCTTTTTTCTTCTGGGTTTAGCAGTACCTTCATTCCCTAAGACAGGAAAATGGAGACTGCTTTGGCTCCTGTTCTATCTTGGGTAAAATAGTCCACGTACACAGACAGGACAGGAGAAGACACATCGGTTATTATAAAACCTTATGGAACCAGATATAATCTTGCAACTTACATGGAATGCAGTCTTTATTTTCAAGTCCCAAGAATAAAGGTCCCTTGATCTCATATATGGCAATATGTAGGTTTATAGAAGTACATTCCTCTTTATATTTTCCAGATTATGGGGAGAAATGTATCAGGTCTTCAGTGGACTAATTTGTTTCAAGTGAAGGCATGCTAAAGCCTCATTTGCTTACTCATGTCTTCCCCTCTTACTTTGACCACATGGGGAGATTCTCCTTAACCTTCCAGTTCTAGTTCAATTGTGTGCCTTCTCTCTAAAGTCCTTCCTGGCTCTTCCCAGAGATAGAATTAATTACTTGTCCTTGCATCTGCATCCTCATAGGCCTTTATGTCTACTTTTATTACAGATTTCAGGTGGTATTGCTATGTCTACTGTCCCTATTAGTTACGAGAACCCTGAAGGAGATACTCTATATTCTTAATATTTGTGCCTAAAATGTCTAGGTTAGTGCCCAGCAAATGGTAGAGGCCCAACAAATGTTTAGTCAAATTAAATGCAAATTTATACCACCCACATTTTCTCAAACCCAGATCTCTACCAAGCTCCTAACTGCCATGCTCAGAATCTGTTCACATCTTATGAATCCCTCCATGAGCGGCATCACCATAGTCTCACGTCGATGACTTCTGTGGTCTCCCAACTCCACTGGTCTCCTACATCAGCACCCTCCCTGCCCCACCAACCCAGAGTCCTGTGCAAACTCACTTACCAGTGAGTTTTTAGTATTTATTTTATTTCTTTTAGAGAGGGAGAGAGCAGGAACAGGAGGTGCAGAGGGAGAGAAAATCTCAAGTAGACTCCATGCTGAGTGCAGAGCGCAGTGCGGGCCTGATCTCATGACCCTGAGACCAATGACCTCGCTGAAACCAAGAGTCAGGTGCTCAACTGACCACGCCACCCAGGTGCCCCAAGAAATTCTTTTTCAACTAAGTCATATCCGGGAATTCCTCTGCTCAAAAATTTCCAATCATTTTCCATTTAAATCAGAGTAAAATTCAAAACGATCCATGACAACCGGTGTACCTAGAGGGACTCAGGAGTGATGTTGGACTTTAAATCATTTAAGTGTAAAGATTTAAAAAATAAAAACTAATTTTTGAGATTATTTCCCCCTCCTTTCATCAAATATAAAATGTTGTTTTTAAAAAAACATGTGATAGAAAGTCATTAGCTTCTGTCTGGATAATTGTGCTGATGAATAACCCACTAGCTCCCTTACTGGGAAGCAAGCACATTCCATTTTGTGACTATGCTGTTCATTAAAAGTACTTTAGCCAGACTCTGAGATTCCATTATTTGTACCCGGTTCTATCTCTAGAACTCATAGGGACAAAATCTGACATTCAATTTTTTTTTTTTTTTTTTTTAAATGAGACACTTTTCCATGTCTCACCGCAAGTTACCTCTTCTCCAGGACAAACACACACAGGTCTTTTCAATACCTGTCAGGTGATGTGGTTTCCAAACCCAACATTACCCTGGTCCCACCCCTAATGTGTGTTGTGGTTCCTCAAAATCCTTTATAAATTGCTGTCCTCGATATCAAATTCAAACCCCTGAGAGACACCACAAGATAGAGGAGAACCACGAGCTTCCACCTTGGTCCTCTGGAGTAATGAAAATGGCAGGAAATGGCATCTGGAGTTTGGCAGATGCGGTGGGAACCCCTGGCCCAACTTCATCACTCAGTTTAGTCTCGAAGGAAGTGAATTTAGCAATCTCTCCTTGATCCGGGCATTTCCATCTCCCCTTTCCCTTCACACTTAATCCTTTCCTACTTTTTGTCTTCATGTATTATTTTGCTCTTTGCTTCTATCCTTTTCATTTTTAGAAGAGGTGGAAATATAAAAGCAAAAAAGCATATGAATGAAAGGAATCTGAGGAGGTATGAAAAAAATTTCTCTTAGCAACTTTCCTTTATAGAAATTAGGCATACAGAATATTTCCAATTACTTAATGAACTATCAATCGAGTTTGCTAATCTCCTCTACCTGCGTGTTGAACCGCAGCTCACATGTCTAAGCTCTAACCAACCTCTTTCTCTCCAACCTCAGGACTTCAGGGTGTTTAGTTTGGAACTCCAAAGTCTAAGTTACCCAGGGGATAGTCTAAAGAGAAAGCAGAGCCCATGGGTGGGCATAGCTCATTCGCCCCAATGTTCCCTGTCTTGTGAATTAGGACTTGGCTACAAGAGAACCAGTGCCAGGACCTCTCTTGCATAGGCCTGAGCATGGTACTTATTATTTGGTTCCATTTAGCTGCAAGTACGTTTCTTCAGTGGAGACACTGGTCCAAGGGCATCTTGGAAAGAACGTCCAGTCAAGGAGCCCAGTGCAGAATGCAGCATACATTAAGTACTTAGAGATGTTTGCTTAAAAAGTTGAATCTCTGGCCGCCTGGGTGGCTCAGTGGTTTAAGCCTCTGCCTTCGGCTCAGGTCATGATCTCAGGGTCCTGGGATCGAGCCCCGCATTGGGCTCTCTGCTCAGTGGGGAGCCTGTTTCTCCCTCTCTCTGCCTGCCTCTCTGCCTACTTGTGACCTCTCTCTCTGTCAAATAAATAAATAAAATATATTAAAAAAAAGTTGAATCTCATTTCTTAAGGCCATTTGATGCTTGATATTATAAATCAAGCTAAAAGAAAAGCAAAATATTACGTAATATATTGGAAATATGTATCCAGAAGGCAACAGCAACCTAATAGTAGAAATGCTAGAATTTATGGGCATTTGGGTGGATGGCAATTTTTAGTTATGATGAATAATTCTCCTATGGATTCTCTGGTATGTATATTTTGGTGAACATTTGTGCGCATTTCTGCTGGGTGCCTCCAACCAAACTGTTCAAAGTGGCTGTGTGAATCTGCGCTTCTGCCAACAGGGTATGAGAGCGACTGTCCACATCCTCATCACCTCATCGTGCTTTTCACCCATTTTGGTTTCAGCCATTGTGAGGCCTATAGACGAATACTATATTCTGATTTATTTTGAGTATGTTCTTGATGTCTAAGGAAGCTGAGCATCTTTTCATGTATGCTGGTCATTTGGACCTCCTCTTTTGGAAGTGTCTGTTTAATTCTTGTCCATACTCCCTATATAATAACCTGATTTTTTTTTTTAGTTATTTGGAGAAATTACATTAAATTATTAACTGTGGTTTCTTCTAGGGAGTGAAAATTTTTGGAAAGGGGGAGGTAGGTGGGAGGCATGAAAGAACAAGGTTTTTTATACTTTTACACTTTACTTTTCTTTGAAATCAAGGAACCAGAATCCACATAACGAAAAAAACCTCATCCAAATCAGAAGTTGAGTATTCATTTAATTCTGTGTCTTATGAAGTGCTTGAATGGCAATTTCCTCTAGTAGATTAAATATATAATTTTCTTTATATAATTTGATTCACAAGAAACTTTCTAGAAATACATACATTATATAATGTGATATGAAGTACAGTCACTAATTATTTCTTATATAATAAAAAGTATGGATAAACCAAAGCAGTGGATGTATAATAATCATTTTATTTCTCTTGATTTTGATAATTTTCTAAACCAACATATGATGTCACAGTTTTTTAATCTGTCTGAATGTCTTCTTATCTGTTTTATCATTCATTTGCCTTGTTTATCTATTTAATGTTTTTCTAGCCCCCTTCTTCTAAAGGAGGACTTGAGATGGCTTGTGGAGAAATATATAAGCCAAAAAGATGAATAAATGAAATGAAATGAAATGAAAAAAAAGCAAATGAGAAAATGGGGAAGGAAGGAAAAGGGAAAAAAAAAATTAAGATAACAGGCAGGGATAGTTAGCCTTTGGAAGTGTATCGTAATATCCTGTTCATTTGCCAGAAGTCAGCCACAGTATAGACTCTGGGCTTCCTGGTGGCTATAAGAAATAAGGAAAAATTATAACAAATAAAAAAATATCTTCAAGATATACAGTGCCCACAGGTGAAAGCCAAGCATTGTTTAGAAGAGCACCTTCCAAAACCAATGCATTCAAGAAGTTGTTCCTGGAGATCACCTTACATGGATTTGATGTGGAGGACTGGATGACATATTGGTGACATTGTATAAGATGAGACCAGGGGACTTTCTCTCCCTCTGGAAATTTATCTGGAGATACCCAAATGGGAAAATGCTGCCAGAAATTAGAGGCAATCTCACATTCGCCTTTAACTTCTTTTCAACTCAAAGCCATTGGTAACATTTAATTTTTAAGAAAAAAGTGTTTACTTCATAGTAACCACAGAAAGTTTGGTTCAAAAGTTATTTTAATTTACTAATATCTTAGATTTGAGAATATTGGTATTTAAAAATTTAATTGCATTCATAGTTCACCAAAATCTTTTTTTTTTAAGATTTTATTTATTTATTTATTTGACAGCGAGCGAGAGAGAGAGAGAGATCACAAGTAGGCAGAGAGGCAGGCAGAGAGAGAGAGGGAAACAGGCTCCCTGCCAAGCAGAGAGCAGAGAGCCCGACTCGATCCCAGGACCCTGAGATCATGACCTGAGCCGAAGGCAGCGGCTTAATCCACTGAGCTACCCAGGCGCCCAATTCACCAAAATCTTAAAGAGTCTGTGGAACTCTGTGTTCCAGGGTTTAAGCAAAATCCACGTAGATAAACAAAAACCGAAATGAGCGTGATATCTGAGATTTATTTACAATTCCCAGCTTTCTCGGGATTGTTTGAAGTAAAAGGTTGATCTAACTACTGCCTTATCTGGGGGTTTATTAAGTTTACTAGAAATATGTCGATGATTTCATTTATGCTTACGACTCACAGAAGAGTTAATAAACAATTTAACCACATTTACATACTTTATACATGATGAATGTTGATTTCAAACTGAAAACCATCAAAACACCACCTAGAACCTGTTTTTTACCCTTTGAGATCACTATCTGAAAATAAGTTTGCAGAAATAAACATTAGTGACTTTAAATTATTGTAAGTGTCCATGATAGGACTGGTAGAATCAACAGCCAATATTTGTGGTCATCAAAGTTTCTCTGATAAAATTCCCCACTATTCTCTCATGCTGCTCTCCTCCAAATTTGTCTTTCTGAGCATGAAACTTCAATTTTAAAATCCCTTCTTTTGATCAAGGCCTAGTTTGTAGAGTGGCCTTGTCAAGATTCAAATATTTATTTGAGATGAGCAACAAATTAATTTACTAGAAGCTAGTTATGTTTTCATAGGGACTAATTAAGTGGTTATATATTTTTAAAACAAATTATCTGCTTCATTTATGTTTTTCCCCAAGAATTCCATATTTTGAAGGAGATTGTATGTCAAATATTAAGTTCATTTATTCCTTTTTATTAATCAATCCATAAACATACAAAATTAAGCTGCTGATCACAATAAGATAATATTGAGTTAACATAGTTTCATTCAATGGGGAGGAATTGGGTGTTTTATATTTTCTATCTTGCTTTATTATGGAAAGTATATATTTTGCATTAGAAGAAAGTGACTATACATAGATTTAGATGTAAATATCTCATAATACTATGTGTATATACATATATATTCTAGAACCTTGCTTTAATTTTGAAACATAACTCCATGGTAAAAAAAAAAAAGAAAGAAAAGGATATATAATGAAAAATTATTTGCAACAGATAAAACAGAAAAAAATTTACTTAACATAAAAGGAGATCTTAAAAACTTGTTTATTTTTTTTTAAGATTTTATTTATTTATTTGACATCACAGAGCTCACAAGTAGGCAGAGAAGCAGGCAGAGAGAGAGGAGGAAGCAGGCTCCCTGCTGAGCAGACAGCCCGATGCAGGGCTCAATCCCAGGACCCCGGGATCATGACCTGAGCCGAAGACAGAGGCTTTAACCCACTGAGCCACCCAAGCACCCCACATGATTAACTCTTATGATATAGGACAAAGCACCACCACTTTTTATTTGAGAAAATGAAGGCTCAGAGCATTTACCAGAATGAGAGTAGAGATTTGATCTCAGGTCTACCTGACTTCAAAGCCTGTGATATTTTCACTGCATCATACTCAATATTGAAAAGCTACAAGATGGAAACCTTGAAGGTAGTTTGGGAATCTTCTCCACCGTTTGAATTCCTACTAGTTTGGGGACCACCTAATGGAAAGCAACTACTCTTAGTGGCTGATGCACTGTTCCACTAGCAGTTTCCCTTAATTCACCTCTCAGGTTCTGGCATATCAAGTATGCATCCAAATCCTGCTTCACCATAGAACATTGGAATAAATGAAATCACATGTCCATATTTAGAAATGTATCTCTGAAGTTGCTAATGTTTTCCGAGATTTCCAAATGGGAAACTAGCATGTCAAAAAGGTTGTGGGAGCAAGCACATGGGGAGAGGGACATCCTCATATAATGAAGGTATTGTGTGGTTAATAACATTTATAAATGGCAATTTGACAATATGTATCAAAATTTAAACTTCACATGTTCCTAGAGCCATCAATACTTCTGGGATCATCCTACAGTACATTTACCCAGTATAAAAACATTTGGACAATGATATTTCTTTCATCTTTAAAGATTTTATTTATTCATTTGACAGACAGAGATCACAGGCAGGCAGAGAGAGAGGGGAAAGCAGGCTCCCTGCTGAACAGACAGCCTGATGGGAGGCTTGATTCCAGGACCCTGAGATCAAGGCTTGAGCTGCAGGCAGAGGCTTAACCCACTGAGCCACCCAGGCACCCCTATTTGTTTCATCTTTAATGTAATAGAGGTAACTGGATGACAAAATGTTCCTTAATATGGACCAGTTAAATAAAGAGTTCATGCAATGGAGTGCTTTGCAACTAAAGAATGAGATAGACCAGTCATCATTGATAAAGGCTGCTGACAGCAATTAAATAAAAATAGTTGCAGGAAAAAAAACCACCTAAAGTAGGAGCAAAATTCTGTAAAACTGCATAGCAAAAAATCTGGTTACCCCTAGGGGTAGAAACAGGGGAATGGATAAGTGGGGAACAGTGCATGTTCACTCTTTATTCCATATTGTTCTGTGTGCTGTGTGAATTTTTTTCCCCACGAGTATGTAAAAGTTTCATAAATTCACACCTTATATAGTATTGTTTTATTAGATTTCTTTTTTGATGAGCAAAGACAAGTTCTGTAATTTTTTAAAAGGCAATGAACTTTTTTAAAAGGCAATGATTTTTATAAAGATAAAAGTAGTACATATGCTTTGGTTTAAGAACCAGTTACTGTGGGGACGCCTGGATGGCTCAGTTGGTTGAGCAGCTGCCTTCGGCTCAGGTCATGATCCCAGCGTCCTGGGATCGAGTCCCACATCGGGCTCCTTGCTCTGCAGGGAGCCTGCTTCGCCCTCTGCCTCTGCCTGCAACTCTGTCTGCCTGTGCTTGCTCTCTCTCTCTCTCTCTCTCTAATAAATAAACAAAACAAAAAAAGAAACAGTTACTGTGGTCAAGCTGCGTTGTCTACATATTGGGATAAACCTCTGAAGCAAAGTGAGGATGGAAGCTGGCTTCCGTTAATCACACAAAGCAATAGATTAGAGAGCTTTTCTTTCAATTAAAAAATATTTACATTAAAACTTGGCATTGTTGGGGTGCCTGGGTGACTCAGTGGGTTACTCTGCCTTCGGCTCAGGTCATGATCTCAGGATCCTGGAATCGAATTCCGAATCGGGCTCTCTGCTATGCGGGGAGCCTGTTTCCTCCTCTCTCTCTCTGCCTTCCTCTCTGCCTACTTGTGATCTCTGTCTGTCAAATAAATAAAGTCTTTAAAAAAAAACAAAACAGCATTGTTATTAAGCCAACTTTCTTGAAATGGCCTAATACTCTTTAAGCAAAAGTGAATTACAGAATGATAGTTGTGTTAAAAATTCCCATAAGGGGGCATCTGGGTGGCTCAGTGATTTAAGCCTCTGCCTTTGGCTTAGGTCAAGATCTCAGGGTCCTGGGATCAAACCCCATGTTGGGCTCTCTGCTCAGCAGGGAGCCTGCTTCCCCTGCCCGCTCCTGCCTCTCTGCCTATTTGTGATCTCTGTCAAATAAATAAATAAATAAATAAATAAATAATTAATCTTAAAAAAAAATAGGACTCATAGAGATTCAACCGGTTCATATACTTTTGAGGGACGGAAGAGTTCAAGAGGAGTAAGTCTGGTCATTATTCCAGCTCCTACTAGAGATTAATTTCTTTTCTTTCTTCTGAGTGCTGGCACCCAACCCTGTGCTTGGCAGAGTAATTTCTCAGCAAAAGTCAGGGAGGAGTTTCTCATTCTTTCTCGTGGAAGAGTTGTCAGAATCCTTGGCACATTTTAGGTTACGGTTGGATTGTGCTATCATGGTAAAAAGTTTAGCTCAGAAGGTAATCTGTACTTTGTTCATTTATCCAGGCACAGGATTTACCAAGGAAAAACTCTGTAGTGTTACTCCCTCGTGAAGTCAAAGCAGACACAAGACCTTTACTCTTGAATGTTTCGTGTGCGATGTTTGTTATCCTACAATTTCCACCCCAAATTAAAAGGTTTTAGTTGGAAGCTTGAGATGATTCTTTTACAAATATAAATTCTAGACATGCCAGAAAGGAGGCTGGGCTGACCAGAAAGTGGGGGGTGGTGCTGGTGTTGTTTACATTTAGTTGTTATGAATTGATAGGAATACTTCTGGGTGTTGCAGCGAGAGGTTCAGCTGTGTTATCTAGAAGCAAAGCGTAATGACTATAGTCTCTTTCTTCTCAGACTCAATCCCCACAGTTATTTTGCCCCTCAAAGACCAGGAACATAGAACCCACACCCCTGCCCCACCGCCTCACCTTCTCTGGGTAAAACAGAAGTAGCTCAGAAACAGAACTTTGTCGGATGCCGTCATCATTCCCACATACTGATCATTGTCAGAGAAGGAAGAAGGATCTTTTTTACGTTTTGTGAAATCAGGAACAGTCATCAAATTATTGAAATGATGGACAAAGTCAGAATTCATGAAATAAGAATTCTGTGCAACGGAGACTGATCTTTTTTGTAGCGCTATTGGCAACAGAGTCAATTATTTGATGGAAAAGCCATTTCAACGTAGAGCTGCATGGAACTCAGATGGAGAGGATGAAGGAGACCTGGGCCCAGAAAGAGTCAAGAAGGAAATCTAATCTTATGCAATAAAGTCAATGACCTAAGCCATGCTTCTGAGCCCCAGTGAATGTCTGTATCTCATTGTATGTAATACTATCTAGAGTAAACTGCATTGCATTATTTCAACTATCCTTAATGACCCTCTTGTCTTTTTAAGAAGCCCAGTTAGAGAACGCTGTGGGCATTATCTTAGAAAGGCATCTATGGCAGCTGTGGTGGTGCTCAGATTTCCCTTCTAGAAGACTTTAATGACTCTGTGTGTGTGTGTGTGTGTGAGAGAGAGAGAGAGAGAGAGAGAGAGAGAGAGGTGGAGGGGAGAACACGACAGGGCAGGTCACGGGTAGAGGAAGATACAGGCTCCCCACTGAGGAGGGAGCCTGATGCAGGACTCGATCCCGGGACCCTGATTTCACAACCTGAGCCAAAGGCAAATGCTTACCGGACTTGAGCCACCCAGACGCCCCTCCAGAGAACTTTGTATGCAACTACTGGGGTTGGCAGACAGTCTCTAGTGACCACACCTTCGAATATGCCATAATGCTCATTCCAAGGCCACACCTCCTCTAGGCTGCTCCCAGCCACTGACTGGCTACTAGAGCTAGACCATTTCTGCCCACAAGCAGACTTTACCAAAGGGCAGTCTGTGCCTGGGGCTCCCCATCCACCTGACTGAGGGACTCTCAGAGCTGCACTGAGTCCGAGGCTCTTCCCACAGGATCATCCTTCCTTTGTCCTCTCCTTAGACAGGTGTTCCACTCTTCATCGTGTGACGCTCTCCTCGCCTATTCTGCTCCCTCTCCCCATGTCATTCACAGTGGTCTCCTACAATAAATCCTTCTAACATCTAATTCCGTCTTGGCATCTGCTTCTCAGACAACTTGAAATGATACAGCATTTGAATCATGTGGATTCCAACTTGCAATGGAGATAAAAATTCTCCTATGTACTTTTTTGAAGAATTTTAAGCGCTGCTTAAAAGCTTGCTCCAACAATGGTCATTGCTGTCTGGATGTGTTTTAGATTATTCACAAGGAGGCCTTGAGTAAGGGGCCCCTTAGACCGAACAATGAAGCTATTGCTGTTTAGAATACTATGGATAAGAGAATCCTCAGGGACTTGGCTTTCCTTCTGACCCAGATACAACGTGCCTATCAGCCAAAAGGAGTTGCATCAAAGCCAGTTGGCCATAACTCTTTATTGGCATCTCATTGGCGATACTTTGCAAACATATGTTTGATGTTCAGGTTCAGAGTTCTTATATGTCGAAATCTAACAACTGGGTCCATCAAATTCTCAAGCATATGAGTACGATATTGGATTTTTCTTACATTTGCCTCTGCTTAAAATGATAACCTATTCATTGAGGATGCCAAAACCTGATTTTAGTATGATTACATGCAGTTCCATTTAATTAAAAAAGATAAATCAAGAGGGCCAGTTTACTTAAAAATTTCGGTTACATACATATGTATCTATAATACATTCATGGGCCCTGTAGATGAGTTTCTGCATCATCCTCTTTTTACCTTCCACAGACCTCCTTTCAAAGTGGCTTGGTCTTATATAGAAAGTGCCCCCAGATTCAATATAATACCCTGTGCAACTAATGAGATTCACAAATATGATTTAAACAGCCTGAAGTATTTCTTGATCAAACTCTATTCAAATTTAATTTTTAAGCTATTAAGAGCAGACTTCATTCACTATGTTTTAAAATACTATCAGGAATTTTAGCATAATGAATTTATATATTTCCTGAGGTATTTTATTATTTTCTGTGTGTGATGACCTATTACACTGATTAGCCCACATAATTCACATTATGACCTTATGTGGTAGGCTATTTATTATCTCCAACATAAGACACAGAAGCTGGGTTTTAGAGACATTGAGAGACTTACTCAAGGTTACACAGCTAGCTCTCAGTTTAGCAAGAATTTAAATGTGGCTTACTCTGACCCCAAGCCTATGCTTTTA
This sequence comes from Meles meles, assembly GCF_922984935.1. Classification (NCBI taxonomy): domain Eukaryota; kingdom Metazoa; phylum Chordata; class Mammalia; order Carnivora; family Mustelidae; genus Meles; species Meles meles. The sequence goes on from NC_060068.1 coordinate 150,341,628, forward strand.
CATATATATGGTACTCCATTCCCAAATGTCCCTCCCAAGTAAAAACAGGGGTCATGCCCCACATTAATAAAACATTGTTTGAGTCTCTTAATTTCTCTAGGAGAGCTCATAAAACAGAGTTTATAAAACAAGAAGGTTGGGTTGGCCTCAGGCCCTAGACCCTCTCTAGGGCTCCCTTTTCGTCTCACATTCTTTTACTCTGGAACTAATCTGGTTATGTTCCTACCAAAACACAATATGAAAAAAAACAACAAACTATATACAGTGTAGGACACAAGCATTCGCACCTGCTGATTGGCTGTGCCGAGCCTTCTGAACCATGAGAGACTATGGACTCTGAAAAACAACCAGAGGGTTTTGAAGGGGCGGGGGGGGTGGGAGGTTGAGGAACCAGGTGGTGGGTAATAGGGAGGGCACGTACTGCATGGAGCACTGGGTGTGATGCCAAAACAATGAACACTGTTATGCTGTAAATAAACAAATAAAAAAAAATTAAAAAATTAAAAAAAAATGTTCTCAAGTTTTATTCCTCCCTTTACAAAATAGAGTATATATGTCAAGAAAAGAAACCTGTTTATAGCTTTGATGAATAAGTGTCCTGTGCTCCCCTTGGGGAACATGATTAAGTTAAAAGCCATGAATAAGTCTCAAAACCAAGACAACACAATTGAAGATGAATACACAGCTGTAAAGTATATATTAATATGCAAGTGAATGCACCCAAAGATTTAAAAAGGTCCTATATCCTAGAAAATTTACATGAGTGTTCCTTATTATAAATTCTAGTTGAAGCAATAGTATTTGGGTGATATTTCCTTACCTGCACCCATCCTGAAGTTTCTAGCCTGATGATGCTAGTAAGTTACAACATCTGAGATAAAGGCCATTTGGATCTAGAAATGGCCACTTCAAACTCTCCAATAATCAGGGAGTGATCCACATGGAAAGTCTCCTAGAGGCAGATAAGATATAAATTGTCTTTTTGGAAGGACTGGTATCTCAAATTGATCTTCTACTTGAAAAGACATAATTTCCATATAAAATATAGTCAATTTCATGTTTGTATTAACAAACTGATACCATGTGGGCAGCCGATTACTTTGTATAGGCCAGGTGGCCCTGTGACACCATCACGTAATTTACTCCTTAGAGTTCTCTTCAGTTTCACTCATTTACTCCCATTGTTGTATCCTGCTGGAAGCCTAGTGTGGATTTTCTGCCATTTTATTTTTTATTTTTTTTTATTTTTTTTTTTAAAGATTTTATTGATTCATTTGACAGAGAGAGATCACAAGTAGGCAGAGAGGCAGGCAGAGAGAGTGAGAGGGTAACAGGCTCCCTTCAGAGCAGAGAGCCGGACGTGGGACTCGATCCCAGGACCCTGAGATCATGACCCGAGCCGAAGGCAGCAGCTTAAACCACTGAGCCACCCAGGCGCCCCGATTTTCTGCCATTTTAGACTGTAATAGATTACTGTTGAATGACTGGCTGGTCCTCCACTTGCAATCATCAGACAAGCAATAGGAGTATTGAAGAGTGAAGTCGATATTTAACTCAGCAAAGCACTGAGAGTCCTAAAAAATACTGAGCCCAGGATTTACTTTATAAAATTACTCTTTTCACGCCTTCTCCCTCCATCTGTTATTTTTTATCATCTGCTTCATGTTAAAGCCATAACTTTTGCCCAATGGACCTGCCATTGCATTTTTATTATTTGTTTAAAAATCAAATTGTGCAGCTTATTGAAAACATATTGGATGATCAAAATGAAATAAGTCTGTAAAGCTCAGTCTTCCTTTCCTATTTTGCTTTTCACAGTAGCAGCTGGAAGAGAAGCTTTCATGTTCTTCAGCAACAGAACGAAATTGCTCCTTCTCTTTTTGGATACATTAAAACAGACTTGAAAATGTAATTTCCTTTTCTTTTCCCCATGAGGGGAGATAACCCAGATTTTAATATGGCAAAGGGGCCTGTAAAACTAAATGGAACTCAGGTGGATGGTCTCCTTTTGATACATTGTCACCAAAAGGAAGCAGAGAAACATACACTTTTCTTCCTACTTGAAAGAAAGAATTAACAAAAGGAAATGGAAGAAACAAGCTAAAAATATTTATTTTTCTCTCTTGCCAGAAACACACATGCCCACCCCTTCCCTGGAGGTGCCACATAGCTGATAGGGCTCTTGTTAAACAGTAACTAATAGCAAAGTGTCAAGAGTTTAAAAGGAAATTGGCTTATGGTTCTCAGTCCCAAAGTGAAATGCTGCAATGAAAGTCAAATACAGCAAACATGTAACTCAATGTCTTGATGTTAAGTCATGGAAGATAACTGTCAGAATTTAGGTTTCGTGAGAGCAGTGAGTTAAGGCATGCCCATATTTTTCTCGGTGAATAATGCTTGAGTTTTTAGCTGCTCAATTTTCTGACTAATGCTGCTTCCTCCCATTCTGAGCCCATTTAGAATGACTTACCCATCATATAAAAGACATATAATTTCAGATGATTATTTCATGTTCATTAATCTCCCCCCCTAAGCCTGCCACGCCTCTTCTTCACTCTCATTTTTGGCTGCTGACATTGTTTCTTAGTACTAAGAAAATTGAAGTCACCAGAGGAAAGAGTCCACAGAACCGCCCTCCACCACCACCACCACCTTCCGGCACCTATTCACATGTATCTGTTAGGATGGGTCCGTTTTTTTCACTCCTACTGAATCCAGACTTCTTTCTTGCGCACAAATTTCCATGTCATCTCACTCAGAACATTACTGTCTCCCTTCTCTCCAACTATCAACTTTTGTTTTCTCCTGAGTCATTCTTGTAAGTAGGCAGACTTATTTTCATCATCTTTATATTAAGAAGGAAAACTGGGGGCGCCTGGGTGGCTCAGTCAGTTCAGCATCTGACTCTCGATTTCAGCTCAGGTCACAATAGCAGGTCACAATAGCAGTGTGGAGCCCACATTGGGTTCCACACTGGGCAAGGAGCCTGTAAGATTTTCTCTCTGCCTTTCCCCTCCCCCTTCTCTCTCTCAAAAAAGAAGAAGGAGGAGGAGGAGAAGGAGGAGGAGGAGGAGAAGGAGGAGGGGCAGAAGGGAGAGAAGGGGGAGGAGGCAGAGGGGGAGGGGGAGGAGGAGGAGGGGGAGAGGAGGAGAAGAAGAAAACCTGTTCTTGTTCCCACTTCCCCTCCCCACTATTACTCAATTATTTTACCTGCCCTTGACAGCAAAACTCCTTGAAAGAGTTACTTATACTCACTATTTCCAATTCTTCTCAACCTGCTCTTACTTTCGCTCCACTAAGTCATTTCCTCCACCACTCCATTAATACTGGCTCTGCCTAGGTGATCAATGAACTTTCCATTGCTAAATCCGATGGTCAATTCTTAGTCTTCATCTTATTTAACCTATCAACAGTATTTGAAATAACCAAGAGATTTCAACTCCTAGATACTGCTTCCTTATTAGGCGAGTAGAGACATACAGATGGTTTTGGAGACTCATTTGTTCTTCCCTTTGGGTAGCTTAGTGAGACTGAATTAGCTCAATAGAAGAACTGGTGGAAACCAGCTGCTAAGCCCCAGAGTGGACTTTTTAGTAGAGTCACTTTCTCAAGAAGGAAGCTTTCATCATTACATGATAATCTAGACATTGCTGCCTTTTCTTATACATACACAGCACATTAGAATGATAGTGTCTTTCTCCTGGAGTCCTGTCTGTGGACATGAGAGCTCAGGGGATCCCCGTGTGCTTTGCTACTTATTGGTTAGTTGAGATTTTGCCCACTAAAAGCTATTCTGAAGGTAACACGGTGCTCACGGGTAGTGTAAGCATGAGACTTTTTCCAATGCCAACTGGGAATTCTTCATTCAAATATTTTCTCTCCTACCACAGCGACCACTTTCTTAATGATTTCATACAATTTCATGGCTTCTGCTGCTAGGCCAGACCTCTCTATTGACCATGAGAGAGCAAGAGTGAGGATATTGGGCATGTCAGAATTCACTGGATTGTCCACCAATTATCTGCTCATATTTCTATATGTGTGTTATCTTTCAATAAAAACGTATCCAGGGGCACCTGGGTGGCTCAGTTGTTAAGCGTCTGCCTTCAGCTCAGGTCATGATCTCAGGGTCCTGGAATCCAGTCCCTCATTGGGCTCCCTGCTCATCAGGAAGCTTGCTTCTCCCTCTCCCACTCCTCCAGATTGTGTTCCCTCTCTCACTGTGTCTCTCTCTGTCAAATAAATAAAATCTTTAAAAAAAGTATCCAAAAAAGTCATGTTGGAGGTTTTTATCTCCAAAATGGAAATGATAATACTTCATAGAAATGCTATGATTAATAAAAGAGGCAACACGTATGCAGAATACTGTCAGTTTGTAAGGTGGTTAATAACTTTCATTTTACTCCATCCTTTTTCTCTTTAACAAACTGATTTTACTCATTTTTCTATAAGCAAAACTTCCTTAGGCATTTAAAAAACTAGTGGGGCTTATGGAGGCTACTTTTGTCACAGGCTGGAACTCTGAGTAGCCATGAAAACACCAGTAAGGAATTACAGGTGTCTTGAGGTGAAAGGAATATGGGTTCTAAGAAGAAGGTGATCAAGTATGTGTCTGATTAAAAGGAAAAAGGTGTGTGTGTGTGTGTGTGTGTGTGTGTGTGTGTGTGTGTGTGTGTGTCTGGTTTAAAGAGAATGAGATGAATTAATCTGTGCTCATTTGGAGCTGCTGAGTAAAAGTGAAGAGCTGAGGAGTGTGTCGAGTCTATCACGACAACAGCCTCTGTGTGTGTGTGCACACACGTGTGCATGTGAAAACACAACCCCACACAGATCCTTATATGTCTGCATATGCACAGACAGTTAACCAAGATGCTGATTGCTTCTCTGAGCAAAAGTAAGGGACAGGGTTCCCTGGCACCATGCTGCTACTGTATTAACTCTCGACTGTCTACTCCAGACCTTGCACTTGTAAGAAAAATAAAACTCTGGGGCGCCTGGGTGGCTCAGTGGATTAAGCCGCTGCCTTCGGCTCAGGTCATGATCTCAGGGTCCTGGGATCAAGCCCCGCATCAGGCTCTCTGCTCCGCGGGGAGCCTGCTTCCTCCTCTCTCTCTCTGCCTGCCTCTCTGCCTACTTGTAATCTCTCTCTGTCAAATAAATAAATAAAATCTAAAAAAAAAAAATAAAACTCTATCTTGTTTAAGCCATTGCTATTGTAAGATATCTGCCATACATGGTTGCACCTAATACCATCTGCCACAATTCTATTTCATACGGATTAATTTTTTTTTTTTTTTTACTCTGAGTGGTATTTTTTGAAAATAGTAACATAAATGAAAAATTGCCTTTTGAATCTATGGTGAGAAACCAAAAGTAGATTAATTGACGGAAACTAAGAAATCTAGAAAAATAGATGGGACTTATGTCACGTATGTGAAAAGGTCAAGGGAGATGATTTAGGTGAATTTAGCACACAGGTAAATTTTGTCCTTCGTGTCCTATCAATTGCTTTCATCTATACTTTCTCTCCTTCTTCTGTAATCTCTAGTCTCTCTTCCGCCCCTAATCATTCTTATCCCCAGCCCCATTTTTCCATGTTCATTCTGGTTCTTTTCTCTTTTTTTAAAGATTTTATTTTTAAGTAATCTCTACATCTTGTGATGCTCTCAAAATCAAAATCCCGAGATCAAGAGTCAATGCTCCACTGACTGAACCAGCCAGGTGGCCCTCATTCTTGATCTTTGTTGACCTCCACCAATGCCCTCTTAAGAATTAATAATTGGGGGGCGCCGGGGTGGCTCAGTGTGTTAAAGCCTCTGCTTTCAGCTCAGGTCATGATCCCAGGGTCCTGGGATCGAGCCCTGCATCGGACTCTCTGCTCAGCAGGGAGCCTGCTTCCTCCTCTCTCTCTCTGCCTCTCTGCCTACTTGTGATCTCTGTCTGTCAAATAAATAAATAAAATCTTAAAAAAAGAAAAAAGAAAAAAAAATTAATAATTGGGACGCCTGGGTGACTCAGTGGGTTAAAGCCGCTGCCTTCGGCTCGGATCATGATCCCGGGCCCTGGGATCGAACCCCGCATCGGGCTCTCTGCTCCACGGGGGCCCTGCTTCCTCCTCTCTCTCTGCCTGCCTCTCTGCCTAGTTGTGATTTCTGTCAAATAAATAAAATATTTAAAAAAGAAGAATTTATAATTAATTAGCAGGAGTGTTAAAAGTGACCTATTAACATTGGTTATCTGCTGGGATTGTGGAGAGATGGATCTATATAGAATGAGGTACTCTGGTGTAGCAGGAAGAAGCTTCCATTATTCTTGCCTCTTCTCTTTGATATGCTTGATATATACATTCCAAATTTCAAGGCACTGTTTTTTAGTCAGTGGTGTATGCTCAATTAATAGTTGTGCATTCAGTTTAAGAGGTCCATGACCAGACTAAAAGTGGAAAACCAAATAAAATAACATTTATTTGTAAGAGATTAAAACTGGAAACAATCAAGTGCATACCAACATATTAATAGATAAATTGTGGTATATCCATATAATGGAATTACTCAGTTAAAAAAAATGAACTGTTGACAAGTATAACAACGTACATAAATCTTAGAATAATACACACTTAGTGAAAGAAGCCAAACAAAAATGCATACTTTATTATTTTATATTTATAAAATCTAGACAGTGAATATTCATCTATAGTGAAAAAATAAGTGGTTATCTGTGGGTAGGGGAGGAAAAAACAGGAGAAGAAAGTTTAACAAAGGAATGTATGTTGGATAGATTATTTAATTCTTTATTTAAATTCAATTTAGTTAACATATACTGTATTATTTGTTTCAGGGGTAGAATTTAGTGGTTCACCTGTGGCATGTAACACCCAGTGCTCATTACATCAAGTGCCCTCCTTAATGCCCATTACCCAGTTACCGCAGCCTCCAGCAACCCTCACTTTGTTCCCTATTGTTAAAGAGTCTCTAATGGTTTGTCTCCTCTTTGTTTTATTTTTCCTTCCCTTCCCCTATGTTTATCTGTTCTGTTTCTTAAATTCCACGTATGAGTGAAATCATAGGTATCTGTCTTTTTCTGGCTTATTTCAATTAGCCTAATAACCTGAAGTGCCATCCATGTTGTAAGTGACAAGATTTCATTCTTTTTGATGGCTGAGTAGTATTCCATTGTGTGTGTGTGTGTATACAGATATATATACCACATCTTCTTTATCCATTTATCTGTCAGTGGACATCTGGACTCTTCCCATAGTTTGGCTATTGTGAACATCAGGGTGCATGTGCCCCTTTGAATCACTGTGTTTGTGATTTCCCTACCACATTTCCCTATCCACTGGGATAAATACCTAGTAGGGCAATTGCTGGTTCATATGGTAGCTCTATTTCTAAATTTTTGAGGAAACTCCATACTGTTTTCCAGAGTAGCTGTACCAGCATGCATTCCCACCAAGAGTGTAAGAGGGTCTCCCTTCCTACGCATGTTCACCAACATTTGTTGTTTTCTGAATTGTTCATTTTAGTCATTCTGACTGGGGTGAGGTGGTATCTCATTGTGGTTTTGATTTGTATTTCCCTAATGTTGAATGATGTTGAACATTTTTTCATGTGTCTGTGACCATTTATATATCTTCTTTGGAGAAATGCCTGTTCATATCTTCTGCCCATTTCTGGACTGGATTTTTTTCTTTTTGTTTTTTGGGTGCTGAGTTTGAGAAGTTCTTTATAGATTTTGAATACTTGCCCTTTATCTGATAAGATATTGCAAATATCTTCTCCCATTCTGTAGGTTGCCTTTTAGTTTTATTGACTATATCTTTTGCATGCAGAAGCTTTTTATCTTGTTGAAGTCCCAGTAGTTCATTTTGCTTTTGTTTCTCTTGACTTTGGAAATGTGTCTAGCAAGAATTTACTGTGACCTATGTCAAAAAGGCTGCTGCCTGTGTTCTCCTCTAGAATTTTAATGGATTCCTGTCTCACATTTAAGTATTTCATCCATTTTGAGTTTATTTTTTTTGTATAGTGTAAGAAAGTGGTCCAGTTTCATTCCTCTGTATGTAGCTATCCAATTTTCCCAACACCATTTGTTGAAGATATGAGTATGTCAGATATTTTCATTATCTTGATTGTGTTGATGGCTCCAGGTGTATACATATGTCAAAACTTATCAAAATTTACACTTCAAATATGTGCAGTTTATTATTTACCAATTATATCTCAACAAAGCTATTACAGAAATTGATAACATCAGACAGTGAGTTTAAACTCACAGTGTATCACACAGTGAGTTTAAACTTTGTCTTCATTTGCTTCATAGGTTCATTTTCCCCTCAGCCCTTCTTTGTCTGCGGTATTTTGCAGAAGACCAGCCCCTACTGACTGCATCATTTAGCTTCTTTTGCCCTCTGGTTCTGATCACCATGAGAAACCAACAAGAGATGAGGAGCACGAGGAGTGAGGCTGAGGTATTTATTCACCTGCTCTCTTCTATCAGCCTTGGTTGGGGCAGAGCCTGCATTCCTCAACCAAATGTCATAGTTCCTTTTGGATAGCCTCTCTCCCATGCCTGATAGAGTAGAAAGATAATAAACAATGGGGTGTTGTGGTAGGGAATACTCCTAGGAGTCTACTTAGAAAAGCATGGACAAGGAAACCTTCCCTTTGGAGGTAACTCTTAAGCAAAAAGATAGGCAAGACCAATTATATGAAGGCTGAAGAAAGAATGGTCCAAACAGAAGGAAATATAAAGCAAAAAGCTTTACACATTCTAGGAATGAAAAAAAGTCTAATGTGACTAGAGCTGAGTGGGAAAGGCCAGCTATGGCACAAAATGAAGAAGACAAGCATTTAAAGTGTAATGGATGCCATTTGAAGGCTTGTTACCAAAGGGAGATACATATTCTTTTTTTTTTAAAAAAAGATTTATTTATTTGACAGATAGAGATCCCAAGTAGGTAGAGAGGCAGGCAGAGAGAGAGGAGGAAGCAGGTTCCCCGCTAAGCAGAGAGCCTGATGCGGGGCTCGATCCCAGAACCCTGGGATCATGACCCGAGCTGAAAGCAGAGGCTTTAACCCGCTGAGCCACCCAGGCACCCCCGGGAGATACATATTCTTAAAGGACTGCTTGGAATGGAGGGTGAATAGGTTGTAGAAAGGCGAAAGTCAAAACGGTCAGTCTAGTTACTGGCTATTGCTGGAGTTAGTGTGAGAGATGTGGCTTGGAGTAAGGTGATAGCAGCAGATTATTCCTGAAAAGATTTGCTGGTTTACTGGATGTTATGGTAAAGGAAGAAAATGACTCCACCGTCTTTTGCTTGAAAAAATGGAACCTTTTATAGTAATAGGAAAGACGGTAGAGAAGCAGTAATGAGGGAAGCCAAAAAGTCATTGGAAATATTAAGAAGGAGTTTTTCATATGAGACAGAATCTCAGAGGAGAAGTCTGTTCTGAAAATATAATTTCAACATTGTTAACACATGAGCAATGTTTAAACCAAGGGAAGATCTGGAGAAAGAATGTATAGATAGAGAAAGGAAAATGGCTCAGTTTTTTTTTTTTTTTTAATTTTTTTTTTATATTTTATTTATTGGACAGAGAGAAATCACAACTAGGCAGAGAGAGAGGAGGAAGCAGGCTCTCCACGGAGCAGAGAGCCCGACGTGGGGCTCGATCCCAGGACCCTGGGATCATGACCGGAGCCGAAAGCAGAGGCTTTAGCCCACTGAGCCACCCAGGTGCCCCCAGAATGTATAGAGAAAGGAAAATGGCTCAGTTTTAATCCCTGAAGAACTGCAGCACTAAGACATTGGATGGAAGAGGGGTGCCTGGGTTGCTCAGTGGGTTAAGCCTCTGCCTTCAGCTCAGGTCATGATCCCAGGGTCCTGGGATAAAGCCCCACATTGGGCTCTTTGCTCAGCAGGGAGCCTTCTTCCTCCTCTGCCTCTCTGCCTACTTGTGATCTCTATCTGTCAAATAAATAAATAAAATCTTAAAAAAAAGACATTGGATGGAAGAGTTGACTGTAAAAGAAATGTAGAAGAAATAATCAGTATGATTAAAAAAAAATCCTGAAGAGCAAAATGTCAAAAAGTAGAAAGTGGAAATATTTTCATTAAGAAAGGAGTACCAAGTATATAAAAAACAGCTGAGAGGTAATAAAGAAGAAGAAGGTGTCTATTGTATTTTGTTATGCATAGATCATTGTTGTTTTTAATAAAAACTGTGTTGGTGGATGTGTTGGGACAGAAGCCAGATAAGGTAGATGGAAGCATGAATATCTGATGAGAAACTGGAGAAAATGAATGTAAGGAACACTGAGATATTGTGTTATGAAAAGTAGGGGAAAATGCTGTGGAAAGTGGAATAAGAAGTTGTGTAGTAAAATGAAGACTCTTTTTAAATTATTATTATTTTAAAATTTATTTTTATTTTTATTTTTTATTTATTTGACAGAGAGAGATCATAGGTAGGCAGAGAGAGAGGAGGAAGCAGGCACCCCGCGGAGCAGAGAGCCCGATGTGGGGCTCGACCCAGGACCCTGAGATCATGACCCGAGCGGAAGGCAGAGGCTTAACCCACTGAGCCACCCAGGTGGCCCAAATTATTATTTTTTAATCAAAGAAACTAAAGTTTGTGTTTAGGCTTATGGGAATAAACTAGAATAAAATGAAAGGTAATGTTGAAGGAGAGAAAGAAGAAATTAGCTTGAGTAAAGTCCTTGATTTGGCAGGTAGTATAGGTGGAGGGATTGCGAGATTGATCTCTGATGAGACTAGGGACATGTCCTCTGCTATAAAAAGAGAGAAGAAAGAAAAAATTGTAGCGAGTATTTCATAATGTACAGAATTGTTGAATGTTTTACACCAAGAACCAATATAATATTGTATGTCAAATTTACTTTAGTAGTAAAAAAAATTTTAGTATAAGCAAAGTTTAACTCTAATGTTTAGGAATCTATGGCCTAGAGAAAGAAACTATTAAGAAAGTAATTACTAGGGGCACCTGGGTGGCTCAGTGGGTTAAAGCCTCGCCTTCGGCTCAGGTCATGATCTCAGGGTCCTGGGATCGAGCCCCACATCAGGCTCTCTGCTCGGCGGGGAGCCTGCCTGCTTCCTCCTCTCTCTCTCTGCCTGCCTGCCTCTCTGCCTACTTGTGATCTCTATCTATCAAATAAATAAATAAAATCTTAAAAAAAAAGAAAGTAATTGCCATAAAAATTAGAATCTTGGGGGGCGCCTGGGTGGCTCAGTGGGTTAAAGCCTCTGCCTTCGGGTCAGGGCATGATCCCAGGGTCCTGGGATCGAGCCCCACATCGGGCTCTCTGCTCTGCGGAGAGCCTGCTTCCTCCAATCTCTCTCTGCCTACCTTTCTGCCTACTTGGATTTCTGTCTGTCAAATAAATAAATAAAATCTTTAAAAAAAAATTAGAATCTTGGGAGAGGAGATAATAATGGGAGGAAGGGAGGGGATTTGGGGAAGTACTATTTCTCACATGGATGGTGCCTACAGAGGTGTATACTTTGTGATAAACCATTGAGCTATATATTTCATTTTGTGTATATTTCTGTATGTCTGTTATATAACTAAAAATGTAAAAACAAAATTCTAAGTTAAAATTTTGAGCATAAAAAGCATTTTAGATTGAAAAAACATTTTAGGTTAAAGAGGATGATCTTTTGGATGCTTTTTCATAAAGATACAGCTCTATACCAGTCAAAAAACAAAACAAAACAAAACAAAAAAAACTGTAAGCAGGTCTGTATGTTTGGTATTATCACTTCTTATTCTTCATCCATGAACATAATGTTCAATTGAACTTTCATTTTTTTAAAAAACCCTCTTTTGAAAGCATATGTTCTTTCATATGTCCGGGCAGGTTTTTGTTTTTGTTTTTAAATTATTTCCTTATCCTTTTAAAGGGAGATCCATGACTGTCAAGGTTGAGAGTTAAAATAGGCTCTTTCAGATATCATGTGAATTTCTGTTCATTCTTTAGAGTTAAAAAAAAGAGAGAAGAGAGAAATTGGAGATTGTTGCAGCTAACTCAGGTAGTTCAAAAATCCAGAAGTGTGGAGAGAGTGGGAAGAGAAGGAGCTAGACAGAGTAGTGACAAGAATCCTTACCTATATCAGGAATTATTTCTCTGTCATCATTATTGTGGTTAGGGGTAACCAAAGCAAGATCTCTATTCTTTCCATGGGGTTTCTTTTATTAAGAGCCCAATGCAGTTGTGTCTATACTTTCCATCAGTCATGGTCCATAGAGATGCTAAGCTGGCCATAAGCACCATGGGTGTCTCATACACTATGGTCTTGGAACCTGTTATGCTTCCTAAGACTATGGCAAGGTCCTTCTGGGCTCACTTGGCTTCCCTTCCACTCCTCACTCTCTGATTTAGAGTCATAGCAGGTTTTCTGTTATTCTGTTCCCAAATAAGCTGCTGGGCAAATTCTTCTAATCTATTCGCATATACAACAAAGTATCTGGAGAAATTCTTCCAGTGTTCTGATTTGGGAATATTAGTGCTTACAGATTCTCCAGGCTGAGTGGGCTTTTCCTTTGTTATTATATGAGATGGTCATTTGATTGGGAATCTGGCTATGAGGGAGCACAGTGAACCTCTATTGTTCTGGAGGCCCTACATCCAGTCAGCTTTTTGTTATAACCATAAATCACGTTTCCTTTGGAGAGCTAATCTGCAAGAATTGCAGTGTACCTGCTTCAGGACCAGTGAGTGAGACAGATCAAGACTTTGGTGCACTTTCTGGGAAGAGGTCCTTGCACTGTCTCCAGGGATCTGTACCTGAGAGGATAATGCAGATACACGCTTCAGTGCTCCTTGCAGTTGTGAGGCGAGAGGCTGGGTAAGAGTGGACTTTCCTAATCAGTGGTAAAATCTCAAACCAGGGACCTGGCATTATCTTCTGAGCCTTGGAATGTCAAGAATCTACTCTCTAGACTTTTCAGATATGTGAGCCAATTAATGTCTTGTCTGACTGAAGACAATTTGAGTTGGGTTTCCTTTCATTTGCAACTGCAAGATTTCTAATTGATAAACAAAAAGTAGGGATCTAAGCTCAAGGTATCATCTTACCTAGAAACCTTTCCTTTAATTTTGTTTGTATAAACTAATTTAATATTTTTAATGTATTCCATTTGATGATTTTACATTATGCACTGAAATCGATTCTAAAAAAAATTGATTTAAAGTCAAATGACTAAAACTTTGAATTTCACTTTTTGAATCAAATGGAAAAGTATGATAGCTGAATGTTGTTACTTCTGTTAGAATTTTAATCAAATATCATTGAATAAGGCATTCAAAAACTTTTAACAATAATCATATTATAAAACCCATTTGTCCATTTATTTGTCTGCAACCTTTCAGTTTGCTGTAAATTTGAGTAGTCCCATTATGAGACAAACTGCATCTGAAATATTCTTACCTATTTTCTTCTTCAAGGTGCCATGTGGTGCTCTTGTTTCAAGATTACCTGGGGTGTAGGGGCGCCTGGGTGGCTCAGTGGGTAAAGCCTCTGCCTTCGGCTCAGGTCATGATCCCAGAGTCCTGGGATCGAGCCCCGCATCGGGCTCTCTGCTTGGCAGGGAGCCTGCTTCCCCCTCTCTCTCTCTGCCTGCCTCTCTGCCTACTTGTGATCTCTGTCTGTCAAATAAATTAAAAAAAAAAAAAAAAGATTACCTGGGGTGTAGAAAGAGTACCTACTTAAAGTCTGGAAACTGTCAAGAATTAGATATGTAATATTGGATACATCAAAGGATACAATTATATTTCTATGCATATACATATACAAAAATAAGTTTCACATGGACAAAAAAGAACTAAGAAACAAAATTTTAATCTGCCATTAGAATAAAATATGGTGGCAAATATTTATGTGTTGGATGGAGAAAAGCTTTTTAAACAAGGTCCAAGAAGCATAAATCAAAGGAGTAAAGTTTGATTATATCACCAATTAATCCTTCTGTATATTAGTACTTGCACAAACTAAGTGAAAAGACAGGAATTAAACTTGGAGAAAAATATATTTTCAATGTGTGTAACAGATTATGGGTCAGTATCTATAGTGTTTTGAAACAAATTTTAAAAATCAAAAAGAAAAAAGACTACTAAAAGAAAAATGGGAGGAAGACAAGAACAGGCAATTCACAGAAGAAAAAGCTCAAACCATTAAACAGAAAAAGGTGTTCAATTTCATTAGTAATTAGAGAAATACAAAGTAAAAGCAAAAATGAGATTTCACTGTTTACCCATCAGATCTGGTAAGTATTTTTAAATGGATAAGATTAAGGCATATAACTAGTGACCCAGTAATCCTGCAACTATTCATATGAATGCTAGAGAAATACTCACGCTATAGACACACATACAAAAATATTAATTGCAGAGATGCCTGAGTGGCTCAGTCAGTTAAGCATCCAACTCTTGATTTGGGGTCAGTCATGATTTCAGGGTTGTGATATTGAGCCCTGTGTCAGGCTCTGCATTGGGCATGGAGCCTACTTAAGATTCTCTCTCCCTCTCCCTCTGCCCTACTCTCCTCCCCTCTCTTAAAAAAAAAGAAAATTCATTTCAGGATTGTTTATAGCAATGAAAACTTTGAAACAATATGTCTGTGGTGGCCATGAAAAGCTCAAGCCTGTCCTCTGAATCCATCATTGCCTTTATGCTAAGATCATACTTCCCATAGGCTGTTCTTAGCCAATGATTGAGCACAATGACAATACTAAGGCAGCCCCTTTCTTGTGAAATGTAGGACATATCTGCAGGTGACATTGGCTCAAGAACTCCCTATAAACACTCTTGGAACTGCAGCACATCTGGTTTTTCCTTCCTCCCTTCTCTCCTTCACAGGACCCAGACCTGCATCCTGGTCTGATGGCTCTCCCAGCCTTTTATAGCTACTTATGTATGTCCCTCATAGATAATTTCCCCAATAAATCTGTTGTATAACTAACTCTATGTTGGCATATGTTTCTTGGGAATCCTGAGCTGACACAAGGGATGCCAGAAGAGGTCCAACAACACAGGTGGTAAGATGATACAGAGCTTGTTACAGGCCCAACTGCTACAAATTTCACTGAAGGTGACCTTGGAAATCTTCTTATTTGGGCAGAATGGCTTTATAAGTGCATTGACTCATTAATTTAAAAGATGGTGGTGGTAATGTGGGTGCTTACAAAGACAGCAGAGCTGGCTGGTTATTGCTAAATTATACTGATGTCCTTCAGAGTAATAATGAATAACTTAGATCCACTAACAACAAGTTTTGCATTAAGTGCGAAGACTAGAAGTCCTCTCTGATAACGAACAAAGAGGGCCATATCACCTACAGAGAGATTTTTGACACAGTTAAGCAGCAGAGAGTTGATAGAGTTACAGGGTTACAGAAATATTCAAATTTTCAGCCAAGGCAGAACTCTTATACTAACAGACCCCAGTTGGGAAAATCAAGGACCCTGAAATATTGGATAGATGTATCTGGGTGGATGCCCCTGAGAAACCCTCCCTGCTTACAGAGGTACGACAGTCCCTAGTAAGTTTTAGCACTTGCTGTGTTGCTGCAGACCACTGCAAAGGTCCCTCTCCCACAAGGCAGCAGGTGCCCGCCACTTGGAGTTGTCTACATCACCTCTCCTGGCTGCTATACCAATAACTAGCAAGGCCTTGCCAGGGCAGTGCTGAATCTATAAAGAAGGAGAAAACATTATACATAAAAGGACCTATGAGAATTAGCTAGGTTGTACTGGCAGGAGCCATTGGAGTACCACTCGGATTGGATTTTGAGGGTGCTTGATCAAGGAGACCAGGATATAAGACCAAGCAAGTTATTTACTGACTTAGGGTCAGGTTATCAATACACAGGATTTATCAACTTGCCCAGGCCTCAGTGAATGGGGCAAACTCACAATAAGGGTGGTCCTTAGAGGTCTGGAAGAAGCCATAACCAATGGTGAGTGAAACAGAAATGCCCAGATTGCCCTGGCAGACAACAAAGGAAGAAATGAAGAGGCTGCTGAAAAGAAGGCCTACCAGAATGGATATATTATATGAGGCCAGAAAAGCCTACAGAGGACTGTGTTCCACCAGAGTCTAGAGGACACACCACTCACTAAGGCCATTAAGAATGCACTCGTGAGGACGACACAGGCCAGCAAGACCCAAAAATCTAGTAGTAGCTCTCATTTTTGACCTGTGTTCGTAGTACAGGAAGTGGTCCCAGAGCTAGGGTCTTCCTATCATGGGGAGGTAAAAGTCGATTGGCCATGCCTAACTAATAGGGATCAGGCAACTGAAATTACCAGAATGCCTGGCAAGGTTGCAGCGGTAGCCAAGAGGGCTCACCTGGCAAGGAGTTGCAGAGAAGGTAAATAGAACATGACATCCCCAGAGGCACATCTGAAGGCAGTCAACAAGGGTGCGGCTTACCATCTGCAACCAAACCAAACCAAAACCAACCAAACAAAAAACAACTAAAGTAATTCTGGGATGCTGGCTAAAGTCCAACTCCCAGTGAGCCCACTGTGATTATTTCCCCAGTTCCTGAATGTATAATTGCAATTGCACACTTGGCATTAAAGTCATACCCTCCACGAACACACATACAAACTGGTCCTTTGCCTGGGCAGTAAGAGCCATCATAATGGAGACAGTCAAGGGGAAAACTCTGAAACAACCCCCCACGCTGGTTAAGTAGTAAGTCAAAAACAACGTGACAGTTGGGTGAGATGGCAGAAATAAGCGCCTCCATTAAAAACCTAAAAGATGGGGCGCCCGGGTGGTTCAGTGCATTAAAGCCTCTGCCTTTGGCTCGGATCCTGATCCCAGGGTCCTGGGATCGAGCCCCGCATCGGGCTCTCTGCCCAGCAGGGAGCCTGCTTCCCTTTCTCTCTCTCTGCCTGCCTCTCTGCCTACTTGTGATCTCTGTCTGTCAAATAGATAAATAAAAATCTTAAAAAAAAAAAAACCTAAAAGATTGCAGGGGTAGTGTTCCATTGCATATTTCTGTTCAGTGTGCCAGTCTGGCCTCAGCAGACTGTATGAATCCTTGGGAATGACTGAGGACTAAGACAGCTTAACCAGGTAGGAGTCTCAGCACAGTGGGAGTGCTTAGGTAGCCTGGGAAGGCAATGCCGTTGGAAGAACAGATGAGTAATGGCTCAGGTACATGGTATGCAATCATTCATGTGATCGTTCATGTGCGGAATACATCCTTCTCAATGTGAATCAGGAGAGAGGATCAGAAACGGATTGCATTCTTGTGGGATAGCATAATCCGTTTACAGTTTTGCCTCAGGGCTCTGTTAACCCTTCTGCTCTCTGCCATGATATGGTCTGAACAGCCTGGGAATTCCACAGAACATCACAGAGATTATATAAATGACAACATGCTAATTGGGCAAAACAAACAAGAGGTAACTAATACGCTGGAAGCCTTGGAAAGATATACACGTTGCAGAGGGTGGAAGAGAAACCTCGTGAAGGTTCAAGTACCTGCCATTCAGTGATGAGTTTAAGGATCCACAGTCAGCGGCATGCTGTGATATTTCATACAAAAGAAAAGCCAAATTTTGCTCTTCTCCTCTTCCCCCCACCCCATCCTCTGTCCCAATAAGAAGAAAGCATAAAGCGTGATGGGTTTCTCTTGCTTCTGGGATCACTGTGAACTGGGCTTCCATAATTGGGATCTCTGGGTTGAGTAACTGGTAGAGGGTAAAGTCATTAAATGAACTAGGAGAGGTAGCAGAGGACAGTGTGTTTTGTTTTAATTTTTTGTTTGACAGTTTTGCTTGAGGGTTGAGGGAGACTTGAGGCTGCCATACACACAGCCTCTGACTCAGATCAGAAAAGGCCCCAAGGCACAGAATGGCTGTTTGAGTGTAGTTGTAAATGGGCACAAATAGCCTTATGGAAGAGAGTTGCGGGCATAGAAACCTAAATGAACATTCTCCTAGCAGGACACTGCTTAGAATGTGTAACAGTTTTGAAGGGAGTTATTTCACTAAACCCATTGTATGTTAATGCTTATTTACTTTAAGTTCTTACTAGTTAGTAAGCAATAAAATAATAAAATAATAAAGATAAAAAATAAAAATAAAAAATAATAAAAATGTCCTTATATAAATGACATTTTATAAGGATATTGTAAAGCTTTTGTTTACTCATCAAGATCAGATAAGTTTATGAAAACATCCTGCATTAGTACCAAATGTTTTTAGTGAGTTCGAAAAGAAAGTTCAACCGCCAGAAATGATGGCTATGTCAAAATCTAGACATAATTCAATGACAGTAGCTTGAAAACCTTATGTAATATCTTTCTGCATCATGTATATAATTTATTTTTATAATGTGAAGATGACACTTTTTCAGTTTTAAATTTGTATAAGGACCTTATATAAACCATGCAAGGGAGGGAGCCAAAGAAAGGTGTTCGAGGAATTTTTTGCTGGATATTCTTTTTTTTTTTAATATTTTATTTATTTGACAGAGAGAAATGACAACTAGGCAGAGAGGCAGGCAGAGAGAGAGAGAGAGGAGGAAGCAGGCTCCCTGCGGAGCAGAGAGCCCGATGTGTGGCCCTGGGATCATGACCTGAGCCGAAGGCAGAGGCTTTAACCCCCTGAGCCACCCAGGTGCCCCTTTGCTGGATATTCTTGAGTACACTTTTAATTTTGATCCATGTGTACATGTTTCCTATTTTGAAACAAATAAATATTTAAAAAACAAATAAAAAAAACCCAGTTCTATTCACAAAGTCCCTTAAAATATAACATACATAGGGATAAAATTTAGCAAGAAAGGAACAGAACTTTTATAAGAAAAGCTATAAAATATACTTTAAAAGCATACAATAAAACTTTGAATAGGAAACAAAATCTATGTTCCTGGTTGAAGGATTTACTATAAAATATAAATCTTTCCCAAATAAAAAAAAATTTAAAACAATTCCAGTCACAATTTTAATGGGTTAGGACAAAAGCATTTTAAAGTATATATGGAAGCATAACTGACTAATAACCAAGACAATTAAGAATTAGGAATATTGGTGAAGAATCTGATGTTACTGGATATTAAAAATTTGCGATAATATTTTTATAACTTACTATTTTGAATAGTATAACATTGATATTTTTAATTTATCAAAAACAAACAATAATGTTTTTAAAAGATTTATTTATCTTTCTTTTTTTTTTAAAAGATTTATTTATTTGAAGAGCGTGTGGGAGAGAGAGCATGAGAGGGGAGCGGGAGCTCAAGGGGGAAGAGAGAGGGAGAGGCAGGAGCAAACTCCCTAATGAGCAGGGAGCAGGATGCAGAGCTGATGCCAGACCCCGCCCCCATGCAGTCCCTTCACTCCCCCACCCCCTGACGAGGACCTGAGCTGAAGGCAGATGCTTACCCAGCTGGAGCCACCCAGGCACCCCTTGTAGACATAGTTCTAAATGCTTTACAAACATTAACTCCATTCTTAGGTGACTCCATAAGGAAGATACTGTTATTATTTCCATTTATTTCATAGGTGAAGAAACTAAGTCCAAAGAGCCTTACCCAAGGTCACACAGTCAATACATAGGAGAACCTCGGTCCGGATATGCCCTTGGTTAGCATATTATGCAGCCTCTCAAAACCAAATAAATCTGTGGACCAGAATGGAGTCTAGAAATGGATCTGTTACTGGGTGGGGGGTTATGGAACTCCTCAGTCCTTGACTTCTCCAAGGAAAGAATTCAGCCCTGATACTCAACAAAGAGTTAAAGTAGTAAAGTTTTTATTTAGCACAAAGCAACAGGACTGACCAGAGGATTGGTGGCCACACTGAGCTTCTCACTGTGTTCTTTTATGAGTGTTTGTTTGATGTCTTCCGTCCCAACTCATTTCATCACTCCACCCTTGGATCTGCCTGTTTTCCTACCCTTCAACCTTTTGTTTAAGTTTGTGTTAGTCATTTTCCCATGACTGCCTAAACCCAACCTATGGCAGTGCAATGATATTATAATAGCCTCAGGGTAGTTAACAGACAAGGTCTTTCTTAAGTGAGCGTGCTCCAAAGTTGGGGACGTCTCTGTAGCCTGTATCTTCTGCATGTCAGTGTCTGGTAAACTGCAAAAGGGGGAGATTTGGAGTAGTCTCAGGGTAGAGATCAGGTGTTCTCTGGTAATTGTCCATTTGTTATTCTGTCATTCTCCTTTTCCCCTCCTGCTCCTGTCTTTTGGACTACTCTAACAGATCCACTGGCAAACCGGATCTTATTAAATGAAAAGAGTGGTGTTTCTGTTCAGGAGAACATTGCTTTCTGGTGCTGATACAACTGGCTCTTCAACAAAATAACTTGCTCAGAGTCCTATTTGTATGTCCAGAACTGGGGAATAGTGAATCTTCATCAGTAGTAGAATTGCAGAGTAAATAATGAGATATTAAGACTATGGAATATGACACAACTATTTAAAAGGAGTCATATCTACATCTACTGACCTGACAGAATAGCTTCATTTTTAAGTGGAAAAAAAAAAAGAGCAAACTGAAGGATAATATGTATATAAATATATATAAATATAAATATATATATGTATGCATTTGAATGAAGAGGGAGAACTGTATATAAGGATATACACCATGGTATTATCATTGCCAACTTCAGGAAACAGTGAGTGAGAGAATGTTGGTGTCAGGGGGACTTGTTAATGATTTCCATATTTTTTTGTTCTTCACTTGTTACACTAGTTTTCCCTTTTGAAAAAATCCAAAATAAATTTAAAAATTGAGCATTTTAACTGAGTATTTAATACTTTATTACATAAAATGTTTGGTTACTGAACATTTTTTAAGATTTATTTTTTAATTTTAAGATTTATTTTTTTTTTGAGATTTGTTTTTTAAATTAATTTTTTTAAAGATTTATTTATTTATTTTAGGGGTGGGGGAGAGGGAGGGAGAAAGAGAAAGAGACAGTCTCAGATAAACTCCACCTTGAGTGCTGAGCTGGACACAGGGCTCAGTGTCACGACCTGAGATCATGATCTGAGCCAAAATCAAGAATCTGATGCTTAACTGACTAAGCCACCCAAACCCCCTGAAGTTACTGAACTTTTAATGTCTGCTTCTAATGTACAAATTTTATCTGTCAACCCTCACTTTCATCTTTAGTTATTTACTGTAAATAAAATGTTAGTGTCTTTTATATGAGAAAATGTTCTTGTAGAATGAACATTTTCATGTATGAAGTTGAATGTAAAATGTATTCTTTCTTTAAAAGTAAACTTATTTCCTTTTTTAAAAACATTTTATTTATTTATTTGAGAGAGAGAGCATGAGTGGCGGGGGGCGGGGGACAGACGGAGAGGGAGAAACAGATTCCTCACTGATAAAGTAAACCTACTTCTAAAAACAAAGTACAACTACTTCTGAAAAAAGAACCAGGGGCACCTGGGTGGCTCAGTGGGTTAAGCTTCTGCTTTCAGCTTGGGTCATGATTCCAGGGTCCTAGGACTGAGCCCCGCATCAGGCTCTCTGCTCAGCAGGGAGCCTGCTTCCTCTCTCTCTCTGCCTGCCTTTCTGCCTATTTGTGATCTCTCTCTCTGTCGAATAAATAAAATTTAAAAATCTAAAAAAAAAAAAAAGAAAAGAAAAGAAAATAGAGCCAATACCATTCTTCCAAAAGATGCTAGTAGCATCTAAGTTTGCGTGTGTATGAAGAAAGAAGTTATGTCATTAGGGAGATTATAAAGTAAGGAATTTAGCAAGATGGCAACTAAATTCAGATAGATTGGGATTGTTCTCTTTTTCCTCTATGCTGGATAATTTCTGTTTATGCCTCCAGATCACTGTTCATTCTTCTATACCATGCTCTAAGCCCAGGAGACTGGCTTTTATGGGTTGTGTCAACGAGGTTCCCTTGTCCTCTGGCTTCCAGTTGGGTTCACCCAGTGAGAGACTGGAGGTCAAGAAGAGACAATGCTCTAAGTACTTACTCTCTCCACCCCAGCCCCACTTCCTCTCTACTGGGCTGACAGTAGCTGTGTTCCTCCATGCTAAGCGAAGGGTGATCAGTCTGCCATGATTTTAGCTCTTTTTGTGTTCTGGTCATTGCAATTCTCTCCTATGCTCTTGCTTCCTCCTGCATACCCTTGGGGGAAACCATACGTTCTGATTTCCTTTAACCTTTTCCACATCTTTGTAAATAATGTCCTCAGTCTCTCCTTTAAATATGCCAAATGATTCCTGTTGGGATGCTCACTAATATGTTCTCTCACCGCTTACATGTGGGAGTAATCTACATCACTTATTTTTTCCCTCTGGTAAGATGATCCCTTCCTGAAACTTCAACCTCAAATTTCTTAGTCAAATTATGTTTCTTCTGTTCTAGATAGCATAATGCCAACCCTGTGAAGATACCACTGCATCTCTATAGAGAAAGAGGAAGGAGACTTAATGATCTGGTCATTACCAGTATATCTGGTAATGTTCAACAACTGGAGCTCCAGAGGTGCTTAAATACTTTAACTTTACGTTCCATCTATGGATAGGAAATGGGAAGGAGTTTCATTATGCATGACTTCCACACTGTAGGTGTCTGGCTTAACCAGTTCTAACTAATCAATCCCTTAGTTGGGGATTGCTGAGGGACACATTTGCTCAGCAACTCTCCCTTTCTGAGAGTTGTAACTGCAGAGGTGGGACTTAATCCATTGCTGTTATTATGGAAAAGGGGTAGAAATATTATTGGGCACAGATGAAGAATAGTAACTGGGAATTACTTGAGCTTGAATCATCTGGAGAAATAAATCTTGGATGCAGCCTTTTTTATGGAGTAATCATATTAACTCAAGCAAATATGAACCTTTTCAATTAGAGACATTTTGTGTCATTAGTTTTCTGAAAGGCTCTGATAGCTGGACTTCCTTCATAAACTCTAGGAGATGTCTGGTTCAGAATAACATATGCTAAAACTTTAAATGGTGATAAAGAATCAGCCCTTAGGGGGCGCCTGGGTGGCTCAGTGGGTTGAAGCCTCTGCCTGTGGCTCAGGGACATGGTCTACGGGTCCTGGGATCGAGCCCCGCATCGGGCTCTGCTCGGCGGAGAGCCTGCTTCCTCCTCTCTCTGCCTGCCTCTCTGCCTACTTGTGATCTCTCTGTCAAAATAAGTAAATAAAATTAAAAAAAAAAAAAAGAATCAGCCCTTAGAAATGGAGATCTTATGGGCTTCTACTAGGCAAATACTAGTAGATCTTTTGTCAGATTTAGGAAATGCACAAGAAAAGTTATTTAACTATTTAATTAATTTAATTGTTGGTAAAATCTCTTTAGTCTTTTTTTTTGCATGATCTTATGATGACTAAAATCATTTGAGAAAGGGGTTGCCAAAAAAGTTTTCTTGGAAGTGAAAAGAAGGTAGGGAATGATTGTTTTATAGTTTTTTAATCTCTTTATCATAAACATTCATATATGGAAGAGCATTTGCACAGATACTAATCCACTGCTTGGGGATTACGTGGTGTGGAGAGCCTGTGAAAAGAAATAGGATCTCTGGTCCTGACCAGCTGGACAGGGATGTGAAAATCAGAGAACCATCTCAATTTCAAGGAATTGGTAGTAGAAATAATGCTTCCCAGCAATCAGCACAAAAACATCCAGGAATTGACTAAATATGGTTACTAACCTGATTTTTTCCATAAGCAATTATTCTATTTCTTCTGTTATTTCACTATAAAAATAGGATTTTTGTTGATGCACTTGAGATTATGCAACATAAGACACTATATGGCCCACTATATAGTTCAAATTGGAACTGCTTCCAAAAAAACTCACTACTATATCATATGGCTCTCTTTATCCATTTTCAAATTTCCCTGGATCCTTGCATTTCATTAAGAGAAAGAAAACACATTCAAGCAGCCATGTACATGGAGTCCCATGAAAGCCAAATTTAACTGAAGAGACAATGAAGATACATCCTGTTATGATGCATGATTTCACTGCCTCATTTGCTTTAGAGCTATTCTGAATCCTTTGAGATCTTGACCACTTCTCCCCTACCAACTCTCTCCCTCCCTCTAACTTCCTTTCTCTCTCTCTCTCTCTCTCTCTCTCTTTGTCCATGCTTTATTCCTCCCATCAATTATCTTTAATTTAGATATAACTCAAGGCTAGAGCCATTTTTTTTTTATTCTTTCTCTTTGGGAACACTTTATCTAGGCAGTGTTTCTCAAAGTGTGGTCCATGGACTTCCTGAAGCAGAAATACTGGAGATATTTAATGCACAAATGAAGATTACCATGTTCCACTTTGTACAAACTAAATCCAGATCTCTGGGAATGGGGATCCAGATTTATAATACTATGCAGAGATGTGATTCTCATGCAGGGAAATGATCTGGACATAATATTCTACATGGCTGAATTACTTTAGAAATCTAGTAATTTCCAGATGAGAAGCAGTCCCAGCAGTGAGTTCTTTAATCAACAGCTATTTAAAAGACATTTACTATGGGCCAGGAACTCAACTGGGCACATGATATGATAGTAAGTAAGGCAGACATTGTCTTGCCTTCATGGTGCTTTCAGACTAATGGGAAAGAAAGATATTGATCAATTTTCTTAATTTAATTTTATTTTTTCAGTGTTCCAAGATTCATTGTTTATGCACCATACCCAGCGCTCCATGAAAAATGTGCCCTTCTTAATACTTACCACCAGGCTCACCCATCCCCCCACCCTCCTCCCTTCCAAAACCCTGTTTATTTCACAGAGTCTACAGTCTTTCATATTGATCAATTAATCATCTAGATTAGTGTAAAACAAAACTGTGTTATATACATATATATATATATAAGGCCATATAATATATAATTATATCCATTATATATATTATTATAGCCATATAATATAATAGAACTTGGAATTCAAAGAAGGCTTTCTGGAAAAAAGTCACACTGAAGTCACAAGTTGAACTAGGGGGAAAAATGGGAGACAGTTTTCTTTCTGGGTAAAAGGAATATCACATGCTAAGTGATGTGACAAGTCCAGTACATGGGACAGAGTGGAGACCTGGGTGACTACCTCTGAAACAGTGGGGATGGGATATGTAGTGCAGGGTAATCAGGAATTTGCCCTTGTGGGGCTTATAGGATATTTTTAGGCAGTTCCTCAGATTGTAAAAATGGGTTTCTGGATGATGGCCTGTTTTGCTAGAGAAATGCATCGTGATAGAGTTCAAAGAGTACTTGAGAGAGATTAAGACATTTGTTTCCCTGTCCAAACACTGACTAGTGCATGATAACTTATTTGGCTTCCATGAACGTCAACTTCCTTACCTATAAAGCATGGATGGTTATACTGTCATTGTGGGGACCAAAATGAGAGTGAGGGATGTGAAGCTGCTTTGAAAAACACTACTCACTATGGGTATGTAAGAGACTACTGATTTTTACTGGGTGCTGTCAAAATGGTTTTTCTGCTTTAACCTTTATCGTGACCCAGAACAGGGTAGTTACCCATTTCTGAAGGTCTGCCATGAATTCAGCTCTTGATCTTTGCTTCTACTGGCATTTACCCACTATTTCTTGCTACTTCTCTGAGCTCTGTCCCTTATGATTACCCTAGTCTCATCAGTGGCAGATCACCGCTGTCTCAGTTTATAGTTGTTAAAAAAATTCTGAGGATATATTTTCCCTGAGTTTCTGGTATCTTTTCCTTTCCTTCTTCTATTTTGCCTTTTTGTGGTCCTAAGATTCTTTATTCTTATGTCTTTTCTTCCAATCTAGAATTCAAACAACTGAAAATACATTTAAAACACCTGAAGATTGCCCCTTGTTCAGGACTCCCTTTCTCGGCTGTTTAGTCTTAGAAAATTCTTGCTTGCCTCACCTTCAGTGCCAGGTTTTGCTCTACTTTAAAACATAGCACTAGGGCGCCTGGGTGGCTCAGTGGATTAAGCCTCTGCCTTCGGCTCAGGTCATGATCCCAGGGTCCTGGGATCGAGTCCTGCATCGGGCTCTCTGCTCAGCAGGAGCCTGCTTCCGCCTCTCTCTCTCTGCCTGCCTCTCTGCCTGCTTGTGACCTCTCTCTGTCAAATAAATAAATAAAATCTTTAAAAAAAAACCACATAGCACTAGGTCCCATTAGTTCACAGGTCATTGAGTTCTTACACTTTGAGAAACACTGGAACTGAACACTGTGTCTGTATTTCTCCCCTTCCTTTGCCATGGCCATCTCCACTGTCATAAGCAGCACTGATTTACCTTGAAAAATGTACAGAGATTTAGATTTGACTTACAATGAACTCTGCTTGTCTTTCAGAGGAACTGAGTCTTCTAATCAAGGCTATTCCTCCTCACTATCCGGTGGCAGACCATGAAGAAGTAGTTGGTGAGTCTCTAAAGTCCTTGGAGAAGAAGGCCTTGTCTTATATTTCTTTGATAGCTTTCAAAGTTCAAGGCTGAGTCCAGAGTTAGTCTCGGGCCTGGTGCCAGATCAGTGAGTAAGTGAGAGAACATTTCAGAGTTACACTTTCTAGACCTCTACATGGCACACTGTAGCTGTGACTCTCTTTATCTAATGGCAAACTTGACATTCAACAGTTTCTTCTAATTCATTTAAACCTATTTCATGTTTAATGGGGAATTAAACTTCCCCCCTTTTCTGCTGTGCCTAAAAGCTAGGCACCTTTCTTGGTTCTTTTGGTTCATGGCAAGTTTGTTGCCTTCTCCAGAGGATTTGTTCTTCATTTCATTCTGGCAGAGTCTCAGTTCTGGAGGATTTGGCAATAATCCCCAAATGCTTTGCAAATGTTTTCCCATAAGGACTGAAAGAAACTTAAACAAATTTAGGGACAGCCACATCCTACAGAATAATGTAAAAAGTATGCATATTAAAATTCATTATGGTTTCAGCTTATTTGGTTATGAAAATTAGTTTCAGTTCATTTGTCCAATATCTAAGTAAAACAAATGTGGGCCGGGAAAAAAAAAGTAAGCCATATAAAAACCAGACAGTAGCTCTTGGAAGACCTGCCTTCTTCTATTTTCTCTCTGACCTGAGAAGGAACTGGTATTAAGGGAAAAACCAAAGTAGAATTTATCTGTTAACAGAGGGCAGTTATGGCCTCCTGAGTTTTGTCTGCATGGAAGTTTAAGCAGAGTCAAGATGGTTGTTTAGAGAAATGTCTTAGTAGTGAAAAGAGTTGTAATGACTAGATGTCTGTGCTATTATGCTGTCATTTTGATTTTCTATCATTGGGCTAAATAATTTTTTAAAAGATTAATCAGTGAACATAAGCTTGACCTAAAAATCAAGTTTTTGGAATTATTAGTCCTACATGGTTGATGGAAACTATAGAATAGATAAGAAAAAATCTGTCCTTGAGGGCCTTATTCTCTAAGGGGTGGGAATTGTAACTTGCCTCTAACCAATAGTACACAGCATTTATATCACAAAACCAAACAGTAGGGGATGGACGGAAAGAGGAAAGGAGCTCACCAAAGTAGCTTTGAGAAATAATGTTTTGACTGAAAAGAAGTAGACTAAGTAGAAATTTAGAAATTCTCACTTTGTTTTTATACAATAGTTGATAAATAAATATACGTATTATAGGTAATAACAACAAGGTTTCTCACTGTCAGAAAAAGAAATTACAGATAAGGAAAAGGAGGAAATTAAAATGAATTCTATAGGGGTGGATTGGTATCAAAGGCATCAAAATGACTCATGTTTGTTTTTAAATACTTATACAGATAATGAACTAACTAAATAGAAGTTACTTTATTAGCTTTATCCACTGAGGATGTCTAGAATAGTGAACGCCTGCCCTGTAGCAACAAGCACATCTAATACCCATATTTTGTTTTCTAAGTACCACTCTACAGTTAAAAACAAACAAACAAACAAATAAAAACTGGACTCCTTGGAGAACTGGCTTATTCCAGGACTGAGTTAGGGCAAACACAAGATTAACTTGAGCATCTTGTAGTGTCTGAAATAAGGAAGTGCTAAAAAATAAACAAACAAATAAAGAAACAAAAAGGAGATCATACCAAAAGGAAACAGGACATACACTACAAAATTTCCCAATGGCCAAACTTAGAACAGCTTTGAGAATAAAATAAATAATGATGGTATTGGATTATAACACAAAGAATAAAATAAATATCTATGAGTGCATACTGATACAAATAAAAATAAACAAATGGTTTAGAAGTGACATCTTACAAAAGAATTCCAGTTAATTAATGGAAAAGGAATGATGGAAACAGAAAAATCATTATTAGCATAACATAGTAAGAATTCCTGCGGGCAAGGTTCATTATGGATGCTTAACTCTGTTGGCTAAAGATTAATTGAAACAGAGTATTTGCATGACCTTAAGGCATCTTTGACAAAGCAGTAGTATCAAAAAGAAAAATAGCATGTTTCCACCTTAGTCAAGTGATCAAGGTTTGCATCATCATTAATAACAGTGACATCATGTTTGATGATATGATACCATGAGAAGGGTACATCATGCCTTGGTAGCCTTCCCAATAATACATAATTTCAATCTAATCATAGAAAATATCTGATAAACTTGAATTGAAGAACATTCTTCAAAAATGATGGGCCAGTACTTTTTAAAAATATCAAGGTTATGCAACATAAGAGTAGACTAAGGAATTGTCACAGAGTGGAGGAGACCAAGAAGATACTATATCCAAATTAAGGGTGGGCAAAGATTTTCTATAAAGGGATATATTGTAAATATTTTAAACTTTGTAAGCCACATAGCCTTTGTAGAACTATTCATTGCTACCAATTTAATATAAAAGAGACAGAGATAATATGTAAATATATGATCTTGGCCATGTTCCAATAAAAGTTTATTTATAAAAACAGACCATGGGCAGGATGGCCCCTGGGCCCATAATTTGCTGACCTCTACAATGCATTGTAGTATCCTTGTACAGAAAAGAACAGTTAGAACTGATAAAATATAAATGAGTTTTGCCTTTTAGTTATTAGAATTATACCAAGATTAATTTCTTAGTTTTCATAAGTGATCTATGGTTATATAAAATGTAAACATCAGAAACTGGGAAATGGTGTATAGAAACTCTATACTATTTTGCTACTCTCCTGGAAGTCTAAAATTATCTCTAAAAAACTCCAAAAAATCACTTAATCAAATACATATATTCATACTTAGATACTTACATACATAAATGGAATTGAAGATGGTTAGGATAGAGAAGAGCCAGGGTTAGTTACTATAGGAAAAGTCAATAATAAAAACTTAGAAGTATAATATCTGTTGACCTTGTGAGCTTTGAAAACTGCTACATATTGAACTCTCATTTAAGTTTTGTTCAAGTCACTAAAATTTTTCCCTGTAAGCATTTTTATTTTTCCCAGTGATAACAGATGAGCCAGGAGCCATTAGGAGTCTTTTTGAGTAACTCACATAAAAATTTCTCACTTGCACAACCATAAAGAACTACTAAAAGATACACAGTTATGAGCTGGTCAAAGTAGTTTCTTCTCAATATTGTTGAATGAGCCTTTGATTGATTCCAGTCAATCCAGCTAATTCTAAGGTGACCAGTTTATTTGGAGACTGAGGCCTTTGTGTGTTTAGGAGCACAAAAAGACCTCTCAAAAAGACAATGGAACCTATTTCTACATATACACATGCACAGATTTCATTCTACATTCCCTTTAAATCCACTTAAAAATGCTTAGTTCTTTTCCTAAGAAGTATAGAAACATGGGAAGGAAATGGAAAGGAATAGTGGCATTTGGACTTAGGCTGGAATTGAAACACCACCTTCTTCCCTTGGTGAGAATCATGTATACGCATCAGCATGTGTATATTTGTGTATCTACATATATGTATTTGTTTGTTTTTATATTGTTAAATTATACTTAGAGGATCTTAGATTACCTTCCATGGAAGCATCTGAACACATAAGCCATCAGTCAATCAACAAACCCTTACTTAGTAATTGCTATGTAATAACTCTCTCTCACACCCCATCTTATTCAATGCAATTCCTGCTGCTAACTCTGAAATCTATCAAAAATGTAACCATTTTTCCACTGTATCCCAAATCCAAACTAGTACAAACCCCCATTATTCCTTGTCATTATTCCTGCACCATCTCTTACTTTGTCTGCCAGGGGCCACTTTTCAGTTTGTTTTTCAGAAGTAGCCAGAATGGTCTTTCAAAACTGGAATTCAGGTCACATGACTTTTTAGATTAAAACCCTCTTATATTTTCCCATTCATTAAAAGTAAATCTGAAATCCTTTTCAATGACTATACAATCTTACATAGTCTCCCTGTTTACTTCTCCAATCTGATAGTTATTCCTTTTATCCAGAAGGATCTTTCTGATCTCTCAGATCTCTCCAAATCTTTCTTGTGGCTTGTTTTTAGATCTCAGTTCAGATATCAGAAACGCCTCCTGAGCAGAAATAAGCCATCAGTCTTTGTCTCATTACATTTTTTTTTCCTTCATAGTACTTGCTACTCTCTGCAATTATCCTCTTTATTTCCTTTCATTGGCTATTTTCTCCTTTTAGTCCCTTCAGCATAGGGACTGTATGTCTTGCTTGCCACTGTACTTCTAAAGTCGAACATTGTATTTGGCACAAATATGTGGTCAATAAATATTTCTTGATGAAAATAAGTGAAGGTGTAAATGAATTAATGTAAAGCACTGTGCTAAGCAACACAACAAGTGTTCAAGATTGATTTCTGGGCTCAGAGAGCTTATAATTTGGTAATAGTCATATTAGGGGACACAATAGGGCACACCTACATGACATACTGTAAAGCTCTTAAAAGACAAGGGTAATGCTGGGTTAGGATTCATAGGGAGGACGGATGGATTCTGACTGAGGAGATCAAAGTTTTTTCATTTAGATTATGTTTTAATGAGCGAGTATACTTTTAAATGCAAAAACCTGCAAAATGGTTGGGTAGACTGCCCTTTCCATTCATCCTTCCAGGCCAAAGAATAGCAGTAGTGTGGCCTATCAGTGAATGTAGCATAGATGCAGACAGTGGGAAATGGGACCCAAGGATGCAGGGTTTGTGAGGTCAATGAAGAGGTCATCCTCTCTTATCTGCTCAATGGGTCATAATTGGAACTATGGAAGTAGAAGAAATCTGGGGGGCAAAGAGGGAAAGTGATACAAATGAAGGTAGCATCATCATATTAAGGGAAAAGGTAAACATAAAAGTCACTACCAAAGAGAGGCAGAAAGAGAGAGAGAGAAAAAAAGAGATAGAGACAGAGCAAGAATGGTCAGAGAGGTAGAAGACAGCATGTAATGGAAACTCATATTATTCATCAGCACTCTGTGTTCTATTTTGAAACTAACAAACAAATGCAAACATTCCCTAGTAGTTTAAGTAGGAGGATTATAGAGACCAAGGGAAAAGAGCTTCAAGAATGAAGAATTGGTCAACAGGGTCAAAGAACAAGTTATAAAGAGCTGGGAATTAGATTTGGCAATCAGGAGGTTATTGCTGACCTTCTGGGAACAGTTTCAGAGGAGTGTTGGAGGGAGATGCCAAAGTGCAGTGGGGTAAAGAGTGAGTGGCAGGTAGTCAAGTAGAGGGAAGGCAGTGAGTTCAGCTTTGTTTTACAAGAAGTTTGGTGGTAAATGAAGTTACAAAAATGTGTGTTTTATTTTTTGTTTTGTTTTGTTTTGGTGGGAAGACTCATAGCAACTTCAAGTTATCTTAGGGAAAAGGGAGGGTCTGGTACCTGAGCCAGCTGCATCACTGAGTGACTCTTACTCAGGGAAGTCACTTTTTTTTTTTTAAGATTTTATTTATTTATTTGACAGAGAGAGATCACAAGTAGACAGAGAGGCAGGCAGAGAGAGAGAGAGGGAAGCAGGCTCGCTGCTGAGCAGAGAGACCGATGCGGACTGGATCCCAGGACCCTGAGATCATGACCTGAGCCGAAGGCAGCGGCTTAACCCACTGAGCCACCCAGGCGCCCTGGGAAGTCACTTTTGATATGCCAATATGCTCAGTGCTGAAGGAAAGTAAGTGGTGTCAGACAATTTCACCTGTTAAATTAAATTAACAGGTGAGTTAAATTGGGCTCATAAACATATGCTTTTAAACTCATCTTTTCCTATATTCCTCATTTTGTTTTGTGCCCTCTTGTTTTTTTCCCCCTTAAAGTTTTATTTTAAAAACTTTCACCTCAATTTGGCTGAATTAAGAAGAAAATTAAATTTTTTCTCACTTTAGTCAAGATAGACTAGTATATAGTTGGAGAGAGAGAGAGAAAGTCTGTATGTGTGTATGTTGGGGGAAGCATGGGTAATGGTTAAAATAACTGAGAGCAGATGGGTGGGAATTATACACCATGACCAAGTGGGTTTTATCTCAGGTATGCAAGGCTGATCCAGCTTTTGAAAATCAATTAATGTAATTCATCACATCAATAGGCTAAAGAAGAAAAATCACTTGATCATATCAATACATGCAGAAAAAGCACTGGACAAAATTTAATATCCATTCATGATTTTTAAAAAGTCTCAGCAAACTAGGAATATAGAGGAACTTCTTCAACTTGATGAAGAATATCTATAAAAACCCTACAGCTAATATCATACTCAATGGTGAGAAACTCAAAACTTTCCCAGTAGGAATACTTTGGTATAAGGCAAAGACAGCACCTCTCACTACTCCTTTTCACTACTGGGAGTTCGAGCTAATGTAATAAGACAAGAAAAGGAAATAAGTATACAGATCGGGAAGAAAAATATAATTTTCTTTGTTCACAGATGACATTATGATCTACGTAGAAAATTTGAAAGGATTGACAGGGGGAAAAAAAAACTCTTCCTGGGACTAATAAGCAATTATAATAAGATTGTAGGATACAAAATCAATATATGAACATCTATCTTTTTTTTTATTATGTTATATTAGTCACCATACAGTACATCATTAGTTTTAGATGTAGTGTTCCACGATTCATTGTTTGTGTATAATACCCAGTGCTGGGTGTCCTTAATACCCATCACCAGGCCAACCCATTCCCCCACCCCATCCCCTCCAAAATTCTCAGTTTGTTTCCTGGAGTCCATAGTTTCTCATGGTTCATCTCCCCCTCTGAAGCCCCCCCTTCATTTTTCCCTTCCTTCTCCTAATGTCCTCTATGCTATTTCTTATGTTCCACAAATAAATGAAAACATATCATTGCTTTCTCTGCTTGACTTATTTCACTTAGCATAATCTCCTCCAGTTCCAGTCATGTTGATGCAAATGTTGGGTATTCATCCTTTCTGATGGCTGAGTTATATTCTACTGTTTATATGGACCACATCTTTCTAGTCCATTCAACTGTTGAAGGGCATCTTGGCTCCTTCCATAGTTTGGCTATCATGGACAATGCTGCTATGAGCATTGGGGTACATGTGGCCCTTCTTTTCACTACATCTGTATCTTTGGGGTAAATACCCAGTAGAACAATTGCCTGGTCATAGGGTAGCTCTATTTTTAACTTTTTGAGGAACCTCCACACTGTTTTCCAATGTGATTGTACCAGCTTGCATTACCACCAACAGTGTAAGAGGGTTCCCCTTTCTTCATACTGCTCCAACATTGTGGTTTCTTGCCTTGTCAATTTTTGCCGTTCTAACTGGTATAAGGTAGTATCTCAATGTGGTTTTGATTTGAATTTCCCTGATGGCTAATGATGATGAATATTTTTTCATGTGTCTGCTAGTTATTTGTATGTCTTCTTTAGAAAAGTGTTCATGCCTTCTGCTCATTTTTTGACGTGATTATCTGTTTTTTGGGGTGTTGAGCTTGAGAAGTTCTTTATAGATCTTAGATATCAGCCCTTTATCTGTGGTGTCATTTGCAAATACTGTCCCCCATTCCATGGGTTGCCTATTTGTTTTGTTGACTATTGCTTTTGCTGTGCAGAAGATTTTTATCTTGATGAAATGCCAAAAGTTCATTTTCATTTTTGTTTCCCTTGCCTTTGGAGATGTGTCTTGAAGGAGGTTGCGGTGGCCAATGTCGAAGAGGTAACACCTATGTTCTCCTTTAGGACTTTGATGGATTCCTGTCTCACACTGAGGTCTCTCATCCATTTTGAGTTTATCTTTGTGTATGGTGTAAGAGACTGGTCAAGTTTCATTCTTCTATATGTAGCTGTCCAATTCTCCCAGCACCACTTAATGAAGAAATTCTTTTTCCTATTGAATATTTTTTCCTGATTTGTTGAAGATTAGTTGACCAAGAGTT
This sequence comes from Meles meles, assembly GCF_922984935.1. Lineage (NCBI taxonomy): Eukaryota > Metazoa > Chordata > Mammalia > Carnivora > Mustelidae > Meles > Meles meles. Next base: position 150,375,902 of record NC_060068.1, read on the forward strand.
GAGGGTCCATTTCTGGAATCTCTATTCTGTTCCACTGGATTATATGTCTGTTTTTGTGCCAATACCATGCTGTCTTGGTGATCACAGCTTTGTAATATAGCTTGAAGTCAGGCAACGTGATGCCCTCAGGTTTGTTTTTCTTTTTCATCCTTCCCTTGGCAATTTAGGGTCTTTTCTCATTCCATACAAATGTTAAGATTGTTTGTTTCAGCACTTTGAAAAATGTCATTGGTATTTTGATCAGGATGGTGTGAAAGTAGAGGTTGCTCTGGGGAGGACAGACATTTTAACAATATTTATTCTTCTGATCCATGAGCGAGGAATGTTTTTCCATCTTTTTGTGTCTTCTTCAATTTCCTTCATAAGTAATTTCTAGATTATAGATGCTTTATCTCTTTGGTTAGGTTTATTCTAAGGTATCTCAAGGTTTTCAGTGCAATTGTAAATGGAATCAATTCCCTAATTTCTCTTTCTACAGTTTCATTGTTAGTGTATAAGAAAGCAACTGATTTCTGTGTATTGATTTTGTATCCTGCCATATTACTGAACTGTTGTATGAGTTCTAGTAATTTGGAGGTGTAATCTTTTGGTTTTTTACATAAAGTATCATGTCATCTGGGAAGAGAGACAGTTTAACTTCTTCTTTGCCAATTTGAATGCATTTTATTTCTTTTTGTTGTCTGATTGCTGTTGCTAGGACTTCCAGTACTATGTTGAAGAATAGCGGCAAGAATGGGAATCCTTGTGGTGTTCCTGATCTTAAGGGAAAGGCTCTCAGCTTTTCCCCATTGAGAATGATACTCACTGTGAACTTTTCATAGATTTTTTTTATGAAGTTGAGGAATGTTCCCTCTATCCCTGTACTCTGAGGAGTTTTAATCAGTAAAGGATGCTGTATTTTGTCAAATGCTTTTTTCTGAATCAATTGAGAGGACCATGTGATTCTTGTCTCCTCTCTTATTTATGTGTTCTATCACATTGATTGATTTGCAAATGTTGAACCACCTTTGCATCCCTGAGATAAATCCCACCTTGTAGTGGTGGATAATCCTTTCAATGTACTGTTGGATCCTATTAGCTAGGATCTTGTTGAGAGTTTTGGCATCCATATTTCCCAGGGATCTTGGTCTGAAATTTTCCTTTTTGATGGTGTCTTTACCTGGTTTTGGGATCAAGGTAATGCTGGCCTCATAGAATGAGTTTGGAAGTTTTTCTTCTCTATTTTTTTAAATAGCTTCAGGACAATAGGTATTATTTCTTCTTTGAATGTTTGGTAGAATTCCCCAGGGAACCCAGCAGGCCCTAGACTCTTGTTTTTTGGGAGGTTTTTGATCACGGCTTCAACCTTCTTACTGGTTATTGGTCTATTCAGGTTGTTGATTTTTTTCCTGTTTCAGTCTTGGTACTTTATAGGATTCCAGGAATGTATCCATTTCTCCAGGTTGCTTAATTTATTGACATACAGTTGCTGGTAATAATTTCTAAAAATTGTCTCTACTTCCTTTGTGTTAGTGGTGATCTCTCCCCTTTCATTCATAATTTTATTAATTTGGATCCTTTCTCTTTTCTTTTGAATAAGTCTGGAATGGTCTCTCAATCTTATTAATTCCTTCAAAGAACAAACTTCTGGTTTCATTGATTGGCTCTACTGTATTTCTGGTTTTTAATTCATTGATCTCTGCTGTAATCTTAATTATTTCTCTTCTACATGGCTTAGGCTCTATTTGTTGTTCTTTCTCCAGTTCTTTAAGGTGTAAAGTTAATTTGTGTATTCAAGATTTTTCTATTTTTTTGAGTGAGGTTTGGATGGTTATATATTTCCTCCTTAGAACCATCTTTGCAATATCCCATAGGTTTTGGACAGATGTGTTTTCATTCTCATTGGTTTCCATCAGTTGTTTAAGTTCTTCTTGAATTTCCTGGTTGACCCAAACATTCTTAACCAGGATGGTCTTTAGTTTCCAAGTGTTTGAATTTCTTCCAATTTTTTTCTTGTGATTGAGTTCCAGTTTCAAGGCATTATGGTCGGAAAATATGCAGGGAATAATTTCAGTCTTTTGGTATCAGTTAAGGCCTGATTTGTGGCCCAGTATGTGGTTTATTCTGTAGAAAGTTCCATGTGTACTTGAGAAGAATGAGTATTCTGTTGTTTTAGGGTGGAATGTTCTGTATATTATCTAGGAGATCCATCTGGTCCAGTGTGTCATTCAAAGCTCTTGTTCCTTTGTTGATTTTCTGCTTAGATGATCTGTCTGTTGCTGAGAGTGGAGTGTTGAAGTTTCCTACCATTAGCCTATTATTATCAACATGTTTCTTTATTTTGGTTAACAGTTGGCATACATATTTGGCTGCTCCCATGTTGGGGGCATAGATATTTACAATTGTTAGATCCTCTTGTTGGATAGATCCTTTTAGCATGATATAGTGTCCGTCTGTATCTCTGACTACAGTCTTTAGCTTAAAACCTAATTTGTCTGATAGGAGAATTGCTACTCCAGCATTCTTTTGAGGTCCTTTGGCATGAAAAAATGTTCTCCATCCTTCACTGTCAGTCTGGATGTATCTTTATGATCAAAATGAGTCTCTTATAGATAGCATACGGATGGGTTACTTCTTTTTATCCAATCTGTAACCCTGTGCTGTTTCATGGGAGCATTTAGGCCATTCATGTTGAGAGTGATTATTGAAAGATATGAATTTATTGTTATCATATTGCCTGTGAAGTACTTGTTTCTATAGATTGTCTGTAAATTTCTGATCTATATCACTCTTGGGGGCTTTCTCCTTTTATAGAATATAACATATTCTATAGAGGGGCACCTGTGTGGCTCAGTGGGTTGAGCCTCTGCCTTCAGCTCAGGTCATGATCTCGGGGTCCTGGGATCGAGCCCTGAATAGGGCTTTCTGCTTGGCAGGTAGCCTGCTTCCCCCTCTGTCTGCCTGCCTTTCTGCCTACTTGTGATCTCTCTGTCAAATAAGTAAATTATATGTTGTAAAAAATAAAAAAATATTCTATGAAATATAAGTATGTAAATATAATTATATTTATGTATATAATTATATATAGAATATATATAATATAATTATAAATATATTCTTTTATATAAATATAAAAGAAACATATGATATTTCTTTTAGGACCAGCTTGGTGGTCACATATTCTTTCAGTTTCTGCTGGTCTTGGAAGCTCCTGTCTCTCCATCCATTCTGAATGACAGTCTTGCTAGATAAAGTATCCTTGGCTACATGTTCTTCACATTTAGTACCCTGAATATGTCTTGCCAGCCCTTTCTGGTTTGCCAGGTCTCTGTGGACAGGTCTGATATTATTCTGATGTTCCTCCCTCCATATGTAAGAAATCTCTTCCCCCTTGCCACTTTCAAGATTATTTCCTTGGATCTAAGATTTGCAAATTGTACTATTATATGTCATGGTGTTGGTCTTTTCTCATTGATCTTGGGAGAGGTCCTCTCTGTTTCTTGGGCATGAATGCTGGTTTCCTTCCCCAGATTAGGGAAGATCTCAGCTATAATTTGCTGAAATATATCTTCTAGACCTCTCTCTCTCCACCCCCTCATGAATCCCAATAATTCTGATACTGGACCATTTCATCGAGTCACTAATCTCTCTCAGTTTGATTCCTTGGGTTTTAATTTGTTTTTCCCATGCTGCCTCAGTTTCCTTCTTTTCTATCATCTTATCCTCTAGCTCACTAATTTGTTCTTCTGCCTCATTTACCCTGGCGGTCAGAGTATCCAGTTTAGACTGCTTTTCATTCATAGCATTTTTAAGTTTGTCCTGATTAGATCTCATTTCTGCCCTTAGAGATTATTGTCATTAATATTTTCTCAAGCCTAGATATTGTCTTGATAATTGTTATTCTGAATTCTATTTCTGACATCTTGTTTTTATCCATATCCATTACTGCTGTGGCAGAGGCCACATTCTCTTATTCTTTCCTTTTTGGGGGATTCCTCCACTTAGTTATTCGGTTGAGGGGTGGTTGAGGGAATGTACAGAGTCCAAATTATTGACCACAACCAAAGTAAGATGCATATGTTTTATAGGAACCTTAGGGTTGTCAGCCTCTTGCTTTTCCAGTCTGTCTTCTAGGGGAGGGGCCTGCTGCATTATTACTCAGGCAACCCTGTTTGGGCAGAGTTGCCTTGCCCCCTTAGGGGGGATGGGCTCAGTGAAAACAGGTTTTTTGGTGCTTTTGTTCTCTAGTGGCTTTGCCTGGTGGCTTTCCACATCTGTTCTGAGAGTCAGAGCAAAAGTGACTGTATCCAAGCCTCTTTCTCAGAACAGAGAGATTGCAGTCTGCTCTTTACTGAGGTCTCCAGGCCATAATGTCTCTATTTCTGTCTGTGCTGCTTAAAACTGTAGCATCCTGGATTGTGTGACCCAGAATAGCACTCCTAGCCCTTGCTCCCAGGGCCAGGCACATCTCTGCTCTTTGTGCTTCTAAAACCGCAAGCTTCCACCAGTTTGTACATGCAACCTTATAGCTCCAGGTTTCAGTCTGGGGGGTTGCCCTAATTTCCTTTCCCTGCCACTATCAGTCTGTGAGTCTATTCCTGGTCTCCAGCGAGGGAGGCTTTTGCACTCCAGTGCAGGATCTTAGAGTCTCCTTCCCCCTTCTGTTTATCTTCCAATATCTGCCCATAGAATCATGGCTCCCCTGTTTCATAACTTGACACCAACCCCTGGAGATACTCTGTTTGTAGAGATCCAGATATATCTTCTTACATCTCAGGCTGATTTCATGGGAGTTCAAAATGGTCTGGTAGATATGCAGCTCAATTCAAGGGACTGGTTGAAATAGGGTCCCCTACTCCTCTGCCATCTTTTCTCCCTTCCCCCTTTCTTAATATACCAGCAAAGAACAAGTGGAATTTGACTTAAGAACACAATACCATTTGTATTAGCACTGCCAAAAATGAACAATCTAGGTGTTACTCTAGCAAAATATATAAAAGTTCTCTGAGGAAAACCACAAAACTTGAATGAATGAAATCAGAGAAGACCCAAATAAATAGAGGAATATTCTATGTTTATAGATAGGAATACTCAATCTTGCCAAGATGTCAATTCTTTCTAACTTGATCTATGGATTCAATGAAATCTCAATTAAAAATTATGACATGTTATATCATGGATATTGAAAAACTGACTTTAATGTTTATATGGAGAGTCAAAAGACCCAGAATAGCCAACATAATTTTGAAGGTGAAGAACAAAGTTGGAAGACTGACACTACCCAACTTTAAGATTTGCTATGGGGTGCCTGGGTTGCTCAGTGGGTTAAGCTCTGCTTTCAGCTTGGGTCGTGGTTTCAGGGTCCTGGGATTGAGCCCCGCACCAGGCTTTCTGCTCATCAGGGAGCCTGCTTCCCACTGCCCCCCCCCCCCAACCTCCTGCCTACTTGTGATCTCTGTCTGTCAAAAATAAATATATATAAAAAAAGATTTGCTATGAAGTTATAGTAATCAAGACAGTATGGTATTAGAGAAAGAATAGACAAGTCAATGAGTGGAATGAATAGAAGGCCCAGACACAGTTTCATAAATATTAGTCAGTTGATCTTGGACAAAGGAGCAATGCCAAAGAAATGAGGCAAAAGTAGTATTCAGCAAATGGTGCTGGCACAACTGGACATCAAATGTGAAAAAAAAAGAATCTAGATATATACCTGATGCTCCTCATAAATATTAATTCAAAATGGATCACAGATCTAGAAGTAAGAGCTATAACTATAAAACTCCTAGAATATTCCATAGGAGAAATCTACGTAGATGACTTTGAGTATGGTTATGGCTTTTTAGATACAAAACTAAGGACTAAACCCATGAAAGAAATAATTGATAAGTTGGACTTGACTAAAATTAAAGCTTTGGCTCTGTGAAAGACAATGTCAAGAAAATGAGATCATAAGCCACAGACAGGGAGAAAATATTTTCCCAAAGGACACATCTAATAAAAAAACCTGTTATTGGGGTGCCTGGGTGGCTCAGTGGGTTAATGCCTCTGCCTTCGGCTCAGGTCATGATCTCAGGGTCCTGGGATCGAGCCCCACGTCGGGCTCCCTGCTCAGCAGGGAGCCTGCTTCCCTCTCTCTCTCTCTCTGCCTGCCTCTCTGCTACTTGTGATCTCTCTCTGTCAAATAAATAGATAAAATCTTAAAAAAAAAAACCTGTTATCCAAAATATTTAAAGAACTCTTAAAACTCAATAATAAGAACATAAGCAAGCCAATTAAAAATGGCCCAAAGTTGTGTTTAATCTCCCCTTGCCTCTTTCTTGTGAGGACGCTGGTCATGGCATTCACAACTCACCCAGATAATCCAGGAAAATCTTCTCATCTCAGGATCCTTAACTTAATCACAATGTGGTCCGATGAGATACAAAAAGACCACCGTTGGACTCCCTGGCAAAGACTATGTGTTTTTCCCCTTGAAAACAGAAAAGAGTGAAGATTCATGATCAAGAACTTATTTAGCCATGACGCCTGGGTGGCTCAGTTGGTTAAGCGTCTGCCTTCCACTCGGGTCGTGATTCTGGGGTCCTGGGATCAGGTCCTGCATTGGGCTCCTTGATCAATGGGGAGTCTGCTTCTCCCTTTGCCTGCTGTTCCCCCTGCTTGTGTGCTCTCTTTCCTTCCCCCTCTCTCTGTCTGACAAACAAATAAATAAAATCTTTAAAAAAAAAAAAAAACGGCCCAAAGACCTTGACAGACACCTCACCAAAGAAGACATACAGATGACAAATAGGCATATGAAAATATGCTCTGTCTCATATGTCATCAGAGAAATAACGCAAATTAAGACAACAATGGGATACTACTACACACCTATTAGAATGGGCAAAGTCTGGAACACTGATAGGGCCAAATGCTGGTGAGGATGTGGGGCAGTACCTTTCATTCATTGTTAATGGAAATGGAAAGTGGTATCTCACTTTGAGAGAGAGTTTGGTGGTTTCTTAAAAACTAAACACACTCCACCATTCAATCTAGCAATAATATTCCTTAGCATTTGCCCAAAAGACTTGAAAACTTATGCCCATACAAAATCCTGCACATGGACGTTTATAGTAGCTTTACTTATGAATGTCAAAGCTTAGAAGCAACCAAGATGTCCTTCAGTAGGTAATAGATAAATAAAGTGTGGTACATCCAGATGATGGATTATTCAGTGCTAAAAAAGAAATGAGCTATTAAGCTATGAAAAGACACAGAGGAAACTTAAATGGTATGACTAAGTGAAAGAAGTCAATCTGAAAAGGCTCTATTCTATAGAATTCCAACCTTATGACATTCTGGAAAAGGCAGAAAAAAGATCAGGGGTTACCAGCAGCTGTAGGAGAGGAAGGATATATAAATGCAACACTAAGGATCTTTAGGGTGGTGAAAATACTCTATATGGTACTACTCTTGAGCCTTGAACAACACAGGTTTGAACGGGTCCACCTATATGCAGATTTTTTACAGTACAGTACTGTAAATGTATTTTATCCTCCTGATTTTCTTAATATTTTCTTTAGCTTCTTATTTTATTGTTAAGAATACAGGTTATTAAAAAAAAGAATACAGGTTATAGTACATATAATATACAAAATATGTTTAATTGACTTTATTTTATCAATAAAGCTTCTTCTGTTTAACAGTAGGCTACTAGTAATTAAGTTATTCAGAAGTTATATGTGTACTTTCTCAAGGGATTTGCACTCAATCCGTGAGTTGCCCAGGAGTCAACTGTATAATGATGGATATATGTCATTATACATTCATCCAGATCCACAGTCTGTGCAACACCGAGAACCCTAAGGTAAACCAAGGACCTTGGGTAATTATAATGTATAAATGCAGGTTCATCAATTACAACAAATGTATTGTATCACTCTGTTTGGGGATATCAACAATAGGAAGTTATGCAGGTATAGGAGTAAGAGTGTACGGGAAATCTCCGTACCTTCCTTTCAATTTTGTATAAACTTAAAACTGCTCTCAATAGCAAAGTCTTAAAAAATAAAGTCTACCAAAAATAATTTATAAAACATCACCAAAGTTATCATTATAATCTTTCCATCCCTTGTAAATTACCATGAGGGATTCTATTTTTCTTCATTACACTTTGTTTTAAATCAAATGTGACTTCAGTTAAACTAAGAGAACTAGAATTTGAGGTAAGAAATAAATTTATAAAATTAATTTTCATTGTATATTATTAATGTTTAATCCTTGTTTTGAATATTCATAGATATCATGTATAATATACAGAGGTTAAAAAGCTGCAGTATTATTCCTGTATGTCAAGAATTTTAGAATTATTATTTTTGTCTAAGAGGAGATCTTATCCTCTCCCCTTTAGATATTCTACTTTGAATCACACACTCAGGAAAGCTGTATGTTATAAAAGCAGTAAGTCGCATTTAAAGGAAATATTTGTTTCATATTCTTAAAAAACTTATAATCTTATACTGTCTGCAATTCTTATTCTTAGAATCACATGTTTGAGTTAAGGTTGTTATTACAATGTGGACAAAAGAAGTGAAGCGCATTATTTTTCAAAATGAAAACAAAAAAGATAACTTTTTGGGTGGACATTTTTCTAAAATATATTGCTTATGTTCCTACATCCTTAGAGTATATAGGATATCATGACAAGTGTTATTAGATATTTTTAATCATTACCAGCATATAGCATTGTGCCATTTGGTATGGTACTCTTAGGGCCTAATAAAGTATAACTATAGGGTTATATGGATTTACTTATAGGTATATTTAATAGCAATCATTTAACATACAAATTTCATGTCTGCTTTTTATGTATCTTTATTTCTTCTCTTTCTTTTTTCTAATAATATTGTACTTCTAACTACTTTAAGCCAATCTCATAAAATTACATATAATAGGCTTTAATTAAAGATATGAGAATTTCTTCTGGGAAAAATAATTATGAGTTTGAGCATGTAGTTTTGGAGTTTTTGTTTGGTAACTGAAATACCTCTTGGTCTCAGTTGTCTTCTGTAAGATGGAAATCACCCAATGAGTGACAGCTGGAAATGTGAATGTTACAATATGCTTCAGTTTTCTAATGACTTTATGAGTATTCCTAAAGGATTGGATTCCTCTTCTTCTATGACAAAATATTTCAAGAATGTAAAAAAATATGATTTTTAAAAGTTATTTTTAATATATGCCAAGCAGATTATTTAAATGTCGACATTTTCCCATATTAAGAATTTTTGTTAAATAAAATGCATGGAGACAATTGAAATTTTTTATATTCTCACAGATTCTCTTCTCCTTTTTTCTCAGATGTAACCACTTGCCTAAAAATGATGGATGTCCTTGAAAGTTTTATATACTACAGTGTACATGTATTAATAACTCATTTATGTAATAAAGTATTATATGCTTTTTAAATTTTAGATAAATAATGTCATACTTGGTGTAATTTTGTAATGTGTTTTTTATTTCAGACTTTTTCAAGGTTGATCTATAAAATTCATGTAGTTCTAGTTCATTAATTTTATTTAAAAATTTTTTTTAAAAGATTTTATTTATTTATTTGACAGAGAGAGATCACAAGTAGACAGAGAGGCAGGCAGAGAGAGAGAGAGAGAGGGAAGCAGGCTCCCTGCTGAGCAGAGAGCCCGATGCGGGACTCGATCCCAGGACCCTGAGATCATGACCTGAGCCGAAGGCAGCAGCTTAACCCACTGAGCCACCCAGGTGCCCTAGTTCATTAATTTTAAATGCTGTACAATATTACATTGTATGACTAACACAATTTATATGAATTTTTCACTCTTTAAACAGGGCTGCTATAAACATTTCCATACTTATCTCACTATGTATAGTGCATCTTAATATGTATGTGGGAGAACTTTTCTAGGTTGTATGGCAGGCATTAGAATACCTAGGTTATAGAATAGACACGTTTTCACATTTACTAGATACAAAGCACGCTGAAGGGGATGCCAACTTTTAATTCCTCCAGCAATCCTTTGATGGTCTCATTTTTTTCAATTCCTTGCTAACTGTTGATTTTGCCAGATTTAAACTTTTTTTTTTTTTTTTTTGGCCATGCTGTTGTATGTGTTATGGTTTGCCCATGTTGTTTTAATTTGTATTTCCATCATTATCAGAGAAGTAGAGCATCTTTTCTGATATTTATTGGACATTCGGGTCTTGGCTTCTGTGCATATTCATATCCTTTGCTCATTTTCCTATTTGGTTGTTTGACTTTTCATATTCATTTGCAGTTATATTTATATATTTGGATAATAATCACTGGCCAGTTATTTGTGTTACAATGATATTTTCCTAGACAGAGATTTATTTTTTAAATTTATCTGTGGTGACTTTTTTTTCCACACAAAATATTCCTGTTTGTTCTTGAATTTAAAGGAATTGAATATATTAGTCTTCTCCTTGGTCTACGTTTTTTGTTTCTTATATACTTTTTACTCCGATGTTGGTGTTAGAGATTATGTTCTTTCACGTGGGATTTATTCATGTCCATTGTGTGATATAGCTATCACACTTAGTTTTTTTCATACAAAGAATCTATTTTAGGTCTCTTTCAGAATCATCAACATCTTTTGGATATTGAGTTTTCATTATTATTAAATATTCATTTTTTTTTCTAATACTGTGATTATGTTTCACCTTTCTTTTTTGAGGTTAGTTCTTTGGATAAAGTGACCTTTCATTTTTCAACTTAATAGTGATAGTGACAAGTTATAATCAGTGGGAATGCAACACTCATTATTTCTTCAGCATCAGGGGTCCCATTTTGTGCATGAGCAAGGGCTAATTCATGAAACAAATTAACAGAGCTACAGTTCATAATAATGATTAGTTATTATATGCCAGACATTATACTTAATATTTTACTTGAATTGGGTAATTTAATTGTCACAAATACTGTGTTTTCCAGAGGATGCCATAGAGGGTCTTTAAATATATTTTTATTTTTAAAGATTTTATTTATTTATTTGACACACAGAGATCACAAACAGACAGAGAGGCAGGCAGAGACAGAGAGGGGGAAGCAGGCTCCCTACCGAGTAGAGAGCCCCATGTGGGGCTCAATCCCAGGACCCTGGGATCATGACCTGAGCCGAAGGCAGAGGCTTAACCCACTGAGCCACCCAGGTGCCCCTTAAATATATATTTTTAAAATATTTTATTTATTTATTTGTGAGAAAAAGTGGAGAGAGTGATGAGGGAGCAGGAGGCTGGCTGAGGCCAAAGCAAAAGCTGGCACCTTGCACCCCCTCTCCACCTGTTCCCCTTGGTCATATGTGTGACATTCCTCAGGCACCCCTGACTGCCATAACCGAGAAACAAATAGTTAACTTGCAGAGATCACGATCCTGCAAGGCAGGAGTCTCCCTTGGTTTACAAATGTCCTTGAGATTTACAACAAAGAAGTTACCTTATTGATAGCTCAATTTCCAGAGATGAACAACTCAGTTCCTCAAGCCCTAACATGATCCTCCCCTCCATAAACAAAACTGAAGGAGGCTGAGGTAGAAGGAAATGTAAATAAAGTTAAATTTCTTCTAAACCCAAATCTCACTAACAAGGACGCTTGATAGCAGGAATGTGACATTCCACCAGGAAAGTCCCAATTGTCTTCATGCTAGTGCCTCATTAAAGGGAAGAACGGCCTTGGCTTGATAGTAACCAGGTGTCCAGTATCCTAAAAGTCTTCTTTACCCTGATAGCCTTTCTGAACACCCCCTTTGTCCTCACCTAACCAACTCCTGTGTATATAATCAGCCACTCCTCACATCCCCGGGGCAGCAGCTCTTTCTGTCCACGGGTCCTGTCCCCGTGCTTTAATAAGCCACCACTTTGCACCAAAGATGTCTCAAGAATTCTTTCTTGGTCATCGGCTCTGGACCTCACCCCACTGAACCTCACCTAGGTTCTAGAACTTCATCAAGAGCACAAGTCGGGGAGCAGCAGAGGGAGAGGGAGAAGCAGGCTCCTCTCTGAGCAGGGAACCAGAGGCAGGGCTTGATCCCATGGTCCTGGGACTATGACACAAGCTGAAGGCAGATGCTTAGCCAATTGAGCAATCCAGGTGCCCTGCCAAAGAGGTTTAATAACAGTCTAAGAAGTTGCCAGTTTTGACCACGACCAAAAACCTACTTGTTCCAAAGTCTTCACTGTTACTTAGGGAGATGGTTATTATGAAACCAGAAGGAAAGGGAAGTATCTACCCAAATTATTTGCCTTTTGTTGTGATTGTGTCTATAACCACCCAAGAATTATTAAGTTGTGCCATAGCCCATGTTTTGCCCTCCCTTGAGAATAGTTCTTGGTACATCAAAGACAAGACAAATTATTAGTTTATTGTTGGTTTTTCTTTTTAAATCAAAGCAGCAAATCCTAATTAATCCAATAATTGACAGAACCAATTGAAGGATGAGATTTTAAAGATGGCTTTAATAGTATAACATATAAAGAAATTGAATCACTATGCCGTACATCTGAAAATAATGTAACATTGTGTGTCAACTATGCTCAAATAAAAAATAAAAATAAAAAATAAAGATGGCTCTTTCTTAAGTGGAGAGCAGATGCATACAGAGGAAAACTGCAATAGCTATTTCATCACTGTGTGAAATACTCTAAAAATAATCAGGGCAAAGAAGAATGATAAACCAGGTCTGGGCTTAAACCATGCAGAAAATAAAAGAAACCTAAAATCACGTTATATTAATGCAGAGTAGTTCTACCTCTCCATTCTGAGAATTCCCTAGTAATGTTAGTTTAGTTGCTTTTGTCCAGCTATTAACTAAAAACATTCTGGGGGAGCCTGGATGGCTCGGTTGGTTAAGCCACTGCCTTCAGCTCAGGTCATGATCCAGGAGTCCCGGGATCGAGTCCCACATCAGGCTCCAGCTCCATAGGGAGTCTGCTTCTCCCTCTGACCTTTTCCCCTCTCATGCTTGCTGTCTGTCTCTCTCTCAAATAAGTAAATAAAATCTTTAAAAACATTCTGTTGCTCATTAGTGAAGAAGCATATTGAGTCCCCAGCATAATATAAAAGAGTTACAAGCTAAGAAAGATTTAAAAAATATGCTATGTAGTGTAATTACAGCTTCAAAGTTTTCCAGTAATGTGTAATAGTCCAAATCAATATAATTGCATTCTATAAAATATATTCTTAAATTGTTTACTTAACTCTTAGAGAAGAAAGGATAGGAAAGATATTTTCTACAGTAAACATTAAAATGTCTTTGTAAATTAGTTTCTGTCGTTTCAACAAATATTTATTGAGAGCTTGCTTTAACCAAGGATACCAAGATTAAAGACTTAGTCATCCTTATCCTTGAAGAGGTCATCATCTTGATTAGCAGGCTCTTATTAGTCATCACTTAGCTATATCCTGAGAGGTCATTCTAAAGGACAGATGAAGTTTGATGGTAGATTGGTTGTATAAATGGCCCTAACCATGTATTGTTCTCAGTGATCATGTCTTTTGCAATATGACTTTGCAGTTCCTCCCATTAAGAGATGGAGTCTCACCTTGTTTCTTGATTATCAAATGTGACAGAAATGACAGCATACCAGTTCTACATTTAGGCCATAAGAAATTTCTTCTCTCTTGAACCCCTGCCACACCCATGAGAAGAAGATTGGAATAGCCTAGATCACCCAACCCCTGTTGATTAGCTAGTTGGCCGCAGAATGAATTAGGAGCAAACATATTTGAGATCAGTTTATGTTGTTCTAGATCAACAATACTGTCCAGCCCACCCACTCATGAGAAGTAATAACTGATTATCATTTAAAGGCTTACAATGTAAGGCAGTAGGGTTGGGGGTGATTGGTTATATAGCAGTAGCTAACTGATAGAAATATGTAAAATATTTGTGGCTGTGGGATATGGCTCTAAAAAGTTAAGTCCTTCCAGAGCAATTCAGGAAGTTTCAGCAATTGGGAACCTCTAAGAGTGTTCTGGGGCAGGTATTTGGTGGAGAAATACTGAAATGAAGACAGTTGAGGAATTATCAGTTCAAACTTACTAACCTCACAAGCTTTTCAAAGTCGGGGCCTTTCTATAGGTATTGCCAGGTGACTAAATATCTTTGTTTTTGCTTCTCACAGTCAGTTTTTAGGCTCAAAAATCTAGTGTCAAAAGATCATAGAATGTGAGGGTTGATAGAAACTTCAGAGATTTCACACCGTCATTTCGTAAATAAATAAGAATAAAGACCCAACAGTGATCAATGACCTGCCCTCAGTCACACAGATAACTCTCCTTACTTGTCGCTCACACTTAGCTACAATGTTATCTCAAACCTTGTCAGTCTTTTGTGATCTATGCCTCCTTTTCAGTGCTTCTTCCAAAATTTATGGCTTCATTGGTATTTGATTTACTTCAATAGACTATTTCTTGGTATATCTTTTTGCAGTGTTTCATAATAGGAGCAGCACTGGCATTTTAGGTAGGAAGATTCTTCACTGTGGGACACTATCTTGTGTATTGCTAGACATTTCATCTCCTTGATCCCAAGGTAACAAATGGTTTTTCTCTCTGGTATGTTATGTATATTTTGCCACATAAAAAAAAAAAAATACCCCCATGTAGTTGCATTATGCCCCTCTTCCACTGGTACTACAGAGGGTACGCTGAGCTACGACACTCTTGAGAAACCCTTTGTAAAATACTCCTCTTAAAGCTGTCCTTGCTGAAGCTAGCCCACTTTATTCTTTGAATTTTCTGTTTATAACAATAATTGACACTATGATATTTATTCATAGCTTCAAATTATTAGTATCACATAACATGTTATATTATTTTATGCTTTTTGTTTCATTAAATGACTCTTGTGGATAAGCCCTGTGTTCTGGGCTAGACCTTAAACTCCTTGGGCTTTTGTCTTTCTCATAGCACCTTGCTCAGCACTCAGGCTGTGGTTTATATTCCACTCCCACTAGTAGATCAATGGACTATTGGTGACTTTTACCAGAGAGCAACATATAGCTACTGGAGTAGTGGTTACTTTGAATTTAAATTTGTCCCATTCTGTACTTTGTTTAGCTTTTGTCTGCATTTTCTACCTTGCTACAGCTGTTCTCCTACAAACCACAAAATATACTGTTGTCCTATGGATTATGAGTCTTGCTGCCTAGTTATTACTGAAAATCACAAAGACCTCTTTAAGCTTGGACTCACTTTATCCACGTGGCACACAGGATGCCTTTTAAATCCAGTGTATGTTCTAGGTCCTCCTGGGGGAAGCATCCCTTCAGTTATCACATTCACTAATAACACCAAACCTTTCTGCCTGTTTGCATTTGCCTTTTCATTCACTATTCTTTGGAACCATTTCAATCTTACTGTCAAAGAATGACCTGCCATCATGTGACTGTGTACATGATGGCTGTCATCTCTCCTCCACATCTTCTGTCTCAAGCAGTCAACTCTCCTCCCCACTCCAGTCCTTAAACTGGACATCACTGCAAAAGAGCCATGAGGCTCTCCAGCATTTCTCTGCCCTAACCATTCATTTTCAGAATCATAATGCATTTCATCTTTCTAAATTTCTCTGACCTTCTTAGGCTTTCATGCAGGAACATAATGCCCAGTTTGTCAGAGTAAGTAGCAGAGAATAAAAAAAAACCCTTTGCAGTTGGGTACAGGGAACTGGAAACCCTGAACATCTATTTGAGGCATAATCATCTGACAATTGTCCAAATTCCAGATGGAGCAAATCAGATTTATTACTGCTTCAAAATACACCTTCAATTTTGATAGAGTTTCTATACAAGAAAAATAGTCATTTCATGCTGATGTTACTTTTTACAATTTTGTTCAATTTTAACAGCCTATGCAAGAGCAATAACATTTGCCCCTAGTTTCTGCCCTTCATATTCAGAGGTCATAAACCCTACCAGCCATTGATGCTCATCCTGACTCATTTATTTAGTAGAAGTTTTGGTGGACTCCAAGATTTTAGCTCACACTGGCGATGAATCATACAGGTCCTGTTTTCAGAGCAAGACTGTGATTCCCAGTGTTAACTTGAACATCTGTTGATTTTGATACCTACCTACCCAGAAGGCATGTGGTTCTCTTTTGAAGAACTCCCATTAAATGTTAATTGGCTCCCTAGGGGAAGACTCCTATGTAAAGAGGAGTGTAAATAGAAGAAATGTATGTAAATAGAAGATAATTTGTACTTTGAACTTAACATTTTTCTTCCTGTTGATTTTGGGATAGAGCTGATGGGAAATACAATGTTTCCTTTAGCCACAGGGAAGAGGTGAGGCTGGTGGGGTGAAAGGTTCTATTTACCATTTCCTCAATATACATTTATTTCCAAGGCAATGTTTCAGGACAGTAGAATGTCTTCTTGGAGGACAAATGTTGCTAATACATTTTTCAGGGCAAAATATTTAGCAAGGTCCAAATCCATTTTTGTTGGGGCTGTATCAGAGTAGCCCTGCTATGTCATGAAGTCATGGAATTCCATGCTGCATTAGGAAAAGGTGGCTATAAATGTGATGGAGAAAAAGGCATGTGTGTTTGGCACATTTGTATATGATTTCAAATGTGTGACCTGAACAAATGACAAGGAATGTGTAGAAATCCCCATGTCTCCCAGTCTTCTAGGAAGTTGACCTCTGTGCCAAAGAGTGAACAAGAATGGACAATTCTTTAAAGGAAGATGGGTTGTTATGTTGGCAACTCTGTCAATAAATCAATCCTTAATTATTCATACTGACTCATTCAACACAAATGGCGAATGTCTTTATGAATCCAAATCTGCCAGGGACTGAGGTCACAAAGAATTCTATTCACTTCACAAATTGCTAGTCTCTGTACTGCTAATCTCATTATTCTAAAATTAGGAATTATTGGTCTTCCCCTTCTAGGTGTGTGGTGTCCTAAAAAGTTGCCCAACAGTACATGGAACAAACGTGCATCTGCTGCATAGGCATCCTAGGCTCACTCTTCACTTAGTGTTTTTGAGTTTCATGGGAGAATTACAACATAGCCTGAAAATGTGTGAGCTGTGACTTCATCTGTGTGATTACCAAACTATAAACCATTTTAGGGTAGTTCTACAAGTCCAGTGTGGACAGAGACAGCAAGCACATGTCCTCTTTCTTTCTGGCAGTTAGATTCAAAGGGACTCCCATATAGTCAAAATGATCCTCCTCAGATCATAAAGTGGTGATTATTCTTTTGAGAGACAGAGAGAGAGATAGAAAGAGAAACAGAGAAAGACACAGAGCGAGTGAGGCCTTAGATTATACTCTGGAAACTCCTGGTGACAGTGGTGCGTGCTTGGAGGTCAGGTCAAGTTCACAGACCACAGCTGCTCTAGCTTGGTGTCATCTACCTATTGGTTTCATGTATAAGCTTTTATTCAGATTAAGAATCCAAAAAGTTAAATCCATGACAAAAAGGATTAAAAACTACTTTTTAGCATATTACACTTGGCAAGATTCATTTTTGAATTCATATCTCACTTCTACTCTCTATGTCCTTATTTTCTTGATCTTTATTCCAATCAGTCAATCCATGAATCATGCCTCCATGGCCTCCTTTTAGAAAGCTTAAATTGTAGTAGTAATCAAAGATGGCACCATTTTTATGGCTCTGAACCCCTTTTGCCAGATCCTTCTCGCTACTCCATAATCATCTCTTTGCCTTTCTCGCTTTGACTTCCACTTTGTCCTTTACTCTATTACCACAATATTCTGCTTTCATTTAAAATGTTCTCTCTCTCTCTCTCTTTCTTTCTGTCTCTCTTCTCCCTCCCCTTCCTCCTTCTCATCCTCCTCTAACTCTTATTTCAAGTAGAACCGTAAAAGACCGAGGTAGAGAGCAGGAGTCAGTGATAGAGAAAACTCCGTCTATAGTAAAGATACAGCTATTCTTTTCTTGTTTTCTGTACCCTAATTTGTTCACATTTTACTGAGTCTTAGTTCTTTCCATTAAAAATATGCACAGAACTCTTCAGGGCAAAGCAAGGAAACTGTGACTCTGGCGAATGTGCCTCCTAAAGCTCTGCCATGTTTTTCTTGACTTGCCTCCTCCACTTCCGGACAACACGGGGCCTGCCCCACCTGTGCTCCACGTCACTGCTGCCCATCACTGGGCGAGAATGAATTCCCAGTGGATAAGGAACAGGTGTTGACACACTTTTTCCATAAAGGGCCAAATAGTAAATATTTTAGGCTTTGCAGGCCATCCATGGTTTCTCTTGCAACTACTCAACTCAGCAGCTGGGCCACAAAAGCAATACACAAATGAATGGTCATGGCTGTGTTCCAGTAAAACTATATTCATGTATATTGAAATTTGAATTTCAAAGAATTTTCATGTGTCACAAAATATTCTTCTTTTGGTTTCCCCCAGACGTTGAAATGTATAAAAAGAGGGGCACTTGAGTGGTGTTTGGTCAAGGAGCTGGCTCTTGGTTTCTGCACAGGCTGTGATCTCAGGATGGTGAGATCAAGTCCTGTGTTGGGCTCCACATGCAGCATGGAGACTGCTTAAGACTCTCTCTCCCAGGGGCATCTGGGTGGCTAAGTGGGTTAAACATCTGCCTTCAGCTTGGGTCATGATCCCAGGGTCCTGGGATCAAGCTCCACGTCAGGCCCCCTGCTCAGTGGAGAGCCTGTCTTTCCCTCTCCCTCTGTTTGCTGCTCTGCCTACTTGTGCTCTCTATCTCTCTGTCAAATAAATAAATAAAATCTTTTTTTAAAAAAAGACTCTCTCTCCCTGCCCCTCTGCCCCTCCCCAACCCATGTGTACCCACTCTGTCTCATAGTAATAAATCTTAAAAAAAAAAAAAAAGTATAAAAAGCAGTCTTGGGGCACCTGGGTGGCTCAGTGGGTTAAGCCTCTGCCTTCGGCTCAGGTCATGGTCTCAGAGTCCCGAGATCAAGTCCTGCATCAGGCTCTCTGCTTAGTAGAGAGCCTGCTTCCCCCTCTCTCTCTGCCTACTTGTGATATTTCTCTCTTTCTCTGTCAAATAAAGAAATAAAATCTTAAAAAAAAAAAAAAAGTCTTAACTGGTAGGCCAAATAACAACAACAAAAAAACTACCCAGGTTTAGCCCGAGAATTATAGTTTGCAGACACTTAATATAAAGGATAAATTCTCACAGGCTAGGAATTTTATGTGAATGGCATGAAGTTTAATCTACTTCTATTTTGGCATGGGCCATGTGCTCCAGTGGGGCTCTCTACATATAATAGATCTCAAGGCTCCATTATGGCATCCAAATATCTCATCCATCTTGAAAAAACAAAATCACTCAGGAAGCTAGATTTTAGAGGATTATGATCCATACAGGACACCTTCTAAATTCTCATGACCACAGTTGGTCTCTCTCCTATACTGCATTTACCTCCATCAGAAGGGAGCCTGGAAAGGACGGCTACCTAAGTGATGTCACCCTCTCCTCAGCATGAAGGAGGGGGAGCAGCAGGGTTGGGGAAAAATCACATGAGGGGAAGAAAATATTTTTACCCCCGATGGAGATTTATAGCCAAAACCAGTAACAGCCATGATCCAAATCTAAAATGGGGATAGAAGTTCAAAAGTTGACTCCAGGGACCTCTAGGATTATTTATACAATACCACACTCTCCTCCTCTCCCTTCAGTAAAAACTGTTTTCCAAGAATAAAATTCCCAGGGCGTGTCCTTTGTGGCACTCACTGGTCAATACTGCTTTTCACCTGGGCTGGCCTTAGATCTCTTCAAAAATACAAAGGGCCTGCCTGGACAAAAGATTAAAAGGAAAAGTTGGCTTCCAGTGAGCTTTTCACCAACTTTGTTCCTTTCAGAGCTGAAGCCTACCATCTATATCCAAGCAACGAAACAACTGCATCATTTGAACAGCAGAAAATTGAGTAGGAAAATTGAATTCTGAAGCCGAAGGACAAAGTACAGAATCAAAGTCCCTTGCTTAGAAATGAGTCCTGTTCAATCTTGCTTTTCCATTTATTTTCTTTTTGTTGTTGTCAGACTATTTTCCCGACTAGATATTCATACTAGGAAGTTCTGCTTAAAGGTAATTTGATATTTAGAGGGAAAAACAAAAATCAAAAAATAATACACAGCTTGAAGAAGGGGTGGGTTTTCAAGGAAATTAAAAGAACCATTTGTTGCAATGGCTTGTGAAAACCCTGTGGCAAGGACATCGTATTAGTACAAAGAGTTCCCAACTTATAAGGGGATTGTGAGCCAACAGTTTGTTTGTAAGTCAGTTGTTTGTAACTTGGAAGGCATGTGCTTATAGAAACAGTATTGTAGGTGGTGGCTGAACACTGGCATTTTGTACCACAGCTTGTGTAATACGTGGTCTTACATTTGAAATGGTAAAATACATTGTTTGAGGCTTTCAGACTGAAGTATGCAGGGACCATGCAGCCATGGAATAAACACAGTGCATCTTTCTGGTATGTTCATTTTGCTATAAAATTTAGGGAAGTATCCCTTCTGAATTGAAAATAAGTAATGCATAATTTATTCAATAAAATCAAAACCCTGAAAATTTTAAAGGATGGGACTTCAAAAGTATCTTGGACTTGCAGCTTGAAGCTTTGGTCTAAATCCTCAGACATCCCTGATTTCCCTATTATGCAAACTGGAGATGCATGAGAAGCAAAGCAGTCCAGCATTCCTCCCCACCTTCACTTGCAGCGTGAAGTACACTCCAGTGGCCACAGCCAGGCTAAGACAATTAATGAAACGCAGCTTTTCCTAAAGTGTAGGTTACCATCTTGCTGGGTTAGAAGGAAAGAAAGGACCCAAAGATGTATGGAGACTGGAGCAGACAAAGGAGACATGATCACCACAGGCAGTGTGGACCCCAGACTGGATTGTGGAATAGGAAAAGGGAATTAATGGGAAAACCTGCTGACATTCTAATCAGGACCAGAGATTCATTATAGTATGGTAACAGTGGTGCAATGCAAGAGAAGAGCAGGAGGTCGGAAGCCCATGCTAAAAATGAAACTCCTCGAAACAGTGCTCTTACCGATTTCGGTCTTTCTCCTTTTATTTCTTTGTTTATGCTTTTATTAATTGATAAGATATGGGGATATTCTGATATTGTTTCCACATCTGTCACATCTAGAGATAGGGATGGTGAAGCAAGGCTAGAAGTAGTTGGGGCTTTAGTGTAAAACGAGCTTTCTTTGGATGGTTCACACATCCGAACTATGTGGCTGGGAAGCTTTGGGGGTGGAACAGAGCTTTGCTGGGAGACTTTTTGGTTAACTTTCTCAGTCCGAGGTCTTGGTAAGGCAGTTGTCCTAATAGCTCAGCCCTGCCCCCAAGGCAGTGGTGGAAAGTGACTGTTGCATTAGCCTGACAAATACACTGTCAGTATAATCAGTGCAGTTGAATCCCTTTCTGCCAAAGGAGGGAATGGGAAAGACAAAGCAGAAAAGAGCTGGTCAGGTAAAATGGAAAGGCAGATGGGGGCATGCCATTTAAAGAGAAAAGGGGAACAAAAAGAGTCTACAGCGGCAGGTACAAACCTACTGACTGCAGTTTTGCTGTTCTCCTGTGGATGGGCAAATGGAAGTTTGGAGACTGGTGTCATGAGAACTCCCTAAACTACAGACACACGTGGACACTTGCATACACCCACATGTGCATATTTAATGGGACTTTTCCTGACCAATGCTCACTTTTCTTTCAGAGAGTAGAGTCTATTTAGGGAGGGTGAAAAGGGCAAGATGGAGGGAAGAGTAAGGTATGTTCAAGATTCTTAAGGTAAGTGGAAGGGACAGAAAAAACCCTCTCAGTGTAGCATGGAAGGCGTCCTCTGATACACAGTTATGTCTAAGAATGGTCCTTTATGTCTCCAACTATTTAAGAATGAATAAAAATTACTCCCAAAGGTGTTCTAAACCATTCATGGAGCATAAAAAACCAATTTCTCCACTTTATTATTCTATTGCTGGTTCTGAGGGCTACAAAGCAATTAATGAGACTTTGAGGTCTCCAAGAAAATGCTTTCCTCTCCAGCGCAAATCTCCCCATCCCAATATGGCCTAGTTTAGCCATCCAAAGGGGGAGTTATTTGCAACGGCTTTAGTAAAACCAGGATATACTTATCCATTATTGGAAGAGGTTTGTTTTTCCTTAATATTTAGGTGTTTTGTTTTTTTTAAAACATTTTTAATGAAGGGGTGGCGGGGGGGGTGGGGGGGGTTGGGAGGTTGAGGAACCAGGTGGTGGGTAATAGGGAGGGCACGTACTGCATGGAGCACTGGGTGTGATGCCAAAACAATGAACACTGTTATGCTGTAAATAAACAAATAAAAATAAATAAATTAAAAAAAATAATAAATAAATAAATAAATTTAAAAAAAAAAACATTTTTAAACTTAAAGAAAAGTAGGAAAACTAGCACAGAAATATCCCATGGACCTTTCACTGAGCTATTCCCAACATTAACATCTTACATAACCATGAAACAATGACCAAAACCAGAAAACGAACACTGGCAAAATATTGTAGATAATGTACTGATTTTACTCAGATTTCCTTAGTTTCTCCACTGATGTCCTTTTTCTATTTCAGGATCCAATCCAGGATGCCATGTTTTATTTAGTTGTCATGTCTCCTTGGTCTGCTTTCTCCATGATGGTTCCTCAGTCTTTCCTCGTCTTTCACGACCTTGACACTTTTGAGGAGTAGCGATCAGTACTGAAGTTATGCATTTTGGATCAGGAGTACCACAAAAATGATGTAGTACCTTTCTTGGAGCATCAAGCTGGGAGTTTATGATATTAGTATGTTTTATTATTAATGATATTAACCTTGGACAGGGTGGTGTCTGCAGGATTCCCTACTGTAAGGTAATTATTTTTCCCTTTTAATTAATTGGTATATTATAGTGAGATACTTTGAAGCTCTTCAAATATTTTTGTTTCTTTACATGTTACTTACTAATTTTAACATCCATCAAGGGTTTTCCTTTGTAACAATTATTACTATGACAATCACCTAAAGGTGATTTTCTATTTCTATCATTTCTTCTATGTTTATTCATTGGAATTGCTACTGCAAGGAGGAATTATCCCTTCTCCCCCATTTATTTACTTATTTAATTATTTATATCAATGTGGATTAGGGAGGTTTTTTAATCTATAAATTGTAATCCAAAATTATCATTATTTTTTGGAATATTTGTTTGTTTTTGTTTTGCTTTTTAACCTCATGCAGTTCCTAAAAATGAAAATCAGGGGAAAAAAAAGGATCTTCTCATCTATCTTTAGATATTAAATTTTAGTGCTAGACTTGAATGAATTTTTCAGAAATACTAAAGAGAGACCTTTGAAAGGCATGGGAAAATGTTTGGTACATTTTGGTAATGCATAATTCTAGAAAGCCTTATCTCAAGCAACCAACTTAAAGATACATTTATTTGCTAAAGATAAGATTTTAAACCAGGAAAAAGAGAATACTTTTACTTAGGAAGATGAACTCCATATTGGAATACTCAGAATTTGGCTTTGAATGCTTGGAATTGTCTAAATTGTAAATGTACAATTTATTTACTTCTAACTGAACCCCTCTCCTTGTTGTTTCCCACTTACTAGGGAAAAGGGAAAGAACACAAATCCACAAGTGTCCCATGTAGAAGAGGAATTTCCTCCTATGTACTATTTCAGAGCCACTTTTCTGAGAAAAGCCAAAAACAAACAGTTGTAAAATGTCCTGAATGTTGATCCTTTCCCTTGGGTGAGTTGTTCTTTAATGCTGGAAATCATCCTCCTTTCTCCAAACTCCCAAAGCTCCTTTGCACTTTTCTTAAGACGATCTTAAGTCCTCTCTTGTAACTTCTGTATATGTCTAAACTTCCCAGTCATTCATACTAAAAAATAAGCTGCTTTCATTTGATGATATTAATAAATTATTCTTACTTTTTTAAAAGCTTGATAATGGTATTGTGGAATTGTAAAAAAATATTTTATTTATTTATTTGACAGACAGAGACAAAGAGAGAACAAGCAGGGGGAGCAGCAGAGAGAGAAGGAAAAGCAGGCTCCCCGCTGAGCAGGAAGGCTGACATGGGGCTTGATTCCAGGACCCGGGATCATGACCTGAGCTGAAGGCAGATGCCTAACTGATTGAGCCACCCAGGCACCCCTGTGGAATTGTTTTTTAATAACTCATTTTTTGGACATGTATACCATAATATTTATGGATTTCATGGTATTTCTCAGATTTATTTTAAAATCATTCAGCATAGGGGTAGGGGGAGTAGGTAGCAGATTTAGAGAGTGTAGGAGAATATCCTCAGACCTTGAATCAAAAAGAACTTCTTAAATAATATTTCAAAAATACAAACCATCATGACTTTGATTAAATTAAAATTAAGGTTTTCTTTTTTTAAAATGGTGGAACATGGTTAAAGACAGACAAATTTGGAATGACAAGACATATTTGCAATATCAAAACTAATATGAGGTTAATATCTAGAATATACAATGTATATATAATCTTCAGATCAAAAACAGCAACAAAAGGACAGTCGTCCCCTTAAAAAAAATGGATAAAGTGATCTTCAGTGGAGGAACTCCTCAAAACTAATAGGCATTTTAAGAGAGGTTCAGTGTTATTGGTATGTCTAAGAAATATAAGATAATACAATAGATATATTCCTTTATTAAAGTGGCAAAAATTTGAAATTTCTTTTGTGTCAAGAATTAACAGGGACATGGGGCTCTCATGGCCTTCATGTATAGTTGCTGGGTTGTAGGCTGAAATGGTCATTTCAGAGAGCAGACAGACAGAACTTAGTCACAATAAATGTACAAATACCCCATGATTCAGCATTTATTCTACTGCACATATATCTCAAGGAAAACCTTACATGGGTCTATTAGGACAGGATAGGTCTATTAGGATGTTCATTGTAGCATTACTTTTAAAGATGAGGATTTGTAATCCCAAATGATGTTCTAGGCAACACCAGATATTCAAGGAAGAGATATTCCATTTCTACAAAATTGTTCCAGGGAATAGAAGATATATTCTCCTATTCATTTTCTTAAGCTGAGATAGCAGCAGTAAATCAGTGGTTCCTAGTTCTCAATGGTTCCTAGTTTTTATGTACCCACTTCCCAGTCCTTGGTAACCCTCTAGTCTCTGTATCTATGAGGATTCTGTTTCTATATATATATATTCCTTTGCATATTATACCCAAAAGTGAGATATCTGAATCATATGGTTAGTTCTATTGTAATTTTTTGAGGAACCTCCATTCTTCTTCCATACTGGCTGTATCAACTTATGTTCCCATTGGTAGTATATGAGGATTCTCTTTTCTTCACATCCTCACTAAAACTTATCTTTTGACTTTTCAATAATAGCCATTCTAACAGGTACACTACAATATCTTTTGATTCTGATTAGCATTTCCCAGATATTAGTGATGTTGAACATTTTTTGATATACTTATTGGCCATTTGTATGTCTTCTGTAGAAATATATCTGTTCAGAACTTCTGCTCATTTTAATTGGATTATTTGGGGGTTTTTTGCTTATTTGGTTGTTTTTTTGTTGTGTGTTCCATATATATATTTTTATATTAACCCAATATTCGATATATGGTCTGCAAATAGTTTTGCTCATTCCATAAATTGCCTTTTCAGTTTGTTGATTCCTTTCTGTGCAAAATCTTTTTAGTTTGATGTATACCCACTTGTCTATTTTTGCTTTTGTTGCCTGTGCTTTTTGGTGTCAAATCTAGAAACTCATTGCCAAGACTAATGTCAAGGAGTTTTTCTCTGTCTCGTTCCAGGGTTTTACAGTTTCAGGTCTTATGTTTAACTCTTAAATCCATTTTGAGTTGATTTTTGTGTATGGTATAAGAAAACAGTTCAATTTCATTCTTTTGAATGTGGATAACTAATTTTCCCAATACCATTTATAAAAATGACTACCCTTTCCCTATTGTATATTCTTGGTGTTTTTGTAGAAAATTATTTGACTCTATATGTGTGGGTTTATTTTGGGGTTATTTTATTCTATTTATTTATGTTTTTGTTTTTTTTTAAATATTTATTTATTTTAGAGAGAAAGGGGAAAAATGAGTGGGGGATGGGGCAGAGGGAGCTATTCTTCAAGCAGACTCCCCACTGAGTGCAGAACCTGACATGGAGCTCAATTTCATAACCCATGAGATCATGACCTGAGCCAAAACCAAGAGTTGTATGCTTAACCACCTGAGCCACCCAGGAGCCCCATCTATGTGTCTGTTTTTATGTCATTACCATACTATTTGATTATTAGAGTTTTAATATAATTTGAATCAGGGAGTAGGATGCCTCCAACATTGTTCTTCTTGCTCAAAATTACTTTTTATGGTATAGCCTTATGGTTCCATATGGATTTTAAGATTTTTTTCTATATCTGTGAAAAATACCATTGACATTTTGATGGAAATTAGCACTGAATCTGTAAAACATTTTGGGTAGCATGGATAGTTTGAAAATATTAATTCTTCTAATCCATGAACATGGGATATCTTTCCATTTATTTGTATCTTCTCTAATTTCTTTCATCAGTGTTTCATAGTTTTCAGTGTATAGATCTTCAAATCCCTTGGTTAATTTATTCCTAGATATTTTATTTTTACTGATGCTATTGTACATATGATTGTTTTCTTAACTTCTCTTTTGGATAGTTCATTGTTAGTGTATAGAAAAGCAACTGATTTTTGCATGTTGATTTTCTATGCTGAAATTTGACTGAATTTATTCATTAGTTCTAAGAGTCTTTTTGGTGCAGCCTTTATGGTTTTCTATATATAAGATCATGTCATCTGTAGAGACAATTTCATTTCTTCCCTTCTGATTTGGATGTCTTTTATTTCTTCTTCTTGCCTAATTGCTCTGGCTAGGACTTCCAGTATTATGTTCAGTAGAACTGGCAGGTATGGTCATCCCTGTTTTGTTCTCAATTTAAGAATAAAATCTTTCAACTTTTCACTAATGAGTATTATATAAGCTCTGGGATTATCATATATGGCATTTACATTGAAATACATTCCTTCTATATCTAATTTGTTGAATTTTTATTATGAAAGGATGTCGAATTTTGTCAAATGCTTTTTCTCTATGTATTGAGATAAGTATGTAACTTGTATCTTCATTCTATTAATGTGGGTTATCATATTGACTGATTTGCTTACGTTGAACCATTCCTTGCATTCCATGGATAATATCACTTGATCATGGTGTACTGTCCTTTTAATGTGCTGTTGAATTCAATTTTTTGTACTTTTGGGGGGATTTTTTCATCTATGTTCATCATGGATATTAGCTTGTAGCTTTCTTTTCTTGTACTGACTTGTTTGGCTTTGGTATCAGAGTAATATTGGCCTCATAAAACGAGTTTCATGGTATTCCTTCCTCTTAAATTTTTTGGAAAGGTATGAAAGGGATTGGCATAAATTCTTAAATGTTTGATAGAATTTATCAGTGAGCCATCAAGTTCTGGGATTTTCTTTGTTCAGAGATTTTGATTACTTATTTAATATCCTTACTTGTTATTGGTCTGTTGATGTTATCAATTTATGATTCAGTCTTGTTAGGCTGAATGTCTGAAATTCATAGATTACTTCTGGATTATCCGATTTGTTGGTCTATAATTATTCATAGTACTGTCTTATGATCTTTTACATTTCTGTGGTGTCATTGTAATATCTGCTATTTCATTTCTGATTTTATTTATTTAAGTCTTTCCTCTTTTTTCCTAGTCCAGCTAAAGGTTTGTCTATTTTGTTTATCTTTTTCAAAACAACATTGGTTTCATGTACCTTTTCTGTTTTTCTTATCCTATTTCATTTAATTCTACTCTGATCTTTGTTATTACCTTCCTTCTAACTTTGAGCTTAGTTTGTTCTTCTTTATCTAGTTCCTTGAAGTGTAAATATAGGTTGTTTATTTGAGATCTTTTTTATTAATATACACATTTATCATTATAAACTTCTTTCCTAAATTTTGCTACATCACATAAATTTTAGTATGTTCTGTTTTCATTTTCATTTGTCACAAGGTATTTTTTTTGTTTCTCTTCTGATTTCTTCTTTGACTCATTACATGCTGTTCAATCTTCACATATTTGTAGATTTTACAGTTTTCCTTCTGTTATTGATTTCTAGTTTCATACCATTGTCGTTAAAAAAAAGATACTTGAAGTGAGATGCTTAATGACTGAGCCACCTAGACGCCTCTTGGCTTTTACATTCAGACACTTAATCTACCTGTGATTTTTTTCTGTGTTTGGTGTGAGGTGAGAATAAATCTTTTTTTAATACATGGATAGTTAGTAGTCCTGAGACCATTTATTTAAAGGTTTGTTTTCCATTAAAAAGAGAAGTGATTGCCAGGAGTTGGAGGTAGGAGAAAGGGAAGGTATAAGCAGAACACAAGAGATTTTTAGGGCAGTGCAACTATTCCATATGATATAGAAATGATGGACATACGTCATTATACATTTGTCAAAACACATAAAATGTGCAACACAAAGACTGAACCCTAATGTAACTATGGATTCAATTAATACATAAACATTGCTTTATCAATTGCAATAAGTGATAAAGTTACAAAACATAAATAATACAGGAAATTGGTGGTGAGGTGAAGGGCATTTAAGAACACTCTGGTCTGTAGTCTCACTGCTCAGTTTTTCTATAAACCTAAAACTGCTTTTAAAAGTTTATTAATTTTTAAAAAATTTTATCTTTTCTCAGTGGTCTGAAGTACTGTATCTATTGTAAATGGATATGCATGGCACTATTTCTGGGTATCCTGTTCTGTTAATCCTTTTGTTTATATTTGTCAGTAAACACTGTCTTGATTATCAGAGCTTTATAATGCGTCTTCCTGTTGGGTAGTGCAAATTCTTCCACCTTTGTCTTTATTTTAAGGAGTGTTTTCATTAGTTTGTTTTAGTGTTTTCATTAGTTTGGACCTTTTGAATTTTCTTACACTTTTTGGCAACTATTTTTGAAATATCAAGCACACACACACACGCATTTGGGATTTGGACTGACATTGCTTTGAATTTATAAATCCATTTGAGAGAATTTATACCTTTGTAATATTGAGTCTTCTTATCTATGAACAGTGTATATTTTTGTTTGTTTAATTCCACTTTCATGTTTTTAAATTAAGGTTTTAGAATTTCCTTGTAGAAGTCTTGCATATATTTTGCTAGACTTATTCTAAGCACTTTCTATTTATTTATATATGCTTACAAATTCTCTCTTAAAATGTTCACTTTGGGGGCACCTGGGTAGCTCAGTCGTTAAGCATCTGCCTTCTGCTCAGGTCGTGATCCCAGGCTCCTAGGATCAGCCCTGCATCAGACTCCCTGCTCAGCACTTCTCCCTCTCCCACTCCCTCTGCTCATGTTCCCTCTCTCGCTGTGTCTCTCTCTGTCAAATAAATAAAATCTTTAAAAAAGTGTTCATTTTCTGTTTGATTCTGTTATATTAAAATATGGTTTATTTTATTATATATTTATAATTTTTTTTTATTCTGAGACTTTTCTCAACTCTATTATTTTTTTTTTTAAATATTTTATTTATTTGACAGAAATCACAAGCAGGCAGAGAGGCAGGCAGAGAGAGAGGAGGAGGAAGCAGGCTCCCTGCGGAGCAGAGAGCCCGATGTGGGGCTCGATCCCAGGACCCTGAGATCATGACCTGAGCCGAAGGCAGAGGCTTTAACCCACTGAGCCACCCAGGCGCCCCTCAACTCTATTATTAACTTAATAGTTTACCTTAAAACTCTTTTGGATATTCTGTGCACATCATCATATCATCTGTGAAAAATGGCAGTTTTGTGTTTTCCTTTCTAATCTATAAATGTTTTTAAATTTTTTAGTATTTGGCCTTTTAGTGCTTACTAGATTTTCCAGTGCATGTTGAATAGAAATGGTGATATCATGCATTCTTTTCTCATTTCTTATCTCAAAGAGAAATATTCAAAAAATTTACCATTAAGGATAATATTTATTGTAGAATTTTTTTCAGATACCATTTGTCATATTAGGGAAGTTCTTTTATTTCTAATTTACTGTTATTTTTTTTCTTCATCTTGTTGAATTTTATCAAATTGTTTCACTGTATTTCTACTCCTAGGTGGAAAAGAGGCTGAAAACTAGAGTCTTTATGCACTGTAACCATTTGCCTGGCTAAAAATTGGGAATATAATGGAGGAGGAAAGGGAAAAGAGGGAAGAGAGACTGTACCGGGGGACACTGGCAATCTCTGCTCCAAGCTCCAATGTGTAGTGCCTGTTTGCTGTTTAGAGTTGTTTTTTATTGGTAACTCTTGGTATAAGTATTGGTATAGAGCTACTATAATTTTCTAAGGAGGAAAACCTGTTTACTGCATATTTTGGATCTGAAATCCTAAAATCCTAAGGACAAGGCTCCTTGATGACTCCTTCCTGGGATCCAGAGTCATATCAGAGAAGGAACTTGCCAGAGATGCAAAGATTAAGCCTGGATGTGTAATGTCGTTTGGACAACAAGCAGCTATTCTAACTGTTGGCTCTCCTCTTCCTCTTCTCTGACTTTAACTTAATCTAGTCCTCTGTTGCATTTTGAACTAAATTTGACTTTTCATTTCTGGAGCTTATTTTTATCGTTCCTGAGTTACTCAGAGAAGAGACATAATCTCAATAAATGACTAATGGAATTGAACTTTAATAAAGGTGGTTGCAGTTTAAATTTTAATAAAGATGACTGCAATGGCTCTTTTAAAAGCTAAGTGCTAATCCTCGTTTGGCCCTTTCCCTTAAAAGTTAGTGAAGGAGAATCACTAGGTTTTCAAAAAGATACTGAATGTAGTTATCAGATGCAAGGATAGAAAAAAACTCTCTGGCTTCAAAGGCCTTGGATTCATTGCAGTGGACTTTTTATCATAGGCTCAGGTCACCTGATATTACCTGGACTAAACAGGTATATAAGTAGCATGATGATCTCCACTTATACAGAAAGATATTGAGGCAGAAATTCTTAAATATTTCATATTTAAGAATAAGTATGAATATAAAATAATATAAAAATATAAAAAGCATAAATAATGATATAAAATACTAATATATGAACAGTATAACACTAATATAATATAATTATATATAATTAATAATTGAATTATTAATTAAATATATTTATCTAATGTAATATTATAAAACATCATATAAAATATAATAATAAAATATTATATAAAATATAATAAATAATAAATATAATAAACATATAAAATAAATAACAAACATAACAAATATAATAAATAAATAAATATAAAATATAAAATGCATGAATTCATCGAAGGTTCCAGAGTCAAACCAACATTTTAAAATTTAAATTTATATAGTTTTTTTGAGATGTGACATATACTATTCCGTAAGGTTAAGATGTATGGTATGGGGGCGCCTGGGTGGCTCAGTGGGTTAAGCTGCTGCCTTCGGCTCAGGTCATGATCTCAGGGTCGTGGGATCGAGTCCCGCATCGGGCTTTCTGCTCAGCAGCGAGCCTGCTTCCCTCTCTCTCTCTGCCTGCCTCTCTGTCTACTTGTGATCTCTCGCTGTCAAATAAATAAATAAATAAAATCTTTAAAAAAAAAAAAGATGTATGGTATGATGATTTGATATACACATATATTGCAAACCATGGATCTGATAAGGGGTCAATATCCAAAATAAGGAATTCATACAACTCAATAGCAAAAAAAATCTAATTAAAAATGTGAAGATCTGAATATAAATTTTTCCAAAAGACATACAAAAATGGACAACAGGGTATGTGAAAAGATGCTCAAATCACTAGTCATCAGGAAATGTAAATCAAACCCATATTAAGATATCACCTCACACCTGTTAGAATGCCTATTATCAATAAGACAAGAGATTTCACTCTGACAGTGTATCTAGTATGTCAAAAAAGAAAGGAAAGAAGGAAGGCAGACAGACAGACAAGAAATAACAAATGTTGGTGAGGATGTGAAGAAATGGGAAACCTTGTGCACTGTTGGTGAGAATGTAAACTGGTGCAGTCACTATGGAAAACAGAATGGAGGCCCCTCAAAAAGTTAAAAATAAGGCCCATACTGCATGGAGCACTGGGTGTGGTGCAAAAACAATGAATACTGTTACACTGAAAATAAACAAATAAAAAAATTAAAAATAAAAAAAATATTATGTGATCCAACAGTTCTACTTCTGGATGTATATCTGAAGGAAATATCACTATCTCAAGGACATTATCTGCACTTCAGTGTTCATTGCAGCATTATTCAAAGCAACTTTTAGTGGAATTTTGTTCTCTATTCCACTATGCCTTGGCTTTAATGATTTAAAAAGAAGAAATATTTTTATGTTTCCTCATACATATTTTTATGTATTTGTGAATTCAAAAGATCCTGACATTTTACCTTTAAAACCATTCCTTCCCTAGCCAAATTATCCTTTCTTCATGTTGGTACCTTTAGTACTTTTTTGGTAGCTGTATTGTGAATTCATTGGCAGATAAATTCATGTCTTTTCCTCTCAATGATTTGATGTTTATAAAAACTATCAAACAAGTACTATGTTATTTTGATGGTTTTCCATTTATCCCTGAGAACAATAAAAGATATATTGATCATTGTTCTCCTTGACTTGGAGATTTCACAGCCCACAAGCACCTCCTTTTTCTAGATTTACATAATTTTTGGGGGTGGATTCAGAAAAGTAGAGTTTGGGCAAAACTTTTTTTAAACAGAGAGAGATCATGTGAGGTGAGGATTTTAATATTTTTTTTGACGAAGAGGCTCATACATATTCATGTAGTCAATCAACAAGTCCGTGCACGTGCATTTGTGCATACAACAGAAAAGAGATCCTTCAGGGCAGGCAGCTTAGCTGTAGAGACCTCTACCTCCCAGTGCATTAACTAGTGAGTTCTGGTAGAGGTAAATTAGAGTAAGATACTAGTTCGCATTACACATATTGACTTGAAAACATCTTCAGAATTCAGATATATTTTTTCAATATTCCTGTTTAGTTTTTTTGTCCTTTACACGCCCTTCCTCCCTGGAAGTACAATTAAAAAGAAGTCTCACTGATTATATATTGTGGTTTTCTGGTTAACTTAAGTTTTACTACACACAATTTTTACCATTTAGACTCTTCCCATTAAAACAAAGAGCAAAGAAATAATAAATGAAAGATTTACTCAATTTCTATTCAGAACTATTATGCAACTTAAAGCCTTTTGGTTTAAAATTTCTTTAATATTTTGGTCTGCATTAAAATCTGTAGATGGCCAAATTACAGAATTTTTCACCCATTCATTCTTTCATCCATAAATATGATTGTCTTCTGTCTGCTTTGCATGGTATAGAATTGGTACATGGAGTCCAGATAAATAAATATATGAAAGGAGAAGCATGGTCCCTGCTTTCATTGAACTTAATGTCTTTTTAAATTCAACTGGATACATTAATTATTTATGTCCTTGAGATTCTTTGGAAAAATAAGAGTTGAATTTGTTGCATTTTTAAAGATGTGATTATAGTTGAAATGTACAATCTGTAGCCTTAAAAGATAAAGATGAATTTTATGCTACAGTGTGATAGCTGTACTTCCACGATGGAATCCTTATACCTTTGGAGACAGTAGAGGCAGTTCAAAGGCCCTTTCCCCCAGGTCTGACCAAATTACAAAAAGATGTGAATTTCTCAGGAAAGCATGATTCTTTGAAGTATTTCCTTAAACAATAAAGATGTCAAGAAAACAGTGAAATAAAAGGAAAGAAGAAAGTAGAAATAGAGAGAAAAATGTACAAAGACTAAAAGAATAGATGAAAGGAAAGGAAAGGACCAGTTAAAAGAGAAAGGAGAGAAGAGAAAAGAGAAGGGAGGGAGTGGACGGGAGGAAAGGAGGAGAAGGAAAGGAATTTGTGAAGAAAGAGGATTCAGAAAGGACGGGTGGTTTCTTGAGACACATGGAAGGAAAATGGCCAGTAGGATGTATGTGTATATATATATATATATATATATATATATATATATATATTTTTTTTTTTTTTTTTTTTTTTTTTTTTAAAGAGACATTGCACAGTCATCCTTTCCTTCTCTGGTGCCCCATTTCAGCCCTATTCTTATCTGAGGCATTTCCAGGGGAGCTTCGATCCCCTTGGGCCACTTGACTGTTTTTCTCTCCAAAGTGTCTCAACTAGATGCTGTTACCCTTCTCATTAATGAACTCTAGACATTCTGGCTTTGTAAGTCTTTGCAGAGAAAAGTATTTCTGACCTAATTCTGAAATAGATTTAATTATATAAAATAAAACCAGCATTTTAAAAACATGGCTTCATTAAAATCATCTGCTTCTTTATTTAAATAGCTTTTCTCTGAATTCCTTCTATGAGGGACCATGCAATGAAGAAAGACCAGGGAAAGAGCATGAGTACATTTTAATGAATATATTTTATTTTGGCAACTGGATTTTATGGAGTCACAACATTTAAGCACTGAATGCAATCTTCAAAATATTTTTATCAAGAAACTTTGTTGTGTATGTCTTTTATGAGGCAACACATCTATATATTTTGTTTCTCAATGATTTTTAATGAGAAGCCTATTTGGGAGGAAGAAAATGCTGTCATTTATAGACCTATTGACTTATGCGATTTGCACTCAGTGTGGATTCCTGCCTAGGTCTGGGCCTATTGTGTGATTCAAGGCACAGAACTCAAATCTCTAAGATCCAGTGATTTTCATATATAAAATAGAAAGAATAGCATTTACCTTTCAGGATTATTCGGATTAGGGAAGATATATTCAAAGGCAGTGGAATGCAAAAAATAAGTGCCACTTTCTATTAGGGTGCTTGCCTGAGGTGCTTCCTTTTCTTCACCTTCTAATTCTAACTTTTCTGCTTCTTTTGGGAGCTCTGTGGTCCAGACATCATACCAGCAAGGGTGTTAGACAATGATAGAGTTAGAGTTAACAACAGCTGAGAGGCTGTCATAATGGCAAATTGTATCAGCTTAACGCTGGGAATCCTTAACCTCTGTTGGGCTGCTCAAAAGCTTCTTTTTTTTTTTTTTTTTTTTTTTTTTTTTTTTTTTTGCCTTTTTCCTGGTCCTCAGCCAAGTATAGCAGTCTGTAAGTGGTCTCTGCCTAAGTAACCTATGGCTATAGCTTTAGTGATCCACTGGGAGCTCTTCTGATTCAAGTGTAAGAAGTTTCATTTTAGTCTAGAAAGCTTAAAATCTTCCCTAGGAGGAAATCACCCATTTTTTTCCGATCCAAGTAAAGTAGTATCAAGGAGAGATGATGTAGCTCTCAAGAGCAAGTTGTCTTAAGTAAAAGTTTCAGACTCTCCTATGTCTTCCAACAGGACATTTCCTTAAGATGTCAATTCTATTTTGTAGTGAGGCTACTGACCTTTATTCAGTCCGGGTTCCAGCCACCTCAAACCTGTTTATTTCAAACAACATGGGTAAATGCAGACAGATATTAAACATTCCAAAAGGATTTTATGTATGTATGTATGTAGGTATGTATGTATGTATTATTTTTAGTTTTTTTCATTTTCTAGCAGAGAAGGCAGTGTAAGATACTGAATTTATATATAAGACGTGAATATAAGTGTTTTCTCTGTTTCTCCATTTCTATTAGAGCCTCTTAGACTCCCACAAAACCCCAGCATCTTTTGGGACCCATATCCTTCCAGAATTATCCTCTCTGGCCTGCTCTTCCCAAAATGACTCTCTTATTCATGAATCCTTGTTCATTTCTCATTTTGATATGAGATTTATTTGTGCCATGTCCCTTTGATATATTTGTATAATCTTGGAGATTAGAGGACATGATTGTCTACTAGAATTAGGAGTTCCTATAATGATAGTAGTTCTGAGGTGGGTTTTTTTGGTTTGTTTGTGTCAGTATCCCTTTTATACTCTTAAAAATTATTGAGAACCCCCAAGATTTGCTTAGGTGGGTTATAGTTATCAAGATTTACCATATTAGAAATTTGAACCTAGATCTATTACATGTTAATATAATTAACATTTTTTATGAGAAATAACTTGTATTTTCCAGAAGTTTATAAGAATGGTGCTGCTTTACATATTTACAAAATCTTTTTATGTTAGCTTAATAGAAGGCAGATGGATTCTCATATCTGCTTCTGCATTTAATCTGTTATATTATTGCATTCAGATAGTTTCTGGATAATCTGGTCATACATTCATGAGAGAATGAGAATGGAAAAGCCAAATAATATCTTAGTATTTGTGTAAGTTTTCTACTGCTGCTATAACAAACCATTAAAAACACAGTGGCTTAAAACAACACAAATTTATTGTCTTCTAGTTGTTGCTGTCAGAAGTCCAAAAAGGGTCTCGTGGAGGAAAAATCAAGGTATTGGCAGGGTTGTGTTCCTTCTGGAAGGTCAGGGAGAATAAGTTTTTTTGTCTTTTCCTTCAAGCTTCGAGAGGCCACCAACATTACTAAGCCTATGGCCCCTTCTTCATCTTCAAAGACAGCAATTGTTAAACCCAGTCCCCTCACACTGCCTTCTCTTTGGTTTTCTTCTTTAGTTCCCTCTTCCACTTTTAAGGACCCTTATGATTACATGGGGCTCACCCAGATAATCCAGGACAGTCTGTGTTAAGGTCAGGTGATTAACAACTTTAATCCATTACAATCTTAATTATCTTTGCCATGTAATGTTAATATATTCACAAATTTCTTAAATTAGACCATGGACATCATTGGGAGAGCTTTATTTTACCTACTGCAGTATTATTATTAAATTCATTTTGACTTCATGGATCCCCATGGATCAAGGTATCTATATCTATGTGTATATATACACATCTTATATATACATATCTTATATGGACCTATATAGTTCAAACCCATGTTGTTCAAAGGTCTAAGGTATCTATATCTATGTGTATAGATATATATACACATCGATGTGTATATACACATATATCTATACACATAGATATAGATACCTTAGACCTTTGAACAACATGGGTTTGAACTATATAGGTCTCAAAGGTCTAAGGTATCTATATCTATGTGTATAGATATATGTGTATATACACATCGATGTGTATATATATCTATACACATAGATATAGATACCTTAGACCTTTGAACAACATGGGTTTGAACTATATAGGTCCACTTATTTAAGGTGGGGAGAAAACCTCTTTCTTCATGAATCAACACAAATGTTACTTTTTGTATAATGACTGAGAAGAAGAAGAGAAACAGCACCCGTAGCTTCCTATCCTCTCAAGCAGAAGCAATTTCCTCCTCTGAACTCATGAGGGAGGCAGGAGCAAATGTGGCCATTCCTCTGTTTTCAGAGGCATAAAAAGCAACAAAGCATTTGGGTACAGGAAGGAGGATGGAGGACACTTATCGGATACCATATGATAGTGCAGGAGCCAGAGCTTAAATTTGGAAGATACAACCTAAACAGAGGAATTGAGCTTTGAATGGGGTGTGGAGGCCCCAGAACTGTGAATAGGGTAGAGCCAGGAGAAGAGAAGTTATGTTTCAGCTCCTGTTCATTATCTCCAAAATGGTGTAGCCCACAGAAATGCAAACTACACCTGCTAATACTGACTTGACTTGCTCACAGCTTTGCTTAATCAAAGGAGGACTCTTGGTCTCCCCATTTCCCACTTATTTCCACTGTTATAGCAGTTCTAGCACTTTGCCATAGGGTTAATACTTAGCTTCTCCGGCAAACATTTGAGTCAGCTCTTATTGGAATCAATTTTTTTTTTCTTGAAACCAAGTCTGTTTATTATTAACAACTTACGAACTATTCAGACATATTAGCTTCAAACTAATTAGAAACATACATAGTGTGAAAAGCAAATAAATATTGTAATTCATTCGTTGCTTATTCATTAGTGAACTTGGATGAACATGCTCATCTTAGTATTTTAATGGCTGAAGTATATACGTGGCACTAACTACATAATGACCCCCAAATTAAGTAATCAAGCTCTCATTCAACAATCATGTAGCACTAATTTTGGTCCAAGATTAGAGCTATCAAAAACACAAATGCTGCTCTGCACCAGATGAGAAGAGCATTGGTTAACTTCGTTACTCTCCTCGTCCAGACATCTGTGTCTTTACCCATCTTTAGTTATTGAGGTCTCTTTCACCAGTAAATGCCTACTTCAGCGAGTACTGAGGTGTCCCCAGTCCACACTAGCCTTTACTGTAGTGTAGCTCCTCTTCAAGTGTGCACATGGCGTGCTCTGATAGCTGAGATGTGTGGTTAGTCCCGCCTGGTTTTCAGACACTGTGTACTCCTGGTATCGCAGGTAACGTATCCAAGTCTCTGCCTGCGTCTCAGGTCGCAACATCTACTGTCATATTCACATTGACACCATAATCTTGTGAATTTCCCAACTCTTTCCCAGCCAGATTTTTGGATGTTGTATCATATTACACTAAGGCAATCTGCCAAGATCCCTTTGTTTGTCATTGGCCTTTGACCACTTTATGTGTTGTATTAGACTTGAGACTTGACTCTTGGGCTTACACTCTCAGGTGAGAAACAAAGCACAAGTCTTCTCTGCTGTAAGATTTCCTCTAATCTGATATGGGTTTCTGTGGTGATCATGAAAACATGCCTTTCAGATCTCTGTGGAGAATATATCTGATCCCCACCTCTACCTGCCATGTTCAGAAATGCATCACTGTATTTGAGGGAAGCCATACTTTCTAAGGGCTGCTCTCAGTCAGTAAGGAGCATGACTGGGATATTAAGGTCAGAAAACCATCTGGGAGGAACAGGGCTCATCTGATGTGTGACTGGCTTGAGGACTCCCTGTGGGCTTGACCAAAATCTTAGATTTTCCTGTGAATATCTTCCCTCCCTCCTTCCCTCCTTTTCTCCTTCACAGGATCCAGATGGTTGTCTGACAACTGTCTTGGCTCTCCCCACCCCCGCAGTTTCCTTATTCCAATAAATCTCTTCTATTTCTAATCCCATATTGGCATCTGTTTCTTAGAAGACAAGCACTATAACAATTTAGAACAACTAAAATTGTAATCCTCCTGCCTTATTTCTTAGAGATATTCTCTTTAGGATCTAAATATTTCCAATCTCTTCCACTTCATCTCGTCCCTCTTTCTAATTGAAATTTCTCATGGGTGGGAGAGTAACTAACATTATCATTCTGTAAACACTTCAATTTTATTGTTTATTTTTGAAACTCTATAATCTAGATTTTAGCTTTCATCTTGCTTAGAATAGTCAAGTTTTTGGAATTTCAGAAAACAAAATCTCCAAACTAAGCAAATCAAACAAAAATATCTTTGCTTCCCACAAAACTTGGCTCTTAAACTTTTGCTTCCATACAATGTGTTCAACAAAAGCCCATTCAGAAATTCATCTATCCCTTGGTTTTGGGATGTCTTCACTCTCGTTTTGTGGGCAGAGCAATGAAAAAGCTATCACTGCACTGATAATTAAATGGTGGGAGAGGTATAAAAGAACAGTGGGGGAAAAAAGTGAAGTAAAAAGAATAAAAAAGAACATATAATTTAGAATCAAAATCACTAAAGTATAATTTAATATCATTTAGCATCAAAATATTTTTATTCCCATATAGACTTCATCCTTTCTTTGTGATTCAGGAACGAAGAGGAGGAAGCAAGGGTTCCTTTCTAGGTATAGTTCAGTTGTAAGAAAAGATTGTATCTATTTTTGCCCCCTTCCCCTCTATTTCTTTTGGGAACATCAATCCAGAATTTCAAAAACCCTTGCGCAACATGGACTATTACAAACCATACATGAGAATTGCAGCAAGTCAGCTTGAGGCCAGGACTTTGACCCTAGGAGAAATGATTTATGCAGAGAGGAATCAGATTTAGGTTTTAGAACAGTGGACTTAGTAATATTTATCTTGAAAGTATACTACAGAACACTTTTTTTTTTTTTAAACAGGAGATACAGCTTTATTGTGAAAAAGAAAAGTTAACAGAAATCTGAAGCAAGTAACAACGTTTAGCCTGTTATTTACAATATATAGAGTCTGGGGTTTCCCATACACATCTGTCCTGCCCTCCCCTAAGCCTCAGAAGCATTTATTCCATTCAACAGCAATCATTTCTTCTCTCTGGCCCTGAGCCTGCCATTGGCCATAGAGACACAATTCCCCAGAGTGAAATCCCATCATGTGATTCCTAGGCACTATCTTTTAACTCCTTCCCAGTCTACAGCTCCTACAGAGCACTCTGGGGGCTCTTCTGCTCAGTGGAGGAGGCTTCCGCTGGGGTTGGAGGGGCACCTCAGGCATTGATTCAGGTGGGGGACCACTCTCTTCTCGGAGATGGCCCTGATAGAGCCGTCGAAGGCGGGACAACACTCTCTCTGGTGGCTGTTTCCAGCTGTACCACGGATACCAGGGGGTCACCTGAAACCAGGGAGGGCGCTGGCAGAGTAGCACTCCCAGCTCCATGAGAGGTACTGAAGTCAAGGTCCCGAGGTTAAACTGAGGAATGTGGTAACTGAGGAGACCATGAGCTCTGGCTTTCTGGATGGCCTGGGTCAACTTCTCGTGTTGCTTCACACAGACCCCTGTGTATGGAGCCTGGAAGATGACACCTGTGTGGGCGCAAACTGTTCCAAGAGCTTCACCTTCCCAAAGTCGACATGCAGCTTGTGATCCCGGCAGATGGGACAGGGATTCCCAGCAACTTTATCTCTACGAATACAAGTCTTTCTAGTCCGCTGTGGGGGTATTCCACCTTTGTGGTTTCTACGGTAGTCAGCCCAGACGGGGCGAGAACCATCGCGGTTCTGGTATTCTTCTGAGTCCAGATATTTCCAGGGTTCATTCTTATAAGGTGTTATAGGATCTGGGGACAAAGAATCTTCCTCAGAGGGGCCTCTGGTGCAGAGTCTGAAGAGGAACCTGAACTCTGTAGGCACCTCTGAAGGGCGAAAGGCTAGGAAGGAGCCTCAGCCACGAACGCAAAACGGAGGCCGCTATGTTGACGTACGCCAAGGGCAGCCAGAACACTTTTTTTTTTTTTTTAAGATTTTATTTATTTATTTGACAGAAATCACAAGTAGGCAGAGAGCCCTATGCGGATCCCAGGACCCTGGGACCATGACCCGAACTGAAGGCAGAGGCCTCAACCACTGAGTCACCCAGGCGCCCCTACTACAGAACACTTTAAATCCCCAGAAATAATAAGCAGAAGTAACAAAAGAGGGAGAAGGGAGCAATGTCATGAAAAATTAGGATTCTATCTTAGACTGTGAACATTGACAAAAATTAAAGCTTTCCTTTAATAGGGAAATGGAACTGTGATAGCAGTTTTATACCAAAACAAAACAAAAAAACAAGGTGGGGGGGAGCAGCTAGGCAGAGTTCAGATGGAAGTTGGGAGTTTTCTGAAAGTCGGAGGGAGACCAGAGAATGGAGCCCACATCCTGAGGTCAGATCAGGCTAAGCTGATGCCTACTCTCCTTCTAGGTCAAAGCCAGGATCTGAGCAGTGACTCACTCACTCCCTGTCACTGAAACCTGTGGAGTCAGACTCACACACAGGGAAGCTTCCCATGCTCCTGAGGCCAGACCCGTTGAGGCTGTGGGAGTAGTATGAACCACCAAGAAGGAGCAGAGAGATGTAAGGTTGGGGGTGGTGGTGAGTAATTCATCCAGTATCTAGGTCTTGATCTAACATCTCAGTGAGATTGGCATTATATGCTAAAGAAACAGATTCTGGAAAGAGTCATAATCCCACCTGCTTAGAAGGGAAGAATTCAGATGAGAATAAACATCAGGTGGTGGTTTACAGGGGGGGAATAGAAGGGAAATTTATATTATGAATTACATTAGTAAGCTATGTATTTCCCAATTCACTTTCTTTTTACATCTCTCCCACCATTTAATGGTGATGAAGGTTTTCATCTTTAAGCCATGACCACTGGATGGGAATGATAGAGAAAAAGATAAAATCTGAATTATTGTGTTTGAATTATTTTATTATCTTCTATAACCTATAGCAGAAGCAACATTTTTGAAAGACATGACTGCAATTGCAAAAGCAAAGCATCTAAAAGAGAAAACTATTTATATTTAGCTATCTATTTATATATATTTTTTATCATTTCAAAAGCTTCTTTTAAAATAGTAAGAACTATAGGCTGATACAGAGATAGAGAACACAGAGTTGACAATATGAACCACAAAGGCTGGAATAATCCTTTGATTTAAGAAAAAATTTCTCCACCATGGCAAGAAGAGGTTCCTTTCTGGATTGGAAGAAGAAACTTATAAAGGAGAACAAGATTTTAAGTGCCACTGTTGGGCTCTGGTCCCTGCTCCTCTCCTCTCTGGGAGGTGAAACACTGGGGTGTGTGTGTGTTTGTGCGTGTGTGTGTGTGTGTGATGGGGGTTATGTGGTATGTGATAGAAATCTCTGGCTATGTTTGAATCTCTGAAAGCTGATAGGTCTTGTGACCCATTTTTACCTCTGAAATTATAGGAGATAAGTTTATAGGTTTAAGTTTGTTTCTTTCCTGATCCCATTTAAAAGATAAAGAAACTCTAAAAAGAGTAGCAGGTAACATCACTAATACCTTTGGGCAGTATAATTCTTTGTGGTAGGGGCTATTTTGTGCATTGTGAGACTGTGGGGTCTTTAGAGTACCCCTGGTCTCTATCCCCTAGATGTTAGTTGCACACCTCCTCCCCTAGCTGTGACAACCAAAAATGTCCTCAGACATTGTGAAATGCCTCTTGAATGGCAGAATTAACCCTGGGTAAGAACCAGTGCTCTTACAGTAAATTAGAGTTAGTTGATGTAAGACCTCAGTGAGATCATTCTCTTTCATGCTATGGGGACCGGGATGTCCCAAGACGGTAAGGACAAGAATGGAGAAAGGGCATTGAGGGGGAGGGTGGGGCCCAAACTCCAAGCTTCCTCTGCCATCATTTTGTCCTGGGTTGGGACTTTGTTCCATCTTCAGATTTTTATTAGCATCTTCTTAACAAGATGCCAAATCTAAGGAATGAATTCATCTCCTTAGGAACCTTTCCAAGTATGTGGAAAGAAGAATTATTCCAAACAACAGGAAATAAAAAAGACAATGTGCATGTGTGTGTGTGTGTGTGTGTGTGTGTGTGATGGCCTGGGGTTGGTTAGGTTGCAGTGAGCAAGCTAGTTTCCTTTAATGGCTCATTAGTGGACTGCTGGAAAATGTGTAATAGTCCTAAAACAAAATCTGCAGCTAGATCAGAAAGCAGCTTGAGTCCCAGACATACATAAAAGTGTCCCAAAATAACAAATTGGAATTCATTTCACAAAATATTCGCTAATGCGTTTGAAAAAAAGCACACACCACAGATATTTTGGTGACCAAATATACCTGGTGAGTAACATTGCCTCCCCCAAAATAAAAAGCCCAAGAGTGTGCACACAGAATGAATTTTGTGATCTGACACCCAAATAAGAAAGATCAAAACAGTGTTTAGTGGTGTAAGGCTAGGAAAAAGTATTAGCTTCATAATGCTCTAACCCTGAGACTCAGGAG
Organism: Meles meles; assembly: GCF_922984935.1. Classification (NCBI taxonomy): domain Eukaryota; kingdom Metazoa; phylum Chordata; class Mammalia; order Carnivora; family Mustelidae; genus Meles; species Meles meles. The sequence continues at coordinate 150,419,516 of NC_060068.1, forward strand.
TGGCAAATATATCCAGTTAAGGTCACATCTGGAATTTTTTATTTACTTTGGTTCATTTCAGGTTTGGATAGACGTAAATTTTGGCAAGCATTTAAGCGTGAGCAATGATGAAGGTTGGGAAGTGATGGATAAAAAAGAGGAGGAGGAGAAAGAATATTACCAGGAACTTCCTCCAAGTAACAAGAGCAAATGCTATACTTTATGCACACATTGTCAGAGACTGATTTATAGTGGAACCGTTTAAAGTGACTCATATTCTAGCACATGGGGCAGCCATTAACAATGTACTACTGCAACCAGCAGCCAACCCAATCTGAGAGTAGCTTATTGAGACAGAGCTCTATAAGAGATCTGAGCAGAGAGCCTGATGCGGGCCTCGATCCCAGGACCCTGGGATCATGACCTGAGCCGAAAGCAGAGGCTTTAACCCACTGAGCCACCCAGGCGCCCTGTACTACACATTTTACTGACCTCAACAAATTGTTACAAATCTATGTATATGTATACATATATGTACATGCTTTCCCCTTTTCTCTTTTTCTCTCTCACTCATTTATTTTGATATCTATCTCTTAATCAAGGTATTAGAAATAACTCATAAATAGCAAGGTCAAGAGAATAATCTGCACCCTTGTCTGATGTGGATCCTAGTTTCTGTGTCCCACGATGTGCTCCTCCCAAGCAGTCTGTGTTGAGGTTTCCATTTCTTATTGAAGAGGCTTTGAATTAATCCTAAAATGAGGACACCAAAGACAGGCTGGGTGTTTTGGAGGTGAGCCGATACGTTTCCTTATAGCATAGTTTTTTGTTTTTAAAGATTTTATTTCTTTATTTGGAGAGAGAGAGGGAGAGGGCACAAGCAGGGGGAGTGGCAGGCAGAGGGAGAAGCCAGGCTTCCCACTGAGCAAGGAGCCCGATATGGGACTTAATTCCAGGACCATGGAATCATGACCTGAACTGAAAGCAGATGCTCAATGCACAGAACCACCCAGGCATCCCTAGCATAGATTTTAATATGCTTTGGAGATGTTGTTTTTAAGGAAAGACACCTGTAAATTTTCCTTGATAAGATTAAATTCATTATACATAACTATTTTTAAGATCATCCTTTCAGGAATGAATATATTCTACATGTGGTAAGGGTCATTCACACAAACTAAAATGATTCAATTCCACTAATCTTGTTACTTTTACATCTTCAAAGAACCTTAAAAACTTAACTATGTGAATCATCTTAAAATGTCCAAATAATCAAATAAGAACTTAAAAAGACCTCGGGAGGAAGAGTTACAGTGGTGGAAGTGTAGGGAACCCTAGGCTTGCCTCATCCCTTGAACACAGCTAGATACATATCAAATCATTGTGAATACTCAAGAAATCAATCTGAGGACTGAGAGAGCGAAAATGCGCAACTAGAGGTGAACAAACCACCGCATTGTGGAAAGCAGGAGCTGTGGAGAGTAGACTTGGAGCAGAGAAGAGCTGCAGGGGCTACAATGGGGAGGGAGCCCTGATCATGGAGAGAGGAGCAAGAGAGAAAGAAGGAGAGATATAGAAAGGGTGAAAGTACACGTGGGGAATTGCACAAGAAAAACTCTTGCTCAGAACCACTGACTGAAAAGGAGAGGGGCGGAATGCTGCAAGTTTTTGTAAACAGCAGAGTCCAGAGGGTGAAGTTTCTGAGGTACATGCCATTGCCAGGGTCACACTTGGAGGGCTCAGTGGTGCTCTGGTATGGAAGGGAGGCAGAGACCTGGGAACAGGCAGTGTGGTCTGAGGATCCCCAGGTTGCATGGGGGAGAAGCTTGGCATACATTTGGGAGAGGTACCAGAGCCTCTCCAGGGCAGAAGACCCAAAGGGTGCCATTGAGCTTTCCCCGTTCACTAAGAAAGGAAAAGGGTTGGTGGCGGAGGGCAATGCGGCTTTCTGCTGAGCTTTATCATGAATTCTGAACCACTGTGCAGTCATACAACCAATTTCTGGGACAAGCTGGCACCAGCCACAGTGCAGTGAGACCACCCCCCCAGAGGACCAGCCCAAGTCCACGCTGTTTGGATCTCTAAAATTTGGACTTTTGAAACCCAGCCTCCACCTTGAATAAAACACAGGAGTTCTGTGCCACCTGGCAAGTGGACAGTTCAGATGCAGGCAGGGTGAAGGTGGGGATTTGGTGGGGACACAAGAGAGGCAATTATTTGTTCTTCTATGAGGGTTTCCTGAAGCGTGATGGGCATGAGCTCCCTACTCTGGGAAGGGAGATCGGGCTGCACCATTTTCACCCTGCTCGCCAGTACTAATAAACTTCAGTGATCAAAATAGCACTGCCAAGGAGGACACAGTCACTTACATGAAGCCCTGACCCCTGCACTCTGAAGGTGCATCTCCACTAGGGCAAGTCCATCTGAGAATCAGCACAACAGGCTCCCAACCCAGGAGACCAGCACACCCCTCACGTGCACCAAGTCTATCGATCATAGAGTGCTACAAAGCTTCAGCTCTAGGTGAAACAGGATCTAGCTTCCTTTGTTCCCCTCACCACCTTGGGATATGGAAAAAGCAATTTTTATTTTTTTCTGAATTTATACATAAAATTTATATATAAGATCTAGCTTCTTTTAACAAGCAGATCGAAACACACCTAGAATCTGATTCCTTTTTTTCCCCCTCATCTTGACAATATGGGAAGATGTAGGAAATCACCTACATCTTCCAGGGATTTAATCAATATGGCCAGGGATTTAATCAATATAGATACAAGTAAGGTGTCTGAACTAGAATTTAAAACAATTGTAAGGATACTAGATGGGCTTGGAAAAAGAATAGGAGACATGAGAGAATCCCTTACTGCAGAGGTAAAAGAACTAAAAACTAGTTAGGCCAAATTAAAAATGCTATAACTGATACTTGACTCTCTCTGCTTGACTTATTTCACTCAGCATAATTTCTTCCAGTCCTGTCCATGTTGCTACAAAAGTTGGGTATTCATCCTTTCTGATGGAGGCATAATACTCCATTGTGTATATGGACCACATCTTCCTTATTCATTCATCTGTTGAAGGGCATCTTGGTTCTTTCCACAGTTTGGCGACCATAGCCATTGCTGCAATAAACATTGGGGTACAGATGGCACTTCTTTTCACTACATCTGTATCTTTGGGGTAAATACCCAGCAGTGCAATTGCAGGGTCATAGGGAAGCTCTATTCTTAATTTGTTCAGGAATCTCCACACTGTTCTCCAAAGTGGCTGCACTAACTTGCATTCCCACCAACAGTGTAAGAGGGTTCCCCTTTCTCCACATCCTCTCCAACACACGTTGTTTTCTGTCTTGCTAATTTTGGCTATTCTAACTGGTGTCAGGTGGTATCTCAATGTGGTTTTCATTTGAATCTCCCTGATGGCTAGTGATGATGAACATTTTCTCATGTGTCTGATAGCCATTTGTATGTCTTCGTTGGAGAAGTGTCTGTTCATATCTTCTGCCCATTTTTTGATATGATTATCTGTTTTGTGTGTGTTGAGTTTGAGAAGTTCTTTATAGATCCTGGATATCAACCTTTTGTCTGTACTGTCATTTGCAAATATCTTCTCCCATTCCATGGGTTGCCTTTTTGTTTTGTTGACTGTTTCCTTTGCTGTGCAGAAGCTTTTGATCTTGATGAGGTCCCAAAAGTTCATTTTTGCTTTTGTTTCCTTGGCCTTTGGAGACATATCTTGAAAGAAGTTGCTGTGGCTGATATCGAAGAGGTTACTGCCTATGTTCTCCTCTAGGATTCTGATAGATTCCTGTCTCACATTGAGGTCTTTTATCCATTTCGAGTTTATCTTTGTGTACGGTGTAAGAGAATGGTCGAGTTTCATTCTTCTACATAGAGCTGTCCAGTTTTCCCAGCACCATTTATTGAAGAGACTGCCTTTTTTCCATTGCATATTTTTTACTGTTTTGTCGAAGATTATTTCACCATAGAGTTAAGGGTCCATATCTGGGCTCTCCACTCTGTTCCACTGGTCTATGTGTCTGTTTTTATGCCAGTACCACGCTGTCTTGGTGGTCACAGCTTTGTAGTAAAGCTTGAAATCGGGTAACGTGATGCCGCCAGTTTTGTTTTTGTTTTTCAACATTTCCTTAGCAATTCGGGGTCTCTTCTGATTCCATACAAATTTTAGGATTATTTGCTCCAGCTCTTTGAAAAATACCGGTGGAATTTTGATCGGAATGGCATTAAAAGTATAGATTGCTCTAGGCAGTATAGACATTTTAACAATGTTTATTCTTCCAATCCAAGAGCATGGAACGGTCTTCCATCTTTTTGTGTCTTCTTCAATTTCTTTCATGAGTGTTCTGTAGTTCCTCGAGTACAGGTCCTTTACATCTTTGGTTAGGTTTATTCCCAGGTATCTTATGGTTCTTGGTGCTATAGTAAATGGAATCAATTCTCTAATTTCCCTTTCTGTATTTTCATTGTTAGTGTATAAGAAAGCCACTGATTTCTGTACATTGACTTTGTATCCTGCCACGTTACTGAATTGTTGTATGAGTTCTAGTAGTTTGGGGGTGGAGTCTTTGGGGTTTTCCATATAAAGAATCATGTCATCTGCGAAGAGAGAGAGTTTGACTTCTTCTTTGCCAATTTGGATACCTTTTATTCCTCTTTGTTGTCTGATTGACGTTGCTAGAACTTCTAATACTATGTTGAACAAGAGTGGTGAGAGTGGGCATCCTTGTCGTGTTCCTGATCTCAACGGGAAGGCTGCAAGCTTTTTCCCATTGAGGATGATATTTGCTGTGGGTCTTTCATAGATAGATTTTATGAAGTTCAGGAATGTTCCCTCCATCCCTATACTTTGAAGCGTTTTCATCAGGAACGGATGCTGGATTTTGTCAAATGCTGTTCCTGCATCAATTGAGAGGACCATGTGGTTCTTCTCTCTTCTCTTATTGATTTGTTCTATCACATTGATTGATTTGCGAATGTTGAACCAACCTTGCAACCCAGGGATGAATCCCACCTGGTCATGGTGGATAATCTTTTGAATGTGCTGCTGGATCCTGTTTGCTAGGATCTTGTTGAGAATCTTTGCATCCATATTCATCAGTGATATTGGTCTGAAATTCTCCTTTTTGGTAGGGTCTTTGCCTGGTTTGGGGATCAGGGTAATTCTGGCTTCATAAAAAGAGTCTGGAAGTTTTCCTTCTGCTTCAATTTTTTGGAGCAGCTTCAGGAGAATTGGTGTTATTTCTTCTTTGAAAGTTTGGTAGAATTCCCCAGGGAATCCGTCAGGTCCTGGGCTCTTGTTTTTTGGGAGGTTTTTGATCACTGCTTCAATCTTCTTACTAGATATCATGGAGGACATGGGGAGATGGAGAGGAGAGGGATTTGAGGGAAACTGGAAGGGGAGATGAACCATGAGAGACTATGGACTCTGAAAAACAACCAGAGGGCTTTGAAGGGGGGGGGGAGTGGGAGGTTGAGGAACCAGGTGGTGGGTAATAGGGAGGGCTGCATGGAGCACTGCATGGAGCACTGGGTGTGCTGCCAAAACAATGAACACTGTTATGCTGTAAATAAACAAATAAAAAAAATTTAAAAAAAGAACAAAATTGGAGAACTTATACTACTTGACATCAAGACATTATATTGCTACAGTAAACATGACAGTGGGTATTGATGCCAAGACAGACAAACAGATCAATAGGATACAATAAAGTACAGAAACAAGGACCTCCATATATGGCCAACTGATTTTTGACAATGATTTAAAGGCAATTTAGTAGAAATGATAGTCTTTTCAACAAATGGTGCCGGAACAATTGGATATCCCTATGCAAAAGAGATAAAAAAAAGAAGCAAAAACTGGAAGAACTAAATGAGAGAAATAGAAAAATCTACAATTATAATTGGATATTGTAATACTCCTCTCAGTAATTCATAAAGCATGTAGATAGTTGAGTAAGAAAATTTTAAAAACTGCCAACCTTTTCAACCAACTTGATTTAATTAAAACTGTAAAAATTAATAAAAAGAAAACTCATTTAGAATGGCATCGGGAAACTAACAGGGGGAGCTGTCATGTCCAGCCCTTGTTGTCAATTGTAAATCCAAAAGGAAAAGACAGACCTTGCAAGTCAATAGTACTATTATCCTAGCAGGAGGAAGAAAGATTTCTTCCTACCCTGGTAACAGTCTAGCCAATAAGAGACAGTCATAGCTCAGCCAATGAAAAGTGATGATATTTTGAACTCCCAGCTTACTCCAAAGGACTTTTAGTTTATAACAGTCACCTTTTCTCTGTAAAAAAGCGTTTCTTTCCTTTGTTCTCTGGGACTTGCCCATCGTTTAGCAGGAGCTTGCTTGTTCTGGGTTGAAATTCTCAGCTATTCACGAATAAACCTATTTTTGTTGGTAAAAAAAAAAAAATGCTATAACTGAGATGCAAACCTGAACAGATACCATGAAAATGAGGATGGATGAACTAGAGGAATGAGTCAGTGATATAGAAGATAAAGTTGTGGGGAAAATGAAGCTGAAAAAAAGGGGGAAAGAAAGGTATTGGATCACGAATGTAGACTTAGGGAACTCATTATGCATAATAACATTCTTATCATAGGAGTCCCAGAAAATGAAGAAAGAAAAAAAGGGGCAGAAGGTGTATTTGAGAAGGTTTATTTTATTTATCCCGTAGCCTTGAGAAGGAAGCAGACATCAAAATCCAAAGGACACAGAAAACTCCCATCAAATTCAACAAAAGCTGGCAATCACCAATACATATCAGAATCAAACACAAAATACACAGACAAGGAAATCTCCTGAAGGCAGCAAGGGGAAAACAAGTCTTTAACCTACAAGGGAAGACAGATCAGGTTCACAGCAGATCTGTCCACAAAAACTTGGCAGGCCAGAAGAAAAGTGGCATTATATATTCAAAGTGCTGAATAGAAAAAATATGTAGCCAAGAATACTTTATCCAGCAAGGCTGTCATTCAGAATAAGAGAGATAAAGAGTTTCCCAGACAAACAAAACTAAAGGCATTTATGACCACTAAACTAGCCCTGCAAGAAATACTAAAGGGCGCTCTAAGTGAGGGAAAAAAAGGACCAAATCAACAAAGACTAGGAAGGAACAGAGAACATCACCAGAAACATCAACTTTACAGATAACACAAAGCCATTGAATTCATATCTATCAACAATCACTCTGAATATAAAGGGACTAAATGCTCTACTCAAAAGACATAGGGTATCAAAATGGACAAAAAAACCAAGATCTATCTATATGCTGCTTACAAGAGACTCATTTTAGATCTAAACACCCCTGCAGATTGAAAGCAAAGGGATAGAGAACCATCCATCATGCTAATGGCCATCAAAAGAAAGCTGGAGTAGCTGTATTTATATCAGACAAACTCGATTTTAAACCAAAGACTGTAACAAGAGATGAAGAAGGGCATTGTATCATAATTAAGGGGTCTATTCATCAAGAAGATATAACAATTACAAATATTTATATACCCAACTTGGAAGCATCCAAAGTATAGAATTCAATTAATAAGAAACAAAGAAACTTATTAAAAATGATCAATAATTATATTGAATTTTAACACCCCACTTACATCAATGCACAGATCATCTAAGCAGAAAATCAACAAGGAAACAATGGCTTCGTATGACACTGTACCAGATGGACTTAACAGATATATTCAGAACATTTCATCCTAAAGCAGCAGAATACACACTCTTTTTGAGTGCACATGGAACATTCTCCAGAATAGATCACATACTGGGTCACAAACAGCCCTCAAGAAGTACAAAAAGGTTGAAATTGAGATTATACCATGCATATTTTCAGACCACAATGCTATGAAACTTGAAAAGAAAAAATTTGGAAAGACCACAAATACATGGAGATTAACGAATATCCTATTATAGAATGAATGTGTAAACCAGAAAATTAAAGAAGAAATTAAAAAGTACATGGAATCAAATGAAAATGAACACGTATAGTCCAAAACCTTTGGGATGCAGCAAACTGGGTCCTAAGAGGGAAGTATATTGCAATACAGGCCTACCTCAAGAAGTAAGAAAAGTCTCAAACACACAACCTAACCTTACACCTAAAAGGGGCTAGAAAAGGAACAGCAAATAAAGCCTAAAGCCAGCAGAAGAAGGGAAATAAAGATTGGAACAGAAATGAACCACATAGAAAAAAACAAAACAAAAACAGAAAACAAACAGGTCAATGAAACTAAGAGCTGATTCTTTGAAAGAATTAATGAAATTGATAAGTCCCTAGCCAAACTTATCAAAAAGAAAAGAGAAAGGACCCAAATAAATAAAATCACAAATGAGAGGGGAGAGATCACAACTAACACCACAGAAATACAATTATAAGAGAATATTATGAAAAACCATATGCCCACAAACTGAGCAATCTAGAAGAAATGAAAAAATTTCTAGAAATATACATTTTCATACACCAATAATGAAGCAGCAGAAAGAGAAATCAAGGAACCAACCCCACTTATAATTGCACTAACAACAATACACCTAGGAATACATGTAACCAAAGAGGTAAATGATCTGTACTCTGAAAACTATGAAACATCTATGAAAGAAATTGAAGAGGACACAAAGAAATGGAAAAACATTCCATGCTCATGGATTGGAAGAACAAACATTGTTAAAATGTCTATATTACCCAAAACAATCTATACATTTAACTTAATCCCTATAAAAATACCACCATCATTTTTCACAGAGCTAGAACAAACAATCCTAAAATTTATATGGAACCAGAAAAGACCCCAAACAGTCAAAGCAATTCTGAAAAAGAAAAAGCAAAGCTAGAGGCATCAGGATTCTGGACTTCAACTTATATTACAAAGTTGTAGTCATCAAGACAGTATGGTACTGGCACAAAAGCAGACACGTAGGTCAATAGGACAGAATAGAAAACCCAGAAAGGCAGCCACAACTATATGGTCAACTAATCTTTGACAAAGCAGGAGAGAATATTCAATGGAAAAATAAGACAGTCTCTTCAACAAATAGTATTAGAAAAACTGGACAGCAACATGCAGAAGAATGAAACTGGACTATTTCTTTACACCATACACAAAAATACATTCCAAATGGATGAAAGACCTAAATGTGAGATATGAGACCATCAAAATCCTAGAGTATAATACTGGCAGCAACCTCTTTGACCTTAGTTCCAGCAACTTCTTACTAGCATTGTCACTGAGGCAAGGGAAACAAAAGCAAAAATGAACCATTGGGACTTCTTCAAGAGAAAGAGCTTCTGCACAGCAAAGGAACAATCAATGAAACTAAAAGGCAGCCTATGGAATGGGAAAAGATATTTGCAAATAACATAACTGATAAAGGGTTAGTATCCAAAATCTATAAAGAATTTATCAAACTCAACACCCCTCCCAAATAATCCAGCTAAGAAATGGGCAGAAGACATGAAAAGATACTTTTCCAAAGACGAGATCGAGATGGCTAACAGGCATATGAAAAGATGCTCAACATCATTCATCATCAGGGAAATACAAATCAAAACCATGATGAGATCCCACGTCATACCTGTCAGAAAGGCTAAAATTAATGACACAAGAAACAAGTGTTGACAACGATGAGGAGGAAAGGGAATCTTTTTTTTAAATTTAATTTTATTTTTTTCAGTGTTCCAAGATTCATTGTTTATGCACCACAACCAGTGCTCTATGCAATACATGCCTCCCTTAATACCCACCACCACGTCCTCCCACCCCCCCACCCCCTTCCCCTCCAAAACCCTCAGTTTGTTTCTCAGAGTCCACAGTCTCTCATGCTTCATCTCCCCCTCTGACTTCCCTCAACTCACTTCTCTCCTTCCCCCAATGTCCTCTGTGTTATTCCTTATGCTCCACAGGCAAGTAAAACCATTTGATAATTGACTCTCTCTCTGCTTGACTTCCTTCACTCAGCATAATCTCCTCCAGCCCTGTCCATGTTGATACAAAAGTTGGGTATTCATCCTTTCTGACGGAGGCATAATTCTCCATTGTATATATATATATATATATATATATATATATATATATATATATATGAAGGGCATCTTGGCTCTTTCCACAGTTTGGCAACCATGGCCATTGCTGCTATGAACACTGGGGTACAGGTGGCTCTTCTGTTCACTACATCTGTAACTTTGGGGTAAATACCCAGTAGTGCAATGCAGGGTCATAGGGTAGCTCTATTTTTAATTTCAAGGGATCTCCACACTGTTTTCCAAAGTGGCTGCACCAACTTGCATTCCCAAAAGGGAACCGTCTTGTACTGTTGGTGGGAATGCAAACTGGTGCAGCTACTCTGGAAAACAATATGGAGATTCCTCAAAATGTTAAAAATAGAACTATCCTATGACCCAGCAATTGCACTAGTAGGTATTTACTCAAAGGATACAAAAATATAGATTTGAAGGTGTACATATACCCCAATGTTTATAGCAGCATTATCAACAAGAGCCAAACTATGGAAAGAGCACAAGTGTCCATCAACTGACGAATGGATAAAGACAATGTGATATTGCTCGGCCATCAAAAAGAAATCTTGACATTTGCTACAACGTGGATGGAGTAAGAGTATATTACACTAAGCAAAATAAGTCAGTCAGAGAAAGACAAATACCATATGATTTCACTCAAATGTGGAGTTTAAGAAACAAAACAGATGTACATATGGGAAGGGGAAAAAAGAGAGAGAGAGAGAAAGGGAAACAAACCATAAGAGACTTTTGACACTAGAGAAGACACTGAGGGTTGATGAAGGGAGGTGGGTGGGAGATGGGTTAAATGGATGATGGGTAGCAAAAAGGGCAATTTTGTTGAGCACTGAGTGTTATATGTGAGTGATGAATCACTCAATTCTACTCCCGAGATCAATATTACACTATATGCTAACTAACTAGAATTTAAATTTTTTTTTTTTAGAGATTTTGTTTATTTGAGAGAGAGAATGGGAAAGAGAGAGAGCATGAGAAGAGAGAGAGTCAGAGGGAGAAGCAGACTCCCTGCCAAGAAGGGAGCCTGATGCGGGACTCGATCCTGGGGCTCCAGGATCATGACCTGAGCTGAAGGCAGTCACTTAACCAGCTGAGCCACCCAGGCACCCCAACTAACTAGAATTTAAATAAAAATTTGAAAAAAAAAAAAAAAGAACTTAAAAAGACTTCCAACTTTAATCCTTTGATTTGACTTGCTAAATACCATTCTGTGTAGATACCTGCAATGGTTCTCTTCTCAACTGGATGGCAAAAGAGAGGAGTCCAATAAGGCCCTCCTAGAGATACACTCTAGGTTCTGACTCCTCCTTCAACCATTGTTCTCTCCAGTTTTGCCTTCAGACCCTCTTGCTCTGGTCTGATTTCTGCAGATTCTGTACTGTTGCCTAATTTACAAATAACTAACAATTATTTAATAGTAACTATATAGTTAAATATCTACTTAAAACACTGATGGTAGGGCACCTGGGTGGCTCAGTTGGTTAAGCGTTTGCCTTTGGCTTAGGTCATGATCCCAGGATCCTGGAAGCCAGCTCCACAATTGACTTCCTGCTCAGCGGAGAGTCTGCTTCTCCCTCTACCTCTCCCCCTGGCTTGTGATCTCTCTCTCACTCATTTTCTCTCTCAGATAAATAAATAAAGTCTTAAAAAAAAAAAACTAATGGTAATTATCTTTGGCTCTTTATTAAAAGAATCTATAGTCTTTTGTTTATTGTAATTTATGCTAATTGGGTCTGAAGAAAAAATACTAATGGATGTTTTGTGTAATCCTCCTGATGCTTTATAGATTATTTAACTGGGGACGGAACATATTGAAATGAGCCAGCCAGTGAGCTGAAGCTGGGCAGTCTGTTCTGCTTGGCATGGCTGCCTGGGGTCGTTCAGTGCTTGAGGTTGGGCTGGCTTTAAGTAGCAAGGATATTTCTGATGCAGTCACAGGGAGGTGATCCAGAGGATCATTAGGGGAGTCAAAAGATCACCCCAGAATTTGGCTGGTAGAAAGTTTTAAAGAGGTTTCTTTGGCAGAATAGCAATATTTCTTTATCATCAACTAGTTTGTTGATGTTGGTCTTTATAGGGCTTTGTTTCACAACCGAATTTTTAAAATTACCTGTCTTACTTCAACCTGTTCCCAGAAGGTTTTGGGTGTTTGGTCCAAGAAGGTGTTTGGTCCACCAAGCTGTTTCATTCTGCTATGCTTTCAGAAGTATAATGATCCAGAGGTCTAGGAAATGTTGATATTCTACCACTTATGATTCTTCCATTTTCAGAGATAGCCACCGTATTATGATTATAAAATGAAGCACAAGTCCATATTATTATGTGAAGATGAAAATGTGAGTTCTCCTGACCCTTCTTAGTGAAAGTTTATCCACACAGTTATTCACACTAGGCTTACTGCCTCATTTGTGTGTTTAAAATTTATAGCTAATGAACCTTTAGAGTTTTCAGATTCTAACCTCAAGTATCCGAGTCATGAAAGAACAGAAGTTTTCATGTAAGGGTTATGTGATTTAAACAATAGATTTATTGTTTTACTAGGACAGCATGTTCCTCCTGTCTGAAGGCTTAAGGAGGAGAGGGTGTTAGCATGCCGTAGTTTTTTGTTGTTGCCGTTTTTCTTCTTTGATACATGTTAAAAAGAATGGAAACCACCATATTGAAAGGTTGGTAGGAGACTTTTGAATTCTGTATCAACATTTTTGTCCCTTGGCTAGATCTGCAACCATTTCTTCTCTAATAAGTATAAAAGTATAATAAATATAATAGATATAAAAAAGTATAAATAAAGATAATAAGTAGGCAGTGATGAGTATAGAGTAGTTTGATGGAGATAATTAAAATTAACATTATCTTTTTTTTAGGGATTCTTAAGTTAATTTCTTTTTCCATCTGAATGCTTATTTAAATTGTCTCATATACCTAAAATTTGCCTACTAGTCTATGGTTATCTAACATTTTCAATCCCATAAACATTGCATTTTCAATCCAACAAACATACTCTTTAACTCCGTGTTACATCTTAGGTTGGGTTACTGAAATCTGTAGCTACTGACAATTACGGTACATTAATAAAACTGCAGTAGTTTGAAAGGGAAACTTTCCTACTTCTTCCCAAGAAAAAAACAGTGTAATTTCATAACTGCAAGGGACACTAGAAGTATTCAACATCTTCATTTTATATAGGAGAAATAAGATTTAAAGAAATGGAAAAATTTGTCTATCAAACAACCAACCGGCCCTAAAATCCATGTTTCTTTATTCTGGGTCCAAAGTTGGTCTCCCTATGTCATCGTTGTACCATATGTAAGACGTCTCTCACCATATATCTGATAGCTAATAACCGAGGAAGGAACCTCTACAGAGGCAGAAGAGCTACCGTCAGCTGAGAAGATTCTGGTTTAGAAACCTGGCTCTATTGGATGTGATTTTAGGTAAACTGCTTAACCTCTCTGGCCTCAGTTTCCACATCTGTAAAATAGAGTTTATAATATCACTAAGTTTACAGGTCACTGTAAGGATCAAATGAGGACCTGACACACATTACGAACACAGTATGTTTCATAATAAATATCCTAACCCTGGTTTTGATAACCATGAGTACAATTCAGTGATTTTACCTTCGAGAGCTTTATTTCTTTATTTTCAGACAATATAATTCAATAAGTACAGAGTACAGAGTAGAAAGATCCAAACAGTTTTGACTAAAAGACCGGCTCTAATGCTTTGATTGTCAAAGCCAGCCAGGCTGTATAAATTAGAAATCTGAGTCGTTCCCAGAGATTCAGATAAGTATTACCACAACCACTTCAGGCAGCATAGCATCTACCCCAACTTGTGACATCTCCAGGGACAGAGATTTGAGAGACTTTGGTGAATCCATTTTTGAGCTGTAATCACCATCTTCTTTTCAGTTTACCTCACTAATAAAATACGAAGAATAGAAGAAAGTTGAACTTGAATTTACCGAATGCTTGCACCAGTATATAAAAGATGTCCTGAGTATGTGCTTTGGAAGAAGCAGATGCTAAGACAAAGATTTGAGTGCAAGTGCTTGATTTAGGGGGCTATCTCAAAGGGAATCAGTAGGAGAGCAGAAAATAAGACAGAGAAGGGAAGGGGGTGCATTATCAAGCAGATTATTGCTGGGAACAACTGGGGCTCGGTTTCTCTGGGGAAGTGCATATAGAACACACCTGGATTTAGCAAACCTGACAGGCTGGGGAGGTTAGGATATTTATCCTTTAACATCAGCCATGCCTGAGTGAGAGCTGGTCCTGGGAGACTTAATTCCCCAACGTTTCTGGCTTTTCTAATACTGGGCTGATAGTGAGCCATGTGGCAGGGTGTTGTAGTACAATGCGGCTGGCATAAACTTGATCAGTGAGTATGTCAGGAATATGGTGATGTCCAGTGCGGCACGCCTTATGATAAAAATAATAACCACTGGAAAGTATTTAGCCCTAAAATGTGATATATTTATCTCCTGATCTGACACTGAAGAAATGGGATTATAGACTATATTATGTTCTTTGAAAAAGCAGGGGGAAGGTGGATGACAGATGTCCTTCTGCACGTTCAGATGCATATACCGAAGCCTACATAATTTCAGTTCCATCTTCATTTCTCATTTCACTGATACTTTTTGAAAATTTACCCTATTAGTAATCATTCTAAAACATATTAGGCTGTTATCTCTGTGGTGTCCATTTTCTACTCAGCACACAGTGACAACATGTCTATCAAGTCGGTGAAGAGTCCGAGACTTCACCCTTCATCCGTATCACTATATCCTATAAAAATTCGGTTGAGGAGTAATTATAAGTTGGCCCAGAGGGCTAATATAGATAATTCTGAAACAACAACAACAACAAAAACCAAAAAACAAAATAAGGATAGTTAGCATGAATCTAACTCAAAGTTCAGAGTAAGTTCAAGCTGTTGCTCTGGCATATGCTTTCAGCTGGGACCAGAGTGAAGGGTGGGAAATTTCAAAATTACCCAACATGTTTTCTTGTTATACTTGGAAACATATCTGGTGTTTTTTTTTTCCATTTATGAAATGAGCCCAGTTCCTTGTGTTTCTGTGATGCATTCATACCACTAAAAATTAAAGCACTATCTGGGTTCTTTCTTCTCCTCTACCCAGGCTCGCTAACCTACTAATTAGGAAAATACATTAACAGTATGTTTTGAATTTATTTACATGTCATTATTGTTACAGTAATGTAACAATCATGCAATGGTATCTTTACCTTTTTCAGTCAAGATTTTAAACAAAGGAGCCCTGTTAAGGATGTCTTATCAAGACCTTTTGATAAGACAGAGTATTAATAACTATTCTCCAGAGGTAGCCTATGGATAAGAATTTTAGATTAGAGTATCAGCTGAATGATCACTGTAAGATCCACAGCTATAGAGGTAAACTAATTTCTCTTTTGGTATGCCCTGTGACATGGTAGGAACAGTAAACCCAAACTATTTAAAAGTGTGTCTATGAGAACAGAATATTCATTTCCATTAGACATTAAGGTAGGGAATTAGTCATAAAGCTGGATCTGGTCAACAAAATGCTTTACTTGATTGTTTACAGATCAACCACCATCAAGGCAGAATAGGAACATTAGATATTTTTTGGTTGCTTTTGATCACTGTGATCAGTTAGTGGATTGTTAGTGGAATGACAATTGAATAGCTGACCAATGACTAAGCAATTAACTACAAAATGGTTTAATCTTTTATTTTAATTTTTTTTTTAAATGAAGGCATTATAGGGGCACCTGGGTGGCTCAGTGGGTTAAGCCTCTGCCTCCAGCTCAGGTTATGATCCCAGGGTCCTGGGATCGAGCCCTGCATCGGGCTCGCTGCTCGGGAGCCTCCTTCTTTCCTCTCTCTCTGCCTGCCTCTCTGCCTACTTGTGATCTCTCTCTGTCAAATAAATAAATAAAATCTTTAAAAAAAAATGAAGCCATTATAAAGCAGGGGTTTGGCAAACTATGGCCCATGGCCCTAAGTTAGCCCACTCTTGTTTTTAAAGTTTGTTAGTAAAGTTTTATTGAAACTTTAGCCATGATCCTTGACATATTCTTTAGGATATTATATTACAACAGCAGAATTAAGTAATAGTGACAAAGATCAATAGTCCCCAAAGCCTAAAATATTTACTGTTTGGCCTCTTACAGAAAAAGTTTACTCACCTCTACTAGAGGATATACTTATTATTATTTTTTTTTTTGGTACAAAATATGCTTGATAGACTGTTACCTAAAAAGACCAAAGATGTGGGTTTCACTACCATGTACAGATGTTAATATTACCTTATGGTGCAGATTCTTGCCTGCCCTCTTAAAAATAAAAAGAAATTGTACCAAAAATAAGAATGTAAATTATTAGAATTGAGAGCACACCATAGATATAGTTTGAAGTTCTAATTTTATAGATGAGGAAAATGAGACCCAGAGAGGTCAAGAGGTTTGCCAAGGTTACTCAGCTAATGGCAGAGGCAGGTCACCATTTTCTCCTAAAACAAACCATCAGCAAAAGCCCTTCTGAGGAAGCCCAGTATCTCCTGATAAAAAGCAGGGAATATTAATTTTGTTCTGTCAAGAACAACCCTCATTCTATGCTAAGTAAATTCAGTTACTCTAATATAGTGGTTCTCAAATTTCATTATGCATCAGAATTACCCAGCGAGTTGGTTAAAATGAGGATTGCTGGACTTAATGCTTCCTTTTCCCCAAATTGCTGATGTAGTGGATCTCAAGAATTTGCCTTCCTAACAAATTTTCCAGGTGACACTGATGCTTCTTGTCTTGAGACCACATTTAGAATCCAGTGGGAATGATTATTTTCTGTCTCTCTCATGTGTAGGGACTTTGCTCTAAAGTTGAATCAACAATAACCTGCTCATGGTTTATTAGAGGATGGTAATTAACAAAGAGTTAGCAACACACTATTGTACTATACCAATAAAAGCAAAAAGAACAAGAACAAGTGAGACTAACCAAGTTAGTCTAGTTAGCAAGCTACTGGAGGGGGACTGGGACAAAGGTAAAGGAAAGATGATGAAGTAAGTTTTTATGCTATGAGATATAGCAATTGACAATAGAAGGAAGGAGTCTTCATGAGGGTAGAAGAGATCGGACATTACAAGGGGTCAGGGTATCAATATGTCCTCAACAGTTTTAAGCACATGATTTATTAGGTAGCAAGTCAGAATTTGTGTTGTGAGAAATCACCTTGTACTATCTCCTCCTCTACATACAAATATGAGTTAATTTAGTATGTGCAGATTTGCATAAATACTTGTTCCATTAAAATTTCATGTTAAAGAAAATGATGAATGCTCATACAGTCACAAAATATTTATGATAAGATTTCTTTTACTAGAAACACAAGAAACAGAAATTATATTACCTAACATCCTGCAGGAAACCATAAAAAGACAAAGGAAAATGCTAAATTCCCTTGATTCTTAGTGAAAAAGGCAGCCGTTAACAGAAATGAATAGGAATAGAGGTTTATTTTTCTTGGATACTTTATAATTTAAATTGTTTTGCCTTTTTTTGAGGAAAATGGGGGAGATATTGAATCTCAAAAGATTAAATTTGAACTGGGCAGTGGCAATGAAGAAATATAATTCACACCCCACCCTCTCACCAATCATCAATAAACATGATTGAAGTGGCCTCTTATAAGAAAATTCTCTAAAAATTTAGAACTGGGAAAATTTAAACCTGATGTTTCTCATTTTCTTCCAATTTCTCCTATGTCTGTTGCAACACTTGACTTTTCCTCTGCATCTGTGCCCGTTGGATTACTGGATTGCTGGCACCATGGGCTCTCCCGCTATTTCTCTTAGGGTTTTGAGGCCCATGCTGGGCATGTCTGAAACTGAGCTCATCTCCACCCTGGCCCTCTCTTTCCCCCAGTTGCTCCCTCTGTACTTCTTCACTTCTGTCAGAATTACCATCATTCTCCTATCACACAAGCTCAAATCCTCAGTGACCTCCTCCAACTCCTCCTTCCCTCTCAAATCTAGCCTACTCCCAATCCTCCTGATTCCTCTTTTATAATGTCTTTCACACCTGTGGCCTATTTCGCTCCTTCTTTTCCACACCCACCCATTCACTCTGAGCCCTCCTCAGGGCACAATGATTAAGAGCATAGGCTTCAAGTTCAGGTACCTAGAATGTGCTGCCAGCTACGATGCCCCCTACCTGGGTAACTTTCCATTGTGAAAGGTCTGAACCTCAAAGTCATCATTTTATTTCTAAAATGGGCATTTCAGTATTGCCCACGTTGTTATATGGATAAAATGGCATACTCAAAATGCTTAGCACAGCATCACACACAATACTGACAATAACATACAGTAATTCCCCAAATACAGTGACTGTAAGTAACAGTTACCATGCAAGAGGAGGACGTACTGTGTAGCTTTAATTTTCATTTGCCCCTTATATACAAATATTCACTTTCATATATAATCTTGTATTTTGTGGGGGGGAATGATTGTGCAGAGGGAGAGAGAATCTCAAGCAGGTTCCATGTCCAGTGTGGAGCCTGACAAAGGGCTTTTTTTCAGGACCCTATGATCATGAACTGAACTGAAATCAAGATTTAGACACTTAACCAACTGAGCAACCAGGTGCCCCTATAATCTTGTATTTGAAGTTTTATTTTACTTTCTCATATATAATCTTTATTGTTTTTGATGAGTGATTCATCCTCCATGTTAGGTGAGAAAGAACCCTGTGGAAAGAGAAAAGCAAGTATTTCCTTCCAAATTTACAGTGTAGGGATAATGGTGAAAATTAACTCATGCAAATGTCAGGAAAACAGAGAAGGCTCTTCCCTTTTCCCTCCCGTAGTATCTATATATCACGCTTAAGTTCGCATGGTGCTTTCACATTTGTCATTTCTCCTGAACCCTACTGTATGGATCAAATTGTGTCCCAGCCCCAAATTATTATGTTGAGGTCCTAAGCCCCGATACCTCAGAATGGGATGTTTTGTGGAAATTGAGTCATTCCCTATGTAATTAGTTATGATAAGATTATTCTGGAGTAGAGCGGGCCTCTAATCCAAGGTGACTGGTGTCCTTATGAGAAGGGGAAATCTGGACATAGATGCACACACTGAGAGAACACTATGTGAACTTGGGAACATGGGTGATACAGCAAAAGTCAAGGAACACCAAAAATGGCCAGCAAACTACCAAATGCTAAGATAGAGGCATGGAACAGATTTTTCTTTGCATTTCTGAGGAAGCATGGCCTTGTTGACACCTTGACATCCAATTTGTAGCCTGAAAGAATCCCATGAGTTGATAAATTCGTATTGTTTTAAGCCACTCACTTTGTGGTATTTGTTATGACAACTAGAAAATTAATATACCTACAAAGATGCTATGAGCCAGACAGAGCAGGTGATAGCTCTAAAGTTAGCTAGGGCTGCAGAAGTTACTTCCAGTAGCAGCTGAGGGCTCTGGTAGCTGAGGACCAGGCAAGGTGAGAGCAATGAGTTGGTGCCAGGGGGAGGTCATGGGACCAGGTTTGAATCCTCATGCAGCATCTCTGCTTCCCATTTTGCTCGTGTCTGGCAAGGAGAGGAATAAGGGAATAGATTGGGAATAGAGACCTGAATTATCCTCTGAGAAGCCTGAAAGTGCAGGTAGCTATATCCCCATTGCTGAAGATCCATCTTACTGTAAAGGAGTGAGATTCTACAGAGACACTGAAGAGCAGAAGTTTTCATGTTCCCAGCCCAACAAGCCTGGGATGGTCTTTAGTTTGTAGAATTTTCCAACACGATTTTTTAGTGCACTGAATTCTCAGATTCAACCAACAACCCCCCTGCTGTTTTTAATCCAAAACCAGAACAAATCATAATCACATTTTAAAGGCAATAAGGGTAAGCTTACTCATGATCCCATGTATATAGGTATAGAACATATGCTGGCAACGTCTTATTTTCTACTTCTAAAGATCGTCCCCTTTAATTGTGAATTTATGGTTGTTTAATGGATAACTGAATTGGCTGGATGTCTGATATCAAGAAGAGGGGGGTTTTATTTTAATCAGAAAATAATTCCTTTCAAGTTTACCAACTGAAAAGCATGCAGGTCTTCTCCCTGCTAATTGTGGGAATGAATTATGATATTTTCATGATGAGAATAGCAGCTCAGCTTGGCTCAGGAAACAGATCTTGTCCTAGGTAATATGGAGCATGCTAATGGGTTCTATCTCAACACCTTTGCCAGACTGAACTATCTTCAGCTGGAAGGGAGTACCTAGCAACATATTTGCTATGAATGGTGCAGAATTTTTATTCTTATTTCCTGTGTTTTTTTCTTTAGTTTTCGATTTAAAAAATTTTTCGTAATAAAATATGCTATCGCTCTTGTGACACGAAAATGAAAAAGGCCCTTTATTATGTCCAATTGGACCTAGACAAACATGAGTGCAAACTTAAAATCCATTAAATTGAAACTTGTTTGTCCTCTCTATAACATTGCCGGATAAAAGAACAGCTACCTAAGTAAATTTGCATTTCAGTTAAACAATGACTAATTTTTTGCCACAAGGTCTCCCAAATATTATATGAGACATACTTATCTGTTGTTTATCTGAAAAAAAATCCATTATTTATTTGAAATTCAAATTTAACTATATGTCTTATGTTTTTATTTACTAAATTTGGCAACCCTACTTTCCCAGTGATGGGGTTCTTCTTTCCCTGTTTTTCTATTCCTTTAATCAAATCAGATGTTGCTGGGTTCCTTTTTTTTTTCCCTAAGTAACCACATACTTTGAGTATGTCTGAGAACAATATTTTTTCAAAATGACTTCCCTGATACTAAATTAAATCACTTGGATACCAGTTAAAATGCCAGTTCATGAGTCCCACCTAAGTCAGGCTTAATAATCAGATCCTCAAGCACTCCAGGAGAGCTGTATGCTCTGTAAATATAAGAAGAAACAAACCCCTTACATCAGGCTTCAATAAACCACTTTAAAGCCTGATGTGTCTTTTTTCACTGCAAAATGTATTACTTCAAACCATGGCGGTCTCAACCAGAGGAGACACTGAATAAATGTTGAAATTTGATGGCACTGAGAGACTATTGATTTTTTTTATCATGTCATTATTTAAAATAACAGTATTTACTTCCAATGCCTTTTGAGAAATTGTCAAAATACATACTCCTATTTAATTACATTTGTAAAAAACCCCAAAGATATAGTTTTTTTTCAAAGGTACAGTTTTTAATCTATCAAAATAATTTGCCTGTACGTTCACGTTCATTGCTGCACCCATCTACAGGCCTAGGCTTAGGGACACACTATTATTTGCAATAGTTTTATATTTCTAGGGCTTCAAAACATAAAACAGGTGCTAACACTACTTGGAATAATAAGTAATCCAGAAAGATTTGCTATGATGTAACAAAAAGTTGTTATATTGACATTAATTGATATATGGCATAATTTTAAAAGCACATTCTAAAAAATTAAAAAATTAAAGCTCATTCTAGATAGCAAATTATACTCTGGTGCAAAGTACTGACTACACTAAGTTTGCTTTTTCATCTAGACAATAATGATAGTAATAGCACTACATCATGGATTTGAAGGGAATTAACTTAAATGCTAGGTATAAAGAAATTAGTATTACTGCTTGACATAAATACATAGCAATGTGCTCAATAAATGTTAGCTGCTGTTATTACCATTGCTATGAAAACCATCCTTTCACTTGTCATGAAACTTCCAAAAGAAATAGAATCAGAGAAGGCTTTTCCAGATGAGTTTGTTCCTAGTGTTGAGTTTTAGGGCTACTGTGGTAAGACACCACTTCAAAACCAAAGCACCGCACTATGGATGTGATGACACGTCCTAGCATAAAGTCTTCCTTCTTCCCCCTGTGGCCTGTCATTGGGAAATTTTGACGCTACCAAAAGAATTTTATGGTGGCTCCACTGTTTTTGACATGCTACAGAGGGGCTCCTTTGACATATGAACACAACACATGCAACCAGTAGGCAATTTAATGAAAACATTTATATTCTACCTCCTATTTGAATTGAAGACCAGTGTGGCCGACACACAGTGAATAAGAGCTAAAATAGGAGGATTTAAGACTGGCTGAAAAGCTGGAGATTGGTTTGAAACACTCACATTTTATGTTTTATTTTGAATGTGATGGGGAAACCATTAGAGGGATTTAAGTAGAGGAGTGACATGATCTGATTTGCTTTTTGAAAAGATCATTCTGGCTCCCCTACTTCCTTCTGGCGATAAGCAACCTCTCCTCTCCTACTTTGACTTTATTGTTTATAGTTATTGGTTCTATTTTCTGTGTAGAACTTCCTTGATTAAATGTGAAGTTAATAAATATGGGGAATTACCTTATTCATCTTTATAACTCCTATATTACAAGATGCCTTACAAATAAGAGTTGGTCAACCAGGGTTTTTTTAAATGTATGACTAGATGGATAGATGGTTGAAATGTCAGGGCAGTCCAAATGTGCATTTGATTTAGTAAGAGCAAGTAAATGTTGACCCTATAATGAATTAGTACATGGAACCAGGGAAAGCAATGAAAGCAATACAGCCAGCCCAGATCTTTGAAACAGGGTAAGTGGCAGACACTCAGGTATTGACAGTTTTCTGAGGATGGCAGGGTTCACATTGTGTAGGGATCACTCTGTACTGCATTGGACCAGAACAGTTTTTGTCACAGGCGTATTGATCTATCCAAAGTGAAAGCATTTATCATCTCAGTCACTGTTTTGTTTGAGTCATCACAAGGAAATGACACAAACTGAGAAGGCGGTATGTCCTATGGAAAGGAGATTCTTTTATACTTACAGTACACACGTGTTTTGCTGTTAACCATGGTCAGTGGTTACTGACTCGTGTCTTTCCTGCTTTTCTGCATGTAGGCCAGAATCAAGGAAGCAAGATGAAAGAATAGAAACACCTTGTAATTTCATGGAACCACAATTTTTAAAAAACATTTACTTATTTATTTTAGAGAGAAAGAGAGGGCAAGCATGAGCAGAGGAGAGAGAGAGAATCTCAAGCAGACTCCCTGCTGAGCATGGAGCCTGACATGTGCCGATCCCAGGACCCTGGGATCATGATTTGAGTCAAAATCAAGAGCCAGCTGCTTAACTGGCGGAGCCACCCAGGGATCCCGACAGCACCACAATTTTTAAATGTTGTCCCCCAAATTTCCACAAGTGCTCAAATTTATGGGGAATGTGTAGCACTGAGAAGTTTGGGCTCAAGGAGTCTTGATTCTAAGCTAAATTTTTGTTAATCAGAGTTAAGTATGCAAGAGGGATTTCTCACCTTTCTGCTTATATATGCAATGCCTTAGACAAAAACTTATCTGAAGTTCTGGTCAAGTATGGAAGGCTGGTCAAGCCCACAGGACTGCTAACTGAGAAAGAAATGGGTTCAAAGATTGGGCTATCTTTCCCACTAGGCTGTATATGCATCAGGAGGGTTCGCTGTCTAGAGCTGGACTTTGGAAGACTGTGAAGCAAAAAGGATTTAGCCAGGAAAATGAGGGAAAGTATCAGAGTGGGAAGACCTCAGAATTCTATGAAGGCAAAAAGAACCTAAGTGCAGAAAAAAAAATATTGAAGGGGGTGTTTATTGAATAGCTGCTCTATGGTATTTGAGGTAAAACTACTTTCCCCAAATATTTTCCCAAATCTTCAGAAAAATATATATTGCTTAATCTTGCCTCTGAAGACAGTTAATTCTTAAGAGTAAATATGGTAAAGTGCTGATTTCAGCTTTAAAGATAAATATAGGCAAAACCAGATGCTCCTGAAACCCGCAAATCCAAAATCAAATGCCATATTTTACCCAATCTGGGCAAATTCTTGCCAAAAATTTCTGAAGGTCTCCCAGAGGGAAAAAAAGAGAAAAAGATGAAGTATTTTCCTGGAGTTTACTCTAAAGAAACAAATATGCAAGACATGTAAAATCTGAAGTGGTGATAAATTCTTAGTTCATACTTTGTGGAGATAATTTTTATTGAGGAACTATTTAGAGACCACTGTTCATGAAACCAGGCTGGGCAGTATCCATACAAGCTCAGTCCTGCAGTCTCACAAACTGTTTTTGGAAACAAACATCTATTTGACTTGTAACCTTTGGCCACATGACTGCCTTTTCCTGCCCCATCCTTTTTCAGTCAGCTCTATTGAGA
Source organism: Meles meles (assembly GCF_922984935.1). NCBI lineage: Eukaryota > Metazoa > Chordata > Mammalia > Carnivora > Mustelidae > Meles > Meles meles. Next base: position 150,443,797 of record NC_060068.1, read on the forward strand.
GCTGCTTCCTTAGGTTCTCCAAAGGGAACGTATGCTCTGAGAAATAAGAGGAAAATATAGGGATGAGAAAAGGAATGCAGAAAACCTGTTTTGTATCAGTTCCCATGAGGAAGTGGGGATTGGAGAGCTTTATTTTATCCAGTTTTGCTGAACTCTTCTGGTATCCATCATTTACCCTCCCCTCATGAGTCTGATTTTTCCCGTTTATTTACTTTATTTATTCTTAAAGATTTTATTTATTAGAGGGAGTGTGTGCACATAGGCACATGCTCATGGAAGCTCGGAGAAGGGTGGGGGGTGAGAAGGGAGAGGGAGAGAGACTCTGAAGCAGACTTTATATTGAGTACGGAGCCTGGATGTGGGGTTTGATCCCATGACTGTGAGATCATAACCTAAGCCAAAACTGAGAGCCAGACACTCAACAAACTGAGCCACCCAGGTACCCCTTTCCTTTTTTTTAAAAATAAATTTTAAATTAATGTATAATATTTATTGAGCAACACATAAGTCTAAAATTCCATAGCATTTTATAATAACACTCATGTGTTCACAACTAAGATCAAGGAATAGACCACAAGCAGCACCTCAGATGGCTCCTTCATGCCTTTTAGTCATAACCAGTGACCTTTCTCGAAGGGAGCTGACTTTATTTCTGATTTCACAGGTTAGATTTTTTACTAATACTAGATATTAAATCATGTTAGTCTCCTCGAGCTGCCATAACAAAGTATCATGGACTAGGTGGCTTAAATAACAGAAATTTAACTTCTCACAGTTCTTAGGCTGAAAGTCCAAGATCAAGGTATAGGCAGGATCAGTTTCTGGGGAGGGCTCTCTTCCTGGCTTGTAGATGGACTCCTCACTGTGCACACCCACTCCTGCTATTTCCTCCTCCTCTTATAAGGGCACCAATTCTATTGGACTAGAGCCCCACCCTTCTGATCTCATTTAATCTTAATTATCTCCCTCAAGGCCCTATCTCCAAATAACAGTCACATTTGGAGTTAGAGTTTCAACAAATGAATTTGGAGTGCACTGGGGGGCATAGTTTAGTCCATAACATACATTATGTCTAAATTTTTGCTCAACATCGTACTTAACAAACTCGGTCATGTTTTTGTGTAACATTCATTCAATTTTAATGTCGTAGTGTTCCATCGTATGGGTAAATATATTAACCACCTATTATTGATGAACATCTTTGTTGATTCCAGTTTGGAATTATTATATATGAGGTTGCTATCAACATTCTTATCCATGTCTTTTAGTAACATTTGCACAGAGTCCTGTTTGTCATTTCCCTCAGTAGTGGAGTAGTTGGGTCATAGGGTGTATGTATCTTCAGTTTTAGCATATATTGCCAAAGAGTTTCCTAAAATATTTGAATCAATTTACTTCAGCAGTGTATGAGAATGGTAGTTGCTCCATATTCTCACCAACATACCTATTGTTGTCCTTTTAAATCTAGCTATTTTGTTGTAAGTTTAGTGGTATTACATTGATGTTTCTGTTTACATTGGTGACTAGTGATTCTGAGCACCTTTGTGTATTTATTTACCTTTTGATATACAATTTTGTGAGTGCCTAGTCAATATTTTGCCTATTTTCTTTGGCATTAAATGTTTCTTCTATAGATTGGTCAGTGTTCTTTATTTATGTGTTTTGTTTTATTTTCTCCAAATTTGTAGTGTCAAAGAACGACTCCTGAATTTTTAGCTAGCTCTAACATAGAAATATTTTATTCACATACACAAGTGAGAACCGTTATTAGACTGTTGTTAATGAACAAAGACAAAAACTGGATTTTTAAGAAGAGGGAAGAGAAATCTGTGGACAGTCTGAGAAGTTTGAGAATAAGTTTTGGTTTTTTTTTTTTTTAATTTTTTTTAAGGTTTTATTTTTTTATTTGACAGAGAGAGAGAGAGAGAGAGATCACAAGTAGAGAGGCAGGCAGAGAGAGAGGGGCATGCAGGTTCCCAGCTGAGTGGAGAACCCAATGTGGGGCTCGATCTCAGGACCATGAGATCATGACCTGAGCCGAAGGCAGTGGCTTAACCCACTGAGCCACCCAGGTGCCCCGAATAAGTTTTATTTTTAATATATTTTTTGGTTGGAGAGGTAAATTGATGTTGGAGAGTAATTCTCCAGGAGTAGACACTGAGATGGAATTTAGGACCCAAGATGCTTGTGAAGGATCAATGTCTGTGAAAGGAACAGGAAAGATTAGAGGGAGAAGTCTACATGCAATTCAGGGTAAATAGAGACAGTGCCAAATTTGAAGGGAACAGGGTATTTTGCCTTTACGTTTTGTAGGGTAAGCTAATAATCATCCGGAGGAGACACCAAAAAAAAAAAAAAAAAAAAAAAAAAAAAGAAAGAAAGAAAGAAAAAAGCAGGACCTGCCTTGGGACCCTCTCTCCCTTTCCTTATCTGTGGGTTGCCACATGATTCCTCAAACAATCATTATCAAATTAATTCTTTTTTTTTTTTAATATGGAACGCTTCACGAATTTGCGTGTCATCCTTGCGCAGGGGCCATGCTAATCTTCTCTGTATAGTTCCAATTTTAGTATATGTGCTGCCAAAGAGAGCACATTATCAAATTAATTCTTGAAGCAAAATGACATCTACTGCTTTGGATAGTGTTCTGAGTCACCACTGTTGACAAGGACGTTTGGAATTAAAGGGTGTTCAGTTTAACTTTATTAAATCTACTATGGTGGTAGGATATCTGGGGAAATTCAAAAGGACTGCTATAGCAGCACAATTAAACTATGTTAGATGGAACTTTCTGTAATAATGGAAACGTTCTATAACCTATGCTGTCCAATCGGGTAAAACACCAGTCACAGGTTGCTCCTGAGGTTGAAATATAGCTAGACTGAAAATTTTATTTTCAAAATTTAAAAACTTAATTCAGTTAAATTTAATTAAGCACATGAGACTAGTGGCTAGCTGAATTAATTTCCCTCTGTTGCTGCAACAAATTACTACAACCTTAGTGGTTTAAACAACACAAATTTATTATTTTGCGGTTCTGGAAGTCAGAAGTGAAAAATGGGTCCTATGGGGCTAGAATCAAGTTGTTGGCAGAGTTGTGCTCCTTCTATAGACTCTTCCTCAGGTTCTAGAGTCTGCCCATGTTCCCTCACTCCCAGCGGCATCACTGCATTCTCTGGTTTCAGTTGTCACATTTCCTTTTCTGATTCTAACTCTCCTGCTTTCCTCTTTCTCTTATTTAAACAATTTATGTATTTATTTGAGAGAGAGAGAGAGAGAATGCACAAGTTGGGGGGAGGGGCAAAGGGAGAGAGAGAAGCAAACTCTCGGCTGAGCAGGGCTGGATGCCAACCTGAGATCATGACCTGAGTCAAAGACGGATGCTTAACTGACTGAGCTACCCAGGTGCCCAGACTTTGACTCTTAGTTACAACTTTCTCTCTCAAATAAATAAATACAATCTTAAAAAAAAAAAAAGAGTTGGATGCTTAATCAACAGTGTCACCCAGGTGCCCTCATAAGGACCTTTATGATTACAATGGCCCCACCTTAATAATTCAGGATAATCTACCATCCCAAAGTCCTTAATCACACCTACAAAGTCCCTTTTGCCATTTAAGGTAATGTAGTCACAGTTTCTGGGGATTAGAATGTGGACATCTTTGCAGGGTGGATGGGGTATGGATTAATCTGTCTACTATACTACTATATTGAATGGTATGGCTCTAGAGAGAAGTCAGGACTGGGCAAGTGGGAAAAAATCTGAAAGAATTTAAGGCATAGAGTGATATGTCAAAGATTTCTAGTTACAGAGATAGAAATTAAGGTATGGACACTGTCAAATTGTTATTAGATCCCATAGGAATCCTGATGGAGAAGAAGGAGTATCTGGTCTGAGAAACAAGAACAGAGACGCATTAATTTACCTCATAAACTCTATTGCAATAACTATTACAATAATGTTTGCCTAATATCAGCTTAGCTAAAAGTTCTATAATGGTAAGATAGATTCCTTATCAAAATTTTTATGCTTGATGCTTCCTAACTCAGTCAACTGTGTCTGTGAAAGCAGCCTGAGAGGGAAGATGGGTGACTATAAAGGAATGGGTTGGATTTGTACAAAGATAATACTTAAGCTTCCAAAGAAATCCTGAACTCTGCTAAATAGGTCCTTATTCCAACATTGTTTTGGTTGCTCCTAATGTTTCTGTACTTCCTCTTTTGGACTTGCCTTTCAAGTAATGTGGAAGAAATAGAATAAATTCGTTATTTCATTCTAAAGTGTAATTTCTAACTGAATTAGTATCATACTTGGCTTATAATTTTGGTGGTTTTCTTTAAAATAAGTTCATTCCCAAAGAATGACTATTTCCCAACACTTGGGATCAGTTTTAGAAAGATGTCACATTATTAAGGGGATTACAGAACAAAGTTTCACAATCATTTTGATCAGTGAGAACATAACTTACTAAGTCACCTAGAATATTTTTAATATTTTTCATTAAAATAAAATAAAATGGAGACCTGGCTTGAAGCTTTTCCTCACAGACAAAATCAGTTAAGCCCCATAAGCAGAACTTCAGTGTACCTTATTTCATAAGTATAAATGAAACTTAGGTTATTTCTTGAAAATGGCTCCGATAACGATAAATAAAACTTAAATCATGTTCCTAAAATGATACAGGATAATCACAGTTAACCACTTGTCTGGTGTCTGGAAAACCCCACTGTAATATCCAATCACTGTAAAGGTTAAACAACTTCATTTTCACTCTACAAGTCGTCTTGTAGCAGCATACCCCTGAGCTCCATACGAGTTTCAGATTTGAAGTACCCCTGTTCACAGTTTGTTTCTCACTGATTAAAATAGTCACATCAAGTAAAATTCTTTGTGTTTTCTTTTGATAGTTTGCTTATCAAAAAAACTTAAATATGGGGCGCCTGGGTGGCTCAGTGGGTTAAGCCGCTGCCTTTGGCTCAGGTCATGATCTCAGGGTCCTGGGATCGAGCCCCACATCGGGCTCTCTGCTCAGCAGGGAGCCTGCTTCCCTCTCTCTCTCTCTCTGCCTGCCTCTCTGTCTACTTGTGATCTCTCTCTGTCAAATAAATAAATAAAATCTTAAAAAAAAAAACTTAAATATTCCAAGATGACTATTTAGAGAGGAACAATAAGAGCTGGGCCATAATTTTTAGTGTGGCTGTTAATAGTAACCAGTGGGTTGTGATCAGGTCTTGTGTTCACTTCAGTGGAACAATTTAATTTTATAAACATGTGCTGGATATTCTTTATGTGTTGATGAAATACGAATGTACGTGACATAGTCGCTGTCTGACCTTCAGTTCTCTCACAGTCCAGAGAGACACAACTAAACCAATGGTTTCCCTTCTGAGAAGAACTCCTCCAGGATTCTGGCTGGTCTCTTTTCCAGGGAAGACTTGCATAAGGAAAGTTAGCAGAATGAAACTGAAGCCTCCATGATCACAGTGTGACCCAGAAAGGTACTGCAGAGGCCTGTCCAACAAAGACCTTCCCTACCTTACCCCCAAATTGGAAACACTATTGGACCAAGCACATTTGGCCCTGAAATTTGAATACTCTGATTATGAATTAACCTAGAAATTTCATTAGTCAAAACTCACAGGGATTGTCCCGGGAGCCAGATTCATGTGTATAGAAGATAAACTTGTCAAAACTGTCACTAAATGGGGCACTTGGGTGGCTCAGTTGGTTAAGCAGCTGTCTTCGGCTCAGGTCATGATTCCAGGGTCCTGGGATTGAGCCCACATCAGGCTCCCTGCTTAGCGGAGAGGCTGCTTCTCTCTTTCCTGCTGCCTGCTTACTTGTGCTCTCCCTCTCATCTCTCTGTCAAATAAATAAAATCTTATAAAACAAAACAAAACAAAACAAAACAAAAACCTCTCACTGAATGCTCATTTACCCGTGACAGGGTATCCATGTTGTAGATTACCTTTCTGCATTTTTCTCTATTTCAGTTTTGTTTTGTTTTAAATATCTGGGTCCATACCCTACTAAAAATTGAATTTTAGAGCTTTGTCTTTACATGCTTGACCAAGAGGCTCCTTTCGTATCATGTTCTTGCCCTATTCTGCAAATAAAACCTTCAATTTGTATAAAGAAATAAAAATTAAAAAATAAAACTAATTTCTATAGGATATTTTAAAAGTATGAAGTTATGCTTGTTCCAGATTCCAGAATTCAAGAAGCACAGCTAACTTTCATGTGCAAGTCATTTAAAGAAAGCCTATAGTTTGAAACTAGCCAATATGGAATCAGGGGGCCCTCTCAATGTCACTGGTTGGTCAACATTGGACCCTAAAATGTTAAGTCTACTGTGGCAACTTGAAAACAAACCAAATAAAGAGCCAAACCTGCTCTTCCCCCTATATCCTCTATCTTCCTTAGCAGTAACCTAAGCTAGAGTCATAGGGATTATCTGAGATTTCTCATTCTCCCTTAGGATGCTCCTTCTATTCATCTGGTTTATCTCATGTTTTTAATGTTTCAGATGCTGATCTTTCTTCTTCATTACTGCTGTCTTGCTTTGAGGCCCTTCTCAGTTTTTGTCTCAATTACTACAATAATCATTTTAACTTTTCTCCCAATCCTTGACCTTGCTGTATACAACTACCAATATAATATTATTATATACTAATAATCCCTACACTAACCCTCTCTCTTGCATTCTCTGTGTTGTGTTTACCATAAATATCAGAGATGCACTTGGAGAATTTGGGCTTCCCCTCTCTACAAGACACTACCAGTCCAAAGAATCTGGTTCCAAAAGGAGAAGGCTTTCATGAGGGAATACAGCTAGGTGCCTCCTGGTCACTTTTGTTCTTTGTACCAAGTCCACCAGTTAGGCAAGGAAGAAGCACCAACCTAACAGGAGTAACTGACCCTCATGATCGGGAGACAGTAGTGCTGTTGGTACACTATAGTAGCAGAGAGAATATATTTGGCACCCAGATGATTTACTATGGTGTCTCTTGGTTCTCTCCTAATTTTTATTGTAAATGGACAAGTGTTGAAGCCAGGTTCTCTCCTGTCTCATTATGAAAGTAAATGGACAAGTACAGAAGTCCTATTTTTCTTAGAAAGTATGGGACTCTAAAACTTTAGGATGAGAGTCAGGACCACCCCCTCAGATAAGCCCCTTAGACCAGCAGAGGTAATAGATAAGAGTGACAATTTTCTTTTAAAGATTTTATTTATTTGACAGACAGCGATCACAAGTAGGCAGAGAGAAGAGTGAGAATTTTCTAAAAATATTTTAGTTAAGTAAAAAGATGAGAAGCACAAGTTGCAGCCTGAGACTAGCTGTAATCATGGAGGCTCTACTTTCATTCTGTTAACTTTCTTTATGTAAGTCTTCCCCGGAAAAGAGACCAACCAAAATCCTGGATTTCTCAGATGGGTGAAGCAAGCGGATGTGAATGATGCAAGGGGGGAACTCTAGTGGAGGCTGAGGTACACAGCCCAGGTGACTGCCCTCTGTAGGACCAAGGCACCCATACTCCTGCCTGTCTGCGGTGCTGTCTGCTCTCTGCTCCAGGCTGACGCCCTCCTCAGGCTAGGAAGGCCTAGACTCTGCTTTAATTTGGGACATAGCTAAAGAACTAAACCAGACCCAGGGCTCCGTGTGGGAGGCTGAGCACTCTGCAGCAAATGCATCACAGTCCAACTTCTTCCCGTGCCCAGTCCTGCCTCCCTCACTCCTTGCAAGCCCTGTTCCTGCAGACACTCCACAAGAAGCCACCCACTTGCAGATCTCCATCCCCGTGTCTGTTCCCCTGGGGTCCCAACTTACGACATCAACATTACAATTTTCCAAGTTGATATCTAGGGAGGTACCACTTCAAGTCTTGGAATCAAGTAAGCACATTTTTCATTAATGAAAACTGTGCTCTTGATTCTTTTGAAGTTCAGAGCACATAAGCTTACTATCTACTGCAGCCTCCCCGCTCACAGCCAGCTTGCTCAGCCACTGATCGCGGCTTCTCCTCAGGCCCATCATTTAAGTTCCTTGGTCTCATTTTAAACCGGCCAGGAAATTGAGCCCAAACGCTAGACTGGAGACTTTTGAAAATCATGTTAAAGCCTCACTAATTCAATTTCTGTGACCTTGGTTGTATTTTATGATAGATTTCAAACTGTCCCTTTTTAATTTTCCTGATTTTCACTTTTTATTAAAAGATGAATGATGTACTACGGCCTGATTCAATCCACTGGACCAAATATGTGAGATGAAAGCCATGTAACGTTGAAGAGGCTGCTGACCAAATAGAATTTTCCAGGATACAAACCAAGCAGGTTAAGGAAGTCAGTGTTTTGCCTCATGGTCACTTTATTGCAACAGTCAGTGATGAAGATAAATGGAGTCTGGAATGGTGTCCGTGTTATGTATTCCGTCAACACAGCCTAATGTGGAGGAAGAACACTTACAAGGTTAATATGGCCGCTGGCCTTTGAGCAGGTGGCAGCGCAGCATGACACCCAAAATACTGGCTGTCAGACGGCACAAGAACTCACTCTGGCCTCTAGCACTTACGTTTAGTGTTTAAGGAGATTGCTTTAAGTTACACGCTCTTGGTCCTTTCATTTTATACCATGTCCAAACCTTACAAGGTTCTGCATTTCTTTGGTTAAGATTTTCTGTTAGAGTTAAAAATCTGGGATTTTTATTATTGATAATATGATAATTATTGACCAAATTGCTTCCCTTGCCTTCTGCATTGTAGAGCATCTGGGGTCAGAAATGGTGTCTTACTCTTTTTTTTTTATATCCTCTGCAAAGGGATTTGCAGGCAAGTGTGTTAACAATAGGTGTTCTGAATTTGATCAGGGCTAGGAGAGCATTCAGAATTCAAGTGGGTGAAACTTCTCGTTTTTAAGTTGAAGAAAATGAAAGAGCAGTAAGAAATAATTTTTTGTTTTGTGGAAGAGCTAACTGGGAAACCATATAATATGTACTAAGATGGGAAAATATAAGAACTCAAATATTTATTTCCTGTTTTTATGCAATTACTTCCATCTGATTAGAAAGTAAATTGTCCATAATTAATTAAGTGAAATCTGCTTATTAAAAAGCACCTCATCTCACAGGATGTCTTCTTGTGGTTATAAATTTTGACTGACAAACTTCCGTTTCCTAAATAATTTTTCTTTTTTTCAGCAGAAGGTACAATATCATGGGCTCATTTAAAAAAATGGAAAATCTGATGCTTCTTCTAATTAAGTATCTAAAGACCAAATTATCTTCTAAACCTTAAAGTCCTACATAGCCATAAAATGTTATTGCTAATCTGATTTCTGAGTTTTTTGGTAATTAAGTTATAAATATTAGGTGAAACATTTTAAAAAATATTATATCAGTTTCCACAGCAGTTGCTTAAATGATATTCTGATAAAATTTGTTTACCTGCTTTCCTGGTTACAGTTTTATTTCCCCCTCTATTAGGTGTTTGCTTCATCAAGTATCAAATAAAATCCTAGAACAAATCAAGTGAATCATAAGCTTAGGGTCAGGGCTGGCTTCATGGACATGATGCCTCTGTGTTTATATAGAGCCCCCAGCTTAGAAGGGCTATGTGTTGGTTTTAATGCTCTACTGTTACTGTCTTAAAAATTATTCAGAATTCTTTAACAAGAACCCTGCATTTTCATTTTGCACTAGGTCCCACAAATTAAGTAGCCGTCTTACTTAGAAGTAACTTGAAACACCATTAAACTCTTGCATCTCCTTCATAATTATAGTAAATATTAGAAATATATCTTTTGTAAAACTTCAATTACAGAATGCTTGAGAATTGGGAGTTGGTCTCTAAAACTTAAAAAAAAAATTTTGAGTTAAATCCATTCAACTACTTTTCTGTCTTTGTAGATATAAAAGTGAATAATTTTATTGTTGGAGGACCTTGGGTATATGGGTTAAAATCCAAGGTTTGAAGGTATATAAAACAGGACAAGTGTTTTGGAATGGCCAGTGAACTTCACGTGTCTAGAAGCTAAATCAATCACGTTCACGACTGTTTCCCCAGGATTTTGCACAGTGCATGGCATATAGTAGGAAGAATTGCTTTTCTAATCAAATTTCTTGTTTTTACCGCTTTAATTTTGATCTTCTTTCACCTATTATTAAGTGTAGAAAATCCAAGTGAATTGATATTGCTAGTTATCTGGGATGTGGTTAAATGAGATTTTACTGAATATTGTGCCCATTATTGGCATATATGCCCAAAATGTCAAATTGGTAAATTTTTTGTACAGAAATTGTTAGACAAAACATATGGGAATAGAGGAATGAGATTTAGAAAACACAGAGCATAAGGAAGTAGAAGAAGGAAATTGATAATGCTCAGAGAAAACTGAGTCCTTGATACCACCTTATAATATGAAGAAATTAGCTCAATCACATATGCATTAAGAGACTCAACTTCCCTCCTATTCTCTCCAGAGATTCCTTGAAAGAAGAGAAGGAGTTTATTTCTTGGAGTTGCTTGACCCTGAGTTCCTGCTTCTGCTAAATCAATTGAGTTTGAAAATGATCTTGCCTTCTTCTTTAAATACTGTCCTTTTTTCATGCCATGGCTCTTCCTGTGGGAACCTACACAAATAGTAACATATTCTTATGAAGATTTAGGATATGGGAAGGACTCTGCTTCTCATAAACAATTAGAATTTACTATTAATGTGTTCCCATTCTTAAATGTTCATCTGCCATCCTAAAAACAGGAATTTCTCACTGAATAACATTTCTCCTTGGGTTCTAGTCACCTACCACATCACTCTGTTCCCTCCTGTAATCCATGCTTATTTCCTCTACTCTCCTTCCTTACTACTTATCCTAGTCACTGTATTCCATCTCCTTCCAAACCATGCCCACATATGTATAATCTCGTGCCTTGTAAATATAGACAGTTCTCTCCAGGATGGGAACTCCGGTAAAAACTGAGAAAAAAGACTACAAAATACATACTTATAATTACTATATTTACCTTAAATAAAAATGGGATAGTACACACAGTTTTTGACTTGCTTGTCTTCCTCAAACATTTCTTTCCTTATCCTTCACCTCTCTGTTACATTTCTCTTAATCACGGAAGAAAGACTGCTGTTACTGAGAAAATAATCTTATGAGAAATTTTATTCTCACACTATAGCTAACAAAATCATGTTTTTCAAATTATACAGATGTGTATAAATAACAAATTCATAAGAGTCAATTGGTAAATGTTTTCAGAGTTAGAGGGTCTGGTTTCTTTTTTCGCCCATGCCTATTTTATTTTACTTACTCCATTTGTTAAACCACTCTATTGAGTTACGAATGACATACAAAAGTTATATGTATTTAATGTACACAACGTGATGAGTTTGAAGGTAAGTGGCCATATAAGTACATCACCACAATCTATGCCATCAACTTATCTATCACCTCCAAAATTTCTTCCTGCATTCTTTATTATTATTTTGTACATGATTAGAACACCTAGCATAAGATCTACCCTCTTAGTGAATTTTTAAAACTATAACACATTATTATTAACTATATGCACTATGCTGTACAATAGACCTTTAGGATTTATTTGTTTTGCATAACTAAACCTTTGTACCCTTTGGTGAATAACTCCCCTCTTCCTCCTCCCCCAGCCCTGGCACTCACCATTCTACTCTGCGCTACTATCAGTTTGACTCTTTTAGATTCCTCACATAATTGGTATCATGTACCATTTGTCTTTCTGTGTCTGGGTTATTTCACTTAGCACTATGTCTTCCAAGTTCATCCATGTTGTTGCAAAGGGCAAGATAACCTTTTTGGTTGAGAGATTTTATCATGAATGGATGTTGAATTTTCTCAAATTTTTTTTCTACATCTGTTAAAATGATCGTATGATTTTAATTCTTCACTCTGTTAATGTGGTTATCACATTTATTGATTTGCCTATGTTGAACCATCTTGCTTCTCGAGGATAAATCGCACTTGATCATGTGTTTATACTTTTTAACGTGCTGTTGAATTTGGTTTGTTATTATTTTGTTGAGAATTTTTACATTAGGGATATTGGTCTGTAGTTTTCTTTTCTTGTGGTGTCTTTGGTTTTGGTACTGGGTGATACTGATGTGACAAAATTAATTTGGAAGTATTCCCCCTTCTATTTTTTAAAAGAGGTTAAAAAGGATTGATATTCTTTTTTAAATGTTTGGATTAATGTGAATCCCTCTGGTTCTGAGATTTTCTTTTTGGGAGGTTTTGATTACTGATTTAATCTTCTTATTTGTTATTTGTTCAGGCTTTCTATTTCTTCTTTTGTCAGCTGAGGTAAATGTATGCTTCTAGGAATTCATCCATTTTTTTCTAAGGTGTCCAACTTATTTGTGTGTCATTGTTCATAATAGTCCTTTATGATTGTTTTTATTTTCCATGTCATTAGTTATAATGTCTTCTCTTTCATTTCTGATTTTCCTTATTTAAGTCTCCTCTGTTCTTGATCAGTCTAGCTAAGGGCTTGTTGATATTGCTTGTCTTCTTTAAAAACCAACTTTTAGTTTCAATAACTTTTTTCTGTCATTTCTTGTTCTCTATTTCATTTATTGCTGTTCTAATCTTTGTTATTTCCTGCCTTCTGCTAACTTTGGGCAGGTTTTGGAGCTTCTTGGAAGGGATGGACACACAGACAAAAATTATCTGAAGGTGATTTATACAGTGGGAAATTAGTAGCATATGAGTTGTATGTTCTTTGGAGGGTGAGGCCATTTGTAAATTGTGAAAACAGAATAGGCAATTTGTGTGTCGGTTCCCTCAAATGGTTTTAAAGAGAAAAACTGGCAATATTTAACAAAGTATAACTTCTCTGAGGAAGTACTCCAATCTCATTCTTACCCAGCAACATTTTCTGGCTCTGTTAATGTTTGGGCAGATGAAAAGGAAGTCACAATGATACAATAAATTAATACACTTCCAAGAGATTCTTGTGAAATATTAAAGTATCCTTCCAAACCAGAAATGACTAATTACACATTATTCATGTCAATAAGAGGATTTAATTTTTGAAACTTTTCTGAGGATCCAGAGGGATACCTTGTGAATTATAGCTCATGAAATGAGAAAGATTAATTCAGTTCAAATTGTTTTCACATGGCCAAGTGATGCATTTTCAAATTTGGCAATAATCTGTAAAATATTATAATGCTCATGCTTGGTTGATGATCAGCACTTAGAAGAAGGGAAGGCAGAAACACGTAAGTCTCACCTGAGGTGTTTTCAAAGAAGCATATTTCCCATCTTCTGCCAGAATTGTGATAACTATGTCTAGGGAGGTGCAGATTCACATGCAATACACATAGCAGATGATTATTATGCAAACGGTCCACACTCTGAGATACACCAGAAGAAATTCTACCTGGTGTAATCCAAAGAGAATCTGTTTCATTTTCCAGTCAATCTTTTAGGTCAAGTAGTATGATTCCATCCTCTTCTTCTGAGCTATGGATTCAGAACATTCATGGGTGTGACCCCAAAAGAAATCATTTTAAAATGCTCCCTGGGGCATTTTAAGAATCCACTGGTTTCCTACTGGATTTGGGATCCAGTGCCCCAGAGCACTGTCTGTCAAAGTTGGTTCAAGAATCACTTGTATCAGTACCACCTGTGAGCTAGATAAAATGCAGATTTTGGAGCTCCATCTTAGGCTCATGTACTCTGAGATGAGGCCTATAAAAACAATTTTAACTAGCTCTTTCCTTGATATTTGAGAATATCCTAAGATATTCTTGAGACCATCTTGGGAAAACTAAGTTTTTTCCTGGTAAAGCAATAAAGTAAAAACAGCTATAGGACTGGCTGTCCTACTAAGCATGTCAAAGATACATATCAGGCAGAGTATGAAAACCAGAAGGATGCCAGCTTCATATTAGGCGGGTATAAGAGAGATGGCTTAGTCAATAGTCTGTAATAGGGGCGCCTAAGTGGCTCAATCATTTAAGTCTCCATCTCTTGATTTTGGCTCAGGTCATGATCTCAGGGTTGTAAGATCAAGCCCTACATCAGGCTCTATGCTGGGTGTGGAGCCTGTGTAAGATCCTCTGTCTCCCTTTCCCTCTGCCCCTTCTCCCTTTAAAAAAATAGTCTGCAATATAAGAATAAGGGGGAAATGGTGAGAACCAGCAAGAGACACTCACAGGAGGACAAAGAAGTCTCTTCTGGGGAGTTCCAACAGCTGCAGTCCCAGTAGAAGGATGAATTCAAGAACTGCAGAGCTCTCTCTCAGAGTGAGAGTTTAGTCCTAGAATATTAAAATGAATGTTTTGAGATATCTTCTTTGTATTGTCTTAATCAGGGGTCCTTGGTTTGGAAAATAGAGCTATCCAGGCTAGTTTAAACAAAAGGAAGCTTACTGTAAGGATGCTCATAAAGTGAAAATCAGATGAAATCTACAAAAATGCAAGGGCTCAATGTTGGATATGGAGAGTATTTCTGGATTGAAGGAGGCTCTAAATGCCTACAAACAGAAACTTAAAAGACTGTCATTCTGGTGCCCTGTCATTAGCAACACTCAGTTGTTCTTTGTCTAGAGTATTCTAAGTTTTCTGCCTTAAAATTAGTATTTTTTTCCATTTTTTTTTTTCAAACTGGGACTCTAACTGGCTAAGCTAATTGCTGGTGTGTTTTTCTCCACGTTGGCCAACCTGTGGATCAGGTTGCCTGCATTGGTCTAATGACTGTGGTGGCAGAGGATTGGGGACGTGGAGTTGGGGGTCAGGCATATGAATGAAAGTGGCTACTTCAGAAGCAAGTGGTGTTGGGAGAGAGAGATTCCTTTAAAACACAGAAGGCACTAAAAGGGGCATGATTGCAGGGAGCACAGGGTGTTATACACAAACAATAAATTATGGAACACTACATCAAAAACTAATGATGTACTGTATGGTGACTAACAGGACATAGTAAAAAGAACTTGTTTTAAGAAAAAAGAAAACAGAAGGTGGGCAGCAGACATGCAGAGTAAACATGTTTGTGACCTTCCTCTTTTCTTCCTGAATCACTTAATGTCAGCATTTGTTTTCACCTGGGAACATGATAATTTTGCTTGACTTTCATGTTGGGGTGTATGAGCAAAACAGACACCCTGACCTGGCTAAGAACTCAGGGAAAAAACCGGAACCCTGATATCTGGACAGGACACTGTCTGGTGACTGAGATTCAGGGAGGCAGAGCTAACCCACTGTTTTGGCCTATATGTCAATAAACTTGTATGCCTTGGGATTAGGTCTGCACAAACAAACCTATCTATCTATCTTTATCTATCTATCTATCTATCTATCTATCTATCATCTATCTATCTATCATCTATCTATTTATATTCTGAGAGAGAGCGAGAGAGAGAGAGAGCTAGCTCATGAGCAGAGAGGGGCAGAGGAGTAGGGGGAATCTTAAGCAGAGTCCATGCATCACCATGGAGCCCAATGTGGGGCTCAGTCTCATGACCCTAACATCATGACCTGAGCTGAAATCAAGAGTTGGATGCTTAGTGGGCTGAGCTACCCAGGTGACCCACAACTTAATAGGTTTTTTTTTTTTAACCTTACATTTTATTTCATTCTTTTGTGAATTCAGGTAAGTGTGTACAATCTCAGACTATGATTCAGTACCCTTCCCCCAACTGCCACACTCTGCTGACTTTGAGATTTCAAATCTTACTAAAAATACAATGACTTCTTTATGGATACATTTCGGTAGATATATATAACTTTCTCTTAGCCTTGGTAGCTAGTTGGAAAAAGTCTTTGTGATGCCAGCAATTCTCCTGTCTCAGTATGACATTTTTTTTAGCTCATATTCTACAGTGAATCCTTTTGAGACTCAG
The DNA here is from genome assembly GCF_922984935.1 of Meles meles. Lineage (NCBI taxonomy): Eukaryota > Metazoa > Chordata > Mammalia > Carnivora > Mustelidae > Meles > Meles meles. The sequence continues at coordinate 150,459,679 of NC_060068.1, forward strand.
AAAAGACCAATTTTATTTAAACTTGTGAAAATGTGAAGATGTTCCAGCCACTGGTCTTCTCTTACAACAAATAATGTTCCACTTCCTCCATCATGAGAAATCCTAATCCTACATTATCTGTATGTCTTTGAGAAAAATCAGTGACTGGCTTTCTGAGGCCAAATTAGAACAAGAAGAATTATTAAATCATCTCAAATATGTTCAATCATGAAGAAAGGAGAAAATATATTTAAAAGGGTAAAGGTGAAACATCTAGAAGTGAAAACATTGCATCATATGTTCAGGGGCCAGAGTCCAGTCCCAGCTGTGACATTAACCCTGTCTTCCTGGACAAAGTCATCTAAAACTCCTGAAAAACTAAGCAGTTACATTAGTTCTATAAACTATAGAGTATTAGAAGTTATTATGGGAATATATATGCATATATATACACATGTATTTTTGTATATGAAAGAGTATATGTATATGTGTGTAGGTGTATATTTTTAATATCTATGAAATACATAATGTTGTTTATAATATATATTACATATATAAAATATAGACATATAGCATATTACATATTTAATATGTATTTTACATATTACACATATAAAATGTAGACAGCATATTACATATTTAATATGTATTAAATGTATTTAATATGTATTAAATATTAATATGTATTAAATATTAAATATGTAATATGCTGTCTACATTTTATATATAATTATATGTGTATCATATTGTGTATATATACACAGAGAAGTCAAACCTTCTATATCATTTCTTTGTAAGATCAAGCTCCCTTTGGAAGACCAGGACTATGTGCTAAGGACTTCAAATTTCAGTCAACATTAGTGTTCGTTAACCCATCCATCCACCCATCCATCCATTTAGTGGTCCCCAAACTCTAAGGGGTTAGATAGTGACATGATAAGGTTTGATATCTGAAGGGAGAGGAAATAAATCATTCCAATCCTGTTTTATTGTTGTTTGTTTGTTATTTAAGTTCATTATTTTAAGTCCTGGTTTTCATTTTATGGAAGGAATGGAGGCAATGTATCCCTTAAAGTAAGCAGCATGTACCTTAATCCCAAGAACTAGTGAGGTAGTCAGTAAGTATTTGAAAGCATGTATATATGAGCATATGTGTGAATGTAATTAAGAGCCACAATGCTAGAAATTTCTTTATGATCCATGCCCTTTGAAGAGCTCCTGTCCAAGATTTACTAAGAAAGATAAAACCAAGGACTTGAAAAATGGAATATTTCTCATTCTACTTTTGTTCCAACTTTACTATGTTTATGCAGTGAAGCTCAATGGAGAGAGAAAAAAGAGAGAAAGAACTGAGAGAACATTTTGGAATGTTGTATGCACAGTTGAAAGAAGTCAAAAGTTAACATTTGGACTTTAAAAGCTAAAGACTCCAGATGGTGCTACGGAGTGGCATTACCACTAGCTCTTCCAAGGCTCCCACCTACCTCACTTCAAATCCAAATCTCTTCTAAGAATAATGAAAATGTTGTACTGATGACATGGATGAATACTAACCCAGCTGAAATATCAATTTTGTAAAGGCAGCTTAGAAGTAAAAAGAATTCTATCCAATCCCTCATTCCTGTGGCTAGTCAAACTCTTCCTAGGCTTAATAGTAAGGAGAGAGCAATATTTATAGTTGACTTTGTCATTGTGGGAACACATGCAACCTCAGCCTGAAGGGATGCTAAGACTTCAGAGGCAAGCTGGCAAAAAAAGGAGCATATGTTAGGACAAGCTGGCATAAGAGAACTGGAGAGAAATGTAAACTAGGCTACTTGTGGTTGTCTTTGCTAAGGCATTTAGCATTTTTAGGTCGTTTTTACTGCAACCAGCATCCAGTTACAGTGACGTGGCCATGGGAGCTTAAGGACCAAGCACAGCCACTCTATTTTGTTATTGTTGCCTATATGTTATAAAATGGATGAGTTTAATGCCTAGACCTTTGAGTACATGATTTCTACTAGAGGCACGATAGTCTCAGATCCTTTCATAAATGCCATCTATCATCTTCATTCAGGCACTCAGTGGAAGTCTATACAAGGATAAGAAATGGAGTTAAATGAAATGCATTTGGATTTTAGAAACTGCCCTTTATTGTCCATGAAGTACCCAGAAGTCTCTTTTTTTAATTAATTAATTTATTTTTTATTTCTTTTCAGCATAACAGTATTCATTGTTTTTGCACCACACCCAGTGCTCCATGCAATACGTCTCTTTTTTAGCATAGGAATTATCTCTTTTAGTCTTATGTACAATGGTAGCAATTACAGTCTATTATAGAGAAAATTAGCAGTTAGGAAAATTTGGTCATTTTATAAAATCCTAAGAAGTCTATGATGTTTCTAGTTATCAGAAAAGATTCTGAAAAGTTATCTATGCTGTGGACACCATGTATATAAAAGTCGGTCCTGAAATGTACCACATTGCTACATTTCAATGAGTAGACTCATTGTTACTATGAATCTAGCAAGCTGAAATCTTTTCAGAGGTAAAAATACAGGAAGAGGGAATATTTTCGAAATCTAAGAGTAATAAAATTTGAAAATTACCACACAGAGAAGATTAAGAAAATAAATGAGACTTTGTGTTTGATCTTGGTCATAACATGAAGAATTTTGCTTCTGAGAAAAAAAGTGGCTTGTATTCCCCTCTTTAACTGATCAGCAAATAGAAAATATTACATCTGTAAGCAGTCAGGGAATAATAGCAATTAAAAATTAACCCTAGTATTTAAATAAGACCTGATCAAAGCCTGCTACTGGCAATCCAGAACTTGTCTTTTAAAATAATTCTTTTCAAAGGTTAATTTTAACCGACAGATTCTTAGTGTTCTTTTGTGAAAGTTGTTTCAATTAAAAATAGGAATTTGTGGGGCGCCTGGGTGGCTCAGTGGGTTAAAGCCTCTGCCTTCGGCTCGGGTCATGGTCCCAGGGTCCTGGGATCCAGTCCAGCATCGGGCTCTCTGCTCAGTGGGGAGCCTGCTTCCTCCTCTCTCTCTGCCTACTTGTGATCTCTGTCTATCAAATAAATAAATAAAATCTTTAAAAAAAACAGGAATTTGTACCTTGGGCTCAATTACCCCTGATCTTTCTGAATTAAATCATTAGTAACAGGAATTATCTATCCTAGAACATATTGAACTGGAGTCAAATCATCGTAAAAATCTGATACCTTAAAGTAATTCCAAAACTTTTCTGAGCCTCCTCTTTGAGAGTCTAATGAGAGCAAAAGTAAGAATTCATATTTAGACAACAATTTACCAAAAGTTCAACAAGTTAAAACACACACACACACACACACACACACAAAACAGAAACAAACCTTGAAACCCTTCGTAACTCACATGAAAAATCCTTGAACTAGAGCCTGGGCTACTACAATGCCTAGATGCCCAGCTATCCATACCAGCTATTGCTCCTGAGTCAGTAGCAAGGATTCCTGAAGATGGAGTTGCAAAAGAGTTTTGCTATGTCTCCTAAATCTAAGATACTGCCGAAATCTGTTCAGTTTCTTGTGCTCAAAAGAGTTCCAAAATATTACACTATTGATTTGCTGTATTCTTCTTGTAATTTGAGGAGTAATTTGTGTTTTCATTCTGATATTCCAGGGAATCATTCATGATGAAATGTTGCAAAGGCCGTATCCAACATGGCAGAGCATAATGATAAATGAGGCATATCTTCCAGCTACCCAAGGAGGGTGTGTGAATCAGCAACACTATATTATATGATAATTTGAGGTCGCTGAACCCATTGTACAGCCAAATCCAGGAATCCCCTCAACAGTATGCCTTGACCTATAGTTTTCATGCCTCTACTTAGATACTCCAGTGAAAGAGAGTTTATTTACTCCTCAAATGCTTCATTGTATTTTTGCAAGCAAAAAATATTAGTATTAATAAAATTCACTAATAAATAGTAATAAGGTAAATTTATTCATTCACAACTGGAGCTAAAATCTTCCTTCTGCTAACTTTCATCCTATAATCTCCAATGAAAAGAAATGGTATATAACATTAAAAAAATACAAGCATGTTCTTTTGTGTTTGCTCCTTCTCCTTAGATTTCTTATAGAATTGTTTAATTTACATATATTCTTATACAATTAAGAATTCATTAAAGTGGGGCGCCTGGGTGGCTCAGTGGGTTGACTCTCTGCCTTTGGCTCGGGTCATGATCTCGGGGTCTTGGGATGGAGTCCCGAATCGGGCTCTCTGCTCAGTGGGGAGCCTGCTTACCCCCCTCTCTCTGCCTGCCTCTCTGCCTACTTGTGATCTCTTTCTGTCAAATAAATAAATAAATAAAATCTTAAAAAAAGTCATAAAAGCAATGCCAGATATTGATAAGAAGAACATCACAGCAGTGCATCTCAAAGCTAGAGAGTGATAAATTTTGGCAACATGCACTGTGCTTAGGAGCATAACCTCTGGGGCTAAGCCACCCTGTTTTGAATCCCAACTCTGCCCCTTACTAGCTGTGTATGCTCTGGTGAGTTACTTAACCACTCTGTGCCTGAATAAGATGGTAATTTTATTATCTACCTCATGGTGTTGAGGGGAACCGAAGAGCTATCTCTAAAATATCTGGAACAATGTTTTGCTTATAAAAATAAATTTTGGCTCAATGTGAAGAAAAATGTTAACAATCAAAAGATAACAAAAGATAACAATCGAAAGATTTCTCGGCACAGACAGAAGTTTGAACAGAAACAAGACAGCATTTAAACAGAAATGGGACAGCTTTTCAGCATTAAGTATGCAATCCTGCATCATGTACCAGTTTGAATTAAGACTGAATTAAGAATGAATTAAGTCGGGGCGCCTGGGTGGCTCAGTGGTTTGGGCCACTGCCTTCGGCTCGGGTCGTGATCTCAGGGTCCTGGGATCGAGTCCCGCGTCGGGCTCTCTGCTTGGCGGGGAGCCTGCTTCCTTCTCACTCTCTCTGCTTGCCTCTCTGCCTACTTGTGATCTCTCTCTGTCAAATAAATGGATAGGATCTTTAAAAAAAAAAAAAAAAGAATGAATTAAGTCATCTCCCAAATTTAAGAACTTGATTTAATTATAACTAATCCAAGGCAAATTCATGGAAGATCAGGCTTATAACACTTTCACTGTAATGTTTTAAAATATGTAAGGATCAGCGGTGATAACACCTTCTATAGCTATAGTCCCATCTCATGCTTTAGGCTGTCTTTATTTTTTTAGGCCTCATGTTTAGGCAATGTTGTGATCATTCAGACAGGGGAAGTTCCCATTGATGGAAAAAGATGGCTTGTGGAGTCGACGAAGAAGAACAACGCACATACTTAAAGAAATTCACGGTGCCTTCACGTGGGAATGGTAAATGGCCTTCATCTGCTTGCACCAGCAAGGTGGGCAGCTATGAAATTAAGTGCTCTGAAAAAAACAACTATTGAGGTTTCTGGGTGGCTCAGTTGGTTAAGCGACTGCCTTTGGCTCAGGTCATGATTCTGGAGTCCCTGGAATGAGTCCCGCATCAGGCTCCCTGCTCGGCAGGGAGTCTGCTTCTCTTTCTGACCCTCCCTCTTCTCTTGCTCTCTCTCTTGCTCAAATAAATAAAATCTTTAAAAAAAAAAATCTTCATTTCTTTAAAAATATTTTACCACTCACCAACTTTGCCACTGAGTTTGGCTTTTTGTTTTTTTCCCTCCCCAGAACACAAAAATAGCAATAATAACAATAGTTAAAGGTATTCTTAACTGTCTTTTTTTGTTTTCCCCCATAGGGTTTTGGCAGAACCTGTGGACATTCTCTTTCAACAACTTGTCTAGAGCTCTCAGCACTTCCAAGTAATATAACACTCTACACAGAGCTCTTGTGTCATCACCCTGATTAATTTTCCTTGTAGCTCTATTTTCAAATAATTCCATCCCATTCACTGGGTTCCATAGGTGGCTTCTGATTTCTCAGGGCTAGAAATAGGCCCATAGGGGATAATGAAGGCTGCCATGGTTGGCTGCAAGATTCCCTTTTACACTGGATTCTTTTTTTATTTTTTTAAGATTTTATTTATTTATCAGATAGAGATCACAAGTAGGCAGAGAGGCAGGCAGAGAGAGAGGGGGAAGCAGACTCCCCACTGAGAAGAGAGCCTGATGCCAGGCTTGATCCCAGGACGCTGGGATCATGACTGGAGCCGAAGGCAGAGGCTCTAACCCACTGAGCCATCCAGGCACCCCATCCCTTTTTCACTGGATTCTTAAGACTCCAAAATAATTATCAATTGTCACAGCAGATCGTTTACAGAAGATATTTGGGTTTATAATCAGAAAAACTGTTTATTTTAGTGCAAGGAGTTATGGTCTGAGGTTGGGTATGAAGTTTATTTTTCATTTGCTACTGGGAGATGAATGAGCATTTGAATAAGAATGAAAAGTTAAGTCTTGCTGCTTTTTTATTGAATCACCCATCAGCAACATCTTCCAGTTAAGGCTATTATAAATTGGGAAGTTGATCTTAATTTTCTGTGGTTTATTTTCTCCTCTCATGACCGTTGAGATAGAACTTTAGAACTTGTGAATTGTATGAATACCCTTGGAGAAGATACAGACAATGAAGATTTCTGTATAAGCCTTGTTCTTAGAAACCAGAGAGAAGAGTAATCTGCAACAAGCCAATCTGTTTCTAGACAAATTGTGGTTCAACTGAAATTTCATTCCAAATGGCTGAAATCAACAGTGCAAGAAGACATGGTTGTGGTTTCCATGGCTTTGTCCCTTTAGAACCATCTTGCAATTTGTTTTCACCAGAAGGCACTCCTGGGCAATATACAGGAGATTGTTTTTAACATTGTGAAGATTAATAATGTCAAGATTAAATGTTATGAACATGTAACACTGAAAGTTGAAAAGTCACACACAATCCACTCTTTATCTAAAGAAGTTTGATGGTGCAATGAGTCTATTTACTAACCCGGTTTTATGTTTTGGTTTGTCTTCAAAGTCAGCATAGAGCTCCATGCAAGTAGAATGATCTTTCACCATATAATGCCCAATAATTTTCTTGATTCTTATCATTTCTTATCCTGTCGCTTATTCATATGTTTTGTTTGTATACTGCTGGTCTGTCCCTAGATGCAAATGAAGATTATGAAATAACAGAATTTCCTCTGTGAAAATGCCCCAGACAAATTTGAGAGAATATTTAGAAGATAAATAAGCCATATTCTGAAAATTAGTTGGTTAGAACTGAGAAAATTATTCATTTAGAGAAACAATGCTGTGATGGTTGGTCAGTAGTTAGCCCAATCCACAAAGGCCTACTTTTTGTGTTCCCAAACAACTTTAGTAATTCATTCCATCAATAATTGTTTATTGAGTATTTGTGATGGGTCAGGCGCTGTGCTGAACACTGAGAATACTACAAAGAATGAAAAACTTCCTCTGTCCTCAAAGAGTTTACAGTTTATGGGGGAGACAACAAGTATCAGACAATTAGGGGATAGAAAGATAAACTGTATTTCAGAGGCAGATTTAAAATATGGATCTTCCTTTCTTACTTTTATGACATAGTTAATAAAAGTGAGTCTTCATTTCCTGGCCCAAGCTCACTGTTTTCAAGAGAAAATGGAGAATACAATTGTGAGACTGTTAACCTCTGCTGGTGAACTTTGAGAATCATAGAGAATGCAAAAATTATTAGAAGCTCAAAAGAGAAATATCTTTAGGTTATCAAAAAGACTAAGATACAATTTCTTTAAAATATTAACTAGTGGATGTGATGTCAATCTCAAATAAGCTTTTAGGAAACATCAATGAAGAAATAGTTTGTAAGGACCTAGAAGTGAAATTAGAGATTACTACAGTTTCAAAACAATGAAATCTTATTTTAAGAAGATTATTTGAAGAGCAAAGAAATGCACTTGATGGATACTTGACAAAATCTATCATTATAATACTGTGCATAAACAAAAGTTGGAGTAATATGGTTCTCTTAAAATACAATTCACCCAATTGAATCATTTTTTAAAAAATAAAAATATCTAAGCTTGCAACAGGGTTCTGTCCTAGCCAATGTCTATTAAGACTTGGAGAAGATATAGAAAGTATGATCATCTAATTTGAGGATAAGGAAAATCAAATCTGGAGGGATAGAGAGTGTTGAAAAACAGACTCAGGAGTTCCAACGATTTTCACAGGCTATGAAATTACCTAATATAAAAATAATAACTTCAAAGTAGAAGCTTCAATCAATATAAAAGGAAATATATGTAGAGCTGAAGTATATAATTCATTTCAATTTTTCTTGAAATGAGGAGCTAAGTTTTTCTTTACATTACATGCCAGGAAAAAACTGAAACAGAAATTTGGGCACTAAAACACATCCTGATTATTGAATGTCATGGTTAATTTTAGCAGAAAGTTTGACATCAAGACATATTCCAATTACTAAACTTCAAAAAGGATAAGTCAGCTTCAAGTGGGAAGAATCAGGCTGGCTCAGTTTTCTCTCTAGTGATACTCAATTCTCAAAGACAAAGGATACTTGTCTCCAAATTCTTTGGGAAAAAAATGACCCCAGAATTTTGTTTCCAGCCAAGTTTTTGAGCAGAGAACCTTTATTCTCTGATATAAAAGATATCAAGAAAACTTAAACCTGTAAATTCTTTTTGAAAATAAAATTTGACCAACTAAAGGATAATTTAAAATTAAAAAAAATAATTTTAGAATATATGGAGAAAGGACTGAGAGTGAGCACTGAATTCATTTAAACATAAAAACTATGCATAATATATTAGTGGTTGAAGAATAAAATGTAAATGTTATAGACTTTTTAAACTTACAAAAATAAGCTATAACAATTTGGAACTAAAGAGAAGATACCTAATAGTAAGTTGGAGGATATATAATCTTTTTTTATTTTAAAAATACTTTACATCTATTTTTTATTAACTTTTTTTGTATTTTATCTCTGTTGACCCTTAAAATTTTGTTGTATTTTTTTTTTGTTAAAGTATAATTAACATACAGTGTTATGTTAGTTTCAGGTATACAATATAATGACTCAACAATTCTATATATTGCTCAATTTTCATCAAGATAAGTATACTCTTGGGGTACCTGGGTGGCTCAGTGGGTTAAAGCCTCTGCCTTAGGCTCAGGTCATGATCTCAGGGTCCTGGGATCAAGCCCCCCATCGGGCTCTCTGCTCTCTTTGCCTGCCTCTCTGCCTGCTTGAGATCTCTGTCAAATAAATAAAATCTTTAAAAAAAAAAAAAAAGATACGTGTACTCTTAATCCCCTTTATCGGTTTCACCCATCCCCCATCCACCAGTTTGTTTTCTGTATTTAAGAATCATTTTGTTGGTTTGTCGCTTTTTCCCTTTTCATTTGTTTTGTTTCTTAAATTCCCCGTGTGAGTGAAATCTCAGACTTATTTCACTTTGTTAGTTTTTGTTTTTAATTAATGATCTTTTTAGAAAGAGTAATTTTAGGTTTACAGAAAAGTTGAGCAGAAAGTACATAGTGTTTGCATATACCTCTCCCCCTAACCACAGTTTCCCCTATTTTTAACATCTTCTATTACTGTGGTCCATTTGTTGCAATTTATGAGTCAAGACTGATAGATTATTATTAACTAAAGTTCATAGTTTACATTAAGGTTCACACCTGGGTGAACATTCTCTGGGCTTGAACAAATGATTGAACTACCATTACAGTATCATATATAATAGTTTCATTGCCCTAAAAATCCTGTGTTCTTTCTATTTATACTTCTTTCCTTTTTTTAGAACCCCAATTCCTTTGCAAACACTGTTCTTTTTCCTGATCCTTAATTTTGCATTTTCACATAATAAGTTATTAATTTAATAGATTCTATCTAAAATTGAAACATGTACTAAAAATTCATATGGCTTCCATCTATGTTTTCATTTCCTTTTAATTTTAGAAAAAGTATCTTGTATAAAGAAACACTTATTTGAAGTGTACAATTAACTTTAATTTTAATTATTTTCCTTTTTAAAGTTCAATAAAAATACTTTTAAATTTTTTAAAAATATTTTATTTATTTATTTGTCAGACAGAGATCACAAGTAGGCAGAGAGGAAGGCAGGGGTGGGTGAAGCAGGCTCCCTGCTGAGCAGAGAGGCTGACAGGGGGCTTGATCCCAGAACCCTGTGATCATGACCTGAGCTGAAGACAGAGGCTTTAACCCACTGAGCTACCCAGGCATCCCTTTTTAAAAATTTTTTCTTAAAGATTTTATTTATTAATAAAAATACTTTTATACTGTTAATTTTTAAAGAATATGCAGAGGGCAGACATATACAATGGAATTTTATTCAGCTATAAAAAGGATGAGACCCTGCCATTTGCAATAACCTGGATGGACCTAGAGAGTATTATGCTAAGTGCAACAAGTCAGGCTGAGGAAGAAAAATATCACATGATTTCATTTAGATGTAAAATCTAAAAAACAAAACAAATGAATAAACAAAAAAATAAAAAAAAGCAGAATCAAAACAAACTGATAGCTGCCAGAGGGAAGGGAATGGAGGAATGAGTAAAATGGGTGAAGGAGATTTAGAGATATAGGCTCCCAGTTATGGAATGAGTAAGTCACTGAAATAAAAATCAAGGCTTAGGGAATATAGTCAGTGATACTGTAATAATGTTATATGGTGACAGATGATAGCTACATTTATAATGAGCATACATAATGTATAGAGAAGTTGAATCACTATACTGTACACCTGAAACTAATGGAACATTGTGTGTCAACTATATTCAAATAAAAAGTAAAAAAATAATTAAAATAATATGCATAGTAGGATCATATTTTAATTTGTTTTTTTCTGAATATATGTATCTGTCCACTTACCCAACTGCACATATACATAGAGATATATTTGGAATCATGTTCAGCAAATATCATAGTTATTTCAGTGTACTGAAATTTTAGGTAATTTGTTAGCTGTTTTTTGGGGTGTTTTTTTATGCTGTTTTTCTTTATATGTGTCACATACATGTATTTTTCATATGTGGTATTTTTTTGAGAGAGAGCATACAGGAGGGGGAGGGACAGTGGCAAAGGGAAAGAGAGACTCTTTTTTTAAAAGATTTTATTTATTTTAAGATTTTATTTATTTATTTGACAGACAGAGATCACAAGTAGGCAGAGAGGCAGGCAGAGAAAGAGAAGGAAGCAGGCTCCCCGCTGAGCAGAGAGCCAGATGCGGGGCTAGATCCCAGGACCCTGGTGTCATGACCTGAGCCGAAGGCAGAGGCTTTAACCCACTGAGCCATCCAGGTGCCCCGGAAAGAGAGACTCTTAAGCAGGCTCCATGCTCAGCAGAGAGCCCAGTGTGGGTCTCCATCTCATGACTCTAATGTCATGATCTGAGCTGAAATCAAAAGTCGGATGCTTAACCAACTGAGCCACCCAGGCACTCCATGAATTATTATTTTTAAAAAAGCAAACCAAGGGGCACCTGATTGGTTCCGTTAGTAAGTGTTGGACTCTTGACTTTGGCTCAGGTCATGATCTCAGGGTCAAGATACAGCTCCATGTCAGGCTCCATGCTTAGTGGGGAGTCTGCTTGAAATTCTCTCTCTCCCTCTTTATCTGTCCTTCCTACCCTGCTCTCTCTCTCTTTCTCTCTCAATAAATTTTTTTAAAGTGAATCATATGTATTAAAATAAATGTAAAGAGATCATGTAAAATTTTCATTTGAGTCAAAAAAGGCATCTCATAACTACAAGATAAAGAAGTGAAGGCTAAAAATTTTTAAATACTTTCATTATAGATGAAAGTGAGCTTAATGAGTACACTTTGAAAGCTTAACAAAGTATTAGACTATTTTAATAACGTCAGATGAGGAAGTTTTTTGTTTTCTAAAGGCCACATGTGGGAAGTTTGAATTCAGCTCTGGATTCAAATTCAACTACTTTCAGAAAAAAGGGACTAGGATTTTAAAATAATCAAAACTAATTCATGAACTGTCATGTCAAAAATGGGTAGAAGACATGAACAGACACTTCTCCAAAGAAAACATACAAATGGCTAACAGACACATGAAAAATGTTCATCAGCATTAGCCATCAGGGAGATTCAAATCAAAATCACATTGAGATACAACCTTACACCAGATAGAATGGCCAAAATCAACAAGACAGTAAACAACAAGTGTTGGAGAAGATGTGGAGAAAGGGGAACCCTCTTACACTGTTGGTGGGAATACAAGTTGGTGCAGCCACTTTGGAAAACAGTGTGGAGATTCCTTAAGAAATTAAAAATAGAGCTTCCCTGTGACCCTGCATTGCACTACTGGGTATTTTTTCCAAAGATACAGACGTAGTGAAAGAGGGGACATATGTACCCCAATGTTCATAGCAGCAATGGCCACAATCGACAAACTGTGGAAAGAACCAAGATGCCCTTCAATGGACAAATGGATAAAGAAGATATGGTCCATTTATACAATGGAGTATTATGCCTCCATCAGAAAGCATGAATACCCAACTTTTGTATCAACATGGATGGGACTGGAAGAAATTATGCTGAGTGAAATAAATCAAGCAGAGAGAGTCCATTATCATATGGTTTCACTTACTTGTGGAGCATAAGGAATAGCACAGAGGACATTGGGAGATGGAGAGAAGAAGTGAGTTGGGGAAAATTGGAGGCGGAGAAAAACCATGAGAGACTGTGGACTCTGCAAGACAAACTGAGGGTTTTGGAGGGGGAGTGAGAGGAGGGTGAGCCTGGTGCTGGGTATTGTGGAGGGCATGTATTGCATGGAGCACTGGGTCTGGTGCATAAACAATGCATTTTGAAACACCGAAAAACAATAAAATTAAATTAAATTAAAAAAATAAAAACTAATGCATGAAAGACTAGCAGTGAAAGTGTTAGTGTTCTTATGCTTTGTGATTTCAAAGAATTCAATATGTATTAACATGTAGAAACTATGGGGAGAAATAATTCGATTCAGTGATGCAAAAGCCTCCTAAGAGAACTCTCCACCATAGATATCTGAGCATAAGTTGGCTAACCTTTTGATAGGGATGCTATGGTACAAATTCAAACCTCAGGCAGATGAAAGAGTGAAAGTCTCTAAAATTATATCTATTCCCAAGTCTGGAAATAAGCAGGGATGATATAGTAAGTGCAATGTTTTCTCAATCAAATAAATTCATTGAAAGCTATATTGATGCTATGCTGCGTTATCATCACCCAGTGTGAACCACCAACATTTCAACAGTTGTTAACCTTCAAATTTTGTGCTCCAAATTTTAGCAAAGATTTTTCTTCTCAAAGGGCAGTGGTAGAAAAATGGGGGAAAACTTTGTGCTAATTAAGATGTATATGTTTAAGGGGTGAGTTTTTATGGGTGATGCAAAAACAGCATTCCTTGTCCCCAATTCTTCTTAGCCCAATTCTCAAAATTCAAATTAAGGAGAAATTTAAAATTTGTGTGCACAAGACTTATGCAGATATATGATTAATATTTGTGGAATATTTGTGGAAATAATATAGAAATACCTGCTTCTGTATCTCTATTTTCCACACACTACACCTGTTTCTTTCTAGATTATGGAGATTTATAGCTCAAAGGGTCTTGGAAATCACTTAATCCAACCACTATGTTGAACCAAAAGGTAACTGAGGCTCAGAAAGGTTAAGCAACTTGCTCAAAGTGACATAGTTCTTAAAGGAGGTGATTCTATACCTCAATACCACTGACTCTCAGCCCATAGTTCTTTACCTTCCATCAGGTGCTGAAATTTCTGTGCCTTTATTCTCTCTCTTCATTTTGGCTTCCTGATAAAGTGCAACACTTGTGCTAAAGCCTTTTTTAGTACATACCTGTCGCAGACACTTTGAATAAGCTACAATCTTGGGCTTTCTCTTGTGTTTGTATCTAGGTACTAGAGTGCTATGCCTGTCTAGCCTCACTGTTGAATTTTGACTGCTTTGCAAAAATCATTCATCTTCCTTTGTTCAAGAGAACATATTATTTAAAGCAATTCTTGGATTTTTGTTTAGTTTTGTCTTGTTTTATTTGAGAATATTGGATAGAAGAGAGGATACCTGCATAGGTAAAGGTTCTGGTTTGCCAACACTAATTTCCATTCTGCCTTATTGCTTAGGCTTAAGCAACAAGAAATTGATTGCAGAACACTAATTAGCTCAGAACACAAGATGAAGGTGAACTTTTTTGAAAATCACAAGTATTATAGTCACAATCCAATTTATGATAACTCATTCCATTCAACTGAAAATTTGGAAGCCCTATTATCAATGGAATTATATCAGAACAAAAGATGAAATTTCTGATGTGTAATTGAAATCCAGTATGTTCCAGTGTAGGATTTGATCAGCGTGGAGCAAAAACAGAGGTTCTGATATTGCCTGCCAATAAATAGCTATTGAGCTCTTAGCTGTGCCCTCCATACTTCCATGGGTTATCTCTGTGATCCTCTGTAAGCTAGACCTATCATTTCAGTTCAACAGTTCAGCAGTTCCTCATATACAAATAATGGTAAGAAATTTATATACAGAAAAGAGCATTCCAGCTAGCGTATTTCATTTAAAATATAACCCTGCCTTTTATAAATAGCACACAAATAAAAGAAGAAATAAATATAAACTTCTTGAGGTGCCTGGGTGGCTCAGTGGGTTAAAGCCTCTGCCTTCGGCTCAGGTCATGATCACAGGGTCCTGGGATCGAGCCCCACATCGGGCTCTCTGCTCAGCAGGGAGCCTGTGTCCCCCTCTCTCTCTGCCTGCCTCTCTGCCTACTTGTGATCTCTCTCTCTCTGTTACATCAATAAATAAAATCTTAAAAATAAATAAATATAAACTTCTTAGTACCAGTTAGGGCCCCCATTAGAGCTCTGCTACCAAACAATTTATTTATTCAACCATTTATTTTTCATTCTATCTTAAGAATGGCTAGATTCAATAACTACAATGTATTGAGCACTATAATGAAGAGGATGTTCACTAATAATTATCAAGCACTTACTATGTGCTTAGTACTTCACCTGGATTATCTCGCTTATTCTTCACAATAACCTTGAGAAGTAGGGAGTATTATTCTCCATCTCCTACAAATGGAGAAACAGGCTATGAGAAGTTAAAAGATTTCTCCATGACCTATTACCACCAAGTGATGCAGTTTAGATTTGAATCATACTACCCCTTGTACGCCTTACAACAATGTTGTGAGATGAGTATTATTCTTATTTTATAGACAGGGAAGCTGAGGCTAAGCAATTTAACCAATTTTGCAGCTAGTAAATAGCAGAGAAGAGAAATGAATCCAGAACGACCTAACTTCAAAAGCCATGTTCCAGGTTACTTATTGGCATAAGTGAAAAGTTTTACAAGGTGGAAGAACAATCACCAGCTTAGCTTTACATCCCTGCCCTGCCACATGTTAGCTGGGTAATGTTTAGCATCAATTTCCTTACCCATGAATTGAAGACAATGATATGCATATCATACTTAAGGCGGTTAATGATTTAAATAATGACATAAAGTCTTGCCACAAAGCTCTTTAAGTTGTTCTCTCTTCTTAACATTATTCTTCTCCCACTGTCTCCTACCACGTATGTTAATTTTATATTCGTAAGATTCAACCAAGCAGATGTGCTTGACATCTCTGCATATAACTTACTTCTCTATGCCCGTCTCCAAAGCATGTAATAGTAATTTGGAGAGCTCTGATTTTTAGAAGGTCTGCATATTAATTTCTTCCAATATTCAAAAATATATGTGGATACCGCAGGAGAATTCTTTTCAGCACTAACAATGTTACTACATAGGAAATTACATCTGATGTAGCATTAGAATGAAACATCAAAAGAAGAAATCCTGCAATCAATTAAATAAAGACCATTTAAACGTTTTCCTAGATAGTATTATACTCACTCTGACACAAATGTCGAGTTATGCCAAGTTGTGTAGACACAAATTACCTTAACGTTTATCTCAGCTAAAACTATTTTACTTTTAGAAGTCTCTGTCTGGAATAATGGAAAACAAGTACACATGCACATAATTATTGGCTCAAATAAAACCGTAAAATTCTTCTTGGAGCTCATAAACAAGAATGATGAACAGTTCATGAGTCATTGTAGAGATCATTTTGGTTGGACCAGGACCATGTAATTAATTTTAAAGTTAAGTGCCTCTTGGACATAAAAAATATGAGGAATAATTATTAACTATGTAATTAGAGAGATCTCTAAACTTTCCACTTTGATTTCATGTCATCCCTTATTACCCGCATACAGGGCTTTAATCCCCCGTATTAAGGATTAGCATTCTTCGTTCAAGAATGATATTCAACAAACACACTGGGTAATCTTTGGCTCAGTAAATGACAGGCATGTATGTGGGGCTTAATGAATAAAAGGAAATACTCACTAATCTCTTCTTGAGCACCTATTATGTGTAAGAATTGTGCTAGATTCTAGGGATACCAAATCAAATAAGGCATTAAATTGCCCCAAGAAATTTACAGTCTAGTCAGGGATACAAACAAATAAATTGATTACTATAATGTGCAAGGTTTTCACAGACCCAGGCACAATGGGCACCTAAACACATATGCTACAGTTACCATGTGGTCAAAATATAAAATAGAGTTTATTGGTGACAAACTTGCTAGCAGAGAGATAGTAGAATCATATAATCCTCTGGGTTCTTGTTTTGTCACGGAGTGGTGTACCTAAGCCAGCAACAGCAAGACTGTGCCCCTGAACATTTCTCATATTCATAAAGAAAGGTCAGGGTTTTCTAGGTGACAACATAAGAAAGGAATATTCTATATGAAAATGCCTTGTTATCAAGGAGGAGCCTATAGAGATTGGTTCCTGGATCAGCCTATTCTTTAAGTGAGTTACTCAAACTTGCTAAGCCAACAACCTGGGGTATCAAGGACCATGTGAATTTGCTTCCTCTTACTCTGGAAGCCCAGAGGATGGCATGAAGATGAAGAGAAGGTTTCTGAGAGGGGACATTAGAACTGGATTTTGAAGAAGTTTGCAAGATGAGAAAAAGGGAGATCATTTTGATAAAGAGAAGAGCAAGAATGAATAGCATATAGGACATAGCATAGTCAGCACACTCCTGGAACTGCAAATGGTCCAGCATAATTGGGTAAGAGATGGAAGTACATGAGTCTATAAAGAAAGTGGACACCAGCTCAGTGCATTATGCAATTTCTAATAAGTCAAAACAATGAGGAATTCATCAGCATATGTTCTTTCTATTTAGCCTTCATTTGCTGATGTTGGGGAAAAGGGATCGCCAAATAACTAAGAACACAAAGATGACAAATTCTATGTCTTAAGTTTAAAAAGCCACGGGTTTAGGTGTTGACCAGAAATATTCTGATGCATATGTACAGACAGAATATTCTTGCTCCTTGTCTAGATAAAAATGGTTTCCTGGGAGAGGGGAGACATCAAGTAGAGAGAAGAAATCTTCAACCCCCAAGAAGCTACCAGTAGTCTCCAGAGACAGAAGCTAAATAGATGCAAAACAAAACCCAGAGACTACTCTATCTTTGTGCAGTGACCCTTGAATCTCTTGATTCCATTTAGTGAGATCTGATGATCAACAATATCCTATCGCCTGACTACCCAACAGGATAAGGTCCTCTTGTGCCCTAAGACTGTACTTAGCTCTTCAAACAGCTCAAAACTTGAAGACAACTCCATTTTTAAGAGCCTAAGATACTGCAATTTCCTAAGGACCCTGGACCTCCAGAGAGGTAGAAATGGTATGGGAAAGAGAGTGAGGTAGAATACCAAGTATAGGAAGCTTGTGAGAGGCTGTGGGGAGCTGGTGAAATGAATATATTCATTTTCCAGAATGTAATATCCACAGTAAGAAGGGTTTAGACAACTATGAGAAGTACCAGTCATGGTGAAAACCAGTGAAGTCTCTTGAAATCCTTAGCTACTTGTAAAAATCAGCATTGCAAATTCCTCTTATTCACTTGTTAAGAATACCTTAGAAATCTACATAAATTTTTTTTAGCACATAAATGTTTTTAGTATATGTGCTGCTGAAGTGAGCACTACATAAATGTTTTTTAAGAAAAAGGATTATTAATGTTAATTTCTTTTGCTATAGTTTTTACTATTATGTAGTATGAATATCATTAAAGTAAACTCTAAATTCCAAACTATGGTATTTCAACCGGTGTTCAGTGCATTGATCTTAGTCTTTTGGATAATTTTTTTTTTTTTTACTGATTATCAGAATACTAAAAATACTTTAAAATGAAGGAATTCCAAATTTCAGGAAAAATATAAAAAAAAAAAACAACACAGGGGAAAATCAGATGTCATCCTAGCACCCCCAAGAAAACCAGTGTTCACATTGTTAACCTCAGGCTTTTACTCCTTCCAGTCTTTTTGTCATGTGATCTTTCTTTCATGTAGTTGACATCATACTGTTGGTAAAATTTTTCTTATTCTTTTTCTTATGATTTTTATCAAAAGCATTTTCACATGTTCTTGAAACTAAGAAAGTGTTCATTTTCTGAACTTGTTTTACTAGTGATTTAATCATATATTTGTCTCCACATATTTCCAAACAGAGAGCAGAAACAAGGTGAAATTACTGGGAATGAGGACAGCCCCTGAGGATATCACAGTGACTGGAAGGAAGAAAGGAGGAAGGGAGTATATGGAGGTAGTACTGGGATATCTGTCTGCCTCATTGCCCGCTAGGGGGGCATCTGTTTCAAATAAACCTCTGGTACCAGGTATGCTTGAGCATCTTAAAGGGCAGAGCAAAAGAACTCCGTCAAGCTTACAGAATAGATTTATTAACTGTTAGCACCTGATTTGTTAATAAATTTTTCCTAATAAATATTGTATGTGTGGAAAGTTTCATTTGACACTGGCTTCCATTACAAACCAGGAAGGTTTTGTGGGAGTAACCCTTACCTTCTCAAATTTTATCAGCAGATACTCTTTTCTACCAAGATGAATACAAGAAAACAAAATTGTTTGGGAAAATTTGCAAAAACTGCACAACTTCAGTGAATCAGTTCCCTGGTGCCCAGCGTAGAATCTTGCTTCTTGGTAACAGCTTCCCTCATATAGAAGCTGTGCCTTCCACTTTAGCTTCCCAAAGATTTGTGGACAAGCAATGGCCATGGGAAAAACCAAATGCTCTGTTACTATAATGTTGTTATTGTGAGTAATGGCTACAGAATCCCTGCTGCCAAAAGAAAGCCCCTGTCCTACCCAAACTGCTGAAATGGTCTTTACTGTTGCTCTCCAGAAGGTATTATAAACTAGGATTACAATATGAAACATTCTTTTGCCTCCCACTTACCCCCTCAATTCCATCCCCTCACGTAAGAGAAATATATGGACCTAGAACTTTATACTTTCAACGCCTGACTCCACTCAGGGGATCCCAGTAATAAGCCTACTTTTGCTCCTTTATTCCTTGTTCCTTACAGAGCAAAGCAAATGAAACAGATCTTCATTTTCTCTCATTGGGAAACACATTCCAGGCTATTTTCCACAGGCAGATGGATAAGACCAGTTAAACCTTACATTTATACTCAATATCTCTTGTTTATTCAAGTCTAGTATTTAAGTAGGGACGGTATCCAGATCTCCTGAGAAGTTTTTTCAAAATATATATATACCTACCCCTCACCCTCAGAGAATCAGGATCTTTTCTCTCAGTAAGCCATATTTATTACCATATTGCAATGTTACTGATTTAAGTCTCTAAATGAATGGGTGGGACCCAAGTGTATTAAATGAGTAAATAGAGTTATTTTGATACACATTTTCAAAATGCTTCATTTCCTTAAATTGTGGATGAGCAGCCCTTAGGTGTTTCCAGCTGTTTGTCTTCCATTCTTGGCTCTTAAGGACTGGAGTTGCCTTTCTGTTCCTCTTCTCCTTTTAAGTGGCCTGGCATAGACCAACCAGGACACTTTTAATCATATTTTTCTAGGTCTTGGATTACACAGGTAAACTGGAATACTGGGTTGGAGCAATAAATACCTTTCTGGTTGTACAAGCCTGGTCTCCAGGCTTGGGCTCCGTGCAGTTCTACACTTCACTATGAGCGGCAGGGAGCACACAGCTGAGAGGCCATGTTACCCAATCTGATGATGACAAAATGGAACTGGTAGAAAATCAAGCAGGTCAAGAATTAAGAGTTGCTGAGGGGCTCATATAGGAAGACAAAAGGAAGGGAGGGAGTATTTTCAAGAACCTATTGGCCATGCTTGGCATATATTACAACACATTTGCAAATTCTAGGAAATCCCTGAGCTAGGCAGCATGTTTACTGTGGGTTGTTAGATAAGCCTGAGGCCTGTGGTATGGGTGTGCTGGGTTAAAAGTCTGGAGATACAGAGAGAATGAATAGAAAGAGAGGAATTGGCTAGTCTGGGGATATGCAATGGATTCTTCTGGTACAATTGATATTAATAAAAGAAGGCTACAACAAATTCTGTTCTTCTTAGAAATAATTCCCCTATCACTGGATGTTCCAAAATCTATGGGAAATTTGGTCAAATGAAACTTTCATTATTGAAACACCAAATATTCTGTTCATTTTTCAAAGTTGTCATTTTTTCTCTGATAAGAAATGAACTAAGCTTTGTGATTATTCACCTTGTCACCACTTAAATAACTCATTTACAGGGCAGAACAAGAAGTGATTTTGTGGACAAAGGACCTCGTTTTTTGCCTACATTTTTTTCCAGCTGAAAAATATTCAGCCTCCATGGTGTGCCTGCCCTGTGCTCTTTTGCAGTAGGTGGGAAAGACTTGACCTGTGTTTTCTTGTAAATCAGGAGATTCTAAACTTCCTTCAAAATAAGTGAAACTTTAAAATTATGCCAGAGAGTTTTATCCCCCAAGGGTACCCATTAATCAAAATTCCTTGCATCATAGCAAGATTTCAAAATTGCAAAATACAAGTTTTTCAAGGGAACACTGGAAACCAGTTGTAAACACTTGAAAAACAGTTGAATTCACAACTCAAAAGCAATTTTTTAAAATTGTTTTTTATATTCGTATCATTTTGGTAGGAGCAGCCAAACTGTTTCACTGTGGTTAACTTCCTTCTTTTTGTGCACCATTAATTCATTTCTACCTTCAGTCATCTTTCATTCAATAAGTATTCATTGTGTTTGCCATGTGCCAGGTACTGCGTTATGACCTTGAGATAAAAGGATAAACACAAGTGGTCACCATTCCTACTTCTTGGAACTCTTAGTCTGGCAAAAGACAAGCATTAATGAAAATACCACACATATTTATAAAACTGCATTTTCAGTGTGAAGTATTATAAAGGAGAATGACAGCATGACATCAAAGAATATAAAATAGGGATTCGACCCAGTCAGATTAATCAGGAAAGACTTTCTTAAGGATAGGAAGTGAGCTAAGATCTGCACACTGGGTAGGATTTATCGTGGCAAAGCCACACAGCAAAGGAAGAGCCCGGGCGAAGGCTATATTGACAGGAGTGCATTTTGAGTTCAAGGACCTGACCCACATAGCCAAAGTGAGAGAGCAAGGAGAAGCACAATAGGAGATAAGGCTGAAAAGGTAAGGCAAGGCCAGATGAGGAAGGCTTCCCCTCAAGAACACTCCCTCGCCCTCTCTGATTTTTTCCTTACCCAAAGCCCTCACCTGAAGGACTCTTCATTCCCGAAACACCCAACACTTTCCCTATATCCATTACTTTCACCTAGAATTTCCTCCTTATCTCTATCATCTTTGATTTTATTCAATTTTCAAGAACCTGTTCAAATTCCATTTTCTCCATGAATCTTTTAGTGACGCACCAAACAGAATTAATCTTACTCTTTGTATGAATTTTGCATTTTTATTAGAATTTATCATATTCCAAGTTATCTACTTTATTTTACACATATATTTCTCCTTTTCCAAGTTGTATACACCTCAATGGCAGGAATCATCTCTCACTCATTCTGCATGAAGCCTAGCATAGATATTGGGTCTAGTAGGTGTCTAAAAAATTCTTATTAAATTGCTTTATAACACCAGACTTCTAGAAAATAAAAAGGCAAGTACATTCTATTGTTTTCTTTTCTTTTCCTTTTTTTTTTTTTTAAGATTTTATTTATTTATTCTTGTGAGAGAGAGCGCACGAGCCGGGGGTGGGGAGTGGGCAAAGGGAGAAGCAGACTCCCCACTGAGCTGGGAGCCCAATGTGGAACTCTATGCCAGGACACTGGAATTACAACCTGAGACAAAGGCAAATGGTTAACTGCCTCAGTCACCCAGGCACCCCTGTTTTCTTTCTTAAAATGTTTTTTGCTTTAAGGCAGTAGAGAAGCAAACATAGCATTATAGACAGAATCCAAATAGTTGCCTAATATTTATAAATATTAACTTTATTTTAAAGAATATACTACTTATTGGCATGATGCATAGCCATTAACTTTCATACATGTACTTTCTGGGATCCTTTTTTAAAGCACATGCTTGTGCCTCATGTCATTACTGACTTCTTTTAGAAAAGTGATTGCTAAATTCACAATTATTCCTGAGGCTAAATGTAGTTACTATTTGTTGGCTCTAACACTGGTGGAGTGGATTTAGGTATTGAGATGAAATGTAAGTGACTGAAAGAAATAAATTTAGGGATTAGTGTTAATGTCAACAACAGATATTGCAATTATTTGTGGCAGTGGGGAATTACTCTTCAATAATTATGACAGCAAAGAAAGACAGCAGCATCATTGCTAAGTAAGGAGGGGAGAAAATTTGAGAGAACACAAAAGGAATCTGAACCGCCTTGGGTGAAACTGATTCAACGAAAGAAATTGTAAATGTTTTTAACAGAATTTGTGAAACACTGGGATTTTTAATTTTAGGCAGAGGCAGAGTGTATAAGCCCAGATGGCATTGAGAGAGACAACAAAAATTATGAAGAGTAATGACCTGGGATCCACAGATCATTTCAAGGAGCCCGTACACAAATTTTGTATCTGTGTGTATTTTCAGGACTTCACAGAAGTTAAAAAGCTCTGAGTCTGGTATAATTTTCTATTTACTTTATAAAAAAACATGGTCTGCTATTTACTTTGAATGCTTCATTTTAAACAGTGTGTTACAGTTGTGTCTATTTAGTTTTAATTGTCATTCTGGTGTAGCAGTTCAGAGAGGGTGGTCCTACACACCTTTGGGATTCTCCGGGACCCATTTAGGTCAAAACTCTTTTCAGGATAATACTAAAAGTTCATTTACCTTTTTAACTATGTTGAAATTTGTGCACTGATGGTGCAAAAACAGTGGTCAATAAAAGTGCTGGTGTCTCAGCATGCATCAAGGCGGAAGTACCTAAGGTGGTAGCAGTAATTATATTCTTCAGATTCCAGTTTCATTTTTCAGAGGGCGGGGAGATAGAAACTTCTATTTATTTTCAATTTACAACAAGAGCAACCTGTGTAGTCACTATGCTATCATGCTAAGGGTTTGTCAAGAGAAATTGTCAAGAAAAAATGAGCACAGTGAAATAAGTCAAGCAGAGAAAGACAATTATATGGTTTCCTTATTTGTGGAACATAAGGAATCGGACGGAGGATGCTATGAGAAGGAAGGGTAAAATGAAGGGAAGAAATCAGAGGGGGAGATGACCATGAGAGACTATGGATTCAGGGGAAACAAACTGAGGGTTTCAGAGGGGTGGGGGTTAGGGGGATGGGTTAGCCCAGTGATGGGTATTAAGGAGGGCATGTATTGCAATGAGCACTAGGTATTATACACAAACAATGAATCATGAAACACTACACCAAAAACTAAAGAAGTACTGTATGGTGACTAACATTATATAAAAAATAATAATAATAAAATAAATAAATAAATAAATAAATAAAAAGAAAAATTGAGCACACAACCATTAAACTCAAAACCTTTGAGTTCACAGTAGCAAAATCTGTTACTTAGTGGATAGTGGTAGATAGGTGGGCCACACTAGCCACCAGCACTGATTCACACAGTGGGGGGCGTCACCTGAGTCACTGCCAGTAGGATACAGAGCAGACTCTTTCTCTCCCCTCTCCACCCATGCTCCTCAGCACAGCAGTTTCCCAGGGCTCAGGGTGATAGGTTTTGGCATCACAACTAAAGATACCATTTCCTGCCAGTTGGGTTAGAGAGTAAGTCTTCTTGGAAAGGAAAATTGGTTGATGATCCTTTCATGCACACCTATTTGTATTAGACACCCGTATTCTGCTGGCCAACCAAAAAAAAACATCTCTTGAGGAAACCTAGGTCAGGAAGAATTTGGGGAGCTCCCCACAGATGCATACCTCTACTCCCAATGATGTTACCTGACTTCAGTGTCTGGGTCAGCCCCTCAGGAGTGCTAGTGATTGCAGGGATCTGCCGGACCTTCCACAGGGGTCTTTCCCCCATCCCTGCCCAGCTCTCTGTTCAGCCCTTAATCCGTTTACCATTCCTGGAGACTTCATGATGCACTCCTGCTTCCCAACATAGTTTCTAGTACACGGCCCTACTCTCAGCACTCTGAACTGCCTGTGCTATGACAAAGACAAGGATCAGAGAGTTCAGAGAATTCCAGATGGGACAAGGCGAAGTTTCAAATGGAAAAAGACTGTCTTTCCTAAAGTACCCACCCCTGAAGGGATTCAAGGAGCATGGGATATGGACCAGTTGTAATAACAAAGTGGAGCACGTACTCATCTCCTGAAAGTATCATAGACCCTGTCCTGCTGCTTCTCAAATTATGGAGCTGGTCTATTCCCTTCCTAAGATTTGTCCAACATCTGGACATTCAAGAGAATTACCCTGAGACCCTTAAGAATGTACAGGAAAGTTCTGCTTCCATTTTGCATAAAAATTCCTTTCTCAAATTTCCTCTCTTCTCTCACATTTTAATATAAACAGCAAAGAGAAAGGAGGCAGCATCTTCAAGATTTGGCTTAGAAATCTTCTCAGTTATATCCATTTTCATCACTTATAAGTTCTACCTTCCACAAAACATTAGAACCGAATTCAGCCAAGTCATTTGCCACTCTACAACAGAGACCTACTTTCCTCCAGTAAGATGTTTCCACTAACATATTCCTTATTTCCATCTGAGGTTTCACCAAAAGCACTCTTATCATTCACACCTCTCCCAACAGTCTCTTCAAGACAGTTAAGGTTTTTGTTTTTTTTTTTTTCCCCTTTTTATTTATTTATTTTTTTTTCAGCGTAACAGTATTCATTCTTTTTGCACAACACCCAGTGCTCCATGCAAAACGTGCCCTCCCCATCACCCACCACCTGTTCCCCCAACCTCCCACCCCTGACCCTTCAAAACCCTCAGGTTGTTTTTCAGAGTCCATAGTCTCTTATGGTTCGCCTCCCCTCCCCAATGTCCATAGCCCGCACCCCCTCTCCCAATCCCACCTCCCCCCAGCAACCCCCAGTTTGTTTTGTGAGATTAAGAGTCATTTATGGTTTGTCTCCCTCCCAATCCCATCTTGTTTCATTTATTCTTCTCCTATCCCCCTACCCCCCCATGTTGCTTCTCCATGTCCTCATATCAGGGAGATCATATGATAGTTGTCTTTCTCCGATTGACTTATTTCACTAAGCATGATACGCTCTAGTTCCATCCACGTCGTCGCAAATGGCAAGATTTCAGGCCCATAACCAGTAAGGAGATTGAAACAGTCATCAAAAATCTCCAAACAAACAAAAGCCCAGGGCCAGACGGCTTCCCAGGGGAATTCTACCAAACATTTAAAGAAGAACTCATTCCTATTCTCCTGAAACTGTTCCAAAAAATAGAAATGGAAGGAAAACTTCCAAACTCATTCTATGAGGCCAGCATCACCTTGATCCCAAAACCAGACAAGGATCCCACCAAAAAAGAGAACTACAGACCAATATCCTTGATGAACACAGACGCAAAAATTCTCGCCAAAATACTAGCCAATAGGATTCAACAGTACATTAAAAGGATTATTCACCACGATCAAGTGGGATTTATTCCAGGGCTGCAGGGTTGGTTCAACATCCGCAAATCAATCAATGTGATAGAACACATTAATAAAAGAAAGAACAAGAACCATATGATACTCTCAATAGATGCTGAAAAAGCATTTGACAAAGTACAGCATCCCTTCCTGATCAAAACTCTTCAAAGTGTGGGGATAGAGGGCACATACCTCAATATTATCAAAGCCATCTATGAAAAACCCACCGCAAATATCATTCTCAATGGAGAAAAACTGAAAGCTTTTCCATTAAGGTCAGGAACACGGCAGGGATGTCCATTATCACCACTGCTATTCAACATAGTATTAGAAGTCCTAGCCTCAGCAATCAGACAACAAAAAGAAATTAAAGGCATCCAAATTGGTAAAGAAGAAGTCAAACTATCACTCTTCGCAGATGATATGATACTATATGTGGAAAACCCAAAAGATTCCACTCCAAAACTGCTAGAACTTGTACAGGAATTCAGTAAAGTGTCAGGATATAAAATCAATGCACAGAAATCAGTTGGATTTCTGTACACCAACAACAAGACTGAAGAAAGAGAAATTAAGGAGTCAATCCCATTCACAATTGTACCCAAAACTATAAGATACCTAGGAATAAACCTAACCAAAGAGACTAAGAATCTATACACAGAAAATTATAAAGTACTCATGAAAGAAATTGAGGAAGACACAAAGAAATGGAAAAATGTTCCATGCTCCTGGATTGGAAGAATAAATATTGTGAAAATGTCTATGCTACCTAAAGCAATCTACACATTTAATGCAATCCCTATCAAAATACCATCCATTTTTTTCAAAGAAATGGAACAAATAATCCTAAAATTTATATGGAACCAGAAAAGACCTCGAATAGCCAAAGGAATATTGAAGAACAAAGTCAAAGTTGGTGGCATCACAATTCCGGACTTCAAGCTCTATTACAAAGCTGTCATCATCAAGACAGTTAAGGTTTTTTTTAACATGTACCGTAAACTCTTCTAGTCTCCACCCATTACCCAGCTCCAAAGACACTTCCACATTTTTAAGTATTTGTTATAGCAACATGCCTCTTTCTGATACCAAAATCTGTATTAGTTAGGATTCTTCAGAGAAACAAAACCAAGAGAAAATATACATAGAGAGATATAATGATTAGAATTCCTCCTTTTATTTTAGATCTATTTCTGGCTTCTATTCTGTCCATTAATCCATCTATTCAATCTCTAGTATCAAAATAATGCCATATTTCTAACTGCATCTATTTTTTTTAAATTTTTAAGATACAGCAGGATTAGATAAATTTGTTACCGTCCCCTTTAAAAATTTTTTTGTATCAGTTCTCAGATGTTTAGTCTTCCAGATGATTCTCAGTATCATTTTGTAAGGTTGCCCTTGATTCTCCCACCATAAAATAAAAAAGAAAAGAAAAGAAAATTCTTAGTGCAATATTAGTTGGAATAATATTGAATATAATATTAAACCTAGAGACAATTCATATAATTAAAATATTGTGTCTTAAGGGTTCTTGTTATAGACCTGGTGGACTAGCTTATAAAAGATTAACCTTCCTGAGAAGAAGAGCTAGAAAAATTGGGCACAATTTTTTTTAATGTTTGAAGGCATTAGAGAACTACTACTAGAATCAAGACTTAAGGAGTCAAGATATTATATAGAAGGGAAGCACCAAGAGGTTAACCAAAGTATTTGACTCCTTTTTCTCCCACAGACGAGAAATTGAAAACCTGAGTAGAGTCTTTAGCAGTCTTAGTTTTAGTGATATAGTTTTAGAGTTCAAGTTTTGCCAAGATAGGAGAACCTTGGTAAATATTCCAGGATTTCATCTGAAACCCTGGAAAGCAAGATCCTAAGAATGAGATAACCAAAAATAGATCAGCCCTCAAAAAAAAACCAATATAGAACCTTGAGGCCCCTTGGTCTCTGATTGGATTATACTAACTTAAACTACATGCCAGAAACAAAATCAAATTCTCTTTAGAGAAAGATAGACTCTCTGTTTATTAAATGATATTTTTCATAAGCGAGTCCTGCATTCAGTCAAAACTTGTTTTTTGGCAACTTGACACTATGATGTGCTTAACTGTGATTTTTCTTTTTATTTTACTACTCAGTTTTTTAGTGTTTCTTAAGTCTCTGGTTTGATGTCTTTTATCACCTTGGGCATACCAAAAGACAGGACCAAATGACTGAAAACTAGGAAAAAGATCTATAGAAAATCCAGATTTTGAGGTTATTATGTAGGGACTTTAATATGATTAATACATTCAAGAAAATATAGGAGAAGGTGAAAAATTTCAGCCAAGAAGTAGAATCTTCCACTTAAAATCTTAAAAAAAATCCATAGAAACACTGAAATTTTAAAATATAATAACTGAAACTGAGAACTCAATAGATATATGCAAGGACAAACCAAATAAAAAATTAGAGAATTGGTTAAAAAAAAAAAAGGTTAAGCCAGAAACCAGTGAAATTGGATATCTACATTAAATATATGGAAATGAGGTGGAAAGATAAAAAAGTAAATGTCACTTCATCAGTTATTCATTTTTATCTAGTTTGGGATTTTGAAACATATTACTATTTTATGTATTCAGAAAAGTTTTAAAATCAACAATAAAGGGGAAAATAAAATAGAAACAAATAATTATAACCATGTATCAGATTACCATGAGAAATTTAAAAAGCTAGTTAAGAATTAACACTAGAGTTTACTCTTCAAGAAAAGAACTTACACCAAACCATGAATAAAGATGGGGTCTATTATGTTGTCTATTCCCATAGGTCAGTTTCCCTAAGTATTTGTTATAGCAACATGCCTCTTCCTGATACCAAAATCTGTATTAGTTAGGATTCTTCAGAGAAACAAAACAAAGAGAAAATATATAGAGAGAGATATAATGATTAGAATTCCTCCTTTTGTTTTAGATCTATTTCTGGCTTCTATTCCGTCCATTAATCCATCTATTCAATCTCTAGTATCAAAATAATGCCATATTTCTAACTGCATCTATTTTTTTTAAATTTTTAAGATATGGCAGGATTAGATAAATTTATTATTTATAAATAAATATATAAATAAAATAAAATATAAAATAAATATAAATAAATAAAATATAAATAAATAAATATAAAATAAAATATAAAAATATAAAGAATTATTCTTTATTAATATGAACGCAAGATGGGAAAATCACATGTATTAACAGATGATGAGACTCTTGTAATCCTCAGGGAAATTAATCTGTCAATTTAAATAAGGGAGCCCTGAGAAAGATTCTAGTGCAAAGCCAAAGGAGGCATATGATGATACTAAGCTCAAATCCAAGGAGACAGTTGCCATTCTCAGAATGATACTGCAGCAGGGAACTTGGGGCTTCAGGAATCTGCTTAGAAGCAGAATGTGAAATGAGGGTTTGTGTGCAAGTGATTTATTGAGAGAATATGCTCAGGAAAATCCTGTGTGGGAGTGAGGGAAGCAGGCTAGCCAAGTAAAGCAAATTAGCAAGGAGGTGATTTCAGGTATAACCTAGTCTCAGCCTGAT
Source organism: Meles meles (assembly GCF_922984935.1). Classification (NCBI taxonomy): domain Eukaryota; kingdom Metazoa; phylum Chordata; class Mammalia; order Carnivora; family Mustelidae; genus Meles; species Meles meles. Next base: position 150,489,254 of record NC_060068.1, read on the forward strand.
TCCATGTGGAGATCTGAAACATAGATTATACCAGAGTTTGTTCTGCCTAGAGATGGCGGGCTGGGCTTTCATAGCCCTGTATCTGTCAGTCACTGGATAGAGGCTATTCCACTGGAGAGGTATGTAACTCTCAGGTAACCTAGCAGTGATGGGTTCTGTTGCCCATGAGCAGCTCTCCAGAAAAGACTGGTAGCAGCAACACCTAAACAGCTACAAGCTGGGGGAATGTCAAAGCAGCAGAAACAATTACTGAGATGTAAGCAGGGCTGCAACAGCCTCTACAACACCCTTGTGAAAGTTCCATGGGTGAAGTTCTTCCTGGAATTTGGTTCTAGGAAAAGCACCCCGTGCAGTCAGTCTATCACGGTTTGAATGTTGTGATAGCGATGATGATTGTCAGGCGAACGTGATAACCGATAGTGATGATGATTGTAATTACAACGTGGTAATTACTTTGTGGCGTTCATCTCCCATAAAGAGTTTTGCATGCATTAACTAATTTAATTCTTATAACAACCCAACCCTATGATGGAGAAACTCTTGTTACACTTATTTTCACAGATGAAGAAACTGAGGCACAGAGAGTATAAAGATACATAGTTAATGGCAGACTGGGATTTGAACTTAGTAAAGTTCTAGAGTTTCTTACCTAGTAGGGAAAGAAAAATACACACTCTCTTTAACTTCCGTTAGGCTACAACCTGGGTTACAACTGACTGGATTGAGAATTAACACTGGATTCAAAGGCAGCTATCTCCAGACCAGACACAAGAAGGCCAGCAGGCTATCAGAGGCATTGGGTGAGGCGTCTACTCAGTGATGCTGAAACCTGAATACTGGCCAGTTAATCAAATCAAAGGTACAGAGACAGAAGTGGAGGTCAGAGTCTTAGATAGAAGCCAGTAAGCAGAGGCCTTCGAAGGACAGAAACAGGATCATGGAAAGAGGAAAGGGGTAATGAGAGGATGAATGACACATATTCGTGACTGCGCACAGAATAGGGGCAGGAATTCCAAACGGAGTGAAAAGAGAACTGGGACATTAGCCTGGGCCTGCCTAAAGTAGTTAATGGGACACTTGTCTTGTTGTGGCATAACTCACATTTTAGCTCTTGTAATGTATTTTTAATGTAATAAAACTTCACTGACATATTTTTTGAGTACCACCTGAACTGAAGGAAAAGATAAATCCTACCTGATGATCTGGGATGCCTCATTTTATCAGATAAGAAGGCCAAAAAACCCTCCCAAAACGAAAACAAAACCTTTATGTTTACTTTTATGACTTAGCTGCTGAATGACCTAAAGCTAAATTTAGTTTCCAGACTAGGAACAATTTTATTCCCAGATTCTGATAAAATATTATATATGTATAAGGATTGCTTATGGCACGTAATTATTAATCTTCAATTGTTCTACTTTGATCCAGGAATTATATTTTAAGTTTCCTTTTTGAAAGCAAGTACAGCATAAATTTCAAATAGCAGTATGGGAGAGACAAAAATACTTCCTATCAGGTCGTGGTGCAGGAAGATATGACAAAGTAAGCCAATACACATAAAGTAAAACCTCGTTGAGTAAAAGCATATGACAAAAGATAGGAGGTTAATTTACACATTAGGGAAGCATACAGCCCCTTAAAATGAGGCCAAGAGTGGCAAAAAATGGCCAAGGAAACCATTTCTTTGCTTAGCAAGGTTGACATTGGGAAACAGGAAGATGGAGACTCATACTGGTTGTGACTATTCTTATTTATGTAAACTTTTATAAAATTGGTTCTTGTAAAAGTTAGTAAAAATGCAAAAAGTAAAGTATGAGAATGAATGCAAAATAACTGAATAAATACATTAAATAGAACTTGACTAGATTAGGACTTTATTACTTAATGCAGGGGTTATTAACTCTAAAAACCTGTGAAACATCATTAATAACTTACCCTCAGCTGAGAGTACTTAATAGTCTGGAAATTTCCAGATGATCTAATCAGACCAATGCAGAAATTAGACTAAAATCTCCCGAATCTCAACTAGTCTGAATTCTTAGGGCATAATTAGTTTTTTCTATTAACCAAGAGTTTGCCAATTAGTCCATTTTACTTCAATACTTTGTTGCTAAAAATATCTGTAAAGATCATGCTGGGCATCAATTTTCATTGTTGTTATGGGAGTCTCTTTGACAGCATAAATGTTATGACTGAAGATTTTTTTTTTTTAAGATTTCTTCTATTTATTTGCCAGACAGAGATCACAAAGAAGCAGGCAGAGAGAGAAGAGGAAGCAGGCTCCCCGCTGAGCAGAGAGCCCGATGCGGGGCTTGATTCCAGAACCCTGGGATCACGACCTGAGCAGAAGGCAGAGGCTTTAACCCACTGAGCCACCCAGGCGCCCCTGAAGGTGCTTTTAAAGAAATACATTTCTCACTTGTCACAAGAAGTTCTGTAAAAACACTCAGCACAGTACCTGGCCCACAGTAAAAATGCTCTGTGCATATAAAATTAGTAAGAGTAGTGGTATTTATGATGGGCCCACCTATTGCAAAGTAGAAATAAAGATTTCCTTTATTTTTCAACCCAAGTTTATTTCTATTATAAAGATTTCGTATTTACTGTATACTAGTTTAAAAAGAAAGAATTAAAAAGTAATGTAAATAAATAAATAGCCAGGCAACCTTTAGCTGTGCTTCGGAATAACTGAGGTTTTAAAATTCCTTCTTTCCTTTAAGAAGAGCAAAATATTTCTACGCACATTCATCATCTATCTGCCCAACAGTTCTATGTGATAAAGGGCAGTTGCTGTACCCAGTGCATAGAGGAAAAAACATACAGAGGTTAAGTGACTTGCCTACTTGGCAAAAACAGAACTAGAACCACTGGCACATGGTACCTGAATCTCTTACCATGTGTCTTAAGACCATTTTGCTACCAAACGCTATTAATTACATGAGCACCCCATGGATTGATTTAGGTCCTTAACACGTGGTAGGGAAGCATTTCTTACCTCATTCTCCTAATAACAAAAAAGCTAAATGTGCTCTTAATAGTTTTAAAATTTAAATTTTCACCTGTGATACCCTTTGAAGATACTATTTAACTCTGACACAGAAATAAGACTAAAATACATAGATGGATACAGTCTTGCAAGGAAAATGAGAAAAATGTAACCTCTTACAATCAGTCAGCACTCCCTTGACTATGCTGCTTACAACTCATACAAAGCTGGCTTCTAGTGATAATTATAGAGATGGTAAAAGAGAATGGATTAGGATAAAGGGAAAACTGTAATACTGCCATCAAGTACTTGGGAACTGTAGCATGGTTCTGTGTTTTCTTCTAGCCATCTCTAACTAACTGTTCAACCACAGGCACAGAGGGGGCAGACAGTTGCATTTAGTGAAGGTTGGGATTTACCAGTGAGTATGATAATGGGAGAGAAAAACAGCAGAATTAAGAGTGTATAAAGAGTAATGATTACATAATGATTATGGGATCTAAACTGGATAAGGAGAGGATTAAGTACATATGCAGATTAATGGAAAAGGCAATAGTAAATGCATTAGAAATACCAGTTGGTTCAAGAATAGAAAACTCTGTAGTCCTTATCCCCCTTTCTGAAATGGTATTAACATTTTTATAACAAAAGTTTTCTTAGAAATGTTAACTATCATATAATATTATAGTATAACAGTCTATGTTAAAATGATACTAATTTGGTGGAAAGTCAGCTAAACTTTCACAGTTTCTCAACAAATATCTACAAACTCCCATTTATGTATTCCAAAACCTAAAAAAGAAGAGAGTACAGATAACCAGCATTGTCTGTTGGGTTTGTCCAGCACCTAAATCTATTTTGAATTATTCCTCTCAAGCTCTGTATCTAAATGAGCCCCCAAGCACTTTGAAATCTTTTTTTCCAGAATGCTTGTTTTATTTTTGTTATTTCCCCTTGACGTTTACCTCAGACCCATAAAGATACAATCTCCGTTTATGGATTCCAGCCTACATTGTCCTGCAAGATTAACCTTCAGGCTCCCTAACTTATGCTTCATTTGCAACCTAAAGGTGTCCCCAATACAGCTAACATTGCTTTATTTTATGTCCCAGTGCAAACTGTTCACATCTATGCAATACTTTCCAGTTAACCTGGACTCCCCAGTGATTTTACATTGTTTTATGCCTTCCCCTTTCCTCCCTGTATCTATTCCATACCTCATTTTCTGTATGCCTAGACCTGCCCTGGAAAATTCAGAAGTTCCACTGTGCCTTTAGGCAGCTGTGAGGGAGAGACCTTGAGAATCCTGGACACCAGGGGACCACAGCTAGCTGGCAAAGATCTTTGGCAGCCTTGCTTTGGAAACACTTCACAGGCTGTTTCCTGCGAGCTGGGCAGAGATTGCACTTTTGGAAATCTCCCTCCTAGTCAGCTGCTTGTTGGCTGGCCTCTGTGCAGAAGTATGATCCTTCAAAAGAAGGCAGCAGAAGTTTGCTTGGGAATCATTCGTTAAAGATGAGAATGGTTGTGATTTTGTGAATTCAAACCCTAAGACCCACCAACTTCATTTTCTTCCTTCAAATATACGGTATGAATAAAAGGACAAATAAGTTTAATGATTTAACTAACTTTATTTATCATCTCCCCCCCCCCCAAGAAAAACATTCAGTTTTTTAAGGGGAGGAAAAGGCTTTGTTTAATTAAGCCATGGAAGTTTGACAGCATAGTTAGAACAGCTGGTGACCTAGCTAAATTCTTCAGAAGGTTTGGCCAGAGGGAGGGACAAATATGTAAGATAACGGAGATATTGATATTTTACAGAACATAGTGGAGCTGGTTATTAGATCTACAGAATAAAGACTTTGGTCAAATGCCAGGCTATAAATTCTTTTCTAAAAACCTAAGAAAGTGTCAGGAAACCTGCTGATTGTTCAGGCTGTATGTGAAACATTTCCTTGCACTGTCTTTCCAATAGTAAGATAAAAATGATGGAAGACAGAATGAAAAGATGTTGGTGGGTGACCTCTTGTGTATAGGAGATGCTTCTGGAACATTGCAAACTGGGCCTTCTGAAGTATTTCACTACTTCCTCTCCACATGTTCACAGCAGGCGCCCAAACAGCCAAGCTGCACTGCCCCCCCTCCCCACCCTTGTTTCAGGGCAGACAGAGGTCAATGTGACTCAGGATAGAAAATTGCCAATGGGAAATTGAAAACAGACCTAACTGAATGGATTGCAAAAAACTGAAGGAAATCACATCACAGCTCATGAGGCTGACAGAGTGACCCACAGAATGTATAAAATTCACCACTTTCTCATTGGCATTTTAGGTGCAATTCAGAGCAAGGTGTCAGTCCATAAAAATTGCATGACTTGGACCTCTAATGCTTTGCTTTCCACAAAAATGGAATGTTCTGCAAACTGCATTTTCTTCCCTGTTACATTTGGTGTCTCTAGGGAGAAATGTCAATGAGTATATTGTTAGAGAATGTTTTTGGTAAAAAAATGACCAGAAATCTGGAGCAAGTGTTTATTTTTCTTAACATACTTTTTAAAGGCTCTACCATACCATACACTTTTTAAAGGCATACCATACACTATCTACATACATACATACTCAAGAAAACTGGTAATGTATGGGGAACACATTAAAAATGCGTTATGCAAGTGGCTGTCCAATTTTCCCAGCACCATTTATTGAAGAGGCTGTCTTTTTTCCATTGGACATTCTTTCCTGCTTTGTCGAAGATTAGTTGACCATAGAGTTGAGGGTCGATTTCTGGGCTCTCTATTCTGTTCCACTGATCTATGTGTCTGTTTTTGTGCCAGTACCATGCTGTCTTGATGATGACAGCTTTGTAATAGAGCTTGAAGTCCGGAATTGTAATGCCACCAACTTTGGCTTTGTTCTTCAATATTCCTTTGGCTATTCGAAATCTTGCCATTTGCGACGATGTGGATGGAACTAGAGTGTATCATGCTTAGTGAAATAAGTCAATCGGAGAAAGACAACTATCATATGATCTCCCTGATATGAGGACATGGAGAAGCAACATGGGGGGGTAGGAGATAGGAGAAGAATAAATGAAACAAGATGGGATTGGGAGGGAGACAAACCATAAATGACTCTTAATCTCACAAAACAAACTGGGGGTTGCTGCGGGGAGGTGGGATTGGGGGAGGGGGAGCGGGCTATGGACATTGGGGAGGGGAAGCGAACCATAAGAGACTATGGACTCTGAAAAACAACCTGAGGGTTTTGAAGGGTCAGGGGTGGGAGGTTGGGGCAACCTGAGGGTTTTGAAGGGTCAGGGGTGGGAGGTTGGGGGAACAGGTGGTGGGTAATGGAGAGGGCACGTTTTGCATGGAGCACTGGGTGTTGTGCAAAAAGAATGAATACTGTTACGCTGAAAAAATAAATAAAATGAGAAAAAAAAAAAAAAATGCGTTATGCATACAGCCCAACTTAGAAAGCCCCAAATTCAATTGATCAAGTGTAGATGGGTCTATTCCTGGACACACACACACACACACACACACACACACACACACACTCCTTATGCCAATATCATAGTCTTAATTTCTATGGCTTTATAGTAAATTCTTTCTTTTCCTTTATTCAAAATTATTTTGGCTATTTTAGATCTTTTGCATTTCCATATAAATTTTAGAGTCTGCTTATCAATTTCTACCAAAAAAAAAAAGCCATCTGGAATTTTAATTAGCTTAACATTGAAACCATAGGCTAACTGTGAAGAAATGACAGCTTAACAATATGGGGTGATCCAATGCAGAAACATGGTATATTTCTACATTTATTTTTATGTAATTTCTCTCAGTAATGTTTCTTCGTTTTTAGTATACAGAACTTCCATATATTTCAGTTTTTTTTCTTTAAATATGTTGGATTCCTTTGATGCTACTCACAGTAGCATGGTATTCCTTTTAATTTTTAAGTCTTTGTTGATAGTATATAGTTACTTTTTATATCAGTGTTATAAACTGCAGTCTTTCTAAATGCACTCATTA